>NW_026294669.1:15487830-16087830 GCF_026119805.1 Tympanuchus pallidicinctus | reverse complement strand
TAAATGTAACATATATCTATAATTTCCAAATACCTGTAGTTTATTCAGCATTTTGAGGAAATTTATAAACCTGGTAAAACTGTATCACTGGATCTGTTGCTTCTGTACTAAGTAGATCTTCTGAACTCTAAATACTTCAATGAAGCAAGAAGGAGCATATGCAACTTGGTTTCTTCATTTTTTTATAATTGAATTCAACATGTCTAGTCTTCTTGTAGTCCACCTGTGTGCTACTGTCACACTTCCAATTCTTAGCGTGATTCAACCAGATTGTCACCAAAGCTGAAAGATACAATCTCATTTCAGCATAATGGATAACAAACCTCAGGTGAATCCTGCTGGCTTGTAGAATAAGGATTTCCATTTCAAATCATTGTCTCTGAGTGGGATTATAAAATGTGCCTCTATTGCTCATCCAGGAAGTGTGAAGCAAGCTAAATTGCCGTGTTTTATCTTCCAGCTGCTTATGCATTTATTGCCTTTATGGACTCAAAGTCCTCCAGGGAGTGTGACAAATCCTGACTGCATTTTCTACTTACAGCTTTTATTTGTTCATAAATGTGGAAAGAAGAAAAACTTAGTCACCGGGGATTTGTTTAGCTGTGTGTTTGGCTTCAGCTTTAGTTGTTTTTTACATTATTCTATCTACTTTTGGTCTGCTGTCATGCACAACCTACATCTGTAAATGTCCGTTCCCACATCTGGAAAATATAAATATTTTAGAGTAGTACTGAAAGAATTAACGTTTAATTCTTTGTGTATACTGGTATAAACATGGCAGAGAAGGGTCTCAGGAGCAGTAGCTGTACAAAACTTGTGAGGGTCATTCTTTGCCGGGTAAATTTTGGTTTGTTTCTAATGCTCCAGTGTTTGTAAATCTTGATGAAGCATGTGCATTTTGACTTCCAAATTAGAAAAACCCACAATATGCAGCATATAGTCACTTAGCAAAGTCATTTGGATCTTGTGAGTTTGAGTCATTTCCTTTGAGGCATTCTCTAAATTATTCCTTAGAGGAAATAAAAACTATTAACTGAGCAAAACCTATGTCTGTAATTTTGCAATGTTCTGGTTGTCACAATCCTCTCTCTTTTTTTTTTTTTTCTTTTTTTTTTTTTTTTTTAATTTTGAGCAGCTGGTATTATCTTGCTAGGAAACTATCCTTGCTGAGCTCAGTTCTGGCCTTCGTATACAATAGATCAAGAACAATTTATTTTGGTCTTCTCAGCCTTTTTACTTGTATGGCTAATGTCAACAAGGTGATACCTAGCTATAAATTTATTCCTGGATTTCAGTGACAAGAGTGGATCTTAATCAGAAGCATTTTCTTGCATAATTTCACCGTTGTGACAAGAGCCGAGAAAATACAAGTTTATGTGAAAATAGGGCATATTCCAGACAGCTAAATTGAATTGCTTTCAGACTGCCCACCAAGATTAATGCAATGACTGTTGCCAAAACACTGCCAGATGGGCCCAGATCAGCCCCTGCCTCACGAGGGACAGCATGATGGTCGTGGTTCAAATTCCAGCCCACTCTGTTAGGCTGAGGTATTGACTACTTTTGGATGATAGTACATTGGGCTTTTTTTCTCTGCAAACCATTATTTCATGCTTTGCTAGATACCTCAGTATAACAGGAAACTATTATTTCATCTCCTGTATTTTCAGTTTTCAGAGAAGCCAGAGGGAATGATTTTAGTTTGTAGTCTTTTGGGGCAGGTGGCATTACCCCTTGCTGCTGCTGTGGCCACAAGATGCAAGCTGAGCTTAGCCTGGCTGACTGCTAGAGCTGTGAGACACGCCTAAGAGCCTCCAGTCACATGAGGGTGCTGAGAAGGAGCACAGAGCAGAGCAGAAAGCAGAGCTTAGCTGGGAGCGCTGTGCCGCGTGGCTGCAGGCTGCCTCGAGCGGCCGCTCCTCTGCTCGGCCCAATGTGCAGCTGCTGGCGCGCGTGGCCACCAGGGGGCAGCGTGCCTTGCTTGCGGCCGTTACTCCCCCGCAGCCGCCGCCTGACCGTTGCTATTTCCGCCCCCCCGCCCGTAGCCAGCCGCTGTGAGGCGGTGCCGCGAGGTTTTTCTCCTCGCAGCAGCGCTGATGGGCGAGACTGAGACTAGCTGGACAAAACCAGTCTTAGGAGCAAAGCGTACTTCTCTTTTCAAGCGTTTCTTCACTCTTCTGAGGCTTCTCTTGTGTAACTTGACGCTGCGGTCCCAGCAGTTTTCTGTTTGCAGGCGACCTCATTTCAATGAGCTGAATGAAACAAGAACAGTCGGCGGCTTGAGCGCTGTTCTGAAATGCTGTGGGCCAGCAGAGTTATGTCTGAGCTCAGTTATGTGGAAGTTTACTGTTTTCTGAGGAAAAAAAAAAAAGTAATTATCTTCATATGTGGAAGATGTTAAGCAAATTGTGTATGTTTCTTGGTTTGAATGTTTATGCTATCATTTATTATTTTAGAAAGTAAACAAGAAAGAGTTATAGATAAACATTAACGACGTGCCTGAATTTTCATTTAATTTCTCAGTAGGAAGTAGAAATAAGGTCATGAATATGTCCTGAGAATGTGAGGGCTGCCAAAATACACTGTAGATGCTTTTCAGAGAAAAACAGTAGATATCAAATAACTGTTGAGTCATAAAACCCAGATGTTGGTTACAGCTTGCATTGGTGAGAAGTATATAATCACCACCACTATAGCTGCCCAATGTCCATTTCTGCTTTGAGAACTTCCCCGAAAGCCTGTTTCTAATTTTATGGAAACCCTTTGAAATTTGGCACAGTTTACAAAAGTATGTAGGGAAAAAAAAGTCTGCCAGAGGTTTGGGCTCTAACTGTGAAAACAGACACTGCTTTTTCCAACTCCTCTCCTAGATCCGCTGACCAGCTCTCAGAAAAAAGTTTGTGTTCTTTAGGAAGACTGCAGAAAAATGAAGGTCTGTATGCTGCTGAATTCAGCTTTCAATAATATTTGCATCTGTTGTTTTAAACTGTCGGTTGTTGTACAAGGCTGGGCTCTGTTGTGAAAGTATTTGCCTTAAAGAAAAAGGGAAGTCTTTTCAAATGTACTGTGGAGATATTTTTTTCTTTTTTTTTTTTTTTTTTTTTTTTCTGGATGAATTTCAGCAGTTAAAAGGAATGAGAGGATTTAATTAGACAGCCATAACAGTTTACCTCAGAAAATATTAGAAATGTAATAATTTTTTGTTTCTGTCCTGCAGACCCGGCTAAAAGTACTATTTGGCGTGGTTGTATGTGTTTTGCTTTCCTTATTACTCATGTGTATTGTACTGCTTCCATCCAAAGGTAAGGCGTTTTTATCTAATGTAGCAGAAAACACAATGTTTTTAGCTTCTATGGCTTGTAAAGTTCATAAAAGTTTGTCAAATCATCTCTAGGATTGTCATGCCTGTACTGTTATGCACTTTACAGAAATGTACTGACAGCTAAAATGTCCTGGAGGTATGATCGAAATGCCAGCAGATGTTGAAACAATGAACCCTTTGAAGTGAAAAGCACCTCAGTTAACTTTATTCATAAAATATAACATTCTTAGACAAGACTGCAGAAGTAGTTCTCAGATCTCATATTATATATATGTTAGGAGCTATGAGAATCTCACAATCTGTTAATAGTTTATTTCAGCTTGGTGAGCCTGTATTTTAATGATTATTAAAGATCTATAGACAATTGCAAGTTAAATATTTCTCTAATGAAAGGATGTAGTGAATTGTTTGTGAATATGTTTGTGAATATGTAACTGCTGATGCACAGAACGATTTGCTGAGTCCACTGGTAAAGCTTGAAGTATGTGTGGTTTGATATTTAGAGTCTGAGTGGCACTGGCTTTAATGGGCATTTTTTTCTATGAGAAATCCAATAAGTATTTATATATCCCTTTCACTACAGTGGATGAATTGAATGCCTCTGAAATATTTAAAACAGTAATAATTATATATACATATATATATATTCCAGCAATAATTTCTTTTTTCTATAATTACACTTTGCCCATATGTTGGCAAATCAGATTTAGCTTTATCCTTACTTTTGTCTTATAGCTAACATTCAACTTTAGTGGAAGGTCAAATCTCCCTTTCTTACCTGGTATTTCAATTTAACATATTTAGCACGAATACCTCTGCTGGAGAGGAGTTGGAGATTTATAGAATAGAATTATATGTTAAGGTTGGAAAAGGCCCCTAAGATCATCTTGTCCAACCATCTACCTACCACCAATATTGTCCTCTAAATCACATCCCAGAGTACTACATCTACATGTTTCTTGAACACCTCCAGGGTGATGACTCCACCTCCTCACTGGGCAGACTGTTCCAGTATCTGACCACTCTTTTGGAGAACTTTCTCTTAATATCCAGCCTAAACCTCCCCTGACGCAACTAGAGACCATTCCCTCTTGTCATATCACAGTTACCTGGGAGAAGCAGCCAGCACCTGCCTCACAACAACCTCTTTTCGGGGAGTTGTAGATACAAATCAGTTCTCCCCTCTAGACTAAATAATCCCAGTTCCATTAGCTACCCCTCATAAGACTTGTGCTCCAGACTCATCATAGCTTCACTGTCCTTTCCACTCTGGACACACCCCAGGACCTCAGTGCACTTACTGTAATGGGAAAATGCAATGCAATACTCGAGGTGTGTCATCACTAGAGCTGCATTCAGGGGGAATATCACCTCCCTACTCCTTCTGGCTACATTATTTCTTATACAAGCCAGGATACCATAGGCCTTCTTGGCCAGCTGGTCACACTGCTGGCTCATCTTCAGCTGAGCACTGACCAACCTCTCCAGATCCTTTTCCCCTGCACAGCTTTCCAGCCACTCTGCCCCAAGCCTGTAGTACTGTATGGAGTTATGATCTAAGTGCAGAACCTGGTACTTAGTCTTGTTGAACTTCATCCCACTGACCTCTTTCTAAATTAACCACAAGATTTTCAAAAGCACTCAGGGGATGTTGGGCTGTATCTCTTAAAAGGTCATAGAAACCAAATTCGTAGTCTAAAATAAGTTAGAAGATTTTACCCTAAATATGTAACTAGAAAGTGATTGTTTTCATGAGTTGGAACATGATACAAGATAGCAGAATTCCTTCTGTTATTAAAAAAAAAAAAGAAAAAAGAAAAAAGAGATATAATAAAACTTAGCTGTTTTCCTGGAATATCCTGAACATTTCCAAGAGCCTTTCTTTGTGTCTTGGGATCCAATCACACCTCAAAATGGAGTCCTTCACTAAGCTCTTCCCCATTTGGGCTTTGTTTACATCACACTTCTGATTACTAGAATCTCTGCAGAAAGGTCTTGCACTAAACACTGCTGTTGGGATGTAAAAGAGAACCCTGCAACTGCCTTAAACTGGTAGCAAATAGGAAGGGAAACAAATGAAAGGGAAAAAAGTATATCTTGAATTTGTCTACATATGTGAACTAGTTTTTGTAGTGAAAATTTGCTTTTGTATTCAGTGAAAGAATTCAAACATAATTAGATACGCAACTAGATTTTCCTCTTTCTTATCTAGTTGTCCCATTTGGAGCCCTAGAGAATATTAAAAAAAAAAAAAAAAAAAAGGTAAAAAATAAATTCTAATGTAACTATTTATTATCTAACAAACCTGAGGGTTATAGATTTAGTGGTGACTTTCACAGTCCATGATGGGGTGCCTGAGTAAGTATTGTCAAATGTGAGCTTTCATTGTTAGATAAATGTAGTATTGAGCCAGATTTACCAAGTTTACACATTAAGAAAGGACAGAATATTTTGATGAAATTTCAATTTAAAAAGCAGTGAGGAGAGTAATAAAGTGGAGCATGAGGATTGGATTAGCAGCCTGAAGAATTTGCTAAATATCCTGGAAGGTACTGCAGGAGGAAATGAATGTATTTTTCCCTTCTAAAGTTACCACATACCAGCTGACTGGTCTCATTCTGAGCTGCTTCAGCCATTACAGAGAATTAATGTCATCTGTAGTTTCTTTTAACAGTGACTTAATAACTAATCATATTGAACATCACATTTAGATCCAGGAGGATGAAATAGAATTTGTCTTCTTTACAGAATACTCTTGAAGGAGGATTTCAGACAACTGTAGAATACAGTTATGTCAAACGTCTGACTGTGGCTTCCTATTCTCTGTTGGAACTGCAAATACTGCAGTCGTCTGTTTAAATACCTAAATATTTCTGGATTCCTAATAGTCTGGAGGAACTATGAATTTATTTTGTGGTTACAAACTTTGCAAGTGAAAGAGAGACAGGAAGTAACTATAGAGATGGAATTTTGTTTGTACATTCCACCTTGGCTACTGCTTAACCGAAAGGATGTGGTGATCTGGAAAGATTAATTATTAAATATTATATAGATACAAACAGACTAAATCTCTGCATAATAATTCAGTGAAGACAAATGTCATCTATAATATTGAGAAGATTGAAAGATATAATTTAACTCTGACTTGCTAAATTTCTAGTTATTTCACGTTAATGAAACTTTCAAAAATATGGTATCTGGTTTCGTTTTACACGTGGAAGTGTATCAAAATGTGAAAATCTCTCAAAGGTTATACTGGATTTTTTTTTTATTTTTTATATTTTGGTCTTGTAGAGGATAGTATGGGGGAAGTACTTAGCTGTAGTGATAATTCAATTTCTGAGAGTCTAAGAAGAGCAATATGGGCAATGTTAATACTGTAATTGCAGATGACTGCAAAACTAGTGACATTTTTTTGACATTTCTCCAAGTTAGGAATATGCTTTGTGACTTACCTTGATATGATAACCCAACTCAAAGCTGTTCAGAAAGGTTCTTTTCACATGTAGACTGGTGCAACTGATCCTGTTCTTCAGCAGCATTAGCAAGGAATAAAATACCTCTTTATGCCTGAAAAGCAGGAACACAGCCACAAGAAGCATTATTTTTTTCTTGTGTTATTTTTAATGAACATCCAGAACCCTGACTCATCAGTGTTCCTGTTCCCATTACACTCTTGACCGAGGCCTGAGACTAAGCCCTTGCGTCTTTGATGTTGCAGGGTGCACAGTACTATCTGCAAGCTGGCTGTCTGAAAACAGTAACCACTTTCGTTTTGTCAAGTAATCTAATTACTGTGTGGCAATGGCTGCTAAATAAGATACATATAAATATTCATTGTAGATACGTAAGTTAAAATACGTACAGGTAATTATTAAACACAGAAACCACAATACTTTCTGATTTTTATCTACACGTGATTTAATCTGGCAGAATAACATAATGTATATGAATTCACATGTTATGGAACAAGCCAAGAGGGTTTTCAAGTCTGAAACAAGAGTTCTGTTGGGCTACCCACATCCAGCCATTAAAGGGAGTATTCCAGATAATGCAAGCTAAATTTAAGAGTGCTTAATGTTGTTCTATTTTTAATATAGCTAAAAGTTCTCCTGTTTGTGCTTTGTTAAACTTTCCCATAGAACAAACTGGACACTATAGAAGGTATCTTCCTAGAACCAGTGATGATTAATAGGTGTTTACAGGCTTTTAATGCCAGTTTTATATGTGTACATAGGATATGCTGAAATGCATTTAATTATGACCATGGAATATTAAAAAACAAAGTTACACTGTGAAGCAAAATAACCAGTTCAGTGCACAATATTATTCTGCATTTTCTGAATTTATTTATTTTTTTGTAATATGCAAGAGAAATACAGAGTGGCACCCTGTAGTTGAGTGAAAATGGACCACCAAGCATTAGAATAAGATGGTGAGGCAATAAAGGGAAGAAAGCAAAGTCAAAATTTGGTCATTTTTAAAACCTGCCATTTCTGTGGTTGGCTTCATTGTTGTCTCTGGTTATCTTTTTTCATCTTTGTGATTTCACAGAGAAAAGAAGCACAACAAAAACTTGTGGAGCCTACTGACTATGATCCAAATTGCTGTTCATATAGTACTGCAAATGTGTAATGTACTTTTCTTGTGGGGATCTATTCTGTGAACAGAGATTTCAAGTACTATTACTGAACTAGGCTTAAGTTACAGAAAGAATCGGCAACAATTACAGCGAACAATTAAAGCTGCTGCTCCCAATTAAAGCAGTGAAATGTATCTTTAGTTGCTTAGAAACAAGCATTCAAAACTAAAGTTAAGCAAATGAAGCTGTGTTCTCATTCATTTTTTTTTTTTGGTTTTTTGTTTTTTTTGCAGTCCATGGGTAGGAATTCAGATAGGAGTGGACTTATTTTGAAAATAATTAGCAGTCATAATAAATTATCACGGAATATTAAGTAAGCAAGGGTGAGATGGTGTGCAGAGTAAAGTTTAAATTAGAGCTGTAAAAATTAGAGCACTGATGAGATATTTGTGATGTTGCTTTTCTAAAAATTCCTATTAAGCTGAGAGAAGGAATAAGGAGATTTTACCAGATGAAGCTATCAAACAGGATTGTAAATTTAAGCCTCCTTTACACACAGCTATGGAAATAGATTTTTATCATGGATTTCTTTAGCTGATAGACATTCATTTAGAGAATTTAAACTGGAAGCTGATAATAAGTAGTCATCACTTGGTATAAATATAAGTAGATATGTATCCTCTGAAATTTTCTGTGCACTTTTAAAGGTTTTGCTATCTTCTGTGCTTGTCATTAATGTATCAAGGATCAGTAACATACTATCATGGAACTAACAGGAGGAATTAACTTCTTATTGAACTTTTGGGGACATTTTCTGGACACATTGCTACCTCAGAGTTTATACTGATAGGTTTTTACTCATGGATTGGCATTTGGTTTTATTTCTCATGACAGTTTTCTTCTGCATTAGTGCAGACAAGGCTAGTGTTAGAAGTCAACCTGACATGTGTATTCTACAGTAAATAATAGTCACATATTTGAAAAAAGAAGGGATTATCATTAGAAAGTACCAAAGGAGAGAATATGAAGAAACATTTCCCAGGAAGTGAGTGTGATGTTAGCTGAGAGGGAGGTTGTAATGAGGAAGTGATGGAGCATATGAAACCTGAGGGCAGTGAGTCATTTTGATTATCTGGCTGTGTTGTGAGAACTCTGAAGGAGCAAACAGGGGAAGTGGCAGAAATCTAGGAGGCTCCTTGTGACATCTCCTCTACCTCTGATAACCATGACAAAATCTGCCTTGACTTCAAAGAAGATAAATTATCAAGCCTTGAAAGCTGACAAATTTGAAAAATGCCTTTTTTTTCCTGTGTCTTGAAGATTAAACATTTTGAATAATCTTTGCCTAGAGAACTTTATGCTATTTCTTTTTATAGTTGTTTTGTTTATTACATTTTTATAATACTTTTTTTTTTTTTTTTTTTTTTTCTTCTTCTCCATTTCTGTGCATTTAGCAAGATAGCAATTCAGCATTTCCCTCTTCAGAGCTGATTGCCCTTACTTTTTGTTTGGAACCCTTGCTCTAGTTTAAAGTGCTTTCATCTTTAAAATAAACAGTCAAAGAAAAGCCACAAAACCAGCTGAATTTTTGTGCATTTTTAATGTAGCTGTCTGATTTAGCTGGAAATCAAATGTCAGAGCACCTGTTTTCTCTAGGGAATCATTGTCAGTGTGCCCTTAAAGCACTGATTAAGAAGTTGAAGCTTCGGCTCAGTTGTTCATTACTTTTCAACATTGTTTGTACCTTTGTAGCCTTGTCTGTTTATTTCATACATCCTTTTGGTGTTCTCATATCCATCTTCTAGCATGAACTGATGAGGCTTTTTTAAAAAAAATTTGGCAGTAAAGATTTGTATGGACCTGCTGTTTGAATTTCTGCTGAATACATATGGATCTTTATTAAAATAGTTTTCTCTGCTCATAAGTTCAAACAAGTCCAAGAAACCTATGCTTTAAGAAAACTTTGATTTGCCCTTTGTAAGTAAGAGACTTTCCTTGTAGTCCCAAGGTATACAAGTAAATATATCTCAACAAATAAATTTCTGGGTGAAATTAATTAAACCAACTAGTTCCTAATTTCGTACCTCTAAAGGAGAATCCTTCAGATGGTGAAGAGCATTAACACAGATTTTTCTCTCTTCTCTGCTGTTTGCATGGTTCCAGGATTATGCTATCCTCACTCTTCTTCGGTACTTAAATATACACAGTTGTCTTAGTTTCAGCTGGGATGGAATTGTTTTCTTCAGAGCATCTGGTATGATGTTATGTTTTGGTTCAGGGAGAAGGCCATTCTCAGCAAGGGTCCCCAGGAGCTGGGAGGGAACAGAATGAGGACAGCTGACTTAAACATGCCAAGGGGATATCCCATACCATATGACATCATGTGAAAAGAGTTCTGAAGGAGATGGGAGTGCATCTCACTCTTCTGCTGTTTGATGGGCTAGCTGGACATTGGCTATGAGCTGATGAGCAATTACTTGTGCATTCAACTTATATATATATATATATATATACATATATATATATATATACATATATATATATATATATACACACACACATATATATAGTCAGGACTATTTTCCTTTTATCTATCCTGGTAAATAGTTTTCTCTAAACATATGAGTTCTACATTGTTGTTTGTTTGTTTTTTTCTTCATTTTCTCCCTCATCTCACTGACAGGGGGGAGTGAGCAAATGATTCTGTGGTGCTGAACCACCTACTGGGTTAAACCAAAACAGTAAGTTGGTCAGAAAGTAATGCCTCCTATTTGTTTCTGTGGAAACTATAGCAGATAAAAAAGAGCACAATAGCACTATGTGATAGAGCAAATTCTCAGCTAAAACACTAAAAATCTGCACCAGCAGAAATGAACCATGTTGGTGTTACCACTGATGAAATGCATCATCTACCACCTCACTGTGCTCACATCCACTGTGGGGTCTCCATAAATGTTCAGTGAGTGTCAATATATGTCAGTGGATGCCATTTTTTCTGCATGGAGGAATTCAGTTCCACCCCTCTGCTTCATTCACGCTTCCATGTCAGGCACTACTGTGTCAGACTGCCCCTGTTCCACTGCATCTGTTCCACTGCAACAACATGTAATTGAATGTTGGTGTGAAGGTTCAGTCTCTTCTGCCATCCCACCAACATTCACCTCTGACAGAAACATAATAAAATAGGAGGTATTGCTTTCAGAGCAGCCTGTGTAGATAAGAGGAAATATTTAACTAAGTAACGATTTTTTAAAAAAGTTTCACATAACAGCATTGCTTTAACAGAAGGTTTTTGTCTCATTCTAAGTTGTCACCACAGCTGATGGTCCTAGAGCTCTTACACTGGATGATTACTTGAATGGAAATTTTCAGTATAAAACATATTTTCCGTACTGGGTGTCAGGTAAGTAATTTTTTTTCTCTGAGGTACGTAAGCATTTTTAGTATGTGTTTTCTGGCACATAATAAGAAATATACTTTTCTTCCAGCTTTACTCCAAATAAATGCTAAAAATAAAATTCAACAATTTACTACTCAAAACTCAAGGTTAAATTTACACTTCTGTCAGGGATTCTAGAAATTCCTAGTATTCAATGTTGCAACAGAAATATTTGAGTTAAGCATAAACTATCATTTTACAGAGCCATTTGTTGCTGTATTTCTTTTACTGTCATACTCAATACATCATGGTAAAGAAATTTGTCAATGTGTCAGTCATGTTTTAAGGAATTTCCCTTTTTTGAGCTTGTCACAGCATTTCTTCACTTGCTATTAATTATAATTGAGGTAGCCTGTATTGCAGGCCCTGTTTTTGTTTCCAGTATTACTTAATGCTGCAGGAAGCCAACCTGTTCTTATCTCTTACATATGGAAATACAAACATTGCTAAAATTTTGAGTTCCAAAGCAATGCATAGGAAGTAAGGATGAGTTTCTAATCAAGTTCCTTAACACAGGAGATAAAGACACAAAGTTAGTTGCTGCTGATGTATATGTCAATGTGTGTCCAAAATACTACTCTTGTTATCACTGAACTGCAGCAGCACCAGAAGGTTTTAGGTAGGTTGGATTACATTCTAGTACTTGCAGTACTACCACTCATATCTGTGCATTGCCTCAAGCAGTTATTATTTTATCAGTAGAAGCAAAAAAAAAAAAAAAAAAACAACCAAATTCCCATTTACATGGAGTCTTATCAAGTTAGTTTAAACCCACAATTTTAGAACTGAACCGAAGCCCTCCAGGACGTTGCTAGCAGCAGTTTTAGTTTCACAGTTAGCAATTTGAAGTATGTAGACATGACTTATGTGATTTAAAAATTAGGTCACCATTTGTTAGAATTCTGTATGAATGTCTGAAGTATGTAGGCAGCATACCACCTAAACCTGATATTCACATTCTCTCTTTATAACTTCCTCACTTAGGCTTATCTTTCGTCTTAACAGTCAAAAACTCACACAAAAGTCATGCCATAAATTCCATAGATAGTCATGCCTACAGCATTCCATATGCCTACTTTTCTTCTGAAGCAGGGAGCTGAAATTGAATAACTTTTTATAAGGGACCTGAGATAACCACAAATGCTTTTACTCAAATCACGTAAGCATTTGCTAAATGTCCAAGAGTGATCTAGTTTCGTCCCTAATGAAAACCTTATACAATGTTTCAGACTGCTTTTAAATTGTTAGTCTCTCTCTCTCTTAAGCTACATCCAGCATGCAATTCCTTATCTCTATTTATAGCAATGAGAATTATGATGTGAAACTAAAATTCTCATCTTCAGATCCTACCAAACTGTGGCTCATGTCTTGAGCACAGGTAGGATTAAATTCAGTTCTCATTGGAGGCCACTCACCTTCATTATATAGTATCATTGCAATGTGAGTAAGAGCAGTTATTTACATAGTTACATGGTCCTGCTATTACATCTAAAATCTATAAAAATGAGAATATTCTGGTAAAATTATAAGCAAGAATGTTGAACGTTTTCATAATAGCTTTTATATTGTGATGCTGGGATACGATGGATCTGTCCCTAGTATTCTTGATCATGTACTATTGAGAATAAAATCTGGCATTTTATAATGAAGCTAATCTAGCTGATTCTGCATGCAATATATGATCTTGAGAACATAATTAAGAAACCTTCTTCAACTGTTAAAACTTGGCATCATTAGTAGAAAACTTCTCCTCTGTGCGTTTGTAGATACTTAAAGAGACTTGCTCAAAATCTACTTACTGACAAGGGTAGTGAATAATTTGGTAATCAGGTCTGTTCTATTTTATCTTCTTTGTGAGGTAACAGCCCATTTATCTTGTTTTTTAAGATAGTGAATATCTTCACCAGAATCCAGAAGATGATATTATTCTTTTCAATGTTGATATGAACTACGTAACTACCATTATGACCAACAGCACAATGGTATGTATCTTTTCAACTAATAAAAAGGCAGTAAAATGCAGTTGTGCTCTAAGTATCTCTTTAAAAGTAATCAGATTAAAACTTGACAAATCAATTCATAGTGTTTGCTAGAATCTAATATACATCTTAACCTTTCAGAAACAAGTTAATGCTTCAAATTATGTGATGTCATCAGACAAATACTTTATAGCATTGGAGAGCAACTATTCAAAGGTAATTATTTTATATGTTGCTTAATGAAATGTTTGATTTCATTCAGTATGTGTGGTTACTATGCATGAATTTTTTTCAGTCTCTTCTTGAGTAAAGTGAAAGGCTGTGAAAGCCATCTGATGATTTTTACTTAAATCATCTTTTTTTCCAATTTAATTTTTTTTTTCTTGCTTAATTTTTGCAGCTGTGGAGATATTCTTATACTGCATCATATCACATTTATGATCTTATATATGGGTAAGGCGTGGTATTTTTTACGAAGAGCTATGGTGATGTTTTGTAAAAATATACTTGCAAGCGTTTCATTGAAAAATTCTATAGCAATGTGACTATCTGCTGCTTGGCTTTTACTTGAAACTGTCACTTGTTTACTTGATTATTGTTATCTATTATTTCTGAAAAATCAAAAGATTTCTTGCCTCTGAGAAAATTCTACAGTCCATTCATCTACTCATCCAAGTATGTGGATTGCTTTATACTTCACACCCTAAAACTTCGACTGCTCAAGATTCTCACCTTCTTTTTTTTTCATTGCATAGTTTTATCCCACCCTTTTTGGCTGCTTTAGTCCACTTCAGTATCACACCAGATGTCTCCTTCCCTTTCTTTTTTCTTAATTCATCAATTTTTTTATTAATTCAATCTTCAGCTTTCCTAAAAATCTCACATGTCCTTCAGTGATCTTGTAAAGTCTTGGGTTCCCCAGAAACTTTCAGCTCCTGCCATTGCATTTGGTCTCTTTCCCAAGATCTTCCCCAGACCATTCTTCTTTTGCTTTCTACTAAAGGCCATCTATTTTCCCACTCATGTTTTTATGCCAGAAGTCACAGAATGACTAAAAGCTTCTTAGTTCTGAGCAGGGACTGCACTAAGCTACATTCTTGGAAAACTCTTGGCTCAAGGTGACAGAATTACTACTAGCTTAAGTGAGTAGAGAGTTACTGCATGTGGCTCTGTGGATCCTTACTAGATGCTCAAACTCTGCTGTTCAACTTGCTTCTGCATGTTATAACCTGGGAAATACAATGTGATCACTGAGTTCTTATCTCCTTGATTGTTGAGGCTTGCTGAAACTACAATGCAAATAGCAGATTAAGAAAATGCCTGCAAATGCTCGTGCAGTTTTTAGAAAGGGATAAGACTGCCTTCTTAGAATGCTGAGTATATTTTCAAAGGCTTGAGCTGCACCAGCACTCAGTTACACATTGTGCACACAATTACACTGTTGCATGCCTCACTGCCTGCATTAATTTTGCTTTGTTTATGAAACAAAAATATAGCCCTTCAAGAGTTTTATATGAATGTACAGTGTAATGATGCATTTGTACTGTTAACATAAAGCCATTTCAACCTCTTTCCCTTTTCTAGTGGTTTTGTAACAGAAAATCAGCTTCCACATAAAATTCAGTATATATCCTGGTCACCTGTTGGACACAAATTGGTCAGTAAATATAAGAAGGCTAGAAGATTTTTATTTGCCTTTGGTTATTGTTTCATTAGGCCATATTTTGACAAGCCTATTTGTATCAAACTAACTTATGAGCAAGAATGATTTAAAAAAATCAAACAGTTTTTCATTTGTCAAATTTTAACTTCACTCTTTTTAATGTAAGAATCTGCATTCTTAATGGCAGTATGTATTTTACTTAGCTAGTCAGTTTTGTATTAAGCATCAACAAAGTAACTGTGTAAAGGATTAAATACAGTTTTCAGGGCCTGAAAAACAATTAATTTGTCTTTGACACCATATAACATATGAATTTAATATGGAGATTTAAAGATCTCATATTTAAAATGTGGTCTCAAATTTTATTAAAAAATCTCTATTGTTGTTGTTGTTGTTGTTGTTATTATTATTATTATTATTATTATTATTATTTAACAGTTCAAATTATTTTATTTCTTACTAATTCTTATGGACCTGTTGACTATAGTAGAAAGTTTACAAATTTCATTCTTGGAATATTGATGCAAGAAAATATACTTTAAGCATCATACTAATTTCAGAAAACTCACAAGAAATAACAATTCAAAAAAAAAAAATATATATATTTTTTATATAGGAGAGTCCTATATTTCATTGGAGAGTCATAGTTGAATGTAGAATTTGTCCTATAAAATAAAATTTATTTACAGAAGTACTTGTTCTTGCAGTATTTGCAAAGGTTTTAATACAGTTATTAAAAAAAAAAAAAAATCTTGTTTTATATTCATTGAGTGCAAAAAATCTGACAACCCCTCTTTTTGATGCATGTACTCATAAAAAATTTCTTATCTTTAGGCATATGTTTACCAAAATAATATCTATTTGAAACAAAGTCCAAGAGAGGCACCAATTCAGCTAACTAGTGATGGAAAAGAAAATGAAATATTTAATGGGATACCTGATTGGGTCTATGAAGGTAAGTAAATCTTGAAGGGCAACAATATGTGAAATCTACATTACTAAATTCTCACAATCCATTCTAAATCATTGATTAAATGGTTTTAGAGCCCTAAGAATTACTTTATTTATTCCACATAAGGATTTCTTGGAACCAGTAAGTACTTCTTATTCTGGGGAGAGAGAATGAGAAAGGAGTCACATTTATTGAAACTGTTTTAAGTGATGTATACTAATCACTACGTACTTTTTAATGTCTTTTAGTAAGGGGCCAGGGGGCATTCAAATGTGAAGGTGGCAAATTCAAACGAGAATATTTTTTCTTTCACATAATATAGCTAGTCCCTTTCTATATCATGTGTTGTTGTTAACCGTGCCATCTTTGTACATTTGAGCACTGCTCATGTGCTTCCAAGGCAAATCCAAGGCAAATTGGATAAAATAGTGAAGAATGTTACTGAAAGTATGGAACCATAGGATCATAGAATCACCAAGGTTGGAAAATACTTCTAAGATCATCCAGTCCAACTGTTAACCTGTCACAAATATTTCCCACTAAACCATGTCTCACAGTAACCTTTCCTGGGACCAAGGTCAGGCTGACAGGCCTATAGTTCCCTGGATCCTCTTCGCGATTTGTCATGTAGTTGGGAGTCATCTTGGCAAGCTTTCAGTCCTCTGGGACCTAACTTGTTGCCTAGGAACTCTGATAGACGATGGAAAGCGGCTTGGCTATCATTTCTATCAGCTCCCTCAGCACCCTTGGGTAGATGCTATCCAGCCCCACGGACTCATAGCAGTCCAGGTGAAGTATTAAGTCTCTAACAGTTTCCACCTGAAGGACAGGGGGTTTATTCTTCTCCCCATCCAAGACTTCCAGGTCAGTGCACAGGGTACCCCAAGAATAACTAGTCCAAATTTTAAAGATAGATGTAAATAAGGCTTTGAGAACCTAAGCCTTTTCCTTATCCTCAGTGGTCACACTCCCTGCCACGTCTAGTGAAGGATGGATAGAAAGCAAGAGATGGAAATTGGCATCACAAATGGATTAGAAGGCAGAGTTAATCTTTTCACAATCAGTGAGAGAGGAGTGCTAGGGTACAAGCAAGCTGTGAAGGGCTTTATAGGCAGGAGAAGCATGATTTGCTCAATGCTTTAAGAAAGGGAGAATTAGAGAAGCTTACCAGAGAAGAGTTACGGAGTCACAGGCATTGTTTACATCCAGAGGGTAGTGTGAGACATTGGCAGAGAAATAGAATTAGACCTTGTTTTGGACAGGAGAAGAATCAGAGCTATAGAGAAGGAGAGAGGTGGAAATTTATATACAGTGGGACTTTGCAGATGTATGTTTTGGCAATGAAATTTATAATCTGGGGGAAAAATAAGCTGGAGAAGGGGTAAGATGGATTCTTCAAAGCTTTTAAGAAAATGTATATTGGTGGAATCTGCCAAAACAGCAGAACTTGGAAATGTATGCTGCAGCTTTTTTAAAAAAAAAAATAAGGTAATACTATCATTAAGAATAATCTATCTATCTTAGCATCTATCTCTATGGCTAGATATACATTACCTGCCAATGACTGCATTCATTCTGTGTAAGCAAAATCCTGAGTATTTAATTACCGAAACTATGTCAGAACTTTACAAATTGTTATCCTCATTCTACTATGTAGGTAATGGTTGAGAATTAAGCTTTAGGGAAAATTTAAAGGTTGGTTGATTATTTGGCACTTCAATGCATAAAATAATAAACTCGTGCACTTGAATAATCCAAGTGAGTTAAATTCAGTTTGTACATGTTTTGGGAGTTCTCAAGACCTTTCACATATGAGATGTATAGCAATAGGTTTGATGTACATCTTGTTATCTATCTAGTATAACTCTTTTTGCATGTCTAGGCTGGTAAGAGTAAAATGATAAAATAGATTAAAAAATAGATTAAATGCACTCAGAAACTATTACAAACAATTTCTTTTTTCTCAGAGGAAATGCTAGCGACAAAATATGCATTGTGGTGGTCTCCAAGTGGAAAATACTTAGCATATGTACAATTTAATGATTCTGACATACCAGTAATTGAATATTCATATTTTGGTGAGGAACAGTACCCAAGAAAAATAATTATCCCATATCCCAAGGTATGTTTATCATTCTTTGACTTACTTTCTGTTGAGAAATATGTTACGATAACTATAAAATTAGTTGTGCTTAAAAAATGTTTGTATTACAGTGCTTAAATACATTGTGGCCTAAATTAATGAATGAAAGCAAACGTAAGCCAAATTATAAAAAGATATAGGCACACTCAAAACTGTACATATTAAATAGTGTTAGTGAA
The DNA here is from genome assembly GCF_026119805.1 of Tympanuchus pallidicinctus. Classification (NCBI taxonomy): domain Eukaryota; kingdom Metazoa; phylum Chordata; class Aves; order Galliformes; family Phasianidae; genus Tympanuchus; species Tympanuchus pallidicinctus. Next base: position 16,069,571 of record NW_026294669.1, on the reverse strand, counting down.
ATAAACAGAATTCCTCATGTAAGTAAAAGTATATAGGAAAGAGCATGTTTGCATGGTCAAGCCTTTTTTTCAATTCAGTTTACTTTCTGTGATGTATTAACTGTGGAGTTGTTATTTTCCAATACGGTATGTCTACTAGGAGACATTTTTTTAATTGTTTTTGTGAAATAGAAGGTATGACAGATTCAGTTTATTTGCAGGCTTCATAGTGTGCTTTGTTCTCAAGGGCTTGGGATTCTACCAGTTTTTTAGTGCCAAACTTAAGGCAAGAACCTCTTGGTTTGCCTTTTTCACCATGTACAAACTCTATGACTCATCATCTTTGTATGACTACAAGTGATCATGTTAATGTGTTTTAACAAGGTCTCATTTGTCAGACAACTTTTGTTGCAAAATATAGGGTGTACTGCAGAGATCCACTCTGCAAATACAACTCTGGTTCACATCAAGCATTACGTTTTAGTACAGAAAGGCACAGAATTGGACTGTTCAAAAGGTTTTCTTCTTTATTTATATAATGGAGCAAAATGAAGTAACTACTTCTGTAGGGTTTTATAAGATCACATTTACAATGTGGTACTCAACTGAATAAATATTTTGTATCCTATTTTCTATCCCACAAAAGCTGTTGTCATTTTCCTAGATCTGAATTTTATGTACATTTGAATAACCTCATACATTTTTTTTGAAGGCTGGTGCTAAAAATCCTACTGTTAAAGTGTTTATTGTAGACACTATTAACATTGAAGCATTTGGTCCTAAAGAGGTTCCAGTTCCTGCAGTGATCGCATCAAGGTATTGTGCCCTCAAAATATGTCATCAGAGTATTTTAAAAAACTTTTTGTCTGCTTGCTTTATATGCTTGAAACTCTGAATTGTTTTGTTAACAGTGCAGTGCCATATTAATCTCACAGATGCATCAGAAGATAAATATATATATATGTACACATTGATTATGTGTGCTTATATGATATATTGTTACAAAGAACAAAAAAAATTCCTAATAGAATAGAAGATTTGCTGTTTTCTTCCACAGAGCAAAATGGGGTTTATAGCCTGTAGCAATTTTTCTGTGTTCCTGCTCTTTAATAATCATTCTTTCTCTTTCATTTATTTTTTTAGTGATCATTATTTTACTTGGCTTACTTGGGTAACAGATAATCGAGTTGGTGTGCAGTGGTTAAAGAGAATCCAGAATTTTTCAGTCTTAGCTATTTGTGACTTCAAAGAAAATTCAAATACTTGGGTCTGTCCAGAGGTAATAAAGTTGGAAATATATACGTTGCTGGAATTAGCGTGTGCTACTTTCTGTTGAATTGTCCTATTTTAACATCTACTCATTGTGCACAAATTGCTCTGATTTACTCAAAAAGCATATTTAATATTTCAGTGACTTTAGGAAAGTAATTTTATTTTCCAGTGTTTGATCACATTCATCTTCCAGCTAATAAAGATAACCTCTTCAATATTGTAAATGCTGTTTGAAGGAAGAATGAAAAAATTCTAATGGCAACAGCAGAAAAATCACCAAAATATATTTTTAGTGAGGTTCAAGTAACAATCAAAGCAATAAAAATAACAAGAGTGTATTGACTAGCTTTCAAAATTGTTGCTCAGTTCCTTCTTGCCTCTTCATTTTCAAAAGTGGAATCATATAGCATACTTGATTATAATCTTCTGTATAACTTGTATGTTATAGGCTTATGGTTTGTTGACATAGCCTTTCCAAGTTGAAAATACTCATTCCTCTATAATAAAACAATAGTTGAAAATTTGAAAGGAAGCTGAGCTCCTGTTCTTTCAAAGCTTTTATTGATTCCACAGAGAAATAACTAGAGTTCATCAGGACAAAATATATATTTATGGCAGTATTTGATGTCTTTCTTAAGTCATTGCTCCTGTATACATTAATGCTGAATCTATATCTCACCTCAAAATCATTCACATTTTAATAATTGTTAAAACATAGTATTAAAGAGTATAAAAAATAAATAAAGAAATCTAGAATTTTAGCACAATTCACCAAACAACTTACAGCAAGTAACCAGTTTAATTTGTGTCAGTAGGACTATCTATGTGTTTAAAATTTAGCATGTGCTTAATTGCTTTGCTGGAACCAGACCAAAACAATTAATATCTTGCGGGACTGTGTTCATGATCCTTGTTTAATTGCATTTCTCCATGAAACTTTATTTATGGAATCACTACTGACGTTTCTATAATTCTATATTTATACAGTGATACAATGCTTTTATCACATTAAAGTTTGCACAAATGGCCAATTGGAGGAGTGTGAACAGATGGGAGTGCTGCATTAGCTCTATTTGCTGTTAGGAAGTGTATCTCTGTGCATTTACATCAGCAAAAGTAGTTTTCTTGTTGATTTCAGATTAAATTGAGACTTATGTACAATAAATGTACTAGGCTTTATGTGCTTGAAATTAATAACAAAATATAATCCACATTATGTTCCTAAAGCTGATTCATCAAAAATATTCATGTGTTCAAGTTCTTTTTGTTGTGAATAAACCAGAGAAACAACTATGACTTCAGTGGAATTATTTCTGTGAGTTAAAGCTAGGCATGTAAATATGTGTTTGTAAAACTGGGGTTTACTATAAATATGCCAAGTCTCTAAATTCTGCAAATGCTTTAATAGCAGAAAAATCCCACAGAGGCCATGGAACTACTCATATGAGGAAAGTTAAATATATTCTTTACGTATTATGTAATCAGGATGTGAACCTTAATTTGAACTAAGACAAATAAATCTATGGTGCAGATATAAAATAATACTTCTCTTTTTTCTTATCTTAATAAGAAAAAAGTCCATCTACTAAATGAATGGCTCATTGGAGCCCTTGCAAAGTACTAAACAAAATTCTAAGGAGCAAGCACCTACAATGTTCGCCTGAATGAGCCAGTTTGCAGGGTGTAGGGTTGGAAGGGAAAAAGTAAAATTCTGAATGTTAATAAGATTTTGTTGAGAACAACACATATAAAACATATTCTTTAGAAGCAAAATCGCTGAACTTAATTTTTTCTGTGAAGAAATATTTTATTAAATGAAAAAAATATAAAGCAGAGCTTGCAAGGAAACTAAAGAAATGCATTTATAGAATGCAAGTGTTGAATCACTTGCTCCATTCTGCAAGAACTCTTTAATAAAAGGACTCTTCAATAAAAAAATCGTAGGAAAACATTGAGTTTGTTTTTTGTAACTTTGTAAGTAAAACACACACATGTATAAGCACCTCTAAGAAGTAGGCACTGATCCACTTATACTCAGCATAACACTTTATAAAAATCATATTCAAGAATGTTACGGGGAGTTAAAACTAGATTAATTTATATTCATCATCTCAAAATGTTATAATCTGGGCTGTTTTTGCTAACTGTGTTATTTTCATCAGTCTTCAATTCTTGTAAGTACCTTTTGTGAGATTTTAAGAAGTGATGAAAATCAGGCTTTTAAATGCCCCTTAGACAGAGTGACAAAAGTGGAGAGCCTCAGATTTCTCTGTACCATACTAGCTCAGGTTATTTTACACTGTATGGATGTGAAATGGTTTCAAATACAAATACTCGTGTTACCTTACTTCAGTGGGACTACAGATGCAGCTGCCTCTGCTATTGCACTGCAGACTAAGAAAATAACCATAGCAAGTATTCTAAAATTTTCTTTTAGAGGAGATGGTAGACTTTTTAGGTGAAGCTTTTAAATCTAGTTTAATTTAATCTAATCATGATCTGATTATTTTTTAGCATACAAACTTCTTTAAGAGTGTACATTTGATTTTGTTTTTCAGAATCAACAGCACATAGAGGAGAGTCAAACAGGATGGGCAGGCGGAGTAGGTTTTCTTGTACTCTGCTTTCATTTAAAGGGAACTTCTGCATCTTCATGGTGATGTTTTGAATGACAAAGCACTATTTGGAGTCACACAATGCTACTGCCTCAAACCTATTACACAGTAATACACAGACATGGTTTATGATGTTTTATGTTTTGTGAGGCACAGTAGTTGGTTGCCAGCTTTCTGAGATTAAAAATGTGTTAATTTTTATGTTACTCTCAGGCAGATAAAGTTAACGGAATTTAATATAGGGAATTACATGCTCTGCCTAAAGATCCTGCAGTTGACTTAACTAAGAGCCACAATTTTCAGCATGCCTCCCTTTAAGAGAGTGTTTTGTTTTTTTTTTTTTTTTTGGAGTAAAAATTACACATCTAAATGGAGTAGCCCGTTGGCCCCTTTCCTTTTTTCATCTCTTATGTAGAGATTGTAATGACAGGTTTTTAATACAATCAGTGAAATTGTACACAAGCATAAATTCCTGCTTTATCCTTTATGGGATTTCCAAGATCAGAGATATTAGAAGCTGACTTAGGAATAATTTAACTTTTGGTCACAGTTTCTAATTGAGTTTGTGTTAGTATTATTCATATCCACTCAGGAGCAGTTTGAAGTTTTTACAAGTCATTGTCCTCATAATTTTGGAAATAAAACAGTTGCAGTAACTGGCTGACAGTCTAAGTAAGGCGGTGATGGGTTGAAAGGAAGTAAAATCTGAATGGTTTTATCTGCAATAATTTGTTCTTAAACATTAGTATAGTAATATGGGAAAGACTGGATACTGATTTCACTCTGTGTCATTTTTGTTCATTGAATCATATAAACTCTATGATTCGTAGGATTCCAATCTGGTACTGTTTACAAATATTAGTTTCATTCAGAAACTTTTTTTTTTTCTTTTTTAAATCACCTCTAAATATTCTAATGTAACTGCAGATCATTTGGTGTATACAAATTATTCCATTCTGCAAGTAAAGATCCTGTATTTGTGGGCAACTTTAGGTATTAGTGTTACCAATTTAAAAAAAACTTACATGACAGATTATAAATTGTAATTCACTAAATAAGAGTGCATATCATGGATGAACATTTCTCTGAAGGTAATTGTTACACCTGAACTTTTGAAATAAGGTCCTGTTATTTTTAGTTTTTAGACTATAACCTGTTAAACAGCTTGGACATTCTTTCTTTCCTCTCATCTACCATGTTCTTTTGTTTCAGTTCTTTGTTTCTGCACCATATTTTACCTCAGACAGCAGTTCATACTACAAAATTTTTAGTGACAAAAATGGTTATAAGCACATACATTACATCAATGGTTCTGTGGTAAGTCAATTAAAGTTTTCTACCTTAATATACCCTGAATTTATGAAATAATTTTACTGTATTCAATGACTTATATATTTTGCCACACAGGAGAATGCAATCCAAATTACAAGTGGAGAATGGGAGGCAATTTATATTTTTAGAGTAACAAATGATGCAATGTAAGTACCACTCAAAAGAGTATAGGTTATGAGTATTTTGTCAATAGAAGTAATACTTATTCATTTGACACATACCAGCCATTTGTCAACTCATCAAGTTATAACTACCTATAAATATATTGCATCCAACTGAGTGCATTCACAACAAATTCATAGGCAAAGGCATTGTGCAGGTTTGCAGACTTGGTTTATTTTTGGTAGATTTTTTGCAAATAGCCCTCAACCTTTCAGATTATTATCAGTCACCCATTTAAAGAGTCTTATCTAGGATTGCTTAATTTTAAGTATTTGATTAACCTATCTACAAATAGAAATTATTTCAGTTTTATTTCACTGCATTTGAAATATGGTCTCTCATTTGGTTCACCACACAGTTAGATGTATCTTACACAATTGAGGTGATTATCTTTTGAGAATTAAGACAGAACTCTTATTTATATGGTGTATTTATTACCCAATGAGAGTTTGAGCAAAGATTTACTAAGATGAAGTGCATGTAAGCTTAGTTTAATCTTCCATCATGAGCAGCAATCTGAGAAAGTGTAAGTTAACTTCCAAGACATCTTTTTGTCTTCATGCTGGTTCACAGATAATCAGTTTATGGATTATTTATTAACATTTAAATTAATTCACAGTTTCTACTCAAGCAATGAATTTGAAGGCTATCCAGGAAGAAGAAATATTTACAAGTAAGTGTTATCAATGTTGAATTAATGATACTAGGTGATGGGTGTGGATTTTTCAATTACAGAATTCTGTTTCAAAATGTTTGAAGTACAATTTATCAAGCTGTTTTAATTAAATCATGGCCTTTTTATATCTGAAAATCAAGAAATACCATCTAAAGTTTAAATATGTTGATAGGAAAAAAATAAGAAAAAGGGAAAACATTTATTTTTAAAAGGAACTGTTTTCCAAGTACGCTGTTCCAGCATGTGAGGCAGACACATACAAAGTTAGTCATAGCAAAATTAATAATTGTTGTATTTTGTTTTTCTCCTAGAATTAGTATTGGGAGTAAGCCTATCAGAAAACTATGCATTACTTGCAATTTACGGAAAGAGAGATGCCAGTATTATACAGCGAGGTTCAGTGAGCGCTCTAAGTATTATGCCTTGATCTGTTATGGTATGTATAGCCTGGGAATAAACATAACACCAATTATTCTGTCAGATATATCAAAACCATAGTTAGTAACTGTTAGTGAAAACAATGTCCTGAGGAATCATAGAAATTTCACTGTAACCAAAAATTTTTTCTACATTTTTTCCATGTTTAAAAACCTTGGATTTTTTTTTTCAGAAAATACAAATATTTTTACTTTTATAAATTTTTCCTCAAAAGCTTTGAATTGATAGAATTAAAAACAAATATTTGAAAATATTCTATGGCACAAAACAGTTTTGAAGTTGACTCATCAAAATTATTCTTGCAGTAACAAGAGCAGGATTTTGAAAAAGATTGATTTCCTATGTATATAATCAAAGGTAGCTCTGAGAAATCATTACAATGCGTTCCTCAATTGAAATGATCAAAATCTGTCAGCTACAAAAAATGCTGGATACTTGCTACTTGAAAACATTTTTTTAGTAAGAGAAAGTATAAATAAAATAAATAAAAATTCAATTCATAAAAATGTGTGATTATTGAAACCACTAATAACACAGAAGCATGAGTAATGAGTTCATCCATCTTAATCAAAGTACAGTGAAGTTACAGCCTAAAAAAAGCAGGGGAAAAACTATCCAAGATTTTCCTTTTGCATTCGTTATATAATGTTTACTGTTCTTCTCTCAGTGATTAGCTGAACAGTTTTTAGGACCTGTGTTAAGCAGAAGACCAAATGTGGCTAATAACAATACCTTTCAATCATTCTTCCACAAAACAGTCTGTAAGGTCATCACCATATGAAAGCCAGTCACCTTCACAAATATAATGTGACATGTTCTCAAAAGAATGATTCACAATGTTAGTTGCACAGTCACCTTATGTAATCGCATCTCAGGTATTAACTAGATGTCACTTCATCTCTATGGAGGAAAAGTTTGCCAATAGATTCGAAGTTACTTCTGTTATGTTTGTGAAGCAATACCGGTGTATTATGTATGTCTACACACGTTACCTTATGTATTTTGTGCAGTAAAAACTAGAATTCTGTTCAATAGATGAGATATAATACAGTATTGATTGTATTCAGCTCTTTAATTCCTGACAGTTACCAACAGTAATGTAATCTGTACTTTATCACCAAATTCTGCTTAAAACTACAAATGACCTCCTTTCATTATTATGACAGGTCCTGGGATTCCTATTTCTACTCTTTTTGAGAATGAGAGTGATAGAGGTACTGAAAATACTCTGCCTATTTCTAGACAATTAATTGTATTTCTTATTGATATTCACTGTTCAGATCCTCTAATGTAGCACTTAGGATTGTGACCAAAAAGCCTCTCATATTGTATAAGTGTTATAAAAATATCTACTGTCTTTCTAATTTTATTAATTAGCAAAATCCTAACACTCAAGAATACAGTGATGTATTTATTTTCATTTCTGACCGTAAGAAATTTATGACATTCTTTTATCTGTTCATATGTTATAGATGAAATCAATATAGGCATCTCTTTGTCTATCAAATTTTAAGTCAAACTTCGTAGAATACTTTGTTCTGACTTCAAAACTATATGTTTTTATAGCTCAAGATTTTCTGATTTTTTTTTCATGAAGCAGTTCTACCAGAAGCCTATGCAATAGGCTTCAGTGTAGTACTTAGAGTTCATACTTTGGGATACTGTACTGTACTAATTAGAATTTGGGTGGTCTTCAGCCATTAGCAGATACTAGGGAAGAGTGAAAGTTTTTGCAGAAGAATTGTGAAAAATATCCATTCAAATAACTGTTTCAGAGGAGATGTAATTATCTATACAGAACTGAAACTCCAGCAAGAAATATTCTGACCTCCCCAACTACTAGTTCCCTCCCTTTCCCTCCACTTTCCTCCCCTCCCCTCCCCAGTCTTGTTTACCAAGAGCCCATAATGAAAATTGGAATTGCATGAAAGGCAGCAAAGTTCCTAGCCATAGTTATGCATTTCTCAACCTCTCTGCAGGAGAGAACAGTTTCATTTAAAGGATGTTTACCAATGGTTCCTCACTCTTAGGCTCTTCTTTGACCTTTTGTGTCCTTTTGTGTATTAATCTTACTTAAGTTCTCTGCTTTTATAGTCTCTTTTGTAGTGCAAAACAAATTGTTGTGGATTGGATTGCAAGCTGTGCAAGAATCATTGTAGATCACTTTGATTTTGCTTGGCAGCATTTTGAAAATTTATCACCCGTGAATTTTAGCAGAAAAATATTGTTAAATTGACATGGGCTACTCTGGAAGCTCCCTTCAGCATGATTACAATTAAAAATTGTAGAAATTTGTAGTAAAGGGCAGCTTTCAGATTAGAAAGGAAGGATGGAATGAGGATCAGCTGAGTTTGCATGTGAATCCAAAACTAGGAGGAGATTTCAGCCATAAAAATTCACTTGAGTCTGCAAAAATTGTCAGAGTACTTTGAAAGAAAGTGTTCCAGTGTTATATTTCTGCTATTTTCTGAGCATAATCTAGCTCAAAACATGCTGAGAATAGTAGTACTGTTATTTTTTTTCAGCATTTCCAGAAAACGGAAGTGCTTTCCACTAAAAAAAAACCAACAAACATCTAAAAAAACCAAACTCACAAAGGAGAGATCTTCTGAAGTCTAAAAGAATATTCTCTTTCATTTTGAAAGTAAAGATGAAAGTCACAGATTTTTATTACTTACAATATTAATTCACCAGTACTCTTGGAAAAAAGCATAAGAAAACTAATAATACCCAGTGAATTCATAATATATAGCTCTGTACTAGAAACTAGCTGAATTATTAATAGTGACTTTAAAACGATAAAACAGTAAATTGTGCCTCAAACAAAGTAAAAAATAAAATACCATGGAGAAAAAAAAACAAAACAAAACAAAACAAAGAAAAGCAAGCAATGAAGCTTGCTAAGAGTGCAGCAATGCAGTAATAAGGACAACTATATGGTGTGTCTAGTGTCTTTGTGGGGATATACAATAAGGTAGTTAAGTATGGGTTTGATTCAGCCCCATAAGTAACCAAATATTCTGTGTTAGTCCAGAAACAAGATATTCACAAATATACATGGGCTTAACGATACTGCCCAAGAGTCTCAGAGTCTAAACTGACAATACTGTGATAAGCAGGAAAGGAGGTGCTGCAAGAGAAAAGCTTTCTCCCAACATCCAGAACTCTATTATTCACAGCTAGTGTGTGAAATTATTTGCATTGCAAAGTATGTATCCTATAAAAAATTAAGGAATATTTGTGCACTGCAACCCTATGCCTTGCTTTTATTTAGCTATTTGATCAAACCCAAATTGAACTAAGCAGATTTCGTTATTCTGCTTTTAAACTGTCACAGATTTTCTTATTGTTCAAATAATACAAAACGTATCATATTTAAGAAAGAGAAATTAACAAATAAGCTAATTAATAATTTGGACAATTGTTTTCCTTAGAGCTCAGAATATTAGAAGACAATCAGGAATTGCAGTCTGCTTTGCAAGAGATCATACTGCCAAAAGAAGAAATTAATAAACTTGAAGTGGATGGTATAAGTAAGAATTATACATTTTTGTTATATTTTTTATTCCTAACTTTTTTATTATGCCTTCATTTTGTTATAATAAGTATAATCTTTTTGTAGATCAAACTTGTTAGCTTGTTAGATTGGAAATCTGACCATCATTCTGCCTTTTGTGACAGTGACCTGTCTGTTCCTCAGTGTATACATAAATAAAACAAAATTTAAAACACATTTCTTCTTCATGATGCAATTAAAAAAAAAATTAGCAATATTGCTGTAGTGTTTAAATATCACATAAAAACATCATAATATGGTGGTAATAAAAAATGAAACAAAAACTGCCGTTTATATGTTATATTGACTTGCATACACTGTTGTTTTCCTTAGTAAATTTACAAATAATATTCCGTTGTAGTGAATCATTGTAATGTTTCCAAAACTCATTTCTCAAAATCTTAATAACAGTTATACTCCTAGTTGTGTATTTTTAGACACCAGGAAAACTAGAAACCTAGTTAAAGTCATAACTTTATACATAACATAATTTAAATAACAAAAATGGGCACTTTTTTTTCAAAATTATTTTTAAACAGTTCAACATAAACAATTACTGTATGAATTTTGTGGTTTACCTTTTATGCACTCTGTAATTTGTGCTGATTCATTTTCTATTACTATTTCATTACTATTTCATTGAACCGGATTGTGCTTAGAGAAATCATTGTAACAATTAGTGATATAACTTTGATATGTCTCTTCTAGCTTTGTGGTACAAAATGCTTATACCTCCACAATTTGATAGATCCAAGAAGTACCCACTGCTTATTCAAGTGTATGTAAGAATTTATTTCTTTCAATTTTACTGTTCTGTCATAAAAATACTCATTATAATTTAGGGAAATCTAAGATGTTCGCAGTATTTTGTAATGCAAAAGAAAAACTTTTTTTTTTTTTTATTTTGTTTGTTTGTTTAATATATTTCTGGTGTAGAAATTCAACTTAAGGGAAATCAATGAGGTTTTCTTATCATAGCAAGGGTTAGTTCCTTAGTGAAAGAAAAGGAATAAAGGCACACCATTTATTGCTTGGATTTCCTAGTTCAGTTACCGCTTCTATTTATCCTGAAGCAATTTGAATGTATTGATTTCAGATTTGTTGATATGGAACATATAAGAGCTTTTCTTACAAGCGGGCAAAAAAAAACCCTAATCCTTTGACTATCCAAAGGTCCAACAAAGCTAAATATGTTTGGCTGAAATTTAGAGCAGAAGATGAAGTGAATTATGTCCTAGAGGTCACATGATAACTTGTGTTAGATCACTGTTTTAAATAGCGTTTCTATATACTGCTCAGCTATGTGGGGTGTGCTCAGCCAATAGTTCCTACTGTACATGATATTCAGAGGTCTAGTAATGACCAAAAAGCTTAAGACTTCTGTTGTTTTTTCTTTGTTAATGTGTAATACGCGTGAGGATCAAATTAGTGATAGATGGACAGTTTGACTGGATAATCTTGTAGGTGTTTTCCAACCTTGGTGACTCTATGAAATCATGGGGGGGACGAGGGGGTAAGAATCAAAAAGTGCTGTCACACCTAATTTCTATACCCAATGAATTTGGAAGTAATTAAAAATTGAAACATAGCTCTTCCAAAGATTCCCCTTAGGATGGATACCTGATGTCATGCCCCTTCGTCTCAGGTAAAACAAATGGAACTTGCCTTAGGCATAAGACATTAAGGATTTAAATGAATTTTAGAAAGTAAAATTACATGAATGCATGAAAATGCTAATAGTACTGTTTCTGTCTACTGAACTCTCTAAACCACAGTCAAATACTTGTAGAGAAAATATAAGTCATACTTATCTATAGTCCTGTATCTGGTATTCATTTGTAAATCTGAGTTGAAAATGTCTTACCTTCTAGGTATGGAGGACCATGCAGTCAGAATGTAAAACACACATTTAGCATTAGCTGGATAACCTATCTTGCAAGCAAAGAGGGAATTATTGTTGCTTTAGTAGATGGCAGAGGAACAGCTTATCAAGGTGACAAGATTTTGCATGCAGTTTATCGAAGACTAGGAGTCTATGAAGTTGAGGACCAAATCTCAGCAGTGAAGTAAGTAGAATGTCTCCCAATAAAATCATTGTACTTACACAACTACAAAAAGCGTGGAAAAAAAGATAGATTAAGTGTACTCCTGCACCTTTCTTCTGGAAAGCTGAAGTCTCCAGGAAATAAATGTAAAACTTGTAGAAATAAAATACTAGTGAGGTATTTGGTGTCAATTTGGTTTTGTGTGGTGTACTACATCCACTACCAAATATGTATTTGGATCTCAGCACTTTCATTTTGTAAGGGCAACATCAGAAGCCTAAGGAAGTACGAGCATCAGTGGTGAGAGGTAAGCTAATGTATTTTCCTCTACTCTGAAGTCTTCCCTGTAGGGGAAATCTACCTCAACCATCATAGAAATTAGCTAAAGATCCCGTGATTTTAGCCAGTGGTGAACCATAGTTTTTAGCTAAAAGTCAAACATAAAAAAACTGAATCCTGACTCTGGCTTTTTCGTAACTTCTTTTCCAAGCCATCTTAAAATACTTATAAAAATCAGAAAGTATCTGAGCTCCTCCAGTAGCTGTTCCCCACAATTTACACCCCTGCACAGAAATACTTAAGAGGTTCCTAAAGGGAAACAAGTCCTTGAACAGAGATTTTGCAGGGGAGAGAAAGATGAGATTTTGTAAAGCGAGTGTGTCTGTTAACAGATGCAGTAGCACTGTTGAACATTTAAAGAATTGTTTAGTTTGAACCTTACAAGAATAGGAGAGTAAGAATGTTAGTACAAAAATAAGAAATTTATTCTTTGTTTTGATCTTGAATTTGTCCTATCAGAGCATGGATAAAATTCCAGGTATTTAATAATATTTCCCTAGTTAATGGGCCCAGTAGAAACAGTAGTTAGAAATTGGATATAAAAGTCCAGGATCCCACTGCCTTTTCTACTTGCTTAAGAACACTGCCTGCATGAATGTATGTGAGGAGGATGTCTGTTCCTGCTTTGTGATAATTTCTTTTCCACCTCAATGATCTAAACACATAATTATTGTTTTTAGTGATAAGTGAAACAGAATTTCTGTTTATTATGCTAAGTTTTTCAATGTAATACATAATTTTATTGTATTTCTTGAATCTTTTAGCAGCAACAACATGTTTAAAGAGAGAGAAATTAGTCCAAATTGCCACTTGGACATAAAATGCCAGAGACAGAGGGAATCTGATTCTGCAGTTGCAGAATTTGCTGAGACAAGCTGTGAAAAAATGACCTCAGATTTCACACTTCCCAACTTTCTGTCAGCACCTAGGTTAAATTTTTATTCAGTTAAATGCATTGCATTCCATCTTCCTGATCTAACACATGGTTTAAGATGCAAGATTTTTAGAGAAAATCAATCATATACTCTAGTGAGAAGATCTTGGAGGGGCTTTTACTATAGGAGGAACCCCATGGATTAAGACAGCAATGTAACAAAGCTGAATCACTTTTTGGCTCACCTAATTTGGTTCCACCCAGACTGCATTGGATATTTTAGGTATTGCCTGTCATTTGTGCTTGCCCTAGTAAAATAAGGCTAACAGCTGCTGATGCATCTCCTGGGATGTATCTGAACCCAATTGTATCTCTTTCTGTCTTGACCCAACATTTTCCTTAATGTATGATGCTTAATTTGGAGAGTGAGGGCATTATATCCAGGTAGACATTATGTATTGAAAACAACTTTTTTTTTTTTTTTTTTTTTTTTTTTTTTTACAAGATGATAGTTGTGTGGAGTCCTCACTTTATCCTCTGGAGCAAAAAAATATTATGCAAATAAACTATTTATTTTTGCTATTTTTATTCATTGAAGAAAAAATTTTCCTTTCCTCTGAAATGTCTGTTAGTCAATGCTTTGTAGAAATCAGATACGCTATGTTGATTGTCAATTTGCTGAAATTGGCATGATGTTTGAAAAAATATTTTTTGCTAATTCAGTATAGTATTAACATTCTTGTTTTGCAATAATACATTTATTTCTATCTTTTTTTTTCCACAGGAAATTCATAGAAATGGGTTTTATTGATGAGAAACGAATAGCAATATGGGGCTGGGTAAGTGGTTTATCTTTTTATATTCATTTATCTGTAAATGATCCTGTAATGTAATTGCATATAGTTCTTCCTTATTCCTCTCTAGAAAAGAGTTGGCTTAAGATAACTATAGGGGCAGCCACACAGCCCCCTTATAGAAATTTTTAAGTTTTTTAGGCTCAACTGTTCATCATTTATATCTAGCTAAAGAATGCGCAAACATTACTGGAACCCTGATTCCTATACTGCTTAGTGTCTGCAGCGTAACAGAGAATTGCAGGAGAGCAATGATAAACAATGCCTAAGGGTATTGTGGATTAGGGACAGTACTGTAAGGAATGACAAAAGGGATTGGAAGCCAGACACATTATCTACCTCTTCTCACTGTCCAGGTAAATCAATATTGATTAACCAGCAGCAACAGGCAAGTTTACAAAATGAACTGTTATGATAGCCACTCATTAACGCTTTCTAATACTTTTCTCTTTATATATGTTCATTTTTTTCTGATTATCGTCTAGAAAGACCTTGTATTTTATTTTTTTACTGTTTGTCTTTTCCAGAAGATTTATATCAGATCCATTCAAAATCAAAATGTAAATCCTCTGTGTACTTAAAGCAAAATACTTAGTTTGAAATTAATATACGAGTTTGATCTGGAGAACAAAATGGTGCTTCACAGTAGTTTTAAACTATCTCTGATTTCTTCCCAGTCCTATGGTGGATATGTAACTTCTCTGGCACTTGGATCTGGCAGTGGAGTATTTAAATGTGGAATAGCTGTGGCTCCTGTTTCCAGCTGGGAATATTATGGTAAGGAAACTTGTCATAAAAGCTGACTTGGAAAGAGATGCGGCATTTAATGACTTTCTAAATGAATTCATTGCAAGAGAATGGCAATATGAAACCTAAAGGCAGTGCAATTACCTAAACACTAAACTCTTCAGACCTTAAGTTTAACATTTTCCTTACTGAAAATAACAGACTGCAATTGACAGTTTGAGACTGATTTTGTCACAATTCCAAATGCACATCTGTAAGTGTTAGGGTGTAAAGCCCTCTCAGTAAACCACCATACTCTGGAGTGATCTTCCTGAAAAAAATCCTGTTAAAATTGTATCACTGAGTTCAGAAACAGCTGAACTGTTTTTGTACCTGTATTGTAGTCACAGTACACTCCAAGTTCATCTGAAAATGAACTCTGTCAGGAATGACTATCAGTGATGATTGCAAGGCTATTTCCAAATAGTAGAGAAAAAGAGAGGAACACATTTATGTCTGAATTCCTATTTTTGATTTTTATTTAGATTTTTCTCAGCCACACCCCTGCTGTTGTGTTATAAGCCATATTTTTCTTAGCGTTTACTGACTAAGACTCCAAACTGTTTTGAAGAATCTCTGGGAGTATAATCTGAGGGCCGTACTGTGCGAATAAAGCAGATGCATACTCATACTTGCAGACCTGCTAGCTTTTGGCATGGTGTAAAGGAACCTTAGTGTAAAAAAGAATCATGCCATGCATGTTTTCAGTGAGGAAAATGTAGCACTTTGAACACATTTACTTAGCATATGGTCTTTTGCTAAGAAGTCTTGGTTATGAGAAAAAATTTTGGTTAAATGGAAAGGATTGCTTCCCTTACTGCTAGAACAGACATTCCTTGTATTTATGGTGTTTTGCAAACAAAGGGGAAAACATTTGTATGACACAGGAAGCATAGTCTTCATGTTTTCACTGGCATAAATGTTTTTTGAAGACATCTTCACTCATGATCACAAAATTATTTCTAGAATGCAGGCATTAAGCACTATTTTTGCAAAAGTCTCACTTTAGTTGAGTTTTCAAGGGATTATTAAGGAGTCTTTCTAAAAGCGCATTTGAAAATCTAGGCAGGCAGAGGTACTCCCAAAGAAGGGAAGAAAGGAAGCAGAGCAAAGTCATGAGTCATTAATTTTGGCAAACAGAACACGTTAATGTTGGTGAACTGTTAGGGGCAAAACTACAGGATGCTGCATATCTGAGACTCCAAGAAGAGTTGTAATGTCAGAGGATGTACTGGCTTATAAATTTAGTACTGCTTTCTTTTAGATGCGTAGATTAGTTTGTAGTATAGATGCGTAGATTAGTTTGTAGCATAATTTTTTTCTAAAAACTTCCTGCTCACCTCCATTTTCTGTCAGTTAATATAGCAGCTGAACAATTATAAGGCAAATTGCATTTAGGGACAATGTATATTTAAAACATTAAATATATGACTGCTCAATCTCTCTCTTTTTTTCTTCAGTAATTGACAAGCTGAATCTTCCACTTAGTCACTGTAACACTATTCTTGCTGACCTCAGTGGACTTGTAGCTATACTGGTAGAAGAGAGAGGAGAATTTGGCTCAAAATGCTGTAGAAATGCCAGCCATTCAAAAAGAGTTTATTTTATTGAAAACTCAAGCCCAATATGGTTGTTTGACACTGTGTTGACAACAGATATTGCACATTTTCTGTTTTCATTGAATGATAAAGGATTTTGATAAAAGATGAGCTACTTAGGTTTTTCTACACTTAGTTTATTAGAAAATATCTATGGGAGACTTACTTCTTGGTTTAGGACAGCACAAGGAGACTTGGAATGTTATCAATGTGTATAAATATGTGAAGGGAGGATGCAAAGAGGATAGAGACAGACTCTTTCCAGTGACGCCGAGGCAAGAGACAGTGGGCACAAAGTCAAACACAAGAGGTTCATCTGGAAACACATATCTACTGTATGGGTAAAACGCTGACACAGGTTGCACAGGGTGTTTGTGGAGTCTCCCACCTTGAAGATAATCAGAAGCCATCTAGGTATAGCTAATACAGTTGCAAATAACCAGCTCTATAAGACCCTGCATGTACAGGAGGATCCAGAGGTTCTTTCTAACCTCAATTTCTTAATAATTATAGTGGCCAGCACTTCTATTATGTGAAAGAGATACCAGCTTTTCATCATCAAAAAGCCTTGTCTGCATAAAATAAATAAAATTCTCATAGTACTGCAGCTTGACAACTCAGTATTTGCCAGTAACTCTTTCAATGATAGTCATAAATAATGTTCTTGTAGTGACAGCTGTTACATCAGTTTCACACAGATTTTCATAACTGCTTTCAGTTAAATTACAAACATACAGGCAGCTCAAAGGAAGCTTTTCCTAATGGTTTCTTGGTGTTACATACTGTTCAGTTATTCGTTCTTTTTTTTATTTTCAAATCCATTAACAAACTTCATTGCAGTTAGACAAAGGAACTGGACAGAGACTGAAAAATAATTATAATGTTTTTTCAATGCAAGTCTTTATCTTTTCCTGTTTCCCCACAAGTATTTGTATGTTCCCCCATAAATATACTGACCAGTAGGAAAAAGAAAAAAGAACTTTTCTTCCATGGTAAGTGTAAATACTCATGTGCATCCCAGGCTGAAATTCTTCTCTGGGTTTTTTTTTCCTGACAGTAGTCTGTACTATCTTTCCACCACACTGAAATTATTCAACAATGTGACTCACTCAACTGACTTCAGGAGTTCAAACCAGTAGCATAAAGTAGCATCAGTTAATTGTATTTATCCACAAAATCTTGTTTCTGCAGATGAGTATCAAACCACTATTTGTGCAAGGACTGTTAGGAGGAGATGTATTAACTATCCTTCATATTTTTTAATATGTTTAGATTTGTTGTGTTATAAGGAAATCAAGCAGAACAGACATAGTTAACATAATCGTTCAATTTTCTATGCGTCACTGGAGGCACAATCTGCATTCTTTATCTATTGCTTTTTTCTTCTTTAATATCACAGCATCTATCTACACAGAACGATTTATGGGTCTTCCTGTAGAGTCCGATAATCTTGAGCACTATAAGGTGAGAATTCTTTCTTTTTCATTTGCCTTAAACATGATTCACATTTCCATAGACAAGCAGAATAATGAAAATATAATGCTCGCATAATGGCACCCCTGTAGCAGCTAAAGCTGCTGTTCTGAAATTCATATCTCTGTAGTTACTCACAGTTTTTATATTGATCAATCTTAAGTATGATAAATTGTAGGATTCCTATTTTCTCACTGGACAAATCTGTCTGTTTTGACACTGCAAATCATTAACTTAGGAAAGAACACGTGATAGAGGTTAAAATGTTGGTGTTTACTAGGTTTTGGTCAGTAATATTCTCTATGTTATGCCAGTTTTGTTGTCTGATAATAATGTCTTCAGACTAAAAAGTCAGAACGCATTCCTCTGCAGGAACAGATTGCATTTTTGCTTTTCTTCACATTGATAGGAAATCTATAGCTTCCTCTAGCAGCACACATTCCAGCTCTCAATACTGACAAGCCTGAAATAAACCTAGAGAAGCTAGAGAAAGCATTCTATTAAGGATTTTGTACTATGATCAGAAGGCTGGATCACCTCTCTTATGAAGAAGGGCTAAGGCAGCTGGGCTTGTTCCAACTGGAGAAGAAAAAACTTCTGGGGTGACCTTCTAGGACTTTGAAAGGAGCTTACAAGCAGGAAGGGGAAACTGACTTTTTATGTGGTCTCATAGTGATAGGAAAAGAGAGAATGACTTTAAACTAAAAAAGGGGATACTTAGGTTGGATATTAGGAAGAAATTCATTACTCGGAGGTGAGACTCTGGCACAGGTTGCTCAGGGGAGATGTGGATAGATGTTTCTATATTATCAATGTCTATTCTCTGTCCTAATCCAAATAGCAGTAGTGCTCAATACCAAACTGCCTTCATAGAGCTGCTCTATGTAGCCAGGAATTACAGTGTTCAGAAAATGACACATGGTGGGTACTGTGCTTTTTTTGAAGTGCCTATAAATGTATTTAGTTTCTATTAATCTCAGATTGCGATGAAGTTACTGCTTTCTTTATTATGCCAGTCCAACTGCTTGATTGCTGTTTCACTGGGTAATTTAAGCCTTTCAGCTCCATGACTTAGTGTTTTAAATTGAAGCTGCTGAACTATTCACTTTTCATCTCAACAGAACTCAACTGTAATGGCAAGAGCAAAGAATTTCCAAAACGTTGAGTATCTTCTCATTCATGGAACAGCAGATGGTGAGGTTTGCAAATGGTAGTACAAATACAGAACCAGAATCACTTTGTTTGAAAAACATTAAGCATCTTTCTGTGCCTTTGATTAGGATCAGTACTTAGATCTTTGATAGATTTCTATGCAACATATTATTAGATGCTTGCTCGTTCTTAGTTATGTCAACTGTATTGTTTGATAACCAGTGGACACAACTTAATGCACTAGAATTTTATGCTTTGTGGTATTTACACATTTCAACAGCCAATCTTTTTTTTTTTTTTTCCTTTTTCAGATAACGTACATTTTCAGAACTCAGCACAAATTGCAAAAGCTCTGGTTAATGCACAGGTGGATTTTCAGGCAATGGTAAATAACAGACTATTTTTCAATTTTGAATAGTGGTTTACAATTTTTTCAATAAGCTTATCTGACATGTTGATGTTATTTGTTGATGTTTTTAAGAATCCAGTTCAGCAAGATCTGGCAATTTTACTGCATTTTTTATTGTTTACAAATCATTTATTCTTCAAAGGATTTGTTTTCTCTTCCCCTCAAACCTCTTTCTGTATTTTAACAGAACTTCTCAATTATCTAGTATAATGTAGAAGCTTTTAAAATGAGCCAGGGAGAAGAATGAGAGTCCAACCTCATTTCTAAAATTTGATGATAGCTAATAAAAGCAAGGAAGATGAAAGAACTGGCTTCTGGGACCAAAACTGTCAGTGATTCTGATGGATTCTGTCTTGAACTGACATGCTTGTTACAGGCAGAAGGCAAATCAAGGGAAAAAGGGAATGAGGTATCCAAGTAGTATGTCAAGGACATGAAAAAACAAATAAGTTGTCTACAAAATTTACCTGGGGAAGATGATGCAGGCAAGCAGAGAAACACATAGATGAGAGGTTAGAGGATATATATGAGAAATGAACAGAGGAAAAGTAACACTGAATTAGGTGTTAATCTGTTCTTCTGCATGTGCTTTCTCCAGACTAGTGACAAAAGTATCTGTCTTTTATCAAACATATTGGCCTTCTGCTTCATCACTTTCCCAGGTCAATGAACACCTTGAACATGGATCAGACATGGGTCCCCCTGTACTTGGTATTTCTGCAAGTGAATTCCACATTTCCTGTTTTCACTGTTATTTAGCAAACCTGGGCCCTTTGTCAAGTATCTGGAAAAGTACATGGAATACTGTCTGCAGTTTCAGTCATTACTGTTCAGCTCTAGTAGAGTTTCAGTAGTGTTAGGATAATCTGGGGAACATCTCTGACTTAATGAAAGCAGAATATTTTTAGCCTAGTAATATAAAATTTAGAAAACAATATGATTGCTGCCTATGAATACAGTGGAGGAGAAATACAGAGGAAACAAAAAGCTATTGAAGCCACCAGCATAAAGGAATCAGATTTTACATTCCAAAGGTGCCTCTTACTCCTTAAATGAGAAGACAGAACAATTCTGCTCTTCATAGGCTCTTTGAATTAGTTGGGTTGAAAGGGATCTTAAAGCCTACCCAGTTCCAATCCCTGCCATGGGCAGGGTTGCGATCCACTAAATCAAGATGCCTAGGGCCCCATCCAACCTGGCCTTCAACATGTTCAGGGATGGGGCAACCACTGCTCCTCTAGTCAAATAGTTCCAATACCTCACCTCACCAAGTAAAGAATTTCTTCCTAACATCTAACCTTCCTAAATCACCCCAATTTCATTCAAATCCATTCCCTTCTATCCTATCCTATCAGTGCATGTAAGAAGTTATTTATTTGAGACATGTATATTCTTCTATATGGCAACACAAAAAATTCTGGTATTTTTTAATTAATACAGAATTGAAGAGAGCATGCGTGTTTATGACTTTCTTTTTCTTTCTTTTCAGTGGTACACTGACCAGAATCATGGAATTCCTGGACTTTCCAGCAAACATCTCTACACACATATGACCCACTTCCTCAAACAATGTTTTTCTTTGTCAGAATAGGTAGACTACTCAGAGAATGCTAAGCCATCTGGTATATCTCTGAGAGAATCCCACGATAGCAGTGCCCAGGTTGTATCATGTTCAGGTAAATTAATATCAGGATCTTTGAAGTTTATAATTTGATATTTGCATCCATTTTTGAGATTGTATATTAGCAGGTGTTATGTTGATACATGTTTTGGCACATTTAACACCTGTTTGATAGCAAAAAATAAAATCAGAATATAACACGGCATGTGCATTTATTGCCGTCTTGCTTAAACTACATTCTGCATTCCAAAGATACATGGTCCATTGCAAAGGCATACTGCTAAACGAATATAATTACATTTGTTAACTATAACTGTAAAATGGGCAGGGACAAAGAAGTGCAAGTAACTAATTAACATCCTAACAAGAACTAGTTTCTTAAAATTTATGTATAATTCCAGTTTCTTGGAAAGAATCCAGACAGGAACATAATATTTGAAGCTGTAGTATGGATAGTTATTGAACACTCTATTCAAATTATATTCAGCTTTTTTTTAAAGTCCTTGTTATGCAAAAACCAGTATTCAGGTTTAAATATGGAAGCAAGACATTCACAATATCTATTTTATCTCAGTGGGGTTTTTTTCTGTCTGATTTGAGAATATGTTAGACATTTCAACCTGTTTTTACTCATCACTTCAACGTTTACATTAATTTTAATGTCATTCATTTGAGATTTGTGGGGAAGGAATCAAAGGAATATGCAGGCTTTTTTGTTTAGTTTCCACTTAAACTATTTTAGAGCATCCTGTAAAAAGTCTAGATAAATAATAACTGGATCACATATATTCTTTTAATTGGTAATTAAATGAGTCCAGTTGTAATGTAACAATATGAGCAAGAAAATTGGCAGGAGATCTATTTTAGATGGTCACATGTTTAAAAAATTCTGAATTAGCCAACTGCATAAGAACTGTTGTCTGTCTAACGCAGTATCTCAGCTTTGCTATTAGCAAGTAAGTTCAAAATAACCTGAGAAAATTGTGGAGTAGAATTCCCAGCAAAAACAAAACAAAACAAAACAAAAAATCAAGCTGCTTTCCAACTCCAAAAGACTAGTTGTTGCTTGTGGAACAAGCACGAACAGAGTTGTGGCATTTAATTTGACCCTTGACAAAAACATAGGGTTTAGCCAAAATCATTAAAATGTAGAAGTGATCTGCTATGTAATGACTTCCTTCATTTTGTTAATGGCAATATCAAATCTGATTTTCTGCACATGAGAACATTTCTTAGACATCTTTATGTAAATGTAGTTACCAAGCTGTTTGTAATGGTTAAATTACACTTTGATAGGAACTCTTCAGAAAATACTCAATTAGTTCAGGTTTTGTTGCCAATTACATGATGTTAATGAGCGTCTTGTTAGTAATGTAATTAAAATGCAACTGCTATAATGGTTAAAGGAAAAAATTACAGCTCTAAGAAAGTTAATGTTAAGCAAATATAACATAAAATAGGGCTAATTAGACGTTGATTATATGGTTCTATGTGCATTTGCTGTAAACACAAATACTGTCAGCAATGTGATTATTCTACAAATAAGGAATACAATTCAGCTGAAATTACTGAGATTTTACTATCATTTTTTCTGTATTGATACAACCTCACAATAACTACTGCAATTTTTTTTTTATGAAAGAGAATAAAATCAGGGTCTTGCAACAGATGTTTTAAGGTTTTAAATACCTGAATAAGTCAGTAGGAACTCAGATCAAGTTTCAGACTGCAAGGTATCAAGTTCATATTAATCATTAAGTTTTCTGATTCTGCAGCTTTATACTTTATTTATATTTTTTGAAAATCCTACACGCCTTAGAAATTTGACAGATAAACCAACCCCTTGTGGATACTATAAGTAATAATGTAATACAATGCACTGTTTACACTTTGACCATAGGTCTGTAGTCAAAAGCTTCTGGAGTTACTTGAGATAAGTGACATATGTGAGACAGAAGGTGCCTTTTTTTTCCCAAGGGATGTACTAGCTTTTTCATCCTTTATTTGCCCGTATGTCTGTTTTACTTTGTGAGGGGAAAGGGTACACATCTTCTAAACTGTCCACCATTTACCTGGGTTTATGGGAAGCATTTGTGGGGATAAACCATGAAAACTTTATTTCTTTTTTAAAGTGCACCATGCTGCTGTCACTTTTGCTTTACTGTTTTTCATATTGTTATTTTATTTACTTTATAGAGTGCTCTTGAACTTGAAAGCTTTTAGACTGGGCAACCATGTGTTTTGATGACCTGGGGAAAATGTTCTAGAATGCTGTGAACGTCAAAAAATTTCAAGCATAAATAACATATTAAAGTAGCTTGCCTATACTAATAGCAGGTAACAATGCAATCGTTCATTAGAAACGATCCAGAGCACTTCTAACCAGCCACTGCAGAATCATATGATGATTGAAGTTGGAAGAGTCTTCTTGTCCCACCAAGACTGATTCAGTGGCTCAAGCACAGCCACCTAGAACATGTTGTTCAGGACCACGTCCAGATACCTTTTGAACATCTCTAAGGA
Organism: Tympanuchus pallidicinctus; assembly: GCF_026119805.1. Classification (NCBI taxonomy): domain Eukaryota; kingdom Metazoa; phylum Chordata; class Aves; order Galliformes; family Phasianidae; genus Tympanuchus; species Tympanuchus pallidicinctus. Next base: position 16,045,867 of record NW_026294669.1, on the reverse strand, counting down.
CGGAGAGACTCCACAATTTCTTTGAGCAACTTTGCCAGTGCTCAGTCACCTGCACAGTAAAGCTGTTGTGCCAGACAGAACACCTGTTTTCAATTTGTGCACATTGCCTCTCATCCTCGCACTGATCACAGCTGAAAAGAGCCTGGCATCATCTTCTTTACACCTCCCTTTCAGATGTTTATATATATTCCTAAGATCCATACCCCAATTCTCCTTTTCTCAAGAAAAAGTCCTTTTCCTTTCTGCTTTGCTTTCCAAGCCAATCACAATCCATGTGAAATCATCATCAAAGACACTTTCTAGGACAATTATTTGCCCCATTCCTTCTCCTTAGTTGAGCCTACAATATTTAACTACAGTTCTATAACAGAATTTCAATATAGTTCAAGGTGAAAGGGCTTGTCTTGTGGAATCAAGCTGAAGCTAAGAAAAATATATTTGAGAGTTGGTCTTACATATGAAAAACAATTATGTGTCTACATTGCAAACATACAGTATCGTATGTAAAAGCCAACTGCAGAACAACTTACTTTAAAATTAAAAAATGGTAGCTTTTCCAAATTGGTGAGAGTCCTTAAAGATTTACTTCTCACCTTAGACCATTTTAGAAGACCAGTTTTCAGAAAATGTTGAGTAATCTGCATTTTCTTTTCCCCTTTGAGTAAGAATCTCACACTTGAGATGTCACCTCCAACAGTGAAACTTAGTCTTCAAGTCTGTCATGTGAATGACATATACTAAACACCAAAGTTGAGGTACTGATATTTGCTGTGAATGAAGAAATTGACACAGATAGAGTTGTTTGCAAGTCTGTTTTCCCTAAAATTCCTGCATAACTTTTACAAAATACACAGCTGAAAAGCAATAGCTGCTTTGTTATAGGAGATGGACTGTACATAAACTATAGCAAATCCACTGGTTCCACTACTAATCATTCTCTGACATCCATTTTCATCATCTTCCCCCTTACTGCTGCTTCACGTATGAATCAATGAGCAATATTATGCAGAATCTATCAATGAACGTATGTTTCTTCGTTCTTAAACATGGAACTACATTCTTTCCTTCACATGAGATTACTACATCTGCAAAGAAGTCTGAAAATAAAGCAGCATTGGAAGACCAAGTGTAACCTCAGCCAGTCTCCAGAACATGGTTAGTGTTATACTCTTTTTACTTAGCTAACAAGTGAAAATCAGAATGCATTCAATTTTTTCTAGTTTGCCAGTCAGTTCTGATTACAAGACACAGCTGTTTGGTTTATTTTATAGAGTCTTATGAACGGTCTATATTTAATCTGAATAATTCATAGTATTTGCTAAGAGAGCATTTGGTATTACTTTCAATTACCAATATTGTCTTCTCACAATGTAAAGTAACTAGCACATACTTGACTGGCTCTTCTGCTTGCGCAAACTGATGAAGCTCCATTGATTTCAAATGGAGCAGTTCCAATTTGTTGTCAGTAGATAGTGTGGGATATTTGCATAGTTGCAATAACTCTTTCCTGTGAACATGGAGATCCTAAACTAATCTTCCTTTTCAGAAAGCAGCTTCTACACTCCAGGGTATAGCCATAGAGCTACACACAAATATATGCATGCATTTTGTGCATGTACAGGCATGTGAGCAACATTTATGCTCCAGTTGCTTTACGTATGTCAGTTTCTACATGTATGTATTGCATCAGTTCCCAGAAGGAGAATACAGGCCTCTTTTTGCCTCATTATCATGTAGCAAGGATAGGAAAATAAAAAGGGCTACACATTTCAGCCTCTGTAGTCATGATTGAGAAAATTAGGAAGAGAATGCTTCCTGTGTAATGTAAGAAAGAAAAAGTACCGGGCGTGTAGTCAGATCCCAAGATTCAGCCTCCTCTCTCCTATACTTTAGGTATATAAAAGTGCTAAAAGCAAAACACATGGAAAAAGCAGTATTTTTTTTACTTTAAAAAGTCAACAACTTTCTCATTCAGTAAAATGTTCAGTAAAATCTTGAATATTTTTTTTTTTTTTTGCAAAACATTTTTGAAAAAGTGTGCAGTCCTATTCTATAAAAGGACATGCCACCTGGGCTTTTCAGTGCCAGATCTATAGGTCAACATACATCTCATTAGAATTTTTTTCTTATTTTTCTTCTGTAATTTCATCCTAGATTCCTGGTCCAGTGAGTACAATACACAGTCTCTAACAGCAGCAATTACCTGGTGCTGAGGTGATGCTCTAGGAAACTTTGATCATCTCCAAATTTAGTGAACCAAACTAAAGAGTTTTTAGTATTTCCAAATTATACTTTAAAAACATTAAGATGTAACTTTCTTGAAGGCAGGTCATTTTCAGGTTCTATCTTGTAGTCTGATTCATCTGAAATACTGTTGCAAGTGTGAACTATAATACGGAGGAGAGTGAGCCCTTGACTTGAGCCAAGAGGTGACATCTAACTTTTACATCTATGATGTAAAAGGAAAAAACTTTGTTCAGGATGTGTACAAATGTGCCCTTCACACATGCGTGACATCTTTCTATTTCTGTTTAGTGTAGTGAACTTGTTTGCTGAGCTCTATAAATATGTATTACTCTAGATTCAGTTATGGTAACTGACGGGTGCATGGTTCTTGATGGTAGTTAATTTCTTTCCTGTACTTTATTGTATGTGTATCACTTGAAAAACGTAATCAGGCAGTCATCTTTTAGATGCGAGATGACCTGCTAAATGAGATAGCCCATGTAACAACCTGCTCAGTGAGGTGCACTGGGCTGCTGTCTCATATATTTTTTCCTGAAATCATCCTACTGTAAACAAGAAACATCTGAGACAAGAAAGTATACAAACCCAAATAAAAAGAGCCTGAATCCTGAAGAAGGTAGTATTGTTTCACATTCTGTATTCTCTGTTTAGAAACCTAAGCAGTTGAACTCAACATGCAATTATATTATCTGTGACAGTCTATTTCAACAAGTGTTTCATCATGGTGCGAAATAAAGGTCTAAACGACCCTTTTATCACCATCTGCTGTTACATCAGCGTACTGCAGAGCCAGGGAGTATGCCTGCCTGCAGGAGATGTAAAGTTAATGAAATTCATGGGACAGAGTGCCTTCTAATATTTAGTTCTGGAATTACCACATGACATTGCAGTGTTAAATTGCAAGTAAAAATAATGTTGAGATATGAAGACGAAGTGTCACAGTGAAACTGGCTTCTCAGGAAGACAGCTAGATTTTTTGAGCTTAAGTTAGTTTCCGGGTTAATTTTGGCTCTGTGGGCTTTATGTCTTCAATATTACACTGCCTAGGAGATGGTAATTCTGGGGCTTTCTTTTCATTTCAAACCAGACTAGGTCTTTAAGTTCTTTACAGAGAGAGTGGTGAGGTGCTGGAACAGGCTGCCCAGAGAGGTTGTGGATTTTTGTGCAAAAATTAACTGATGGTAATTCTACACTGGAATACAGGCTGTTATTTATGTCCAGTGAGATGTCAGCTGTAAATCCAGACATTTCTTCCTTCTGATCGGAACTGAAACTGAAAGTGAAGTCCTTAATATTTAATATCTCTGCTTGATGCATAGTACCCTATATATATGATAATAATATTTTGGTTTTGGTGCACTTTTCATTTTAAAAAGAATTACTGTATGTCAGAAAATCCATAAGGGAAGCTCTGTAGGAATTCCTTGACAGAGGATATCTTGCTTGTTGCTTCACCAACAGGATAAAACACCCGTATTCCTTACTGGTGGGCTTTTTTTTCAGCTGCCAGGGACACTGACAAGATTTGTCAGTTTCTCCTACTGTTGTCACCAGATGGCTCAACGCAGTCTGTGTCAGTGCTGCCCCATCACAGATATGAGTTTTCCCCTCATCTATTAGTGAATATTTAGGACCTTGGCAATAGTTCTACAGAGCATATACAAGTATGAAACTCACACCTATATTTTTTATTATAATTATTTCCTTGTAGGGATCAGAGATGTGAGCAAAAAGGTTATCTTGTATAAACCTGTAGACCATGGTTTGAAACCCAATTTAAATGGAAGTCTGGCATACAGATCTCTAGTGAGTATGAAATATCATTCAGTAGAGTTGGCATAATGCATGTAAGGATAATCAAGTCGTTTTTATTGTTAAATTTGACCTGGGCTAGGCTTTGCGTAGTGGGTAGCCATTGCTGTAGTGCTTCAAAATAAAAGTGCTTCTTTATGTTCATAATATAGGCATATGTCTACCTAAAAATTAATGAAGCACTTTGGGGGAGTAATGTTGATTATTATTAATAGGATATTAAATCTGTAAATTTAGATTTGAAATTGATAGCTTCCGTTGATGCTACAAATGTCAACAGGCCCAGGATTTTGCTTAAAACTAAGTGTTTTGATTAATTCTAATGTGACAATTCAGAATTTGGAGAAACTTCTGCCTTAATCCTAAGCACCTCTAGCCAACTGTTTACCATCCTAATGCCCTTCTGTTTGATATTTACTTATTTGAACATTGCTACCTTACTCTTTTTGCAAATCCATGTTAGCATTGATGTCATAAAGTAAGCAGAATGAATGTGTGAAATTGCTTGTAAAATCATCAAATGAAATGAATAGCAAATACGATGACTTTTTTTTTAAAGTTGGATAAGGAAACTGTCAGCAATGATGCACTCTGGTAATGCTTACTAGAGCTGAACAGTGTATATATATGTCTGTGCAAAAGAGGCAGCTAGGCAGATCTCAGGATCCTCAAGGCTTTCCATAGTTCCAGAAGAGAGAGTAGCAGATCTTTCTACAACTGCTACATATCACTTCAAAATATAAAAGGTAAGATTTATGTGAAGTACTACTACAATTCATCTGAGAAAGCTGAATGCATTTTCTGAATTGTATTGTCCAAAGATTGCAACAGAGATGCAGGATCTTTCAACAAACTGTTGTTTTCCTCTGTGGCTATACTACTTAATGTTTGAAATTAATGGCATCACCATTTAATTTTTTTTAATCTATGGAGTTAGTTTAACAGAATTAATCCCAAAATGAACATCAATTACTAGGATTGCAGAAGCAGTTGAAACGAGGATAGTTAAGCATGTAAAGATGCAAAACAGGCATTGTAGTAAGAATTTAAATGTGAAATACAAAACTATTGATATTTATGTTTTTATCTACTTCAGGGATAGTTAATGAACATTATTTTTAAAATATTCATTTCTTACAGCTCCCTCCTAAATATAAATCAATATAGATTAACTTAGGAAAATACAAACGAAATAAATGGGTCTATTTGGATATTGACTGAAAATTGTCCAAAACAGCTTGTCACCCCATCACCCTACAGATTACCACTCTGTTGCCTTACTTTCAGATTAGTCCATCTCAAAAAATTGTTATTTTCATATCACTGTAGGATCTCAATGGGAAATTTTATAGCATTGAAAAAAAATAAAACCTTTGAAGTTATTTTGCTTATTGTATAAAATTTAATTCAGTTTTCTGGTCTGGACTTCTTAGCTAGAATGATTGATTGTTTTTTACAGAAATCTCCACATTGCTGCAGATAAACAGATGTAAAGCACATCTATCCAAAACAGTAATACACTAATAATAGAAATAATTGCTATCTGTAATTGTTGCTTCAATATAAATCTACTTTATACAATATAAATCGTATATTTTCATTTGTAATATTCCTCTTTTTTTTTTTTTTTACTGATGTCATTCCATACTTTTTAAATTGGAAATGGATACAAATCTGACTTTTGAAAGAATTTTTTTTTTTTTTTTTTTTTTTGAAAACTCAATAACAATAAGTTAGTATAACTTACACAGTGTGCGGTAGATAACTACAGCAAAATACATGGGAAAACAAAGAATCAGTTTGATCAAGAAAGTAATATTCATTTCATACTTTCTGATAGCTCAAAGCGAGATCCTTTTGATTAGAAATGTTTTTCATAAGCACTATGAGAAATTAGCTTTAGTTTTCCTGCATCCTAACAGTAGATTCCCTGTGTTTTTCTTTTTATAATAGAATTTTTTTCTTTAAATACGTTTTCTTTAACTTTTAGAAAACTGCTGTTGCTGGTTTGGATTAGAAATGACGAGTGCTAAACTCTGAACAAACTAAACAGTTTCTAAATTTTTAGGAAAATATATTTGACAGAGGTTTAACAGCTAGTCTGTGCATTTTAAAATGTTTATTCTATTGATGGCCAGGTTTCTCTTACTTGAAAATGTGATTAATTTCCAAAACTGCATTTATACAGCTTTCTTTTTCTTAATCTTCTCAGAATTTGATTCTTAAAAATTTATAAACAAGTTCCATGTACATTTAAATTTAAACATATTTTTAATGCATAAAGTAGCTAGTGGGACTGCTCGTATCTAAAAGCCCTATAGAACTGAGACCCAAGAGTTAGCTCAAGATATGATTAAATCACTGTAAATCTGTTTGTCAGTTACATTGGGCTTTAAATATTTATACATCACATTTAAAGTTTTATACATCACAATAGCTTTTTTGTCTGATATTATTATAAACAGACTGGATTAAAGCTGAGGCTATTTCTTTCTCTCTGTTTCAGTGTCTTAGGTTTATGTCTAAATTTTAACATGATTTAACAGTGGTACAAGCAGTAGTAAAGTACATATCCTGTTCTAGTTTTTCAAATTAAGTATACTAGCTAGTTTGTATACCATTACACATGGGAAATTTACTTATGTATAGTGCAATACCTGGACTCTATTTGGTGTCTGGGCTAACACATTTATAGCTGTGTCAGCTAGCATGAGGGTAGCTACACAAAAATCAAGCCGTTTTTGTGGTCATAGAGAATAATCTCCCTAAGAATAAGCCAGAGCTTCTGTTGTGTCCCTGAAAGCCTATGAAATGTGAAATTATGCATTCTTTGGGACTAACATTGGATGTCAGTGTTGCACCACCAAATTACAGCTCCAACTGAAATAGCAAACAGAGTTTGATATAATAGTTAAGATTATAATAGGACTGAATGATTACATGTCTACTCCATTATTTGTTGTTACTACAGGTATGTTTTATGGAGATGTAGGAAACAAATCTCATATATGACAGCATTACAAAAGCATTACAAAAGAAACACATTACACACAGTGTGGGGGGGAAAAAAAGGTACAGTCAGTAGCTCCTGGTAGAGACAAAGAAATTGACTCCTTTGCTTAATATAATAAAATCCACCAGGAAGTCTTATATTCATCAATTTATTTTCCCATTTTTAATTCAGATTTAATTAAGATTTTGGATGAGTAAATATTTTGATATTGGCATTGAGGTATTGAAGCAAAATAGCCTGAATTCCTCCAGACATTGTATATTTAAATCCAGCCTATTATGACAAGGCATAGAGAATATATGTATTTTCTTTCAAATTGAATTTACACATCAAATTATCAGAGCTGGAGATGTTTAGTGCAGATTACATTTAGCGGAAATGGTGTTTATAGCTGGGTCCTATTATACCACCTATGACTTTACTTCAGTGCATTCATCTTCCCTATTTCACTTTGTTTTTCAGACTGTAACATAAAATTCTATAGGAAGATTTTATGGATAGCAGAAGAGCTTCGTCAAATAGCCAAGTATCAGTCCAAGTTCGTGATAATGATAAAATTATTTCTAGTGACATTTTGAACATGTGAATTCAGGAATATTTACTATTCATTATTCAGTGATTTAACATTTACTCCTTGAATGAATTGTGTGTTTGAAAGCACCCAGCAACATTTTAAATCAGTTTCCTTGTTTATACAGCCATTCCACAAATTTAAGTGATCAAAACATCGGTGAACAATAAACAATACTTACGAATTTTGTAAGCAGATTTCCTTTCATTTCCCACTTACACAAACAATGTCAGTGCTTTTCAGACTATTAAACTATTGTAGTCCGTTTTGCCAGAGTTTTGTAAGACCCAAATGAAAAGCATTCATTTTATAAACACTTTGCCCCACACAGGATTATGTGTCAACTGAGCTATTAATATATTAAATAATGAAAATCATGGCAACTAATTAGAAAATTGGATTATGCTTTTTTTGCAATGGTGACAATTCAATAACATTTTCAACTGAACTACTTACACGAGTAAACCAGTCACTTACTCAAATAAGACACAGCTTGGCTGTAAATCACCAGTACATTTGTAAATAAAGAAATACAATAAATTAAATTGTATAATCTCACAATAAAGTCAGTGAGTCTTGAAAATATTAGAGTGCTTGTGATAACAGTGTACCCATTTCTTTTGTGTGACTAAAGTCAATAGAATGACCTAAAACAGTAAGATCTATTCCTGGAAGACAGTATTTTCTTCTTCGATTTGTTAACATTAAGACAAAGTATATAGACTAAATCTTGTATATCCCATGAAACCCCATAGTAGAAGTAGTTAAGCAAAACAGAATATTGTGTAAAGATGCAAGAAGCAGAGCTTGGAATATCCTGCCATAAATTGTTAAGCCACTGTGAGGCTTAATTTTTTTTTTCTAAGTAGTCACTTAATAATGTGCCATTTACTCAAGAGGTCTACTGTTGCAATAGGTGTTATTTCCAAAAAGTAACAAAGTTAAAGGAGTGTTACTGGTCAGAAAGAACAAGGAGCTGCTGATACCACAGCTTTCCTGACAGAAATTTGCTTTACTTATCTCTACTAAAGGAAAAAGGAGAAGTCATTTCACTGCCCTAGTTTTGCAGTAAAACGATGTTATGGAAATAGATACAATGCTTGCCATCAGCAGAACTTTAAACAAAGGACATAAGGACCTTTTACAAAGGATACATCTACTCTCAGCTCACCTTACTATCCTGAATATGGAATAAAGCTTAAAGACTAGAGCAGAAACAACATTTTTTGAATGTCTGCCCAAGGCACTTTAGACTCCATTCATTACACAGGATCTCAATTTCTTCATGTTTAGAACAGCACTGATGATGTTTCTTTCTGATGTAATTAATTCAGTGATAAGTAAATAAGATTACATATTTCTTTGTTGCCTTATTTCTATTTTGACAGGCAATGAAAATGAAAAATATTTATTTTATTGCTGGACTCCTTTTAATGATAGTTCAAGGCAGCTGGCAAAATCCTCTTCAGGATACGGAGGAGAAATCAAGGTAAATTCTTTAGATCAAACCCCTAGAAACCTTTAGCCTGAATTTTGCTTTCTTATTCCTCAAAGCAAAGCATATCATGATTTATAGAAAGTATTTAATCTACCTTTGGAACTGGTAAAAGCTTTTAATGTTGCAAAGTGTGGCACAGTAGTTTTTGTTATTTTAAATAATAGTGCTTTTGTTTCCAATAAACCTTGTAAAATGTGCAGTATCCAAGCTACAATATTGTTTCATTTTACTAGCCTGCTAACAACCAAAAATATGCCACTTTTTTTCACTTTATAAATGATATTGCCAAAAGAAATGTTAGTACACCTGTAGAATGTACTGCAGCTATTGCCAGATAACATCTTCTAAACTTTTCTTAGATCATTCAAAGCTTCCCAATCTGAACCACTAGATGAATCCAGGCAGCTGAATGAAGTAAAGCGTCATTCACAAGGCACGTTCACCAGTGACTACAGCAAATACTTGGACAGTAGACGAGCTCAGGATTTTGTGCAATGGTTAATGAGCACTAAAAGAAATGGGTAAGAGTTTTTGGACACATTGCTCTATCCATGCTGATAAAATAGCCAAAAATATGAATGAATTCAATTTCTTTATTTCAGCTTCCTGTCACAGGCCACATGTAATCCTCAAATTACTGATGTACTTAGAGAAAATTTATATAGAACTTTAATGTGTTATTAGAGATGTACATATGTACAACATTAGTAAAAACTGATTGGATAAATTAGGCATAGTGTCATTATATTATCTAATTTGTGATCTAAAATTAGACTGTATCTCTACCTTTTTGGGACAGATACTTCATTCACTGAAACAAATTTCAATATGTACAAGGTACACAAATATTGGGTAAAAATATAGCTGATGAGTCTTAATAGAATTTTCTGCCTGTGGTTGCTTTAATCCTGAAGTTTCATTTGTGAGAAGTGAGCTGAGATTAAGCTTAATCGATGAATGGTTTACAAGTGTTCTTTTGAGGCATAAGCTGGCATGGTTTTCTGAAGGTACAGTTTGTTTAAACAAAGGCTAACATGAATAATGAAGTAGCAAGTAATTCTATGCCCTGCATTCTGGAGAAGATCTGCCCACAGAATAAAAAAATCTGTTATATTAATCTTTTAAATCACTGTGGAAATCTTTAAAGTAATCATTTCTAGAGACAGTATTAATTTGAGTACATAAGACTAAAAATATTTATAATGTTCACCCATCATTCATGATTGTTTATGATAATATATAGATAATGACCAATAGAATTTTATCAGCTCATTCATGCTCTGCAATGTACTGCTAATAATGATCTAATGGTTGTGGAATTCCCCTACAGCCAACAAGGACAGGAGGACAAAGAGAATGACAAATTCCCAGACCATCTCTCAAGGTAGTCTATTTACTATGAAATTATTATTCAAAAAAAATTTGAGTTAATTTTCTGTAAAAAAAAAATAAACTGATATTCTCTAAAATGTTAACAAAATCAGAGAAATACTTATAAAAAGAAATTATGCTACATCTGTTCTTTCCATGAGGAAAGAGAAAACATCTGTTTTTCATGTCTGTACATGTGTGCTTTTGCTATGTGCAATGACTTCAAAATTGCAATAGCATGAGAATAAGACATACCAGGAAAAAATATCCCAAATAATAGAGGAGAGTAGTAGAGAATGAGGTTGGGGAAAAAAAAGAAAGAAAGAAAAAAAAGAAAACAAAACAATTTGGGCTGAGGCTTAAATTTTGTTTCCTGTGATTCTAGAAGAGAGGTTGAGGGGTTGGAAATTTGAAAATAACAACAACCACAACAACAAATCTCTGTTTGCCAAATAGATAGAAATACTTAGATTTATTTTTTCTTTTGTCAGAAAATCCAGAGGATTACAATAACCCTTCTGCTCTAAATGCTGTCAATATAATACTAAATCTTTCAGCTTCAGAAACAGCATATCTTTACAAAATTAAATGTTTTATCACAAATGTTTCAAATTCTAGTTAAATTCTGTTAGAAAGTGCAGATGGTACAAAATTGGGAGGAATGGTGAAATCTCAGGAAGATAAAAGAATTATACAAAACGCTAATGGCCCTGAAAATTTGGCAGAAATCAGCAAACTCTGAAATAGAAATTCAAGGGAACTTTCTATTTCAGGGGAAATTTCAAGGGAACACATCTATTTCTCAGTGCAGCTTGTCTTCCTAAGGGTCAGTGTGACATAATTTTACTATAAATTAGAAAAAGAAGCAGGGGTAGGATTGGGAAGCAATTTCTTTTCTATTAAGCTAGAGTTTATCAAGTTTGAAATTTGAAATTGTTCCAAAATTATTACTTTGCTGAAAACAATGGATATTCACAAAACAATTCAAAATGATGCAGAGTAAAGTCTCAAAAATATAAGTCTGAGGAGTTTGGCTGAGAAATAATGAAGATGAGCACAGAAGGAGTAGCTTAATGGAATTTTTGGTTACTGCAGTTAGAGGTAACAAAAAGTATGTCTGTAGAATATGGTGGTCTGCTGTGCTGAGCTAATTTACCTAGCAGAAGATCTTTCCAATGCAGTTATACTTGCTTTCAGTATCTTATTTTTTTACAGCTAGTTCAGTTAACACAAAACTGTACTGTGTGTAGCATATATGTTGCTTTCAGAACTGAAAAATGAAAATATCAAGATTAAAAGAGAAGCAAAGAAAAACTGTTTCTCTGATACAGAATATTTATGGGAAATTTAAATTATTAAATGGTAAAAAAAAAAAAAAAAAAAAAAAAAAAAGATAAATAATGATGTCTGATCCTAGACTATTGCTCCTCTTTCAGCAATGCAATTTCCAAGCGTCATTCCGAATTTGAGAGACATGCTGAAGGCACCTACACCAGTGATATCACCTCTTATTTGGAAGGTCAAGCTGCCAAAGAATTCATTGCTTGGTTAGTGAATGGACGAGGAAGAAGAGAGTAAGAATCCATCCATTCCTATTATTAAATTTTGCTTTGCTTTCAAGGTTAGAAATCAAATCTTATGAAATCATGATGTATTTTTGATCATTTCTACTGTACTTCACATTTTCCTTTTGTAATAGAAGATACTGTATGGCTGTTAGACTACCATCTTAAGTTATTAAGTTCAAGCATAGATTGAAATAAGCGTGTTCAATATACTGTTACACTCTGAAAGGTCAAATTATATTTAAGGTCAATATATCTAAAACTAAACCAGAGTTTCCTCTAATTATCACCTTTTCCTCATCATATAACATTGCTTACATTCTCCTTAACTGTCACAGAAATGAGTCATGTTAGTGTCATCTTAAATTTCTTTCTCTTTTTCTCTGCCTTTGTAGTCAGTCATTCTCTCTCAGTGAAGATTAAATTTGTACCAATGTCACTGCCACCACAGCCATTTTCCATGCTCTGGTGATCATTCCCAGCAGTTACTAATGTCTTCTTTTGCTCTACCTATTATCTGCAAAGTCTCCACAAATTATAGCATCAAAAATAACCCTAATTTCCTACCGCTATCCCTTATTTTCCTTTTTAAAGCATCTTTATTTCTTTTGCTATATTTCACAGTTTCCAAGACTCAGCTCCATAGTTTTAATTCAGGTACATCTCGGATTTTTTCATTATCTTGCTTTCCATATATTCAGTGCAGATTTCTCAAACCTATTCACTTCACTTGCTCATTCGTGACTTTGTACCTTTTTCATAATAGACTTACTCTTGGAACAGCCTTAATTTCAGGCACTTTCTGTCTTATCACCATTCCAAGTCAGTGTGGTTAGGAGCTACATCATGCACATGCCACTCACTACCTTTTAACTGTTCTGTACTTTTTTGTGCCTTTAGACTGTAAGCTCTTCGGGGCAGGGATTTCAGTTCATCCCATTATTATATGTTTTGCTAGCTGTAAAGTACTATGTAAATCTCTCATATTATCTAAAAATAATAAATAACAGCAACAATAAAATATAATCTGTAAGACAAGATTGTGTGTTGTAGTCAAGGAAGACTAACTAGGTAAAAGTAAATTTTGAAAATAATGATGAAAAAACAGTGCTAAGTAAATGAGATCAAGCTATACAGATAAAGGAAAGGCTAGTGCCACTTCCAGGTGATGTTCAGATCTGCAGCTGTTTGTTCTGTTATATTTTATTTACATGAGCAGAGATAGGTTATTTTAGTATTTACAACAAAGAGAGATTACAACTGAGTTCTGATGACCTGAGTTTAAAAACCTAGACAAGCAATTACATACATAGCAGCCTCCTACTTCCTAATATTTAGTGCTATTTGCAGTCAGACTTGAATGTAGCTTTTCCTAAAATTAGTACATTAAAAAAAACAGTTTGCCTGTCACTGATCCCAGAACACAGTGTGCCTCAATCAGCAAACCTCATTGGAACCTAGAAAAATCTTCCTTTATTTGATGGTTTGAAACAAGCTTTCTAAATAAGTAAACTGGCTTTCCAGTGGTCAGAAATGGATGCATCAAGATTTGCAATAGGATTCCAAATACAAAATTCTATTGTGCAACAAAAAAAGCACATAAATTTAATACAGATATTTGAATTCAGTTATTTTATCCCCCCCAAAAGCTGCTGCTTTTACTGTTTAAATACCTATGCAATATAACTGTAAATATAAAACTAGGAGTTCAAGAGTCAAATGGAAAAATCCATATGAAAATTTTACTGTAATATTTTAGTAGTGATATTTCTTTAAAAAATGATTCTTCATAAATCTACTGTGAGTTTTATTGACGCCTAATTTACTTGGCATAGATGGTGTTGACTTTAGTTACATTTTTGCATCTATAGCTTTCAAAGAAAATTCATGAAAAACACAAAAGAGGAATCTAGACTAGAGGAAGTCTAAAGGAAGATTCCCTTCTGGTGAAGGGAGAATCTGATGCTTTCTTCTGTTAAAATAATGCTTCATAAGATGTTCTGATATGCTTCATGCTATGCAGTGCCATAACATCTGGTTCAACTTTTAACCTTTTAAAATAAAAGGAAATTTTCAGTAATTAAGGACCTGTAATAAGGCCCTTTTATCAGTTTTTGCTTTGGACTTACAAATTGTTTCATAACCTCTTTCCTTTGAAGTTTCCCAGAAAAAGCTTTAATGGCTGAAGAAATGGGCCGAAGACACGCAGATGGCACTTTCACAAGTGATATCAACAAAATTCTGGATGATATGGCTACCAAAGAGTTCCTAAAATGGCTGATTAACACAAAAGTTACCCAAAGGTGCCTGAATTTTGATCATATTTATCTTAATATATTGGGTTTTTTAAATGTATTTGTCACACACAGTGAAAATACAACTCACTTTTCTCTTAAATAGGAATACATGTAACAGTGTTACAAGCTCTACATTATAGACAGCGCTGAACAAGGGTATGTTGCTCTAAAGTGAAGTCATTCCAAAAAGCAATTTAAGAACCGCTCTTTAATTTCTTTGTATATAGGCAAACGCTGCTGGGAGAAGAGCATTTTCTATCTGAGCTCTATAAACAGGTTAATATTTGAGAGTTATTTGTTGACACTAACAAAGCATTTCAAAACTAACGCAATGTCCACTTAAGGCACGTGTGTAGGCCAGATTTTCTAAAATATTGTGTGTCCATTGCAAAAATTTATTAACTTTGCCTTTTGACTACTAAAGGACCTCAAATCTCTAATTAAACTCAGAAATATGAAACAGAAAAAAACATGTATAGTTAAAACATGGATTTGAATAACAATTTCGTATTTTTGTGTTTGTTTATGGTTAAGCACTGAAATAATTAATTTAAGAAAGTCATCTATTTGAAACCATTTAAAATCTTTTCCTTTAGGAATAGATTTCAGTCTTTTATTAGAGAAAAGCATAAAGGAATTTGTGGAAATAATATCTGCTAATTCTTAACAAGAAAAAATATATTTCATGTATATGATGCATATGTGACAAATCTTGTGAGATTTATATTATGTCTAATTACTTTTTTTTTTCTTTTTTTTTCTCCAGAGACCTTTTGGGAGAGTATCAATAAGAATGCAGGATAAAAATGGGATAAATGAAGATCTTCACTGCCTGAATTGCCAGCTACAAAGAGATTCTGAAATCTATATTGTCGTTTACATTGGGTGTAAAAAAGCTATGTCACCTTGCATGCCAGGAAATAATTGTAGTTTCATTTAATGTTGCCAAAGGATTATATATGGAATACCTATCATCTAAGGGATGGTTATCAAAATAGCTTTAAGATTATGAAAGTTCCACTTCTTTATATTTTCCATTTATTTGGACTGAAATAACTCCATTTATATTTACTTATGAAATTATTTTTCTAAAAATTGATTTATGCACGCAAATGATTCAATCACCAGTTATTATCTAGGGCTGGCAGCTGTAAGTGTCTGAAAAGTGAGTATCCCTGTTAAAACCTTTGTTATAAAAAGGCTAAGCTTTAAGGATATTAAATAATAGCCTTAAATAAATTTTTTCAAGCTTCTTTTCTGTTGACTTTTTGTCTGTATATCCCTTTTGTCTGTTTCCACTCAATTTTATTTTATTCTAATGTTATTGTCACTGACATCTTTGGAACTGGCTTGTTCAGAGTGATAAAACAAAATGAGCATTTTGTCAATTTTTCTCTATTACAATTTTATGAGAAAAACTGTATAAAGCTTGACTGTACTTAGTTAAGAAAGAATAATGTATGGTGAAGCTAGAGATGGAAGCAAGACTGAACAGCATTCATTAGCATAAATGGCTGTTTCTCAGAAAATTAGGAGGACAGATTTGAAAAATATTAACTAAAATTTACATCATTAATAGTGGAAACTCTACCATCTAATACTGTCAAGGCTTACAAAACTGCTGAGTAAAGCCAACTCAAATGGCCCTGAGATCATTCTAATAATCTGTGTTATAGTCTTTTCTTCCTTCCTCCTATGAAAAGTACTGTATCCATCACCTCTTGCAGTTAACAACATTATACTGAAACTTGTAAGAACAACTATGATTTTAGTTACTTATGCTTTCTCCATTATGTTCACAGAACACTTTGCCTGCAGATCTCAGTGTTTCTAGCATTTACTTTCAGTTGGCCAAGATGTGTTTTTGTATGTATGGCTGTAACTGCAACTCTCAAATAAGTCAAATAACTGCAGGTGCTTCTATGCATCTCTTCTTATTAGTCCTCAACCCCTTTTTCTTCCCTTGTCATAGTAGCAGTATGCCAGGTATACATTCTAAAATGTATCAGAGCAGAACTGATCACACCCAAATTAGTTCTTGCAGATTTGTGACAGCAACATTAATCCAACCTAAAGCAGTTAGAGCTCAGTAGAACTGTGCCGTATTAAAGACTCAGACTTATATACAGTTGGATCCATATAGTCTAGGCTGAAATGGCACAAAAATTTAAATCTTCTATTTCTATAAACAGAGCAAATGTCTTTAATGTGTTTTATTCTGTTCTGCAGAAGACATTTATTGCTCTGAAGGACAAGGTTCCAGAGTTACAAGCCCACTTACTTGTGGTGTCTGTCACCAGTGTATTTGAGCACCTCCTGATGATCGCTTTGTCAGCTTTGTAAATACTGTTTTTCCATATGTTTATAAAATTTTTAGATATTTTTAAGGACAGAAGGGTATAAATAATTTTCTCAAAGTTAAGCAGCTTGTTTGGAACACAGCAAAAATATTTACATTCTAATTTTCTGAGTCCCAATCTAGAGCATGAATCAGAAGTCAGATGAAGTTGAGCACGTTCCAGCAAGCTTAGCAACAGGACTAGGACTTACGCTTATCCTGAAATCACAGAACAAATTCAGTTGGGGGAACAAATGAGGTATGTGCTGAATATCTCTTGTACATGCTAGACATAATCAAGTGAAAGGTATAAACCTAAACATGTAGCAGGCACTTCTTCAAAGATTCTGTACTAAACACCACTTATCCATGTCTTCAGGCTCAGAGGGAGCAGAATAGTTGCAGCAGTCAAGCCTACAGAGAATTGCTATTCTTGTCTTGATTTTGTGCTCTATAGTATGGGAGAGAGGATCTAGGTATTACATGCTATGAACGGTGCATTTGTAGAGAAAAACAGCAATTTTAGAGTGGCCCTGAAATTCTTTGCAAATAATAGATATTCTTTGAAGTCTTCAGGTAATGAAGTAACAGCTGTCTGTTATAATTTTGGTCGTGTTCCCTGTGGTGCTACTGCTTGTGTGAGGAGGCCTCAATTTGCTGTCAGCAAATAAAGGAAGGCAAGTATGGCTGCCAAAGTGGATCTTGCTCAGGAGGATGTTTCAGAATTACCTACAGGGCTGCACCCTCATCTACTCTTAGAAACACTGATCTTCCTTTTCATCCTCTTTATTCGAGGACCAAACTGCGTACATCTTTCTAAAATCAAATGTTCTGGTGTGTACAAGGGGTCTTCATTGGTAAGCTATAAAAGATGATGCCATTTTAATGCATCCCTACTTTATACTTAAAGTTTTATATGAGCTTTAAGTATACTAAAAGAGTTAGGATATAGGTTCCATTTTATGTGAAATACATTGTAAATGCATCATAAATGTAGATTACAGTGGAAAAAAACAAAAACAAAAACAAAAACCTTCTTTTGTTTTTATTCACTTATACACTTCATACTGACTTCTTCACTCTATTAGAAAACTGAACCTTCCACCTTCTTTAAGTTGTATGAAAATAGTACCAATGATGTTTTGGTACTCTATCGTTTTCACTCTATTGTGTAAGTGTGGATTCAGAAGTTGTGTATTTTAATCATTTGTATTTTGAGTCCTCTGTGTCTCTGCACATGTGCTACCCAAAACTTCCAAGTGTCCTTATATTAAAAAGTTTTCCCAGTTTTACCTTCTTCATTAACTACATTTTAGATACTGAAATATGCAGCATCCTTCCTATTCCATTCCATTTTCTAAGTATCTCAAAATATAAGCACATTCAAGAGCAACAAGAGAATTAATTGGAATTAAATATCTAATTTCAATTTGATTTTTTAAATCTTTTTTCCTCTAAATAAAATAAAAATATAATTGAGATACAATAGCCACTTAGCCGTGCACTGCAAACATGTGGCAAGAATCTTCAGTAGCTAGGAAATTCTTTTTATATTATTTATATACTCATATATAAATTTGAAAGAACTGAATGACAGGTGCTACTAGACACACTGAAATGCTTGTCCTACTAATATAACCACAGAAAAGAAGTTTTTCAGATTTTTTCTTATTTCCTTTTCTGATTTATAGTTACTCTCTCTTCAAAATCCTCTCAAACAGAACCACTGTAACAAACTGTCTTTATGCCATTTCAGATTCAAAATGTAAAGAAACAAAAATAAATTCCTGGGAAATAAATCATACATTTGCTATCAAAAGGCACTTTACTCAAAAGTAGAGCTTGAACACTCTATAGTGTAAGCAGCATTCATACCTTCCCTTCATCACAGCACATTTGAAGGGAACCCTGAAGTTAGTGTAAAACTTTTTCCAGCACTTCATTTGTGGCCTGTAGCTGCACATTGAGACACTGGAATACATTATTGCTGTGTTTGTAAAAGAGTCTTTATGCATTTTAGTCCCAAAAAATATTTGTTTTGTTCTGCAGAACAGAATGTTTTTATTCCCAATTTTCCCATTGGAGCTCTTCAGATTTTTAGAGGGAAGAGTGGGATAAATAAACAGAGTTAGAATAAATCCTTGAGGTTTACAAAGGCTGGAAATCTGAAGGAGACATTCCATCTGGTGTACCAACCAAGCATTTAGGAAAACTATCCATCAGGATAAAAGCTGTATTTTGCTTCCTTCTAGTAAGTAGCTCTTCTTCATTATACAACTTGCTTAACTGCATTCTTTATGAATGCAGCATGCTGAACAGCTATGGTTTGTCAGGTTTTATTGTGCAGCAGCCACTCCTGGATATTCATTTCCATAATCTCTTGGCATCATATTCACACATCTCTGATTTCAGAAGAACCCCATGATACAAAGGAATTTTAATCACTTGGCTGGAGCCATTTTTTTGAGTCTCAGGCTTCCACGAAAGACCATCTGACAGGGTATCCAGAAGCACCATTACAGACATTACATCCTAGTGACCTCTGGTACTTTGATCATAGTAGAGGAATTTGAGATTCTTAAAAGTTGTCAAGAATCAGTACTTACTATTATTACAACTAAATGGAAAGCATATCTTTCTATCTTTAATCTTAATGGATAATTCATGTGGCTCTTAGTATAGAATCTGATCTCACAAACTTCCCTGGCACAACAGAGCCAGAAATGCTGTAAATTATTAGTCTAGATGCATATAGCCTGATTTCTAGTTCTTTAAACTTGTGTGCCCTCTGAAAATATCAGAAGGCATATGTCAGTGTAGGTCTTTCTTAAAATAACCACTGAGAAACACTAAAAGCTTGCAGATAACCTCTCAGTACATTGTTAAACTGCAACTTGCCAACAGAAAGCTCGGTATACAATTCAGATGCATTCTATCACAAGACTGAGATTATACTTTGACTGCACTACACTACAGTATTCATATGTTTTGAATATAGAAAACAAAGAACACTTTGGCTAAATTGTATATGTTTTGACTCATGTTCACTGTGAAAATGAAAATTCACTTCAGGGTTTTGGCTTATTTTTGTGGGTTTTTTTTTTTTTTCTTTATTGTGAACAAGATGAGTCAGGCACTTAATAACACAGTACACCAGGCAGTTACTGAATATTCAGATGGGCTTGTAAGACTTCTGAAACTCTGATCATACATCTCACAGCATACATGTGGTACTAGTTTGAAATTTAAAGTAAAAAACTGTAACTGTGCTTTGTAACAGTCCACTGTGGATTCATTTATACACAGAAAATAGTGTTAAGCAAACTGTGAATTTGCAGCACGTTAGATACAACATTGTAAACTTAAGCTGAGCAGCATGGAACCATTGACATATCACACTAATAGTATTCCTAAGGCAAACTGATATAGCTAGCACCAGTTTATTTCATAGTTAGTTGTAACTACTACCTTCAAGGAGAGCAGTATATAAAAATGAGCATAGTGCAAACTTACATCCAGCTAATGTCTATTACTTTCCATGCCTGCCAGCTGTTAATGTCTGTGTCTAACATTACAAGTTGTTAGCTCAGTTCCAGATACAGATTATGAAACAGAGCAAAATATTAAATGCTTTGCTCAGTGTACAGCTTTATTCTGACAAGTATTTTGGAAGCAAGACTAAGAATGTTGTCTTCTTTGGTCTCATGTCTCTTCCTCTTATTTCAGTGGATCACATACTTTTCTGTTACACTTTCAAAGCAGTAAAATACTTGCATCCTTCTCTGGTAAGTGCTAGTGCTATGCAAATAGAAGGGGAAAAAGCTAAGATGAACTGAAACAAAACCACAAACCTCACTACTTAATAAGGACTTTGGGGTAGGGGAGGGTGCTAAAATTCTCCCTTTAAAATATTTTCTAAAATCCCACATCTTTCTATTTGGTGATGATCTTTTTTTGAATGAACAGTGCTTTTATTATCTCCAGGCATTTCCGGTACTTTCCTGCAGTGTGTTGTACTACTCCAATACAGACTCAAAATTACTCTTAGAAATATGAAGTCTGTTCCAAAAGTAATGCCTTCTATTTTATTATTATGTTGTACCAAAACAACAGAGGTGGATGTTGGCAGTTTGGCAGTAGAGACTGAACCTTCCCAGTAATATTCCATTACATGTTGTTGCCATGTGACAGATGCCTGCAGAGGGGCAGTCTGACAAAATGGCGTCTGACATGGAAGAGATTATGAAGCAAAGGTGTGGAATTTTATTTCTCCATGTGGGAAAAATGCCCCCCAGTGATATTCATTGGTGCTTACTGAATGTTTGTGCACACCAAACAGAGGCTTTGAGCACAGTGAGGTGATGGGTAGTGCATTTCAGCAGTGGAAACAGCAATGACAGTGGGGCATGTCTGCTAGTGAAGATATTTATAATTACAGTACACAGGTACAGTACAGTACACAGTACAGTACAGTTCATTGCTGGTAAAAATGTATAATTCATGGTTGTGGTTGTGTTGAAAAAATAGCATTTTGTAGGTGAGAATTTGCCCTATCAGATAGAATTATTATGCTTTATATATATGTTGTGGTTTTCATGGAATTAAATGGAAGGCATTACTTTCGGAGCAACATATGCAGAATTGTCTGATGTAATAAACCAGGGTTTTCTTCAGAGCTAAACTTCAAACTTTCATCCTATCACATACTTCTGTTTTCTGTTCTTGATTTCAGCTTTTATTTTGCAGCCTTGCACTGCCTTTCATGCCAGCAGTGGTCCCAAAGAATTCAATATAAATCCTTCCTTGCTGCAATTTTGTCAGTATTTCTAGGACTTGATTGCCCTTATTAAACCATTAGGAGCTTTGCTATTAGCGTTTAAGGCATTTTACTTGAGGGAACACTGTGTGGGTGTTATCTGATTTCCTTCAAAAATACTTTATGTGTCAAGTGTCCTTCTTCTCTAATGTACATCTTTGTCCCCACGCTCCAAGCGTTTAAACTGAAGGACGGGGGGTGGGGGGAAGTCGGGGGGGGGGGGGGGGGGGGGGGCAAGAAAAGAAAAAGAAAAAGAAAAGAGAAAAGAGAAAAGCACGGGAAGCTGCAGAGCCGGCTGGAGCAACGAGATCTTGCACAACTGTCGCGCGGAGCTCTGCCGATGCTCGCTTGCTGCAGGCGGTAACCGTCCCCGGGCCCCGTAGCAAAGCGCCCCGCGCCGCCCCAGCCGAGTGCCCGCAGGCGGCAGCGCCTCGAGACGGGCCGTTGGCGAGCCCTTCCAGCGCTCAGAGCAGCCGCCCAGCCCCGCCCCGCTCGCAGCCGCACGCGGCGTTCTGCGAGCTGCTGCAGCATGAAGGTGGGTGAGGGAGAGGCAAGGGTCTGGGCTGCCCAGATCAGGTGATGGCGGCGGTCCTGACGGGACTTCTCTTTACAGACCCTGCTGAAGTGGTTGCTGGGACTCGTGGGGGTCGCCGTTGTCATCACGGTGATCGCCGTTCCGCTGGCTCTGCTCACTGGCGGTAAGTCCCCGGCGGGGCCGGGAACGTGGGGGTTGCACCGCTGCAGCCACCGGGGCTTGGTCGGTGTTGAGGGGTCTGCAGCCGTGAAGCCCAACTCTTTGTGGGGGGGAAAGTTTTGTTGAAAGTTTGTGCTTGAGCGTACTTTAGAGCCGGTGCTCACGAGTCCTCTGAAACTGGAAAGTGTTTCGTCAAGGAACTGCTTCATCTGGGAGAATGGGGGCTGTGAGGGGAGAAATTAAAAAGTCACTTAATTTCTGTGCAAATTTAGGAACTAGTAGTCGTGTCATCAAATTCAGCACTTTTTTTCCCGAAAATCTGCAAAACGGCAATAAAAACCCAATTGCAGTACTTCTAGGGTGTATTGAAGAAATAAGATTGTATTCTAATTTGCTTTGTCTGCACAACTTCTAGTTTATTAATGTTTGTTGAGTGAGATTATACACACTGTGTTACAGAGGTCAGAAAAGTAGGAAAAGATTTGGAATGTGTTTTTGGACTCTGATCAGTTTGTACCTTCCAGGTTGATACTGCAGCTCTGAATTGTTAATCTAAAACAGCATTAAATCCTCATCCAGCACCACATTGCTCCTAGCTGGTAGGGCACAGCTGCAGGTTAATCCCCCTCATTATGTTTTTATGATTAACAGCTGTGCAGTTAGGATCTGAACAGTCAGGATCTGCACAGTTCAGCACTGTAAGCTCTAAGGAAACAAAGTATTTTGTAGAGCAGACCTTTGGTGGCTTTATGTTTGTAAAATAGTTGCCCAAAAGCAAGAAGATAGAGTTGTTGATTTCTTTTTCTAAACATAGCAATTGTTTACGCGCATAGAAAGTTCTAGTGTTTAAGTCAATTAAAGAGGCAAAATTTGCGTCATTGTACTGTTCACATGGTATAATTTACATTAAAATATTTTACAGTTCATTTCTGTAATTAAGAATATCACAAAATAGAAAACAGTTTTTCATAGTCTGGGTATCTGAAGTCTAGGTATCTGAGTTTCTTATTACCTGAGCAAAAGCTTGCATCAGTATCTACTAATTCTTCATTTTGCTAGATTTTGCTGCTTCATTTTGGTAGATGGGGCTGCTTTTTGCCAGTTATCTTTAAAAAAAAAAAAAAAAAAAAAAAAAAAAAAAAAAGCAGATTTCTGAAGTGAAGAAGTTGGGAATTGCAAGAGAAAGAGTCTTGTTAGCTTCTCAGGTGCATGTGTGCATTGTAATGCAATGCCTAGTCAAAGAATTCAGTACGTGGGACTGAATAGTTCTACTTTAAGTTACCTCACTGCTTCTCTGCACGTAATGCTATGCTGTGTATTACTGAAAATCAGATGGGTTGTCTTCTTTCGTAGACTGAATCCTTTTGCAAGAGAAGAGGCAGCAATTTAGAGTTGTCATTCAGTTTTATAGTAAAAGAAATTAAAAAACAAAATTGAAAAATCACCTCTGCTGCGTGAATTACAAAATATCACCCATCCTGGCTTGTGTTACTTTGTCTATTGTAAAAGAGCAGTGTGAATGCATGTCTTCTTACACATGGCTTAAATTAATGGATGACTAGAGCACCTAGGTAATAAAATAAGGATAAAGTAAATGCAGAGAGGGAGAGGTCCTGTTTTGCAAATTTGAAGTTCTGACTTCCCAAATCAGGCTGGTTTTAATATTTGAATAAAACTGTAATTAAAGTAAGTTGCTGGTTTTAATATTTGAATAAAACTGTAATTAAAGTAAGTTCAAGAACTTCGAATTTTTGACTGAAGGGTGTTAAAGCAATGTTTTCTGTTAGCTTATACTGGTGGTGTACTTATAATTAGCTCTTCACAGGTGAGAACACTTAGTCACTGGCAGTTTGATTGCGTTGCCCTTATGCACAAACTAAGGTCATGCAAGTCAGCTGAGTATGTCTTCTGGGTCAGTACAGGGACTTGACTGAGTTCAGAATGAAAGGAGGTAAAACTGGGAGAAGGTTCAGCAACTCACGTAATAGACAATGTGAAATCAAAATCAGCTCTCATAAAAGCAATTTTAATTGTTGCCAAATCTTTATTTCATCCCAATGGTTCAAGCATTTTGCAGAAGGTGAAAATTATTATTCACATACATAAATATACTGGGTTTGAATTTCTTACCATTGGCCTTCTCCCTGCCATTCCTCTATGTACTTCATAAGTTTAGTAGTCATGCAATGCGAAATTTAGCTAGATAAATGGGCTTAAGTGCTATAAAAGAACTTGAAATTTTGCCACTACAGAGGAAGTCAGGCTCATTGGCTAGATGATAAGCCACAGAAGGGAAAGGTTATTTCTGTTTCTTCTCTTGCCCCAGTTTAGCAATGGTAAACACTTCATAATAAATTTGCATCCCTAAGCTCTTCAGCTCAGAACAGTGATAGTACAAAATTCCATGCAGTGTGTTCATAGTTCCTTTCAAAAGTAATGCCTCTTATTTATTTCTATGGAAATCACAACAGATACAAAGAGCACCATAGCGCTCATTGATAGAGCAAATTCTCAGCTACAAAACACTGTTTTTCATCACAGTTATCACCATTAGTTATGCATTTTTGCCAACAATGAACAAGAACTCTTCATTTCATAGTGAGACAGCTGTCCATGGCCATTTGGAACATGACTTGTCTTTCACATTGAACTACTGAAATGCACCGCCCACCACCTTACTGTGCTGACATCCACTGTTTGGTCTCTGTAAACATCTTTACCTCATGCACACTTCCATGTCAGGCACCATTTT
This sequence comes from Tympanuchus pallidicinctus, assembly GCF_026119805.1. Lineage (NCBI taxonomy): Eukaryota > Metazoa > Chordata > Aves > Galliformes > Phasianidae > Tympanuchus > Tympanuchus pallidicinctus. The sequence continues at coordinate 16,020,893 of NW_026294669.1, read as the reverse complement.
GTCAGACTACCCTTCTGCTGCCATCTGTCACACAACAACAAAATTTAATGGAATATTAGTGAGAAGTTTCAACCTCTACAGCCATACCACAACCATCTCCCTCTGACATTATGGACTTACATAATAAAATAGGAAGTACTTTTGAAGTAGCCCCTGTATTTTTACAACCTTACCTCAAAGAGTTTAATCCCAAAAGAGACCCAGAAGTCAAATTTGCAGTCAGATGATGAAGACATTGTTATGCCTTGAGAAGTTCTTTAAGAGGTGTATATAGTAACAACTGTTTACCTTGCAAAGCATGAGTATTTATTTAAAAACATGGTTTACTTCTCTCAAATAATTTTTCGGTTTACTTTTGCTTCTTCCATTTTTTCCTTTTATAATTTTCCATACAAAAGGCAGTTCAAAACATCCAGTGGCTGTACAGTATTTCCTCTTCTCTAACAGTGTTGTCATTATGGCTCTGGAAGGCCAGGAGTAGAAGGAAGAGTAGCCGGTGCTGAGTAGAAAGGAGACTGTGTTATATTTAGCAGATTGCTGCCCTAAGGAGAAAGCCAAAGACAATCTTACAGTGTGGAGAGCTGTACAACAGTCTAGTCTAAAACCATATTCCTGTACTGGAGATTTAACTCCCCAAAGGTAAAATATTGACAAAATGAGGTGAAATGTAATTGTTAGGTGATAATGTGCTTGTCTCCTGTGCTCTGTTAAAAGTAATGTGCCCGCTCCTTTGGTTGGTAAAGCACAGCAGGTTCTGGGAAGGTTAATAACCCTGAGGTGCCTGAGAGGACTTGATGAGTTTGACACCTGACTGATGAGTTAGGTATTACTAGTGGCTGGGAAAAAGCTAACACAAATAGAGATAAGGGTTATTGGCTGCAAAAGTCCAATGACTTTTTGTCATCCTGGATTTCATAATGAAGGTCATTGGGTTTGCTGAGACAGCTTCTTGGTTCAAGGACTCAAAAGAGATGAGGTTGCATATCTTCCTGACAGTTTTGTTAATGTGTAACTGAAAAGAAGATGAAATGAAAGCCTCCAAATAGCTCTCATTGTTCCTTTGGGAATGGTTACATATCAACGCTTACCCTGTTTATCCTATCTGTGATCTGTCCTGTGCTAAGCAGATTTGTAACTGGATGGTGTGGAGGAGTATCTATTGCCTATGTCAACACCTTGCTTGCAACTGAAAAGAATGCTTAAAAATATGAAGGTGTCTGGCTGATATGCAGCTCTCATATTTGAAGACCTATGCCACAAGATGAATGAATCTGGCAGCTGTAATCTGTCCCAGTTTTCTTGGGAATAGGAAATATTTTATTACCACAATTTTTGGAAGGCCTTCGGCTTAAGGATGTTTAGTGAGGAAGCAAGAAAATATCTAAGTGAATTTTAATCTATGGATTAGAATTGTATCTTTGAAGTAGAATCTCTTTGAGACTGGGTTAAAAAATTAAGGTTTAGATGAGAATCTTATTTTGTATGTATTTAGAAGGACAATGTATAACCTGTAAATGGTAGTTAATTCTACAAACTTCACTTTACATTTCTTTACTCAAAGTCATGGATGAAATTCTCTAAAAAGTTGCGAGGGAGATACAGTAGATTAATCAGGCCATTGAAAATATAATGTGTACTTGTCTGAGAAAACGCTCTTTTCATTTGAATACGACTGCTGTAACTGTTTGTCTCTCCATTTTTTTTTTCATACATCTTGCACTGCATTGCAGAATCCATATTCTCAGTGATGCATGTGGCTATTTTACTTAGTGAAGACAAAGAATAGAAATGTTTTCCTGCTATGTGTCTTTGGCTTTCTCTAGCTGTCATTTAACTGAATTATCTACCTTAATTCAAATGTTGAGTAATGCATAGAAACAAATTTACCAACAGTTGGTTGCTATGTCTAGAACACTTCTATTTCCTTAGTTTGCACGAGATGTGGCAACTTGGAGAGAGCTACCAGAGCTATTAACTACAAAGTTAATGATTGCCTCTCTCTGGGGAAGTCTCCGCAGCCTTGGTGACAGCTGAGTGAACTGCCCTGGCTGATGTCACTGTTTTTACCTGCTGATATTCTCTTGGATCAGGCTTCTCTTCTGAAGGTGTAATAAAGTTTCCATTATTAGTAGCTTTACAGGTTTCCTTTGCTTTTGGGCTGATTACATCCTTTCCTGCTCTTATGCATTGCATATAAAAATTTAAACAGTGCATTCACCAAAAGTAATTTTAACAGTTTTAATTTTGGATATGATGATTTGTCATGGCACAAACTTCACACAGCAGTTGAATTTTTATTTCCTTTACTCCTTACACCTACAGAAACAAACTTTGAGAAGATACATGTTTACAAAATAAAAAACAAACAAACAACAAAAAAAAATAAACTAAGAAAAACACCGAAATTGAAAGAATACTATTTATCAACTTTGTATGAACATTCCTTACATAAATGGTTAATAGCCTTCTCTCTAGAATGTCTTACTCTAAATTTTTGTTATTGTAACAGGTATTAAGATGTACATATTTCTAATATATCACTATGACAGTGGGTAAATATGCATGTACTGCTCAGGGGGAGTTTTAAGGGTAGATAGAAAGAGCAAGTCATTTGGAATTTAGAAAAACAGTCCCTGTCTGGAAAGAAAGAAAAATAGAAAAAAAAATAGAGATGAGAGAAAATTCAGGTTTCACAATCTCTTTGAGGAAGAGAGAGAGAAGAATATATATATGTATATATCTACATATACATATATATATATATAAATGTTTTTGAATGTCAACAAGTAATTCATTTTGTAAAAAGCCCAGTTGACGCTTTTTTGGAGGGGGTACAACGTGTTTTGTTGTTATTGTTGTTGTTTGTTTTTTGTTTTACATGGAGCCTAAACCAAAAGAAGCAAAATGCAGAATAAGATACATGCAGTAAAAACATAGCCGTAGTGCTCTATCTCACAAACTAAGAAAATATTCCAACTAAAACTTTGATGACTATACCCGTACAGCTTGGCGTTTCATATTCAGTTACTATGTGGAAGGTGTTGACAGAAAATGAAATTTTAATTTTACACACAGCCAAAAAATCTTAATGGTGGCCTGATTTTTAGTAATGAGACCTTAGCAAAATATGGATGTCACCAGGGAGGAAAAACATTCAGCAGTTTGGAAAAATCCCTAAACCTGTTCAACAGCCACCTGTCTTAAATTGCTCCTCCTTTTCCAAGAGAGAATTTCATTGCTTTCTGAAGTCCCTCTAATTGAAAGTGACACTTACTCAATTAGGAAGAAGAGAAGTGATATTCCCAACTAGACAACTGTGCATGAATATCAAATACACACTTGTTCATAATCCATCAAATTAAATATTCAGTTAATATAGAATAATTAACCTGAGAAGTTAATATTCTCGTGGAAACATAACAAGCAAAATATCTAGACTTGTGACACATTTCAGAATAGCCAAATCTCAGATGGAAATGAGCAAGTAATTGTCTTAATCTTTATTAGACTAAAAGCTTTGGCTGTTAAGGCTCTTGACTTTCACTACAGCAATGGCTCTCCAGGCTGTGCTGTATATAAGTAACGTACTTATTGTTTGGAAATAAGAGTAAAACCATGGTAGCTAATATAAATGTCTTCCTGTCATGTTCCATATGTCACACTTTTTCAACTTGCAGAAAGATTCCCCACAGCAATCTTGTGAGGTGGGCTTTTTTTGTTCTCACTCCCTTGTACTCTTTTTCTTCTTCTGCATATTAAAAGAGGCTGTCTGTTTAAAAGTATCTGAACAGACTGGAAAACTCAGAATTGATGGTGGCGGGTTATCATCCCAACTGATCAGTCTAAACATCTGTGTTGGATTGTTTTTGTCAATTGTTTATATCCTGGATTTTTTGATTTGTTCTGCTAATAACTGGGGGGGAAAAAAAGAAAAAAGGTAATACAAGTTGAAATAAAAACCGCTTTCCTTCTTGAATGTGTTGGTTATATGAGGGTGGTTTTTGGTGTTGTCTTGTTTATTTTAAAAAGGCAGAAGGAAATCAGGGAGAGAATTGCACATCTCAATTTCAATATATATGTTTATGTGTGTATAAATGTACAATGTACTTTTGAAACCTTTTATATCTTGGAAAAATTGCTAGGGCACTGTAAAACAGAAATATTTTCATAGATGTTGGCTGTGTCACACAGTTGTTGATGACAAATCTCCTAAGTTTAGCTGGGGTCAGTTTCACTTCGTCCTTTCATAGTAGATCAGGTACTTGGTTTTAATTTTGCAGTCAATACACTAATGTCATAGTAGACATTATGATACTTTGTTAACTTAGTGGAAAGCTGGGTAGCACTGTGATCCTTTTCCTTTCTGATCGTTGGATTTTTTTTGTGCTTTCTCCCTGCTGGCAGTTCATAGCTGGTTAGCTAAAGCACATTAGTTGCCAGTAGCAAAAGACACTTAGCTTCTTAGCCTGACTATTAAGATGTGGTGGAAAATGTTGTATCAGCATCAAAATCTCTCTTCTTTCTCTTTCTTCCAGAAAGTACCCCTGAGTCTGATTCACGAAGAACATATACCCTAGAGAATTACTTGAACGATGACTATGTGTACAAAACACATAATTTGCAATGGATTTCAGGTAATTTATTTTTACACTTAGCATGTGTATTTAAAAAATGTACTACTGTAAATACTCAATACTCAGAGATGACTAATATATCCCGAAAATACATTAGATGCTTGAATAGTCTTATTACAAAACGGTGCAGGGCTCAAAGAGCTGTGAATTCTTTTCTGTAGATAAGTGTTAGTGCTTGTGGCAAAATATGTTCTCCTATTGCTAAAAGTACCCCAAGAGAAAAAGGTCCCAGAAAGTTGAAGATGTGAGCCCAATTTTGTTAACAGTGCTATAAGCATCCTTTAATTACAAAAGCTGGAAACAGAATATTGACCAGAATTTTAATTTTATTTCCTGCTTCAAGAAATAGGGGAGAAAGAAGTGAGTGATGTGCATTTTACTTATTGTTTATTGGTATCTCTCTTGCTCTTTTAGGAAATCAATATCTACATGAAACACCTAATGGGAACATTCTACGTTTCGATGCTGAAACTGGAACATCCTCAGTAGTCTTGTTAAATACAACATTAGTACGTTGACTTATATATAATATGTGCAAACTTTCAGGAAGATTTTATATTTAATACCTTTTCTTCCTGAACATTTCTCTGAAATTAGTGCTTAACATGTTCACTTTGCCTCTTATTGACAGAGCTCATATGAGGCAACAACAGCTATATTGTCCCCTGACCAGAGGTTTGCTCTTCTGCAGTACAAGTATGAAAAGGTACAAATGCACTTAATTTTTTGAGAATGAAACTGGGAAGTAAAGGTTTGGAAATAATTGAGCAAGAAGATGCTGAAAGTTGCAAGTAGAGATTGCAGAGGCTGAAAGATTTTGAGAGAATTATTTAGAAGAATAAGATGGATATCTGTATAGTAACACTGAAGTCTTAACAGACAGGAGGAGGAGGAGGAAAGATTACCTTATTGAGTGGAGTTGAGTAAAGGCATCAGGCTTGGAAACTACAAGAGAAGGGTATTTATATTATAGAAGGGTGTTCTATAATTCTGTGACTGAATGAAGAAGCTAAATTAACACTTAGTGATTGGAAAGATACTACAAGGGGAGTGAAGCTGGAGGGTTAACCGGAAAGATGAACTAGAAGAGTAGATGAGTGTGACATCCAAGGGGTTGTGTGAGTGAGAACAGATGTATGCATATGCTTGTATATATATGGTATGTATGTATGTATGTATGAGCATGTTACACTGACAGCATTGTAGCAGCAGGCCTGAGGTTTTAGGACACAGGATTTGAAAACTGAGGTGAAAGAAAAGTCCTGTGTGGTTATAGGCTATCCTCTTGCACATGGTGTGGGCTCAGGTGTCCTAGTTTGCTGCTCTCAGTAAGTATTTGGAAAGCCCCCGGCGTAAGTGTATCATCTTGGCTTGGTGCTGAATAAAGTAGCAAAGGTCAACTCGCATGTATGTCAGTTGGCAAGAATCCCTGGACCTGTGTGCCTCCAGAGGAGAGAACAGAAACATAATAGAGGTGATAACTTGTCCTGCAGAGTGTGCACTGAGGAGCTAGTAATTTCAGTGTTTTTTTTATTCCTTTTTGTTTTTATTACTGGAGAGATCTGCACGTTTTGTTTGTAAAAGGCTCTGTGTACAAATACTTAAAGGCTGTGTTACTGAGCTCCCTCTACATGTTCTGGCAAAGCAATCCAAGAACACCTGTCACAGTGTTCCAGCTGCAGTCCAGTCACCACAAGTCAGTCACCACTTTTCTACAGTTTCAGCTTCTTTGCTGAGTGCAGCTAGGCCATTCACTTTCTGTCTTTCTAAATTGTTCAGAATTGATTCTTTTTCCTGCATTATTAGTGGTGATTAAAAGTCTTATACTTTTCCAGCTACCCTAGACATCCCCTCCACTTGTGATTTATTATTCTATGCTATTTTATTTGCTATAGTCATAAAATTTAACTTTAATGCTGAAACAGTCTTTTAACCTTTATATAGTAGTATGATTGAAAGTTATATTGTTATTAATCTTAATCACAAAAAAAAAACAAAAACAGAATAACAAAATGAATCACAAAGATGTGCACGCTTCTTATATAACAACCATCTGGTTGTGTAGTACTAAGATATTGTTTTATATCCTCATATTTTCATACAAATCTTCAAGAACTACCATAGAAGGTAACACTGTTGTAGCATATCAACACCATGAATTAAAACAAACTTCTTCAGCTCCTCGTCTAAATCTAAATGACATATTTATCTCAATAAATGCCTACAGTGGTATAGGTTTCAAGAGGAAGGTTTCTGAGAAATAAGTTTTATTTCTGTGACAATATGGATGAGAACATGAATCCTGGAACTAGAGGAACTGCTACAGAAATGGTGCTGGAACTTGAGAGCACTACTAAAAAATAGAATGCCAAGTTAAACAATACACCATGGAAAAGGAGGCAGAAAACAGTTGTGCCAGTAAGGCAGAAGGAGGAGGATTAACTGTACATAGCTGTGATAGTCTTGCCATAAAGTTTCAAGAATTTCTGAAAATCTGCAGAATTTCTGGCCTCTGTATCTCTGTCCTTGATCAGCGATCAGCTTCTGTCATAGTAACTAAGTGATGACTACAGAAGGACAGTGTTTCTTCAGTTTTCCTTTAAACCACAAGAGAATTACTGCCCTTATAGGTTCATTGTGTTACATCTATCTCAAGTGAAAGTATGAGGAGGATTTCAGAAGTTTCAGTGGTAACTGAAGCTGTAAGAGATTTTTGTTTTCTTAATATTGAACTAATTCTCTTGCAGTTGTGGAGGCATTCCTACACAGCTTCATATCACATCTATGATTTCAATGCAAGGTTAGTAAATTTTGCACAAGATGTAATTTTAATAGTATTTTGCAATGAAGTGGCATTTTACTGATTTGTTTTATTTGTATCTTGTTTCTTTATTTCCAGAGCCATCTTAGATGATGCACTGCTACCTAATGACACGCAATATATATCCTGGTCACCCGTTGGTCACAAACTGGTTAGTAAAGATAATCTAAACTTATACAGCCTCTTCTGTAGCCATGACAGAGTAGCTCACATAAACTATGTCCTCGGGGTGTGGGGGCTTTCCTACTTCCAGGTAAAATACCTGAACATAGTTTTCAAAATGGCTGTTGGAAATACTTTCCTCTGTCATGTTCTGTTCTTTGCTGAAAAGACATTTCTGAAAGCAGCATGGTCCCAGTATTTTGCACAGAAACTTAGTATTTTTACAGTAGCAAACAGTAGCTCATCTCTTTCAAATCAACATATCTTTGCAATATCATTACAGCTGTCTATACATTCAGCACTGTGGTTTTTATCTCTTAATAAGAACAATGAAGTTTTATTTAAGGATGACTTTAACAGGGATTAGAGGAACAAAATCATCTTGTGTGCTCTTTCATATTGTCCTTATTTTCCTTTTCTCCTCCCTAATCCATGACAGCTTTGATAGCTACTGTGTTTGCAAGGCTGTTTTGGATCTGACTTAAAGAGCAATCACAGTAGTATATGGTGTTTAAGTATTCTTATTCCTTGTCATGGATTATGGAGCCCAGCAATAGATGCAAAGGATGTTGAAAAGAAATTGCTGCATCTCAGAGAGAAGCTCTGGAATAAGAATGTGCTATTCAGTCACTAAGGGGAAAAAAAAAAAAAAAAAAAAAAAAAGACATTTTACTCAGAAATACATTATCTTTGGAGATCTGTTAGCAACATCACAACATTTATCAAGGTTTTACCAAAATATTCTTGATTTTCCTTGAGGGACAAATGAGTAAAAAAAAAACCAACTCCAAAAATAAACTTGTATTTCAAAGGAAAATTAATGGCAAGCTTTTCTTGATGCAATAATAATGTCATTTAAAACAACTGTTCTGAGGGTTGGATTTTTATTTTTTATTTTTTATTTTTTGGCATCTCAGCTTAAGTTCAGTTTGTTACTCTTGATTTGTATTAGTAATTCATGTATAAGTATCAATGAAGTTTGGACAAATGCAAATTTAAAGGACAATTTTTGTCATCAGTAGTAAATGTAAATAGGTTGCTAAATATGGCATAGAGAGGAAATAGGATTTACTCCAATAGTCATCATAATAATATTTTGCAGGCATATGTTTGGAATAATAATATTTATATAAAAGCTTCACCAACAGCAGCACCTGTGCAAATCACTAGCAATGGAGAAGAAAATAAAATTTTCAATGGAATACCAGATTGGGTTTATGAAGGTAAGTACATCAAGCACATTTTTCTTTGCATTTCAATGTAAAAAATTGTTGTTTTTTTTTTTTTTAAATATTGATTTTATTAAAATTGCTTTATCTATTACACTGAAAGATTCAAAATTAACGCAGATCTGCATTTTTAGCAGAAGCATTTATCATTGTCTGGGCTTTATGCCTGGTCAGCGTAGGTATCTAGGAACAGAAATTAGTTTTAGCTTCATGTGATAGATCATGAGCACCAATCTTTCTCTCATTTCAGAACTCCAGTAAGCACTCTCTGCTTTGGTATATTAACTTCAATTTTTAAAAAAAAATTATTAAAAATTTAATAAGAATATTACTTCAGATATAAAAGCCAATTTATCAATTATAAATTAAATGCTTTTGCATCTCTTTCAGAGGAAATGTTTAGCAGCCATTCTGCTCTGTGGTGGTCTCCAAATGGCAATTTTGTGGCATATGCAGCATTTAATGATACAGAAGTTCCTGTTGTCGAGTATTCCTTTTATTCTGAAGACACCTTGCAGTATCCTAAGACCATTAGAATCCCTTATCCCAAGGTCTGTGTTATTTATTTAACATGTTTATTCTGCAGTTTCATTAAGGGAGTAGTTTCATTTAATCAGTTTCTGCTAATGAAAATATTGTCTGTCTCTCCTCAACAGCTTGCTGTGATTACCCTTTCTGAAATCAACAGCATCTGGCAATGTTAAAGTATTTATTATCTCTAGGGGAAAGGAAAGAAAAAAAAAGTTTTTCATCACAGAAGTTTTGAGAGGTGACAAGTAGACGTTGAGATAAAAAGAGCCTTTTGGTAAATGTATTTGCAATACGCACATTGTGTTAGGCTTGTGCACTGTACTGTGTTTGTGTAAATGGAATCTTCTTCAAACAGTCAAGTAATTCTTAGTTGTTGGGTGCTTCCTATGTTGGGAAGAGGAAGAAAACACTGACATAATTTCTTTGTCCACCCTGAAGCTCTTTCAGTTTTTGCTGTGAGAACTTCAGTGCATGCAGATCCTTCTTCCCTCCACATGACTGTGTGCCCACTGCTCATGGCACTGTTGGCACTGGGATAAATGGTGTGAATGTCGGAGTACAGCATGCTGCCAACAGGTCCTTTCAAACATTCCACATAGGGAGGATTAAAAGTTTATTCCATGTGTTCCCTAGATTTAACTATTGAAGTTATTTGAATCTACCTGTGATTTTAATTTAGTAGAGTGATACAGCAATAGATGTAAGACAAATTTAAGTACAAATTACACTTTGAGTACAACAATTGTACTGTACCTCTGAATCACAATATAAACAGGATTCTTATTACTGGTCTCTATAAGAAGGTCACTGCTGGAATGCTGGTCATCCCGTTTGCCTTGAAGTAATATGTAGTCTGAAACCAGCTTAAGCCCATCTTTTTGTTCACTGTTTTGGTTTTTACATTCTGTCTTGGACAGACATATTTATGTATTTCTCCCTATGCCAGTCTGGCCAGCTCAGGAAAATTCTTGTATTCTTGATTAGCTGGGGCAGAACAGCTGGTAGAGCCAGCTGATTGCAACTGACAAAACTGCTTACCTGGAGTAAAAGCCAACCTCCAGTCTCCTTTGTGCTGAATTCAGCTTTCTTTGCAGCAGCTGTGCTAGGTCACCCCCCTACCCTTCCCTGATCTCCATGATCACATTGCTTTTGCCTATCTCCTTGGAGGCTCCAGTGCAGGTTCTCACTGGTGGTCACAGTAAGCAGCTGGGTTCGTTGCAGTGAGCTCAGGGACTGTGCCCTGAGTGTGCCACCTGTGAAGAGGCATAGGTGTAGCAGGCATGGAGCGAACTGCCAATTTAAATAGCACCTTTTATTACAGACCCTTCCTGTTTTGAGTATTGCTTATTTCTGCAGATGGGTGAGCTACAGCCGCTTAACTGTTACTATGAGGATTTAGCTGGCTAGCTTCAATTTCTAGATCTAGAGAAGTCCTTTGTGACAAAGTAACTTTGCTGTTAGTACATATTAGTGCTACATTTAAAAACAACGGAGTCCATGTGGCAGCCACAGCTTTGATTACATTATAGGCAGCTGTTATACAATCATTTAAGGCAAGGTGTTCGTTTCCACGAAGAATCACGAAGAATTTCTCCCTGTTAGAGTATTTAGAATATTTATACTTTTCTCCCTGTATTTGATTCACTCCTAGATACTGTGTAGCATCTGAGGCAAGATGCAGTCAAATACTGCTGCGGGTAGAGGAAAGCCTATGGATGTTTATACATGTAGCCTTTCATATCTAGAAATACATAGCTAATGCTTTTTAAAGGTAATTTATGTATCAATCCTAAGAATTGCATTTAGGAACTTGTCTTCTCATGTGTCTGAAGGTAGCTGGTTATACCTGTCTGTAGTGATTTCTTCATCTATAATTTCAGTCTCTATTTTTTTTTTCCCCAGGAATATTCTTTCTTTGAAATTACAATGAAACATTTTATTTTAGGCAGGAGCTAAAAATCCAACAGTGCAATTCTTCATTGTGGATATCCAAATACTCCCTGATTTTAACGCTACTGAAATTTCTCCGCCTGCAGAAATAAAATCAGGGTAAGAAATTTTGATTAAATGCTTGTATCTTTCTTTTGGTGAGAGTGAGGAGCTTTTGTGTGTGACCACCCTACCTGCTGTGTATATTGTCCTTTTACCAAGTCAAGCAGCCCTGGTAGCAACAAGATTTACCAGAGAAAATCTGCTCAGAGATTATCCTCCTAGTGATTATATATAGATAGCATATTCCATGTATGTTATATTCAGAATGTGACAAGTTCTTGGCTCATCACACTCAGTGGAGTCTAACTATGGTGAAGTCATTTCACAGTACAACTTTAATATGAGCAAGTTTTGGTATAAGCAAATTAAAATGCATGTATTCCAATTCACTGGGAAGAAGAAGAAGAACATGAAAAAACCTTAATGGAAAGTGAAGATTTAATTTCATTGGAAGCAGACTCCTTGCTAAGACAAGGTATCATGGTTGTCTTCTGATTTATACTTAAAATGTTTGTTTTCTTTGGAAATACAGTGAAAACCAGCGCTTCTCAAAGTTAATTGAAAAATTGCATTTCTCAAAATGCACAGCATGATATAAATGTATTCTGTAAAGAGCAACTAAATGGATTCAAAATGCATGCATACAGAATTTGGTATCCTACATCATGTTGGTTTGTTGTTGTTTGTTGGTTTGTTTTTCCTATTTTAATGCTATTGTAGCAACTTTATTTATTTTTAGAGTTTTGTACTTAGGAAGATGTTGGGTATGAATGCACAGGCTATACTGATAAACTTCAGAAAAAAAGCAAAACAGGTCTGTCAGCTTGTGCACAGAACTGCGTTTTGTAAGGGAAGACCCAAAAGATTGGAATTTTGATGGAGTTCCATATCTGTCCTCACAGCAGTATAACATCTCTGTGTTAACTGAGATATAGATGTTTTTATGGATTTTGATCTTTACCACTACATTTTTCATGGAAATCTCCCCAAATCTAGAATGGCGCTGATCTGCTGCTTTAATATGGTATACAAAACTTGTTACTGATTTTGCATGAGAATGGCCAGTATGAAGCCTATGCCACATTCAGATGCCACTTTTATCTTCCTGGGCATTGAGGACTCTTGCTGGTTAACAGGAGGATGAAGGCAATGGATGTTTCTTGCCAAAAATGATTTACCCAAAAAAATAAGGAGTCCTCAGAGGATTCTGGATAGTAATTGCAGGAATATCCTTTCTAAGCAACAAATGAGGAAGGGCAATGCAGAATTTCTGTAATGTACGTTTTGAGTTAATTTCAAATTAATTTACTTTTTCACAAGATGTTGAGAACTGAAGGTGTATTCTCTATCTCTGTCATAAGCTTTCGTAAAGGTTTTTGTTAGACTATAAATGTTCGGGTTTTTTTTTTGTTTGTTTGTTTTTAACCATGTACTGTTCATCCTGTCTGACTGGATGGTCCATATGAAACTGTTAACTTATCTTTGAAGGAACAAAAACTGTAGGGCTAATTCCCCTCTTGCAGAAACAAGAAAAACCACTGTATTTTTAACCAAACACGCAACATGCTCTTGCAGAGAGGTTTCATAACATTAATGGTCTTTTTTGAAGCTAGTGACAGCAGCGGTGTTCCACATCGTACCAAATTCCCAATCAAATATAAATGCAAGAATCTACCTTTTTACAATGTGATTTTTGAACTGCAATCTGGAAATAAACCTGAAAAAGACTGGTAATGAGTTGGCATATATTTTTAATCCTTTTGCAGTAATTGTAGTCTTCTTTCCTTCCTTCTTTCCTTCCTTCTTTCCTTCCTTCTTTCCTTCCTTCTTTCCTTCCTTCTTTCCTTCCTTCTTTCCTTCCTTCTTTCCTTCCTTCTTTCCTTCCTTCTTTCCTTCCTTCTTTCCTTCCTTCTTTCCTTCCTTCTTTTTCTCTTGTCTCTTTTCCCCCATTTTATGATTATGAATATATACTCGCTCTGACAAAACTCCCACACATTTTTGTTAACTAACTTAGGGAAAAAGGGAACATGAACTTGGAACTAAGTCAAATGTGCAAATTTTAGTTAAAAATGTGTACTTGCCTTGGAGGGGAGGTTTATTTTATTTTAGTTCATAAGGCTTCTAGGAGATAGGAGAAACCTAAATTAAGGAAAAAAAGGAATGAAACAAATCAAAATGGTAAAAAAAATAAAAATAAAAAAAAATTTAAAAAAAATTAAATTTTATGTGGCACTTTGTTTAAAAAACAAACAAAAAAAAAAACAACAAGCGAACACAAGAATATTCCAGAAAAACTAATATTTATTTTTTGGAAACTTTAGTTCTCCATGTCAACTAGTTGGTATTCTAAACATGAAAGTAAAATACTCAAATAGTAGTATTTGTTGTTGGTATGATCTCTCCCTCAATTCTATTTAAAGAAGTAAGTACTAAATCAAACAAAAAGGTGTATCATTCAAATTGCTTAGCAGCAATCAACTGGATGTACCAAACGAAATAATTCCAAAATATAAGACGCATAAAACTGAAGAATTTCCTCTAGTTGCATGCAGTACATTTAAAGACCATGTAGAGGCAGTCTGGAGTAGCTAGTATTTCATGCATTAGAGGATGGTGAGCTGGCTACTAGGATTTAATTGCAGTCTTCCTGGAAGTGGGTGTGTTAAACTATATAATTCTTTATTGTATGAATGAAATAACCAATGAATCTTCTAGTAGCAAAAATAATCAGCAACCAAAAGCCACAATTAGATCAGTGCATCAGTGATTGTCCTTAAAAGAGTGTATTGAAATGAAAATAGTCAAATTAGTCTCATTCATTGAATTTGCTGAATGCTATTGTATAGTATACAATTACAGAAAGGGATTTTAAATACCTAATGCTACTGCTGGTTTCAGGGATCATTATTTGAGCGTTGTAACGTGGGTAACAGACGAAAGGATCTGTCTGCAGTGGCTCCGAAGAATTCAGAATTTTTCAGTCCTCACCATCTGTGACTTTGAAAGTGCAACTGGAAATTGGACATGTCCACAGGTAAGAAAACTGAAATGGAAGAGTCACAATGTTTGATAAATGAGACTTGATAGTAGTAGAGTATCTCTGTATTGTTTCTCTTTGTAGAAACATAGGCTGATATAAAACAAAATCGCACAGTAATTATGTTTATTTTCTCTTTCTTAGGAAAAACAACTTACGGAAGAAAGTACAACTGGCTGGATTGGCAGAGTGAGTGATTTCTAAAACTGCAACATGTTAAATGACACTGATAATTAAGAAATTTTCTTGTGAGCGGCTTACCAGTTACAATGCTCTTGTGTGCAAGGCTGCTCCATTCACTCACTGCGTTTTGTATATGAAGGAAAAATATCTTATGTGGAGTTGCACAACATTCTCACTCCCACTTTTAAACAATGTGGATACTGCTTTCTGAACTCCCAAGGCTGGGATGACAGTGTGGGCTGGAGCCCACATCCTCCATGACATGTGCATCACTTTCAGCTTGCCAAAAAGCAGAGATCTTATTCCAGACTTCTTTTTAGTTCTGAACTATTGCTTAGGTAGTAGTAGGTAGGAGAACCTGGGTGTCAGGATTCAGAATTCCCTTTGTACTGGAAGAACTGTCAGCTATGCTGGTTTGGCTGCTTTCCAGTCTTCTTGCCACCTCCAGAATGATCTAGGGAATAAAACATTAAGAAACGTGTCCTATACCCTTCAAACTGAAATGAAAGAGATGTAGAGGATAGGAGTCGATTATAGTCTTTCAATTCTCCCTGTTGGTTTGTTTTTTTTTTTTTTTTTTTTTTGTTTTTCCCAGGAATAAACCACTTCAAGTACCCTTTAGTTTTTTTTAATTAATTTATATTTTTCCCCCTCCCAGAATTTCCACTGGAGAGAACTAAGGACAAGATGCTTACAACTGATAGGATTAAAATTTGCATACTTTTCTGCCAGACCAATTGCTACTATTTGGATGATGTTTTCCAAACTGCCTTTCAATACTTTTGTTCATGGTAGAGAGTAGGCACCTAATGAACTACACAGAAGATCTGGGGGAAGTGAAGCAGAGATGCAAAAGTTCAGACTTGGAGGGAGAAATGAGTTTCAGAGTTTTTATGAGAACACAGAGTACACTTTCCACTCCCGCATTTTCCACACACTGATTATGCTTTAGTCACTAATTCACTTTTGAAGTCAAAAATGAAAGTTTAAAGAAATGCAAAGAGGGAGGCAACAGCAGGGATGAAATCATCCGCAGTATGAAGATGAGAGATCAACCCACCTGCTGTCAAATTTGATATGGAAAGGAAGGCCTTAGAGCTGACACATTTTGCTTCTCTGCAGCAAAGGCTTCACAATTAGACAATGTGATGATCAAGCTGCAGACTTTGTAAACAGTTGTGCAAAATGAGAGGGCAAAATGCGAGTCTGTGCCATTAAACTAGGTTGTTGGTTTTTTTGTTTCTTTTAAAGAGACAACCCACATCTTAGAAGCTGTTGGAAGGAAAATATGATTTCACTGTATGGTTCTTGGATTAGAGAAGGGAGAGGAAAGTAAGCATGATTGAAGAAGGGATAAAAAAGCTATCTTTATACCCTCTTAATCTTCTACTTAAGGATAAAATAATGTTTGACTGATAAGGCATATTTCTAAATCTATAAAAGAAAGATATGTATATGATTCTATATATGTATATACACATATATTTCATATGTTCTATGTACAAGCTTACATAAAATCATGTATATGTGCATAAAACATATACTTCTCTTTTTGTGTGTGTTCATAGGGTTTTTTTCCTTTTTTTTTATTTTTATTTTTCTGAATGTAGAGATGAAATTGTTCTTAATCTAAGAATGCTCTGAACTTCGCAGCCTGTGTTACTGCAATAAGACATCCAGATCATGAGCTCAGATAGAACCTGCCAGTTGAGATGACAAAAAGTCACACTTTGAAAAAGCAAGACTGATAAGGGAAAAGCTAGAAAAATGCGTCTGGATGTTTTGTGCAAAAATATTACTAGCAAAGAAGATACAATTACCTGGAGCATGTGAGGGAGGGAGATTAAGTTCTGTCATTGCTTATTTAATGACTGGGGGCAAGTTAGTTTAACTTTCAGTTACATTTACAAAAGTAATTTACAGTTCATTTACAAAACAGGTATAATATCTCAGATCATGCTATGTCTATCGGGTAAATGTTAATGCGTTTGATACATCGATCAGGAATAACTTCTGCTTCATTTGCTCATTCCTCTGTGTGTTTTTCCCTACCATGTGGAGCACATCCAAAGTATGTGCTGTAGAAGGGACCCATTTGTTTCTATCACTCCCATTTGATAACTGCATGGATATTCCTTCACAAACGTAGCATTCCAGTTAGGTTTTATGAGACATCTCATAATGACCTACTTACTAGTAAAATTTCTCTAGAAAAGCAGCTTGTTTTCTTTCAGAGTTCAAAGATTTGTTTACAACTGTGTGTTTTAAAATGGGGCATTCAAAGAAACTGCTTTCAATATTTAGATTATCCAAATCAAAGCCATAACCTATGGCAGAATAAAGCAGTTACTTTAAAGGTAGATGCATATATCATTTCGTAAAATTATAGGAAACCAGGAACACTTACAGGAATTCAAATTCAAACAAGGTAAGGAAGAGCATCTGTCATTAGCAGAGGTCTAGCACTCAAGAAGTTCTGCCCCCTTTAGGTTCAGTGAGATGTTTTGAGTGGGTTCACTTCTAGAGTAGTGTCTACAAGTTTTGCCTGCTAAGTCAGTAGGCAAAACATCCTGGTGAAATATTGTTTAAAGTATAGAAGCTTCTGTTTAGAGATATCAAAAACCGAATTTATCATTTTTGTTTTGGAGTTTTGTTGTTTGCTTTAATCAACATCTTTCTTGCGTTCAAGTTTCAGCCATCTGTACCTTATTTTGCCCCAGACAACACTACCTACTACAAAGTCTTCAGTGACACAGAAGGTTACAAGCACATTCATTACATAAATGGCACAGAGGTAAGTTATAGGACAATAACTGCTGACTTTTTTTCTGCTGGTGGTCAAGAAGCCTCATATTCTGTTTTTTGCCTTGTATTTTTTCCTCTCCAGGCTCCAGTACCTATTACTGAAGGAAAGTGGGAAGTAATCAGCATAGCAGCTGTAAACAAAAATTTTCTGTAAGTATCATAATTAAGCTATTGCCTCCTAGCACTGTATAAGCAGACCAGGAAAGAGAACAAGGGGTGGGTGCCTTTTAATTTATTAAAAATCTGATCTAAACATTTAAGATAATCCTTTAAATATTGTATTGTACTGGAAGCACTTTATCAAAACCAGTATGCTTTGTTTTTCTAGGTACTATATTAGTAATCAAAATGGTGATATGCCAGGTGGAAGGAATCTTTACAAGTAAGAAATTTGTTCTGCACTACGAGTAACGTATCTGCTAATGAAATGTAATACTTAAAATTTCTGTGTCAAAGATCAGGCTGTTCATAGTCTCAAATACCTCCATTAATAGGATATTTAATTAGAATCAATATAGTAATTAAACTTCAAAAAACTATAGTATTTTTCTTTAATCTTAGTAATAAAGAAAGAAGCATGTTGCCCCTGAAGAAAACCTCTCATGCTTTTACTTTTGCTGTGATGATAATTCCAGTATTAACTGAAATTAAAAATTTTAAATTTCCTTGCTTTGCTATTTAAGCCAATAAGAGCTTTATTCTTGAATTTTATCAACTTTTATTTGATCATCTTATTTAAAAAAATATACTTGTGCTCCTTGTTTTGTTTGTTTTTTGTTGGTTTGTTGTTTGTTTTTTTTTAATAATAATCTTTCATCTCTGAAATTAAGCTCATCTACTTTGCAGAATGCTCTTGGAAAGCAGTCCAAAATCTACTCAGTGTGTTAGCTGTGATTTGAATCCAGAAAGATGCCAGTATTATTCTGCTTCCTTCAGCAAAGATGCACAATATTATCAGCTAAATTGTCTTGGTGAGTACATCTGGAATTAGTTGACATACGTATGATTCACTGTTTAGTTGGGTGGGGAAGTTCACCCTGTCAAGATCTTGATAGGCACTGCATAACTTATGTATTGGCATTGGCAGTGGAAAAACATACTCCCATCTAGGCTTAAAAGTACCTCAATAAAATTACAAGGTTATAAATTATAGTTCTATTCACTAATGGACCTGAAAGGGGCAGCAAACATTCCTGTTCTGTATGCAAACCTGATTATCCTCAGAAGCTGCCCACATAATTAGATGCCATTTGTAATATGCTAAAAGTTGTAGCGAATTGCAGTTTCTTTAGAGCAAGTTAAAAGAACAATAACACCATACCTTATGGATTAAAATTCCTTCATCACAATTGTGACAAAGAGGAGGTAGTACCTTACTTTGAGGCCAGGGAGAATAGAGAAATTTCTCTGCCTACGAGGTATTTGAAGATAGGAAATCATTGCTAAGGCCCTGTAGGAGGACTTGTTTATTTTTTCCGGGCTGTTCCTGTAGAGCACTGCATACAGTTGTGCTGTCTAAGGGAACATACCGTGCATGGGGAGCTCTATCAATAGAAGTGATCTGTAAGATCTGGGAACAAGAGGTCATCAGTTAGGTAAAGAAAAGTGCCCTATGTGGGAATAAAATTAAGATAGGTAGCACTGTTTAAAGAATCCACTGTATATAACTACATAGTCATATGTTAAGCACTGGGACAGCAGTCTGACCTATAAGCACTAGATATAAATGAATCACAGGGTGGGGAAAAATAAAAATCTTTCTAAGATTTCCACTTAACTTGAAAAGCATGTACCTCACAGTCACATAGTTGCCTGCAAGACAATTTGAATATTTATATGATGCCTCAGCTTCATTTTGGGCCTCACTAACTGAAAACAATATACGTAGAATGGATGAAAACGAATTCTGAGCCTTTGTGATTCACCCAATTCCAATTACTTTTTCAGAGTTGTTTTATGAGACAGCATGCAAACATAAAGGTTTTGTGCTCTGTCAACAGGTCCTGGCCTGCCCTTGGCTACTCTGCACAGAAGTAGTGATGATCAAGGTATGAAATTGTCTTAAAATATAATTTCTGTTAAACCGGGAACATGCATTGTAAATTTATTTTAATTCTCATTGCCTAGTATAATAATTAATAAGTCAATTTTATCTGAAACTAAATTTATCCTTTATTTCTCTACTATAGTTAACCACAAGAATAAAATAAGTAGTTCAGCTTGCAGCTATTAATACTTCATTTAATATTATCTTACACTATGCTAGAAAACAGTAAGTAATCTATGTCTTATTTAGTGGACAATTGCTTGGGTTTTGTGAAAATGCAGTTAGAAAATGTGGAAACTGGCATTCTGGTTTCTAAATTACTGAGGAAGAACTATGCCAGAAGAACTGATTATGAGAGAAAACAAACTGCAGTATACTGAGACTACCAAGTAGGTGGCCATCTTCTCAGGTTGACTTTTCAAAGTGATTCATATTCAGAGAGTAATGGATTTGAAAATAATGTTTGAGCTTCGACACTTATGAACTGTTATTTAGTCCTCAGGTACTTGGAAAATAATACTGAGCTGGAAAATTCATTGAAAGATATTCAAATGCCTTCAAAAAAACTTGGCTCCATTACTGTAGGAGGATACAGTAAGTTCAAAAATGTTTTGCTTTTCTTCTCCACTTTGACAAGTCCTTCAAAGTCTTTTTGAAAAGAGCATGACAAAAAAGATGAGTGTAGAGGATATGTTTGCAGTTATTTGGTGTTTAGAAGTATAGAAAATATAGAAAAATATATTATGTGTGTATGTGTATATATATGTGTGTGTGTGTGTGTATTTGCTGAATTATACAAGCATTCTGACCTAAAACACTTTTTTTCCATAATGTGATGTCTTTAAGTTCTCATAATGATATGGATTTGCTCTATTTTTCCTTGATCTTTACCTGAAAAATAGTAGGAGGCTCTACCACCAATTTGGAGGGAAAAAAAGGAAAAAAGTGAGGTGGAGCAGGCATAACATTCGTAAGCGCGTTACCTTAAATTCTAAATTCAAGCAGGTCTTAATTCACAGACATAAATTTCTTTGGTTGGAGAGAGCAGGTGGGAGGTGACATACAATTAGTATTGAAAAGTTTTCTAACCTAAGTGGTAAGGTTTGCAAACCAAAAAACACTGCTTACCTTTGAACTTCTGCAGGGGATATTTCAGTTGAACAGTCACATTGTTAAAAGCATGTTCACACTCAAGGTCGCATAAGCTGAATAACAGAATGTTAGAAAACAAACTGGTAATGCTTTGCTCATAGTGCTTATTTGAATCTGCACATCCAAATACAGACAATTCCTTGGAATGTTCCTAGACTGAGGAACATCAGATAGGTACTAGGCCTAACGTTGCCATTCTGTCTGAACTGTTTTTTGCTCAAGCCTTTGCTACTAGCTTTTCTATTTGTGACAGGCTTCCTCTTGATAAAATGAATATTCTTAAATTTCATTTTACATGCTGTGTTGATTTCCCTCAGTCCCTGTAACTTGTTCTTGTAGATGTCTCCCTACTTCCGCTGTTACTTTGTTTAATAACAGTCTTTACCTTTGTGTTTCTTTTATTTTAGTCATATTTTTAATAGGGCGAAAAGTGAAATCTTCCAGGAAAGATGGAGGTTTAAAGTATTCTTTATGCTATCAGTTGTGTATTCATCTTTTTATTCTTCTTTGCTCTCACTACTTCATCTCATCAGAGTAAAAACTTCTGGGTAAGGGGATTCTATTTTTAATGTCACAAATAGAATAAATAAATTCATTTCTGTTGTCCTAATTCAAGTTCCAAGTCCGCTTGCAAATCAGTGTATTACTTGCACTTACGTACAACGTACTTATCAAAGAAATTGACTCCTATGACTGCAAAAGTACATAGACAATGTAAAATAAAGGAAAAAAAATGCATTTTTAAATGTTTGATTAAGGCTTAGAATTTTTCAGTGGTTTTAATGTATTGTATTTTTCTGTCTGGACAGACTGCTGCAATGCTATAATACACTCTAATCATTACTGCAGTACAGTCCATTATAATTGATTCATGCAATTATACATGTACTTTACAGCATCCATTCCTTTAAAATTAATGAGTAATGGTAAAACCAGTTGGTTTGCAAAACTTATGGTGTGTACATTTCAAATATTCTCCTAGCTCTCTGACAACTTCTCTAGAAAGAGCAATATGGATAGAACCAGAACAATGTTGCTTGAGGATATAATAGATATTTGGGTATGTTGCTGTGATGCTTTACAAACTGCTCTGTAAAGCCTACATGGTATGTTGATAGTATTTAGAATTTATTTTTTTAGTGTTGGGAGAGAAACTTGAGTATTGAAATACTTTTGAGTTTGTTGTATAATACCCTCTGCAGATACTTATCTAGTTTTACAGGTAAGCTTTATAATGTAGGATAGTGTTAAAGGAAATCATGTTAATGCCACAGATTGTATTATTTTAGGCATTCTAGTTTAAAACTTTCTTCTAACTTTTCTCTATGTATTTGTTTGCTTAACTGGAAACTTTTACTTGTGTATGTTAGTACAGTTCAGATGAAGTTACTTTTTAAGGGAGTGATTCGAATGCGCCCTCGTATGAATTGCAAAGTATGTCAAGTTATTTTACCGGAGAACTGATCAAAATCACTTGCTTCTCTTTTAGACCTCTGGTATCAAATGATATTGCCTCCCCATTTGGATTCATCGAAGAAGTACCCTTTGCTCCTCGAAGTGTAAGTCTTCAACTTATGTGGGAATGTTGCATTAATAATCAATCACCTGTATGTACTTCAAATCCTTTTAATTAGTTTGGGAAGCATGGAACTGATGTGTTTTCTAATTACTTCTTGAAGGAGTTTTAATAGAGAATGAAAATAAGGGATGTATCCCAATTTCTGATAAATTTCTGTGCCATAAGATGATGCTGTGCTTAATAAGAGCATATTTTATGACTAGCAGTGAAGCAGATATGTTCTGTATCTTATTTAAAAGCCAGGATGTTAGTGTTAACTTGCTATGTTCTCTGTTCTTAGTCCTTTAGGAATATTTTAAAACTGCATTTCAAAATGAAACCTTGAATAAGCCACGTATCTGTGATATTTGACTGTTCGGAGCATTGTCTCATTTTGCAAAAATATCCAGTGTATCTGCCTTCTGCATTTTGTTCAAATGCCAGTCTTGACACTTATCTATTGTAAGGGATGAGAGAAGAAAGTGAGATAAGCCATGTCTGGTTTAAAAAAAAATAAAATAAAAAAATTTAAAAAAAAATCAGGCTGGTAAACAACCATACAAAGTTTAGTTCAGCACAGTTTGCTGAAAAAAAAGTTGAAAGAAATAGTTTTCATGAAAGTTTTTTTTAAGGTTTTTTTTTTTTTCTTAAGCTGCTTATTTATTCATTTATTTATTTTTAAAGACCTTCATCTCCTCAGAAAAGGAGACCCAATACTCTGGATTTAAGATGTGAGAATTATTTGTGTTGTCTTCAGATGAACAAATAACCAGATTCTGTTATTCAGCTTAGAAATTGCTGAAAATAATGTAAAGGGTTTTTAAAATTGGGATGACCATTAACTTAGAACTATTCTGTATGGGTAGTTATTCTTGAATGGGTTTTGTTCTCTTCTTATTGAAAACAAGCAGAAGAAAAGAACATCTTTGCCAGAGAAATACACCCTTGCTGGTAAGGAGTTCTTCCTATTCTTAGAAACAAGGTATATATAAAAAAAGTTGAACAGCTAATGAATGCGTGCAGTTTGATCCACTCTTCCTCAAGCACTTCTGTTTGTGGCACTGCATTTTCTTCTAACTGGAAATTACTGAAATGTTAACTTTTCCTTTGTTTTCCAGGATATTACCCCCCAAAGAGAATAATCATTACCTGCTAGATGTACCTTTATATGATTTGGGACCACTGTAACAGTTTTTGCCTACTGAACACTTTAATGAGCCATCAGTGTTCTTGTGTTGTACAAATTCCTTTTCATTTTGATTCTTTTTTTTACTGAAACCTGAGCCATTGTCTGAGTCACCTCTGCTGCATAGTTGCCTTTATGCCTTTATATTAGAAAACCTTTCAGCAGTGGCAGGATTCAGAGTGTACAGAAACAACTATTGTGTACAGACATCAACTATTCCTAATAGCCTTTCTTTGCTCTCAAAACAGAGAAAAGTAGGTTATACAACCATGAGAGCCGCAAGACCACTCTTTGGTGGGCCTTCTGTTGGACAGTGGTTAGGCAAATGTGAACATAATTGCACCTTGCAGGTACTCAGTCTGATTTTGTAGAATTCAACTGCTTCCAAATACTTTCAAATAAAAAATTACGTGGAATGTGGAGAGTAAGTGCTTGAATGCTATGGATCTTTTCACTCAGGTATGCAGGACCCTGTAGTCAGAAAGTAGATCATGCCTTCCGGATTAACTGGGCTACGTACCTTGCCAGTACAGAGCAGATCATTGTGGCCAGCTTTGATGGCAGAGGAAGTGGATACCAGGGAGATGAGATCATGCATGCAATAAACCGAAGACTAGGAACCTATGAAGTGGAAGATCAGATTTCAGCAGCCAGGTAAGCTACAGTGAAATGGTCAACAACTGTGTCGTCTTTTCTGTGCTTATTTCAAAATTATTGGCTAAAACATGGCTAAATTCTATGTTCTTTTTTTTTTTTTTTTTTGTATGACTTGTAAGCCAACCATCATTTTATGCTCAAAAAGAGAGAAGAGTTAATGCTGTACTAAATTTACTATATTTCTGATTTTATAGGGATTGTAGCTGTCACTTTAGTTAAGGAAAGTACACCAAGAATGAATTTGTAGTTTAAAGTTTTTCTCCAAGCTTTTTTGCAGCTTTCTGTTGCAACTGAGACTTACTTGTATGCACTGAGGTGCCCTTTGTTTATGTTACAGTTCGTCTTTGTAACTTAGTTTATATTGAAGAATCTTATGGAAGTTAATTCTTTCAGAATTACACATGGAATTGAAAAAGTGGCAGAGAGGTAGGTTGGGGACAACTTGGTTATCAGAACTTGTTCCAGCAAATGATACAGATGTCAGTGGATGTGATGTAAGAGTTTTTGCGAACTTCTCAGGGTCTGCTGTCGTAAGGAGTCACTACTGTGCAGTGGGAAATGCTTATTCTCAGAAGAGAAAGAGGCCAAAAGGATGAAAACTAGGCACATCTGCACCATAGCAGATTCCTGCAATCTATTAAGTGTTCAATTATTGTGTTTGCTTTTAGAAAGTTTTCTGAAATGAGCTTTGTCGATAAGGACAGAATAGCTATTTGGGGTTGGGTAAGTACTCAAATTTGCTTGGCTGCCTTACTTAATTGTAGCAACTAGTTGTTGTACTGCCCCCTGTGGGTGTGATGTACTTGAGTATTGAATGTGAAGCACCTCTGGTGTAGCAGCACAGTCCAGTATGAACTGATAAAGTGTATCATGCAGTTGCATGTATGCATGAGACATTCCCCATTTGTGTTTAGGTGCTTTTGAAACAAAAATTCAGACTACTGGAGGGATTAAAAACTATTTAAAGAGATACAGCCAAGTTACTGTGTACTAGATCATAAGATCATAGAATCGTAGAATGGCCTGGGTTGAAAAGGACCTCAAAGATCATCTAGTTTCAACCCCCTCGCCATGGACAGGGTTGCCAACCACTAGACCTGGCTGCCCAGATAGTAATATTTAAAGAAAAATTCCAAATATATTCAATAATATCTCTTAATACTAATTGGATGACTCCAGATTAAAAATAATAATAATGTAAGGCTGTGTGGTATGCTTGTAGCGTTTTCACTAGCAGTCTGAAAATACCTAAACATACTGTTTGGTTTTGATTATTTTATTTCAGGCTAGATATCTCTGATTTGGCTATGTTTTTAAATCTGTTACAGAGGATGGGATCACTTAATAGCATATGTATAGCTTCTCAGCTTCAAGGTAAATCATACATGCATGTAGCATTAGTTGTAGCTATTTGGTACAAGCTCTGTTTAAACACTTCTCCATCCTAGGCTGCCATTTCATTGTTTTTCTGGTGTTCAATGGGTGTTTTTTGCATGCTTTATGTTGAATTAAATACAGGAATGCATGCAGGATCTTGAACTAAATTGTGAGCTGAAATTTCTTCATTGCTGATGACAAGCGCCAGTGAATAATTGTTTGAAGGCAAGTTATGATGACAGTGATGCCTTTAGTACCTTTCCAACACCTCTGTGATGTATGAAGTTGAGCCTTCTGTAATGAGCATTTTCAGGAGGAAAATTCTTTCTGCAGAAACAGAGGACTTAATGCATTCCCATCTTACTGCTTATGAGCGTCGGGATGAATAGTTGAAGAGCAGTCCTCCTGGGGCTAGGCTGGGGGTCATGTATCCTGGATACCAAATACATGGGAATTTCTTTCTCTTGGGTTTTTAGATTGTCAGTCTCTCAATATGTGCATTCATTTTGCCAGGTTATGCAAAGTATTCATACACGGGTTTAATTAGTAAGTACATGCATTATGTTGCTGATTTCATTGAGAAGACTTAAGTATTGAAGCTGGAGCAAACATTTAAGAGCTTTGAACTAAGTCACAGTTCCATCTGCCTGTAATCTGTTCTCAAGGCAAAAACGAGATCCAAAAATCACTCTTCTTTTTGAATGTACGTGGGCACGCTTTCCTAAATAATCTCTTCAAACTACAGTGAGGGCAGTCGTTTGGGAGGTTGGTGACATTGTTTAGGTATCTTGCTGCCTGAATGCTCAAGTGTGTCGGATATTTACTCATCTGTGTATCGGGCTAGACTGTGAATGTTCTGTGCCTAGCAAGAAGTGTCTTGCTGCACAGTTCCTCCCACAGAATCAGCAGAAGATCCTTCACTCCCAGTCACAGTCTTGCTCTTACGCTTTGTAGGAGAGGAAGTAAGTGAGCTGCCATAGGCCTGCTCTGAGGGAGCTGTAAATTTTCGGGTGCCCTGGTACAACTACTCATCAAGCATGTTACGGGCCTCAGCTCTGCTTCCACCTACTTCCCCAGCACAGAGAGGGACACAGTGGTTCAGCAGTGTCTTGTTTCCTGTCTTTCGCTGCTGCCTACAGTGCTACCAAACACTGTCATTCTAAGCTGAGTCACAGATCAACGGCGTTTGCACCCCTTTTCCACAGCACACTCTCATTCATCAGAGCCACAGCTGCCATGCACTGTTTGATGTCTGTTTCCCACACTGTGCAGGCTGAGTGAGATCTGACCCAAATTCAGAATGGAATTCATTAATATGAAAAATGCTGATCCTATAAATGTCTGAACCACTTAGCAGATGGGCTCCATCCTTTCCTTTCCGACTAAAATAACAGCAATGTTTTCTTCTCAGTCTTATGGGGGATATGTGACCTCCATGGTGCTTGGCTCTGGAAGCGGCGTATTCAAGTGTGGAATAGCGGTTGCCCCTGTGTCACGTTGGCAATATTATGGTATGTGATGGCTTCCTTGTTACAAGGATTCCCATATGTCTTGCAGTGCACATGCTGCAAAGTGTTGACTCATAGTGCAGAACTTTGATTATCTACTAGATGCCATATAAATGCCATTTGGTCTGTTTTTATGAACTCATGGGTATTGCATTTCAGAATAAAACCAGTTGCCTAAACCTTATTTCCATTTTAAAAAGTTACAACCACAATTTCAGATAATCTCTATGACCTTTAATGATGCAAAATTTTTTTATTTGTAGTAATACTGTAATATGTCTGCACATGTATTGCTGAGCTGCCACATGTTCTGAGGTACTGAGACCAGTATCAAGTATATTTTTTGTATTTAAAATGCTACTTTAAAAAAAAAAAAGAGAACTGTGAGACCTAAAATCAAACTTGCATTGCAAACTGCTCTCTCAAAACGACAATCAAATTTAATTTTACACGTAGCTTGATGTGAGGAAGAGCTGAACAAATTGACAGGTCCGTACAAACTTCCATGTTATAGTTTATAAGGTTGTGAGACACACAAGGCTATAAATATGGTTTTATAGAGAACTTCCTCCCAGATAATAACGTATAGTTTACAGTATATGTTAGTACAGTGCAGCAATGTGGACATTAAAATATGTTGACGTAACAAACACTGGTATGTATGGTTAAAATAAAGCAGTAAATTTGCAGGAGTAATAAGATATCATTCTCAAAAAACTGTGGAAAATTAGAAATATTAAACTTTGACTATATATAAGATAGAGTCCTAAGCTTCTGCAACATTTCATATCATAGACTTAAAGTGTTATATGTTTAGATTAACAAAAAAAAAAAGCAATATATATTTTTTTTAAAATGCTCATCATTTACTGAACTGTTTTAGCAGCTATTTCAGCAATTTTCTTAGGCTAGTTGAAAGAATAACAATAAGGTAACATTGACATAAAGTACTTTATTAATATTCAACATTCAAGTGTCCATGGCAACAAGAAGATTAAATACTCTGACTAATAATGGTTACCTACACAGCTTATTGTGGGAAAACTTGTTTTTTATCTTCCATCTCTTTTTAATTTCTAGTATTTATTCTTATTGTGTCTATCAGTGTGTGAAACGTCTGGCAGTGAGAAATATTGGGAATTCAGTAGTACATTCTATTTATTTTTTTGTTTTTTTTTTAAATACAGACTCAATATACACGGAGCGATATATGGGCCTTCCTACAGAAAGTGATAATCTGAGAAACTATAACGTAAGAAATCACTTGATTTCATTTTTAAGTATGTTCTTTCTTTTCTAAGCTGTTCTTCATGCAGTTTATTGCATCCCCGTGTGAAGAATTAAGTTTGTTTCTTCATTCCAGTGTTAATTATTGCATTCCACTTTTAGAGGTTGTAGTCTCATGCTTCTGAGTTTGAATGAGGCAGTTACTCCTTGCTGTACAGCGTGGGCTCTTTGTTGTTTCTTTGGTTTACTCATTTTTGTTGGGTTTTCTTTCTTTTACATTCAGTTCCATTTGGCTACTATGCAGACTGTGAAATAAGCTGTAAAACTGTTTTATTTTGATCACAAAGAAACAAATTTGTCTTAATATGCTCATGGACAAACTGTGTATTATCTCAAAAAAAGCCCAACAAAAAGAAACAAACAAAACCCTCAAACATTTCCATCAAAACAAATCTATGCCAGTTCTCTCTGAAATTTAATTAAAAAGCATGGATATCGTGAACTTTCCAACTTTGGAAGCTGTAAGCTTTATTCAGGGAAAGAAAAATCTCCCAGGTATTTGGAAACCTTTACAGGGAGGCAAGTCTGTGAGTACTCTGAGCATACAAATACACTGCAGACCAACTGAGAGCCAGCTTGGGACTTCTCTATGAATATAGGATTTCTGAAATTTGATCAAAAGTCACTGATGTCCAGATGTTAAACAATTGCCAGGCAATGTAATGGGAACAAAATACCTGTGGATTTTGCTTCATTGCACAGAGAAGTTTCTGATGGAGGAGTAATGTCTACCCTCAATGTGCCAGCAGCTTTTTGTTACTTAAAAGGCTTTTTGAAACTGCAAGCAGCGGAGTGTACGACAGAGCTGCCCAAATTTTCTATAAGCTTTTGTTAAATTTCAGATCGAGGTGGAAATACACTGACTATTGGAGAAGAGTGAGTGATGTGAGGAGTACTTTGTTATTGCGGTATTTCATGGAGATGTTTAGCTATAATCACGTTGAAACCAAACATAAATTTTAGAGACAAAGAGATGGGGTATTCTCTCTGTTTAGCTTGGTGAATTGGTTTGATTCTTTTCCTCCCCAGTACACAATCAGTCCTACACTATTTCAATATCATGAGGTGAGTGACTTAACAGTGTGTAAAACATATGATTATATACACTGAAATGCAGACTGAAGTGTCTGTTTTGACATACTACAACAGTGATCCAGTTTGTCATACTGCTGTACTAGCTGAGGAAATCAGTAGTGGTTTGCAGGGAGATTGTCTACTGTGTCCGCCTCTAATAGGTGAGCTGCTTGGGCCCAGCAGGGCTGACCAGCAGCCTGCAGCAGCCTGCCTGCTTTTTTCCAAATGCAATTCTTTATGGTAATGGGAACAGTAGGAGGTCTGTGAGGTAGCAGAGTAAATAGAAGTTACAGTCGTTGTGTGGAACGAACGTTAACGCTCTGGGTGCACAAAGTCATTCACCAGCTTCACGGCACAGATGGCAACAGAGGACTGTTTAATCCTTTCAAGCCAGGAGTCAGATTTTCTTGGCATAGTATTCATTGCTGGCAATAGCCACGTTGAAACTGCCAGTACCAAAGAGCTAAAGGTTTCAAATGTGTTACTCTGAGGACTAATTGGGGAGAATGGTGGCTAGATGGAGGAGGGGCAATTGCACAGATCAGATTGTCGCACTTCATTGCTCCTTCTAGATACATGAAAATTTGACATGTCTTCATTTATTGCTGAAAGCTCCAAATAACCTATTACTTAAAATTTGCTTTTCCACATAAACTTAGAGGGTGTGTAGCTTCAGAGGTGAGTTCGTTGCTTTTCATATAACTACAATGAAAGAGTCATAGTATGTTGTTGTTGCTGAAGACCTTTCCCGTCCTCCACCCAGTATGTTTCTCTGGCTTACAGACCCTTCCTTCAGTGGCTCAGGCCCAATAAATCTGCTCCTGGCCCCTTACTGAAGCTGAAGGCCAACTCCTGAATAGTGTTGTTCAGCAAAACAAGTACTGAAAAGCTCTCCTAGCTAAAGCTGTTAAAGTATGTTAACTTCATACTGTCAGGTTTGCATGCTGCATTATATATATTCCCTGTTCTACCACATAAACATGAAGCTGGTTTGAAAGTGGAAAGTTGCATAAACCCTGTACTGTGTGATCTAATTTAAAAGAAATGGTGATATGTGCACACCTGTTGAGAATAGGTGTACATTGCTAAATGCCTTCCTAAAGCAGATTGATATTAATGACTGTGAATGTGTCATCTCAGGAAACTGCATCTAGTGGTGTTGAGAGGTAAACCCTGCCTATGTATTACTGTGACATTAGATATCACACTTATTGATGGATGAGATCTGACATTCAGTTACCAGGCTGAAGGATGGTTCATAATCATCTCTGTAGGGTACTTAGGTGTGATCAGTGCCACTTGATGGTTGTGAGGTATTAACAGTTGGCATTTTGTAAAAGACAGTCATGAGCATGTGTAGGGCTCCCACTATAAGCATGAAAATGTGAGTACAGGTCCTGTGCTGAATGGCAGAAATCTCATCTGATGTCAGAAATGTCCCTGATGTAAAGGACTGAAGGCTAAAGTATGCTGGAGTTTTGCTGTTCAGATGTAGTAGCCACATAAAGCATATCAAAGAGGACTGTTCAACTTATGAGATTATTTTGCAGTTCACTCTGAATTTGATATGCTTTTGGCAAGTGTTTGAAACAGTCATAGATTTGGCAATCTTTTTCTAGCAGATTTGAAATGTTCAGTCCTTAAGAACTGCTGCATCATTAGGTTATGCAAAACAGGGTACAATTTTGTAAATATGCCATCTTGTACTGATTTGACATTTGTTCTATTATCTGAGAATATGCTTAAAGAGAGAGAGACCTTCATTTTCAGCCAAACCTTAACTTGTTTGTTGAGTGCTGATAAAATGTTGACTGCTGTGTGATCTTTAGAAAAGCCAGTTACACTCAGCAGGGCCTAATTCTCAGTACTTGCACACAACCCGTTTTCAGACCCTTTGCCATTACAGCATAACTATGAAATGGAAAGGATTAACTACATTGCATTTACATACAGTCCACCTGAGGTTTCTTCAGTTATTTCAGCTGTGGCTTGAGTTGTGACTGTGTCTAACTTCATACTGTTAGCTATTGTGATATGTCTTTAATCTTTTCTAAGGAAGGGATGGGGTGGCAGAAATGCTTTGTATTTACCGCACAATTTAGGGAAAGGGAAGGCACTCAGTGTTATGTCTGGGTACAGCAAGAGAGAAATGACTTAGAAAAGAAATTCTTCCTTTTGTGTACACCTTCTTTCTGACATATTTTACAGCTTCATTTCATTTAATGATTGAAGACAAAAAGAAATGACATGCTTTCCTTAAAACAGCTTTTGGAAGGCCAAATCCCTAAAATTGTAGATCAAGTAAGGCTTCCACACATAAGTTTGCTGTCCCTTAAACTAAATTTATTTGCTAGGAGAAAGCTTATAAAGAAAATCTATCAAGTTGTTTTCCATGCCTATGGAAAGTACTTCATCAAAGGATATTGCCTGTGTTGTTTTCTTTTTTTATACACTAGTTGGCCACAGTAATAGTGCTCCTTACTTTATGTCCCCTCAGATCCTGGCACTCTTAGCTATCCGTACTGGTGTGTTTCAATGGATAGTGACACACTTCCAATGTGCACAGTCTTCTATGCATTTGATGGGGCTTCTGTTAAACTGCAGCCTTAGATTATGAAAAGATGGCAAATGCAGTGTTGTATTAGAGGTGTTCTGTTGGTTTGGTTGGTTTCCTTCTACTGTACTCAGTCTTTTAATTTGATTGAATTACTACAAATGAGAAGTTGCAGTATGGTATTTTGCTATGACAGAAGAAATTTAATATCAGTGCTTTTCTTCAATGCTTTCTTTAATGATACTTTGTATTTAGTACACCAAAAAAAGTCAAATGCATTATATTACCAAGAAATGGAAAAGTTCCTATTTCCTGTTTGTAAACTCATGCAAATTGCTGTGCATGGATGCAGCCTTCATGCAAACTGGGGAGGGAGGAAGGGGGGGATATGAACTTTATTTTTTGTACCTTTCACATATTTTCTTAGCCACAGTAGCTTTTAAGTTGCTCTAATATGGAGAACACATACTTACTTCTACAGGGACTTTGGCATTTTTAAAAGAGAACCTCTGTAATAGCGCTAATAGAAGGAAATTTCATTCAAAATGTTTGACCCCATAACATCAGGTGTCTGTCTTATCAAGCATATAGTATCTTGTATTGTTCACCTGTATCTTCCCATCCTCATGGCAAAGGCTATCCCACTCCCTTCCCTTGCCCAAATGCAGTTTCTGACGTCTTTACTTTCCTCATTCCTTAGTACCTGATCACTATAGTAATTCAGTTATGTTCTGGTGAACATTTGTGTCAGAGTTTTCAATTTGTTGATTAAGTTCAATTGCTGATATTTTTTTTTCATTGCTGTATTATAATTCCCAAAAAGCAGATTGACTTTTTATTTATAGACTTTTTGTCTTGTGAGGTTTTTGTTTTTTTTCTGTTAGGCATGTATTATACTCGGAGGAGGTCATTGTTTTAAAATTTTGAGACGTATTTACTTGAGAACGATGACGTACATGTACACAAGCTCTGCCGGCTTAGCTACAGGTATACTGTAGTGTACATGTTAGTGAGGAAAATAATGTGTAGTCTGTAATATCTTCTCCTTTCTATCATAGGGTGCACTGTTGCCATGGCAACATTTGTAACTTGCCTGCAGTAACACAGAAAACCAATGGTAAGTGGTGTGCTGCAGGCTAACAACATGCTAGCAAAGCATTAAATGTGTATCTAACTTGCAAAACTCTTCCCCTCTGGACTTGCTAGTCACTTTGTAGACATAACCTTTGGTAATAATTGCAGACCAGTGCAGAATGGTTAGAGTGTGAGCACAGTGCTGTTGGATATGTGAATATGCTACTTTGAGGGAGGAGGGCAAGAGTTGTTACTTTTTATCTGAAGAACCCCAGACTGTGTCAATAGGAATCAAAGTCAGTTGGTAGCAAATAATCATCTAACAAATAGCACCTTTTTTCATTTTTCCTTTTCTTTAATTTCAGAGTTCAACAGTAATGGCCAGAGCTGAAAAATTCAAGGAAGTTGAATATCTCCTTATCCATGGAACAGCAGATGGTGAGTTGCAGTTAATTAGACATTTTAGTATTACAGACAGGTTTGCAATTCTACTACTGACAAAACAAAAGCATGAAGGGGCAAGGCTGTTACATTTACGTCAATAAAATAAATCAGCTTTATGCTACTAATTTGTGTCTCAGTCAGCAGTGCTGGGGAGTCTGTGTTCATTGTTTTGCTTTTTTCCTCCATAGCAGTACTGAAACAATTTTTGTTTACCTTTTCCATTTTTTTTTTTCTTCCATTTTTCAGATAATGTTCACTTTCAGCAAGCAGCTCAGATTTCCAAAGCTCTTGTTGATGCTGAAGTGGATTTTCAGGCAATGGTATGGTTGTGTTTTTGGTTTTTTTTTCATTATCATATGAATGGACTCGTATTAAGAGAATGATAGCAACAGCCCCCTCTAGTTAGGTAGAAAACAACTGCAATCTTAAATAAGTTTATGTATTTGTATTTCATGTTCAGTAATTGAAATCATTACATAACTGTCTATGTATCTACTACACAAGAACAAAAACTAATGCAGTTTTTTTTCTGGTATTTGATCTTCCATTTTATTGTTCTGTATTCTCAAATCAGCCAACTCAGTCCCAGTCTTAGAAACAGCTCACTCAGTAGTATACTTTCTGTATAAGGAAAAGTAATCTTAAGCTAGATCCATTTCTTTACCTGAGATACACTTTTGGCATCCCTTTTAGACTTGTAAAGACAGAGCAGTTATTTGCCCTGTGGATGGAAATTCTCAGATTAAGGTAGCTGTGCTTCCTTTTCTACTTGTCCCAGCCCTTGAGAAACAATGGATAAATACAAAATGAAGCCAAGCGCACCACTGTATGGTCTTTCCTTCAGCAGGGATAACAATCTAGTGAGAAGGGACACCATTCTTAACAGAGAAACTTGTTCTAGCTTACAGAATCACAGAATGGCCAGGGTTGGAAGGGACCTCAAGAATCATGAATCTCCAACCCCCCTGCCACGTGCAGGACCACCAACCTCCCCATTTAATACTAGACCAGGCTGCCCAGGGCCCCATCCAATCTGACCTTGAACACCTCCAGGGACAGAGCAAGCAGACAAGTAATGTACTTATTCTGTAATTCTAGCATGAATAACTGGTGTATCCCACACAGTAAGCAGGGACAGAAATCACTGCAGTTTCTTGCTATGATTGTCTTTGCTGAATAAGCCTCACTCTAGATGGCTAATTTTTTTATCTTTATTTTTTTAGTCTGCTTTCATGTCTATTGTTTGATTTATATGACTTGTATGTAGCTAGAGGTAACAGTCTCTATATTTTCTTTCCTGCAGTGGTATACTGACAAAGACCATGGCATCAGCGGTCAAGCACATAAACACATTTATACCCATATGAGCCACTTCATAAAGCAGTGTTTCTCACTGCCCTAGCACAGCAATGGCAACACCTTTTTGCTTGTTAGTGATGGTATTTCTCCAGAAAACTCCTTAGCGAATGTACTGAACAAGTATAAACTTTTAAGATGACATTAGGGAGTCAGATCTTGGGATACCTGAGTATACAATGAAATTCTAATCTTAATATAATGATTTCTGTTGCCAAGCAACCATTGCATTTTTTTGATTGTTTAATTAAGTCATTAACATCACTAGAATGTATGTATGTAGGCTACAGGCTTCTAGAAAGCACAGTACTTACTTGAATCAGGAACTTATGCTTTGATATTTCAATCCTTAAAAAAAAAAAAAAAACAAACCTCCAGCTTGTCTACTGATGTAACAAATGCTGAAAATAACATCGAAGAGAAACTGACATGGTAATCATGATGTTTCCCCCCAAAAATAATTATTTCTATGAAAATGTTGATAAAATTTTGAACAGATTTTGCTGAAATTACTTTATGCTTGATCAGTGATTATTTTAGAAATTTATCAGTAATTCTGCAACATTAACAATTTCTATGCAGAATAAAACAGTTTACTTCAGTCCCTTGAGTTATTATTTAACTGCAAAGTCTTGGATTACAGTTGCAGAATGTTGCAAGGAAAGCATTCAACCAGCTTTTACCAGAGATTGTGAATGATACTTCAACCAGTGGCATTGAATTTGTTTCCTATCACTATACTCTGATATTTACTTACTTCATAGGGAAAAAGGCTGCAACTGTCGAAACCTGTACTGGTACTCTAGCAGAACACAGTTGTTTCTCCATGGGACAGAAATCTTTTTTTTTTTCTTTTTTTCTTTTTTTTTTTTAATAAATAAAATCCTATTTTCCAATAAGCAAGATCTATTCCTTGCAATCTAACAAAATAAATGCTACAATGCAACTTAGCTGTCACTTGAAGCAAGGACTGGACTGCAGCTCTCACATGATCAAGGTATTTAGCAAACCTGCCTTTTTCCTTGTAGCCTCCCTTTAAACTTCTGCTTTATCTTTGGCACTCCAGGTAGGCTTCTCCAGCTGAAGATAAGAATGACTTTCTCTTCATTTCACATAAATAGTACAAAAGGGTTGCATTTTTTCTGAAAAATGTGCAGCTTAAATTAATAAATGGTCATTAAGTTATGAAAAGTTGTATATTCTGTATTGCTGAAAATTCTGCTGAAGAAATTTGCTCCTAGAACGTTTATAAAAGTACATCAATTCCATGAGAGACTTACAGTGAAATTTCTGTTTTTGCTTAGTGTACGAGATTGGAAGGTGATTAGCTAACACTTAGTTTCTTGATATTCGATGTCCATAAGTGATAATACATTTCTATGTTATAAGTGATACCGGGTGCAAATACAAAGTACTTAACAGATAGACAAAGAAGGATTGGGGGAAGTTAGCTGTGAGTTATTACTTGCAGTTAAAGAGCTGCAAGTGATTCCTTAGAGATCAGAGAAGCAGTACTTTTTTTTTTTTTTTTTTTTTTTTTTTTTTTTTTTTTTTTTTTTAAGTGAAACTAAAAGTTATATAGTCTTCATAAGTCATTATGGTACTGTTCTTTGTATCTGACCTACCTTACTGATGCTAGAGTCTCACTGGGAAATTGTTCTGGAATCTGAACATGTAGTTCTAACTTTATCTGTGAGGCAAAAGAAAGTACAATGCTAATTACCATCAATTAGAATTCTTGGTTTAGGAAAGCAACTTCTAGGATATACTGCTATTGGAGCACCACGTAACTTTAAAAGGTTTATATGCATATATGCAATTCTTTCAATTGAGGTGTTCTAATGGGCATCAAATCAGCTTCTTCTCACCAGTAGATCCTCCCCAGTCCCAAGAACAGGATACGGGTAGTTAATAAGATTATAAAGCTGCCTCAGGGGATCAACAAACAGGGTTTCAACTTCACTTAAAAATGCATGACTACTGGAAAACACCTAAAACTGATGTCACGCAGGTAAGCCAGTTTCTTCTGTTAGTGTATAAAGCTAGCACTATGAACCAATTGTGGCCAAAAATCTGCCATGTTGCTAGATTTAGGCATTTATTGGCCAGTTAAATTTTTTTGGTTTTTTTTCCTACATGAAAAGGATGAATTTATGTTCTTTTTTTGATACTTTACACAGTTTATTGTTCAGAGGCAGTAGAAGCCTGAAGGACAAGTTAGAGTGGTTTCTCTGGCTGGAAAGCTTCCACTTCACATTCAAAACTTGGTTGAAACTCAGAGCATTTTAATAAGATGGAGGTAATACTTCAAACATCTGGGTTTTTGCAGTAGTACTGAACCTCAAGGACTACAAATTTTTTCAGAAGCAGAATTCTCGTGTGGTAAGAATCGCAGACACTCCCACAAGAGGGAGTAGCCAAGCCAGTGCTCAACTATTAGACACTTTAAATTCCTCAAAGCTACAGTATTTAAAATTGTATGAACTTACCTGTTGAATGGCTGGAGGTTTGAATTACTGCTGCCTGCTCCAGAGTGTTTCTCCCAAAAGCAAGAAGAACCAACTCATGATCAATAAATCAGAATCTAATTCCCACTCTTCCTGGGACAGGTGAGTAATGTGCCATCCCTGATGGTGCACGTACTGTTTGTTAGAGTCAGACCATGTATATCACCAACAACTGCATGCAGCTAACCAATGCCGACTGTATTCCAGGTTTCAATGAGGTTGTACTTTAATATGCTTCCCAAGCTTCTGCATTGTACAGCAGAGTCCTGCTCCATACTCAAATGTTACGCAGCCATTTTATATTGCATACTTATTCTGAGTTTTGCGGTGTGAAAGTAAGAATTGAAAATTAGTTAGGATAAATATTTATTTTCACATAACATTTCTTAGTTGTGAAAAACACAATAGTCTATTCACATGTACACATAAACTCTTGTAATAAATTACATCCAAGAATTTAAATAATTTTGAGCAAGAATATGAAATTAGAAGTAAATATAGCACTACATTTTCTTTATATTGTGTGTGATTCAGAATGTTGAGTTTAACATCAGAATAGCATTTAAATTCACACAAGAATAGAGTAACTGTTTAAAAAAAAAATAAAACACTCTGGAATACTGAACAGAAATACAGAATGCCATCGAATACACTGATTTCTTAATATTCTAAGAGTTGGTCAAGTGAAACTAATACATTTTGATTGTATATATTACCTGTAACAATGTCAGCAACATATTAAAACACCACCAGGCTGCTTTCAGGACAAACCAGTTTTGAACTTCTATACTAACCTTAAAACAATTGAAATCTTACAATTTATCATCAAGTACACAAAACAAAGCATTTAACCTTAATGTATAGGCTTTTTTTTTCATAAATTCATAAACACAAACATTTAATTAAATATAAATCCTCCTTTATGTCCATTAGTTGTTTTTCCCCCATAAAAATAGCCTTTAATTGGGCTTTGATAATGCTAGGAAAAACTTAGAACAGTAACCCTAATTGTTTGCAGCAAAATGCAGTTGTTTATGGCTGAAGTAGTAGAAAGTAAATACACACACACAAAAACATTACAAGGAATACTTTAAATGTACTGGATATGAAAACTTATTCACTTGAAGGCTATGAGAAGGTTAGCATGTCTTGGAAAGCTAGAGAACGTTAAAGCCCTGTCACTAAGTTGCTATAATAATCACAACAGTGTGAATTCTCTTTCTTAGGATTCAAAGCAGTAGTGACAGTTAGTCTTCATTTAATCATTTAAAAATTTACCTAAAAAAATTTAAAAATTAGTAAATTGCAAATAATCCATAAAACTTTTGTTCCATGTTGCCTATTAATTCAGTACCTAATCTCACAGTCCTTGTTTTACACAAAAAAAATAAAAAAAAAAACAGCCTGAAGGATCAGGCAATAAGAAAACTGGTTATGAAAAAATGTGTTTGCAAAGAGCTTTAAAGCCACATTTTACTCTGCAATGCAGTTTTTAATCTTTTTATCAAGATGTACTTTATGGAATAGTTAAAATGGCTGTAACAAAACTGATAGAAGGATACCCATTTAAGTAAGTACATGCAATCTCTGGAATTAAAGAGTTCTACTTTTGTTAGTAGAGACAAAACAATAGAAATATCAACTTAAGTGGATGCATTTTAGGAAAGAAGAGGAAAATCATTGGGCAGGTGTTGCAAATGCACAGGGTTATAGTTTGTACCTATGAAATTTTCTATTGCAAAAATAATGAATTCAGTAATGATGTAATGCAGTTATTTGGCCTACCACAGTGACATTCATACAATACAAGATACTGTAATCATGGATTGCTTTTTTTTTTTTTTTTTTTTTTTTTTTTTTTTTTTTTACAAATACTGTACCAATGTTTCACATCAAAGGATGTGGTGGTATTTTTCAACTAAGGTGATGAAATGTTTATAATAGATATTTTTAATAAATATAATATATATGACTATGTTCCAGTTACATACAAATTTGAATATTAAATACACTGTATTATAAATCAAGAAAAACTGCACAAATCCAGAATCTGACCCTGCAATCTCCATTGCAAGAGTAATCCATGACTTCAAAATGACAATTTGAGGAGAAAAGGATACTTATGAGTTTGTTCACAGGGTCAGATCAGTTCTGACTTTAAAAACAACTTTAATCTCAACTAGTCAAGATGGGTCTCCTAAAATCACTCCAGTAAAATGATTTAAAAAAAAATTGGAACTGTTTCAAGTTCACCATGAGTGAAGATTAAGTTTTCTCACACAGAAAAAGTAGCAAAATACAGTACAAACCTATTAACAGGTAAGTTGAATTTGAAAGAAACTGCTTGTTAAATTTATGATATGAATACTGATAAATGGCCAACACCAGCAAAGGAAATGAAGATTTTTGACATTGGCTACTGCAGACTTTTGCACAGATAGCAGACAATGTAGACATTTAGACAAAGAGTAATGAGACAAACATTGCACTACATTACCTGTGCTAGTTTGAGATGAAAGACAAAAGTTACAAGATCAAATCAGTGATATCTATTGGCTGTGGCACTCCTTTCATTCATTTGTAAAAAAAAAAAAAAAAAGAAAAAAAAAAAAGAAGTCTTAGAACAGGTCATAGACAAGTCTCTCGATCGACACCTTTCCCTGAGTCAGCTTTCTTCTCTTGTCTGATTTCAGCACTAGAAAAAGAAGAGGAAAATAAATGTTGCAGTTGCACTATCATACATATTATATATATGTATATACAGATCTGAAAACCAATACTGTACTGATATTATAATTAATTTTACATGCTGCATAACACAAACTGGGAAGCAAGTGAAAGCTGCTGTGTTGAATGGTGCAGAAGACATCATCCAGCAGTTTAGTGATGAGGTGAGTGGAGAACTTAAGATGTACAGAAAGACAAGTCAGCCAGCATGCAAGCAGGTAGGCACTTTTTTTTTTTTTTTGGCAAATACAACTGTTCAATAGTAATAATGTACAGTTCCCAGACAATACCAGCATTTTCTTAAAGGGCACAAACAAGAGGTTACAGTAAGTATTTCTTTAACACATATTCTGTTGCTTATACATTTGGAAGGAATGTTTCAGAAGTAAAGCAGTGCAAGCCATTTTATAACTGTAGTATTTGGCTTTCAGTCTTCCCTGATGGGAGATGGGAGTGGCAGAGGGGCAGGGAGATGACAATATTCCCTGCTTGGATCTCAGTTTAGTGTATACTTGCTCACATACACACATAAGAAATAATGTATTTCCTAGTGGTTTGATTTTTTTTTTTTTTTTTTTTTTTTTAGCTAAAAGATCACATAAAAGCAGAGCTCAAATTCAGATTCAGTTGTTTTGTTTTTTTTTTCCCCAATTAAACACTGTTGATTTGCCTACAGAAAGTAATATATGTGCAAAGCAGATGATATCCTTTTTTGTGAAGTGGGTCCTAATTTACAACAGCATAAATATGTAAATTTAAAAAGTCCAGTTGTTACAGTGAGTTTTAGTCACTACAAGAATGAAAAAATAGAAGAAATGCCACAACACAGGCATATCAAGCCTTCAACAAAGAGGGGCAGGGTATCTAAACAGATATTTCTGAGAACAAACCTCTATCAAGCACAACCTACCAGTTTTCATAGGAATAATTCCTTAACTAGAATGAATGAGAAATAGGCTGAGTTAAACAAGGCATGAAAGAAAGAAAGATCAATTCTCAAATTATTAATGTGATCATGAACAATTTTACAATCATCTGACGTTTTCCTTCATGTTAAAATTGCTTTAAGGAAAAAATTCTATTCAGCCAAAGCTTACTTCTATGCCTATGGCTGCTTCTAGAGGTGTTAATGGAAATAACTGAAAAATACCAACTTCTGCCACATCAACTGCCAGATCTGTCACCTTCTGTAGAACAGTGATAAAACTGGGTATGCACACACTTCTTGCACACAAAGGACACACAAACAAATTCTTGGGGGATTAACTTAAAATGTAACAGTACAGCTGACAGTTACCTGTGCTTAGCAAAAGCAAACACTGAGGATATACTGTGTCTTTAAAGCCTATATTATTTCCAGGCTTTAGCTGCCCCCGATACCAGGAAAGCCTTCCTTTTATTTAGGATTTGCATCCCCTGCAGATGTGGGTTAGGACAGCTAAAACTATGGTCAGATCTTCTCCATATGTTTTGAAATTGCTGCTTGACAGATTTAATATTACAGGCAAAGACAGAAGATAGAATTGAGCACCAGGGCACCTATCAGGACAGGCTACACTCAAAAGCTGACCTTCAGATGCCTAGGCACTTTAATGACAAAAAATTAAGGTATTAAGGTAGAACTCAGCTGCTTGCAGGGTTAGATGGCTGCTAAGTAAATCTCAAGCAAGTAACCTCTTCAGATATGTAATACCATTGTCAATCTGTGATGTTAGAATCATCACATACTCCTTTGTCTCCCCGTTGCTTGAAAGAGCAATCTCTCTCTGGGATCACTGTAGTTTATTATGGACTGGTCTGTCATTGCTCAAGTCAACTCAGTATTTAATTAGCGGGAAATACTTTCAGATTTTATATATTTTGAAAATAGTTCTACATTGTTAATTGATCAGTCCCCAATTTAAAAGGCATTACATGAAATCATACTACACTATCATAATTTAATTATCTCTATTAAATTTTAATGATACCTTTAAAGTTCAACTACAGAAGTACATAGTAGTCCTTTTCCTACTGTCACATATACTTTCTTATACCAGTACCTAAAATTACCATTAATTACAAAATAATGTTTCCCCACTCACCTCCCTGTGGTAAGACACCCCTCAGTAAAGGGAATTGCGTGGTACTTGATCATTTACAAAAATTATGACTGCTGCCTATCCTAAGCTTTCATTTTTTTCTCAGTGCTTACCTAGGACAAAGTTATTCTTAACTATATGTGTATATGCACATTATATGTGCATTCAGGATTTTAATGCTTTTTTTAGTTGTCTCTAATACAAAATCAATATTGTCTGTTATCACAAGCAAGCCCTCCAAATTCACAGTTCTTAGAATCTACTTCCATCTGTGAATCTGAGACAAACTAGAGCACATGAAAAAAGATTTCAGATTCTTCACTAGTTATTCATTTGCAACAGGACATTCGTATCTAAAACCCAACAGTGATCCCTTAGTTCCTTTTCACTTGAGTCCTTAGTTTTGTGAATGAAGATACACGAACAGAATAAAAATCTAGGTTGAGCCAAAGAAGCTTTTGAGAAAATGAACTGTTATTTTGCTGCAGTGTAAAAAAGCAAAACCATCTTTTACTACTGTTGTCTGAGCCACAGTCTCAGCATTGCTCTTTGCTCAGAGGATCTTTGAAAAATCTCAGGTAAAGAATTACATGTTTACATAATTTATCATAATATCAGAGAAAGTAACATCTACCAGAAAAATTACAACTCCTGAATACCCACTGGCAGTGAATTTCTTGTCTTTCTCCAGACTTGCACTGCCTGGGCAACAGAGGCATGTAAGGTAAGAAAATCATATTGCACATCCTTCTCCTGTGCACCACACCGATACCACTGTGACAGGATTGTTTTTACCCTACATGTAAGGCAGAGGACAAAGCAGAACTACATCACTATTCTGTCTGTCAGTAAAATAGTATTAAAATTAATGTGCTGATCCATGGATGCTTGAAACGAAGATTCTGCAGTCGTTAACTGTTCATCTTGTTTATGCTGTTTAGGGAAAGGAATAACACTGAAAGGCAGCATGCCATTTTGGGGTGACAAAATTAAAAAGCAGTATTTCAGTACAAATTGTTTTCCCTTAGTGCATCTCTTCACCATAAAACGATGACTAGATATTTCAAACCTCGAACTTG
This sequence comes from Tympanuchus pallidicinctus, assembly GCF_026119805.1. Taxonomy (NCBI): domain Eukaryota; kingdom Metazoa; phylum Chordata; class Aves; order Galliformes; family Phasianidae; genus Tympanuchus; species Tympanuchus pallidicinctus. The sequence goes on along the minus strand of NW_026294669.1, from coordinate 15,977,831 downwards.
TTTTGAATATGAGACTTAGAAATGTACAGAATATCACTTTGCATTTTAAAAAAAGACAAATATACTGAAAAAAATTCAATTTAGCATTTAAATATCTTGTATCACAGAATCACAGAATCTACAGTTTCTACTTTTAATATAATAAAATTCAAATTTTATAATGTTAAAGAGATGTGAAGAAAACATTTGCACATTCCTATTTCAAATGTCTTTTTATTCTGCCTCCCCAAAAATTACACAGTCAAGTCACTTGGGTTCCTAGACAACACCACTTTGAATTGGAAGATACGACCAAGGAAAAGTTTGGGGGACGGGGTCTTACCTTTGGGGAAATCAGCTTCTAGATTGATTAGGAAGGGGAGCTTATGACAGAAATGTGATATGAAACAATTAAGTAGAAAATACTGTTACATTTTAAATTTATAGAATTGGAAAATCTTATTTACAATAGTACTGTGCTTATACTTATTCCCGTTATACTTTTCTAGCACAGACAAAATATCATTGGTTCATTTTACATTTTCTGTGGATTAAACTTTAAGATATTTAACTATTTTGAGTACAACTGAAGTAGGCATGAAAAAGGTTACCAGAAGTGATGCAATCTTTAAATTATTTTCACTCCAATATTAGTAGATCACATCAAAATACTGAGCTCTTCATATAGCTATTTCCAGGGCAGTGATAACCACTTCTTTTTCAAGAGGGGAGAACAAAAGCAAGCAGAACAACAGCTGTTGTGCAATATTCAGGTGTAAGCTGGTGGTTCATTACACAAGCATTAAGCATGCTCAACTTCATTTTCTACTATAGCATAATTAAGTTACATGCAAATATTTGTGTTATGGGGTTTTTTTGCTTGTGTTTTTTGTTTGTTTGTTTTTTTAATAAATACACATAGTGTATCAGTGTTTTGACCTTAGAATATTTGACTGGACAGAAGCAAAAGGAAACCTCAAGAACTAAAACTGCAAGATGCTTGAAGTCTTTCTAATCCCTAGCAAAATGTTCTAATATTGGTTTGAATCTGTAAGCATAACATAGTAGGAAAAAAAAAGATTAAAACCTTTTAGAAGGAAAGCTTGACTCCTTATCTTTTGCATTCTCAGAGGATATCAACAGTGTCTTCCACACAGCAGTTTTTGCCATCTCATCAGAAATGTTTATCACAGATGGATCATCTCTAGGCAAGAATAAAAAAAATACACAATAAAACAATTGGCAATCATTCTTTGTTAATTATTAACTATACAAAAGCCCTTGGAAACTGATAGTGGTGACAATAAACAAGCAATACAATTTAAGACAAATCTTGGCACATTTTTAGAATGTTCCTCATCTAACAGCAATTAGTTACACAATATATTTTATTGATGTTAATATGATTAACAACTAATAGAAAATTTTTAAATTTAAAACTTCAGAATAGTCCTGAATAGAATAGTTCAGAATTGGCTACTAATTTCACGCTAAATAAAAGTTAAGAATATTCTTAAGTGCATTACGATATTATTTGTCAGATGTTCCTTGAACATAGGCCCATAGGCATGGGCCACCAGCACCATCTCCAGGAAGCCTGTTCTGTGAAATCAAGTATTTGCCCAAGATCTCACAGTTTGCCAGTGGCATAGCTGGATTTAACAAGAACTCTAACAGCTCCAAACAGTTATCAAGGTACTTATGTTTGGAAACATCAACCGCTTTGAAAACAATTTAAAAGCTACCAAAAACATGAAAAAGTCAAAGATTTAAGTGATCTTAAAAAAATGCCCTGATAAAACAAGATAATCAGTAGCTTTAATCAGTAATGTGTAGCCCTTAGCTGCTTTGAATATGTATTTTTACTCATAAGAGTAATAATCCTTGAAGAGTTTGTCTGTACATTATTTCCAACTCTGGCTAATACATGGTTTGACACGAAGATCTCAGTAAACTTGTTTTCACATTGTTTAGGGGAATCCCTTTATCAATCAATACATTGATCCTTCTTTTCAGCTGTAGGCCTGAGGCCCTTGCAGTAAAGAACTGTACAAATTATTCAGGCAACTTTAACTAAGCAAACATGCTATAAATTATACATTGCTAATATAAAACAGAACAAAATGTGTAGAGAAAAGAAAATGAACATTAGAAATGTGATTAATCAAAAATAAAAAACAGCGTAGGATTTTTCAGATACACAGACAGTAAAACATTACATCTATTTGCCTTAGGATACGTTAAAATAATATTAAAATATAAGATATGGCCATTCTGGGACAGTGTTCTACAAATTTGTGGTAATGCAGAGATTCCTATCAGCGGATATTTCCAATCTTCATTATTAACTTTCTGAAAACTGTCAATGAGAGTAAGGTCTTATTGGGCTGGTCAGTAATAACACACTTGACAAAACAGAATGTTTTGTACGAAAATGTTCCATCATTCCATTATGCCTCATCTACTCCAGACAACTCTTAATTTACTTACTGTCTCACACAGCTAGGATCTTAATTAGAACGTTACAAAACATGATACTGTAGAGGGCCTAGGCTTTTTTTCTAGTATGTTCAAGACTGTTCTTGTTCCCTAGCAATCATAAGAGTGAAGGATTTGTCTTTTCTACACCTTCCTTTCACACTGTATATATCAGAAGCCAAAGTTGCTTCTGAATAGCCGAATCCTGCTATCTTGTCCAAGGGCAAATGAAGTCCTCTTCCTAAGGACTGTGATATCTTATGGAAATACTAGAAAGGGGTACAGCTTGTTAAACACTGCATTATATGGTTCAGTGCACAGGGCTTACTCTACTATCAGACGTGCATTCTCCTAACATTCAATGAACATTAAGAATAAATATGGTGGCATGTTTATTTTTATTTAATTGCAACTCACCTAAAAGAGGAAATGTATATTTTACCTGTAATGTCCTTCTAGTGGCAATTGAACAGTCCCTTCCTCTTCCATCGCTAACATACTTTGCTCTTCCTAGGAAGAAGGAACTTAAATGTGAGACACGATATATTGTTGTGAAAACTTAATTATAAGCATCTTACCCCTTAATATTTACTATTTGTTAATGATTCCTAAAATAAGATTCTCAACTCTTAATTTAAATATTCAAGATTGACACCCCTCTATTTCGAAGCAATATCTCCAATTAATGTTACTTATCAATACCAAATAGAGGAGACACTTTTTTAATAAAGACAACTTTGTAACGAGATGATGAATTTTAAATATCACACTTAACCTAGACACACGCATAGCATCATTAACATATGAAAATTAAGGCAGTCAAATTTAAGTTTGTGCACACAGTTTAAATACTGATTGAAGTTTTAATGCAGTGAAAGGTAGTGCAAAAGATGCCAGTATTAGTTTTCACCTAAACAGGGAAAATAAATTTTTATGATTCTATGAGAACTAGATGTATCTACAACAAATCTATTGTCAAATAATTACAACTTTAGGAAATCTAAGGGGGAAGGGGAGAACAAAACAGCCTCCCCCTCCTGTCTGAGACAAAGAAAAAACAGCCTGTCTTTCAGACCATAACAGCTCATGGCTCCACAGGTATGAGCTGAAGGAAGATTCTGAAGACTCCCCACCACTGTTAGGTCAGGAAAACCAGAGCAGTCATGACAAGACATTAGCTATGAAGCAAAACCTCTGAAATAAGGGTGGCTTAAGGCCTAAATTACTGGCAACAATGTAAGTAGGCGATTCTGTACGCTTCCCCAGAACCCACATGGCTCTTGTAATCAATGTTTTCATACATAGCAAAACAGCTGCCAGGAGGTTAACATGCCTTCATGTGGAATAACTATCAGATCCTGCCCTATACTGTTGCACTGTGTGTGTGAGCATAGCAACACATAAGGACCGCCTGTTCTTTTTTCCCTTTATTAGATGGCTTGGTAACAACTTACCCTGGTGTTTAGTGAAAAGCATGACTTAAAGTGACATTGGCTTTCCCAAAAAGAGAAGCATGTCATTCCCTGCCCAGCCACCCAAAACCTGACAAATCTCACACACGTTTGTAAATTGGCGTTAGCTAGAAGAATTGAGGTGACTTTCCTCCATGTTTTACTACTACAGCTATTTTAAAAGTTGCGATTTTTTTTTTCCTCCAAATGGGAGAAGTCACTTTTGTTCATTCTGGTCTCAGAAAGACTTGATTACATCAAATTGCTGACAAAGGAAGATCTGTGAGAAGAAGGCAAAATAAATATCCACTATAAATGTAGAATGCCGTGGAAAAACATGGCCTAAAAATATAAAAACAACTGAAGTGATGAAGTTAGGATCCAATGAAGTTTCAGATCTTGTCAACTATATTTCTGAATATTCTTGTGGGTAGAATACTTCTATTTTTAAAAGCCGTGTGATAGCAACTCTCCAATTAATTCCTTAGGCTACATGTCAGAAGTTTTATTACTAGTTAATTTTGTCATTTCCAGGCTTCACAGCTTTATAAGTTTTTGACAGTTGAACAGTTTTAATAATAGCTTCAAATATTTAGAAATGCCAAAATATGTAAAAATAGCCTCTCAAAACAGACAGTGAATGAAATAAAGTAACACCAGTAGATTTTCCCAGTTTTGTTTTATGCTGCCATCTCACCAAGCATGAGAAGCAAAGTGATAAATAACCAAACAAATTTTTCCTGTAACCAGACCCAAAAAAAGAGACATATCTTAATTACTTTTGGTTAATCTGAATTGCTACGAAAGCTAAATACTGTGATGAAATAACAGGGTATTTTTTATTATTATTTATATAGTTCAAAGGGGAAAAAACAAACCATGCACTAGAACTTCATCCTAATATCTTTTCAGGCACGTACTAAATAGTAACCGTGGTATGTATTACCTAAGTAGAACTTTTTCCCAAAACGAATTTTGTTAAAGTACATAACATGCATTAAAGAAACTAAAGTTACGTTCTCCAGATCACAGCTGAGGCAGTGAGTTGTCAAAGGTCACAAAAGAATGCAAAAGGGAGAGAAAATTAGTCCTCATGACGAAGTTCAACTTATTAGCTCATGTCCTATTTCTGTAAACCGACTTACCAAGGGGAATCCCTACACATACATTTTCACTGGTCTCAGATACCTCATGGCTTCTCTGAGGATAAATTGCTGATTTATCCATTCACATTATCTAGTTCTTGCAGTACACTTGTACCACCAAAATCTTATGCCTCATGGGTCCCAGGCCTTTGCAAAGTCTCCAGGGTAACTTAGAAATTGCAACTCCTGTACAAAAAAGTGCCCAGAGCACTGAAATTACCACAGCCTTCCAAGACAACATTAGAACAGCCTAGCCCTTTGCCTCAGGCCACAGCCACCTTACATCATACTAGGGCAGGACACACAACAGACATTTAAAAGAACAAGGCACTGACATATTCTTACAACTGCTTCCACAGTTAGTGCTTTTCTATCAAGACCTGTCCTTCATTTGTTTGGACTTATGACTTAGGAACACAATCCTAATGCCCCCTAACAGTTGGCATTCAATCAGGTAGATATGAATAATGGCAACAGAGGAGAAAGCTATCAGGGCCCCCACACAGAAAGTTACTTTGTATTCCTTCAGCTTAACACAATATTCAAACAAGCAACTCAAGAAGTGCATTCTAGTGGAAAAAGATATCAGATGCAAAACTGATTAGAAAACTGAAGTCAGAAATCTGAAGATTTGATTAACAGGGTAAGCAAAATCACTGACATTTTTTCACTAGAAAGTGGAAGTGAATGGTTTCTGCAGTGGCAGAAGGGAAATGCTCATCCAAGATATAGCAAATCTGCTTGTTGCATTGAATATGCCTTCATTACAGAATTTTTCTCTAATTGTCTAAAGGAGATATTGGTAACATGTTACCAAAAAAATAAAACCTAACCAACCAAACAGAAAACAACAAAACCATCCAAACAATAAAACCATCCAAACAATAAAACCACCATCCCAAAACAAGAGGAATCCACACCTGAAACCAGGACCCACCTCTTTCTCAGCGTCTTCTAGTTTCTTTTTCTTGCTCTCAGGCATCAAATCATCTAACCAACTGAGCTCCCGTTTAGTGAAAAAAAAATCCATGAGTTTTCGGACAAACACCAAAGCTAAGACCTGTAATGATATTTATTCAAAGAATTAGGAAATTAAACAAACAAAATTGACAGTTCTACTTCCAAAAGTCACCACCGTTTTTCAGCTGGAATGTTATTGTTCCTACTGGACAGGTCAACGCCTGGACTTCCTTTATTTGGAATTAGTGTGAATTGAAGCATTTCACAATGATGGTTCAGTAGCTATCTTTTATTTCACATTAGTGAAATAGTCAAGCAAACATCAGTTAACCAGCTGGACAGATTCTTATTTCCAGCAAAGCATAGAAACAAAGTTCCTCTATGCAATAAACAGTCTTCCTTACTAAGTAACCGTTCTTCCTGTAAAACAGGCTAAGCACTGCTCCTTAAACAAAAGCATCATATCAATTTCTAAAATTTGAAAGAATTTTCTTTAAGAAAATACAGTAGGACCATCCACAGCTATAAACTTAGTGCAACCTAGACTCAAATTTGAGTTCATATACATAACTTTATTTACATAACATAAATTGACCTTGCACACTGAATCAAAGCAATATTGTAATTAACCATCCACAACTGACTTTTTTCTTCAATAACAACCACCCAAAATTAAGAAGAAAATGAGTTTTTAGGGGAAATAAAAAATATTCCATACCATCATGGGAAAGACAATAGCAGCTCTTGAAACCTTTATAATCCAAAGGAGTACAAGACAACTCAGCTGAATTACAGTGAAGAGATGGACTTTTCTAAGAGGAACATGCCTCAGATAAATAAAATCTGGCTGATGCTTTGCAGGCATCCAGAATAATTTTATCCTGTCAAAAAGCTGAAAGAGATATTTTTAAAAATTTGCATCAAAACATGCTGATATTTACAGACTACATAAGATAGCATGGTTATCCTAAGAATCGTGTTATTATAAACATAAAAACTGCAGAAGATCAAATGCATAGAAAGAAACTACCACAGTTACAATCATAAGCTATGAATCTGTGCGAGTCCGACAGTGGATATGCAGTCTTCTCTCTGGTCAAGCCACACCAGTAAGAATAAGAATCACATTATTTATGAAAAATGTCATTATTTCATTAGTCATACTTGTCAAGTTCCTTTTTTACACTTGTCTCATGTATTTTCTATTGCAGATGTGCTGAGGTACACTTGAAACTTTGGGTTTGTTTCAATCAGATGGGCCACAATTTATTGCCATGCCAATTAACGCTACAGCAGTCTACAAGAAATGGCACATAAATACACAATCTGACTGCTGAAGTGCCTGGCTTGCACCAGGAGCTCATACTTAAGGCCACTGCAGGAATGCTGCCCTTTCTCTAAGCCTGCCCTACAGCCCTAAAGCCATAAGTTTAGCAGCAATTAAGTAAAACTGTTCCACCAGCTGGGGAATTTATTTGCAGAGGAAAGATCTTCCAAATCATACCTCAGTTTTATGGCACTTATACAAAAGCTTCATATTGGCAAAGTTCAAGATCAAGTATGTAATTACAAAGGCACTAATCTGGAAGCTGAAAAGGCAGCAGGTAAACAAATGAAAAGGGAGATGGAGAGGGATGAGAATCCAACATTTGTTACTCAGGTTTTAGATTCAGTGAAATAAGCATTTAACAAAAATATGGAGCACAATGCCTAAAGGAAATATCCTAGTTAGAGAGAATCCATTCTCCTTTTTAAGTGAGTCACTTTCAAGAATTTAAGGCTGGCAACATTCCTTTAGGATCATATAGAAAAGAATGAAATAATTGAATAAAATTAGCTCCACATGTAATAGAAAGCACTGTCAGGCACACACTCCTTGAATGCATTTTACCTGAATTCCCTTTAGAGATGAAGCACCCATGTAAAGGAATACTCCATAAAGTACTGGCATAGGGATAAACTGCACCAAAAAAAAAAAAAAAAAAAAAAAAAGGAAAGGAAGAACACATTAAATAGAATTTTAAAACATTAAATGCTAAGCAGTTGAAATTCAATGTGCCATATGCCTGCATTAATCAGACAGGTTGTAAACTCAGATTCCTCAATTACAAATTAATAACGATACTCAGAGTATAAAGCAAAAGACTAATCTGGCTCCGTAGTTTTATTCTCCTTCCATTGCCAGAACTGAGGCCAACATATTTTATTCACTATTAATAAAATTAACAGAACTGCAAGAAAAATGTTTGTGTTAGATTCATGCTGAAATATTTTACTTAAAGGACCGCTCAAGAGGATCTGAATAGTAGAATTATAATCCTAAAAACCTGTTCATGATACACGCAGAATATTTCATATGTAGCCAATGGAAAATTTCTATACTGTAAGCATTTAAAAATGGTGGATGATTTTCATGGAATAGCATGGAAAAGAACACTTAAAATATTCAGACACTCATGTATGAAATGTGTAGTTACAAAATATTTCTGTACGTAAGTATCTTTTTTATACACTTAATGCATAAAATTTGTCTAGTTTGCTTTCACTTATTACATACATGTATGTAATAAAATACTGCACAAGTTCTAAAAGCTTACTCCCTTTACTGTGACAATGTGCAAGTCTAAATTCTGATTTTACTGAAGCCAATGGCAGTATTTACTGATTTCCCTGTGGCCTGACAATTCTTAAAAATATTATAAAAATAAAGTTGATATTATACAAGCACGTGACTAGACATCCAGTTTCAGGTGAGCAGCATAGGGCATGCTGACAGCATGAGATAATTTTTCGGTTCATGCCAAGTAATTAACCACAAAGAGTCTCCTGCAACTGTGGAAATATTTTTTAAATTAGCTAGTAATCACAACATTCTTTAAAATTATTTGAAGACATTTACTTAATGATATAGCTCAGCCAGGCTGGCTCATAATAATATTTGCCTTGAGCCCAAAGTACAGAGAAAAGATAAATCTTGATACGTTACAGGTCAATGATAGAATTTATTTTGACTTCAGTAACACCAGACTTTTATTACAAGGCTTCTGCTACACAAATGTTACGTGTCCAAAGCTGTTTCATTATGCAAAATTAGAATTCCATTTTAGATTATCATTGTGAATCTAAACATGATAGTAACATGCCTGGAAAAGACATTAAGTAATGTAGTAACAACAGTGAAATGTTCAGTGCAGTGCATTATTATTTAGCATTTCCTTATTTCCCCAAAATTACCTTCAGAATACTTGTCAAAAAGACAGATGAGCCCATGAGTACAAAAATCATGAGCCCTGTGACTCTTTGCTCCCGGATTCCAAGAAATTTCGGCTGTTCCCCTGGAGCAGAACACTCTGATTCCAGTTTTAAGCTGTTCACATGAGAAATTGAGAGGACAGTGGCTGCAACAAACCACGGCAATCCCATAATGGAACACACTCCAAGCATGACTGCCACCATGAGTAAGTCAAGATGGTATCCACACCCTTTCTGTTTACGAAGGAGAAAAAAAAAAAAAAAAAAAAAAAAAAGATATAAAATGACACCTGCATTAAGGAGAGCACTCCTGGCAAGCATTCCTAATGAACAGCTAGAGATGATTTAAAATTCTGTGACTTATAGCAAAAAAATCACTTTCTTCTAAAGCGGTATCCAGGCTGGGGCAGTAGTGGTGGTAAACCAGTTATCTAAAGGGATTTCCTGAGTTCCTGCTAGCTCACATGAAACAATTTTGTTAGTCACATTCCTGTTATCAGTAAATGTATGTATTATGAGTCCAAAACAATTTTGTGCCACAATAATAAGTGGAAATTTTATAAATGAGATAACAGTAAGAAAATGGAAGGTACAGGCATTTTTCCAGTTTAACTAAATCTCTTAATAACATCGGATGCTAGTGTGCAGACCATCCACTTGCACATCCAACTTTCCTTGCAAATTTGAAAATTGCTGATGAACTGCATCAAACTTGGTCACACAAATGTTTCTTAGCATAGCTGGAAAGAATATTTATTTTCTGATTTAATAAGGCTCCTGAAATGCTATTTAGCTGCAAGTTTTTTTCCTTTAAAAAGTCAGGTAATGATTTATCTCCACAAAATTCTGCAATATGGCAACAAATTCAATGTCATGGTCTGATGAAGCAGCGACGTTCATGCAAACAATAATATGTTGAACCATAACTTTGCCTGCAAACCCATGCAAATGCCTTTTGACATAAAAAAAGTAACTAAACTAAACTTGGAAAGGTTTGCTACAGCGACTGCCAAAAACTGAAATGCAGAATTTGCTATGGGAAGTATATAAAAAGAGGGGGAAACGAGCTGGAAGCAAACAAGTCATTTCTTTCTGAAGACAACTTTTTTTTTTTTTTTTTTTTTTTTTTTTACTAAAATGGGAAGTGTCTGGGTTTATGAAAATGTAAGCCACATGAAAATGCCATCTTATTTACTTACATTATTTGAAAAGGGGAATTCATATAAAATAAAGAAAATTTTTAAAATGCAACTCTAGCCACCTTCCCTCACTCCCTCAAAGCACTTATAAGTCTTATTTCCAAGACATATCTTAAACTCAGAGCTGCATCAAACAAAGATATTAGTTACATGCACAACGCACTCAAAGAGTCTAATTCTAAATCTTAGGAGAGACACCTTTTTTTACCTTCTGACACATTTATAAGGAATGTATCTGCTAATGCATACAGAATCTGAGAGCATTTCCTCACATTCATACATGATCTGAGGAACCTGACATATGGGAAGAAAAGGAAGCATAGCAACAGGTGATGCTACACCAGACCCCAGCAAAACTAAAACGCAGCAAGACAAGGGGGCAGCCAGGAGGACCATCTGACTCCCAGATGCCAGTGCTGAAAAAACACATTCCAAAGCTTGGCAGCAAATTCCTGCATCTGTCAAGTTAACCACATGCAATGCTATGGATTGACATGAAGAGCCAGGCTGACAAAGAGGGCAAAAAAAGAACATATCAAATGTCACAATCATCCAAGAAGAGGCAGTGCAGAGTGAAGGTTGCAAATGCATTTGCTAAAGCAACTTGGGATTGGATTCCTGCTTATTAAAACTATGTCAAAAAAAAAGCCTAAGCTTGCTGCATATACATGTACAGAAACCTGCTGCTACATTTTGCCCAACAGTTTTTCAGAGGGGTGATGTCCCTTTTTCTCTCTCCATCTGTAGGCAACTGAAGTGTTAGAGAACAGAGCAAAGAGTTATCCTATGTTTGAAGAACCCATTGTGCCTCTAAAGTTCATTTTTATTCTCTTTTTATTTGGGAGGAAGAGCAAAAAAAAAAAAAAAAAAAAAAAATCCCATATTACAGAATGGCCCCCAGTCTTTCAAAAACCCATTCTGCAGAACAACACTATCAATATCTGAAGAGGCAATCAATGTGATTAAGGAAATGATTTTTCATGATTTTTCTCTTGAGATGAATTGATATCATACTACACATAAATCATTGAAGAAAACACTGTCTTGATTCAGAACCTCTGTTCCAAATCATACAAGCAAAGACTTTTCTAAGGTAACAGATCAAAGACACAGGGCATAGGTACCACATGGACAAACAGGAAAAAAGTGTAACAATATAAAGGAGCACTATATTAAATAAATTAGCATCCTTGAGTAGATGAAGCTACATGATTGAAAACGACAATGAAAAGTATTTGATGGAATACCTTTAGTTTATGCTCTTTTCTATTTATAATGACAGCTGTAATCTGCTGGTCCATAAAAATAAGGATAGTACAAAGCAGAGCTGGAATTACAGCAGCTATCACTGTCCACCAAGGATTAGGCCCCAAAGGAGTAATAAACCATCCACGATCATCTCTGGTGGGCTACAAAAAGAAAGCCATGCATGGCTAGTCAGAACTCTGAGGACTATGTATGCGAGAACACAGAAAAACGTTTCTAGCATTCAATTTTCTTTAAAATGAATAAATAATCTCTCTATATGAAACAGCAGAAAAATGCTAAACTTTCCATAATATAAAGATGACAAAGTATATGTAATATAATATATTGCGGACTCAGGTGTATTTGGAAAGAGTCAGTTACACAGGTCATTATTCAGAGCAGTTGTTTAGCACCCAGTGAGCACAACAAATTCACATACTTCCTGACAATAAAAGCATGATAAAATTACTAAAAAATTACTGTAGTGCACTAATATTTTTTTTTCAAAATAATCAGGCTGTGCAACTTATCATCAAATTACCTTAAAAGCGTTTGGAACTTGAAGTTTTGGTGATGGGATCCCAATGGCATAGTCAATTAAAACCATGGACAAAATAGTAAGAAAGACAGCGAAATCGCTGACAACAGATCGTACCTATCAGGAGAAACAACAATTTTAACCACAGCACTTACATGGTTTAGGACCTACTAGAACTTATTTCTCTTCAGAGTTCCATTTTTTGCTTACAGATAAAAATATTTATTCTAGTTCAAATTTTTAACAGAGGACAGATAATAGTGTCCACTTTACCAGCAGTAAACTGAATTTGCAAAACAAATGCAATTAATTCTTGCACATAACTAACCACAACTTCTGAATTAAACAATGTGACACACCTTTGTTGGGAAGTATCGGCTAGTTTTGAACTGCTTCAGTGTGGATGACAGAGTTACTGTAGAAAAAAATAAGATGACAGACCAGAAAAGGACATCTGGAACATAAGGACCATGGTGACCACAGGCTCGTCCAACAAATTCTCCATGAAGCTTTTTACATTCCTATCAGAGAGAAAAAAGTAGTATTGTTCTGAAAAATATCCATGCTTATTCTGGTAATTTCTTTCCCATTCCTTTCCTAAGTTGCAAGTAAACTAGACTGTATTTAGAAATATTACAATCTTCTTTAGGCATTCTTTTAAAAGTAAGACTACTTGTATTTCTATCTGATCTCAAAAGTATCTCTGAAAAGCCTCAAACTCTCAGAAGAATCACAGTTTTTAACCATATTGGATAATAGAGTCACTAAGATATAACATAAATAATGCGTATAAAACTAGATATAATTAAAACAGAACATGTACATGTATTTACTTTATGCCCCAAACTTCCCAATTTGAAAGTTTGGAAGAAAAAAAAACAAACAAAAAAAAACCAAACCAAAACAAAAAAAAACAAGAGAAAGGCCACTCCTGATATATCCACACAAAATGACTTTTTGTTTTAGCACCACAGGCCAAGCAGTTGATAGAAAAGCTACTTCGAATGTATAGTATTAGCTTAAAACGAGACCAATACTTTTAATACCACATGAGGGCAGCACATTCCACAAATTACCTTTTGCTTTAAAAAAGCGATCGGGCAAAACACAGCAAAATCCAAACTCTGTATTAACTTTACTGAATGTAATTTAAGATCAACCATGCAGGCATGCAGTAGAAAACATTTCTAGTAATTCTCCAATAGTATCCTTAGTTGTTACACTTCTTCCAAGGAGACAAGGTAAGGAATAGAGAGCAGCTATAAAAATAGGAACTACAAGCTCTGGACTTGTAATTCTTTCCTTCTCCTTACTCAACCCCCTCCACACATATTAAGCAAAAAGAAACACAGCATCCAGCAACTCCAGACAGCAGTATCCTGGCCAGATCAGGATCTTTTTGTTCCAAACATACTGGGTCACTGTGGCTTGCCATTTTATGAGAAACAGTCTATGAGCAAAGGGCTGGCTTGAAAAAAACCCATCATTTCTATTTGAAGATTTGAAAGCATTGAGATAAAACTATACCTATACTAGGACTCCTCAAATAAACATGATGTGGTTTTGATTGATGAAATAGGTTATAGATGTGTTAACTGGGGAAAAAAATATAAATAATCAGAAAATCAAATAGAGAACTTGTCCAAGTCTGAGCTAGTTCTTGATGCTGGGAGAACATGGGGATGAAATTCACTGTATAAGAGGTATCAATGCCATCTACTGAAAAGTACTTTGTCCCCATTTGAATAAGAACTCTTTTCATGCTTGGTTTGTCCTAGATTGTAGAAAGCAAAACAAACAAACAAAAACAATTTAAAAGAAAAAAAAAAAATCGGTCTTCCTATGTTTTTTAAGAGAAGATATTTGTCCTTCACGGCCAATTTATGTAATCAGAAACTCAGAACTTATAAATCTGACAAAAGAAACAAGAAAAATTAATCTTCAGAATACACAGAGAGGCTGACCAAATTTTTAAAGATAACTAAGTCTAATCTTTTACTGCATTTCAACAGGAGAATTGAAGTTTCCTGAGGATGCAACAGAAGCAAACATAAGAAAATATGAAAAAAAAATGGGTATTTATTTGACAACTGTAGAAATTCACGGGTAAAGATGGCCAGTTACATTGCTACCCATTTAAACTCAAGTTTTGGTAATAAGCTTTTGAGAAGTTTTAAAGGGCTTTATATAATGCAGCTGGTCTTTTACATTTATATTTAAAACAAAATCTGTTATTTTAAATCTCTTCAGCTGCAAATGTACTCTGAAAAACACTGTCAGAGATCTGAGAAAGTGAGAGGAGGAGTCTGCCCCTGCACAGATGCTATTTGAGTGTGCTGCAGTTTTGGGAATATTCATTCTGGTTTGCTGGAATTCCTCAGGCCAGCAGTTCTCAAATTTCTCCCCGCTTGTTGCCACACCAACAGAGTTGAAGAGCAGCCCTTTCTATTAAAGCATAACAGTCATGGAAGGCAGCTCTTGCTTAACTCATGATAGGAAGACATGCAGTCTTCCATGCACCATGCACCATGACAGCAGTGCTTCTGCATTTTTGCCTTAGAAAGAAAAAGTGCTGGAGGTGATTGACTGGATTGGGTTTTAAGCACTTCATTTGATTATGCTTACAACAAGGTTGGGGTTTTTTTTTGCTTTTTGTTTGTTTGTTTTTTGAGATAGAAATAACTTTTAGTTCTAACATCTCCTTGGCTTTACAATGAAGTGCTATCTTTGTGAGAAAAACTGGTAGCCAGACCTCAATATGACATTTTAGTCAAATTGTGAAGGTTACTTTAATGAATGAAAATCTTTACTAGTAAATCCTTTAAATATAGAAAATGGTACAATTTGTACAATTTAGAAATAACGTATCTGCGTGAACAACCTGTCTTTAGCTTATTCCTGTCTTTCCACTCAGGGAACTAATTCACATAGAAATGATATATGTAACACTCAGGGCCTAGATAAGAGAAAAATGTGGCCACTGAACAGGAACACTGCAAAATGGCTCCCCTTCCTCTTCTTCATAGCGTGAACAGCTGGAAGAATGTTTCTGGGGAAGTAAATACTCCTAAAGTCTTTCTACACAAGAGAACTTCAGTTTCGCCATCTGGCAGAATTTAGGACAAACCCGTTATCATTTGACATGTTTAGACTTAATCTCAGTCAAACTCTTTTGCTAGCGTGTCAAGGAGTTCCTAAAGCAGGGCACAGAATGAGCATACTTGCTTTAACATGTACTACCAAAGACTGCATAACAATCTAGGAAAATGTGTACAAAAAAAGATAATTCTACAAAGTCTAAGTTAACCTCTTTTCAGTTAAGTATATTATACACTTTGAACAAATAGGATCAGAAAAAACAGTACTTTTTCTATTTATATACTGTATTAAGGACAGATTGAATCATTCATGCTTACACCCTTACTCACTAAGTCCCAGTATTTCACTTACTGACACAGTTAGGTTCCCCCATGGCACATCAGATGCAGATATATTGTAGTCCTGCCAGTATCGTAAGGTTTTATTGCTAGGATGCTCTGGTTCCACGCAATTGCATCTGAAATGACAAAATAGTATACTTTCCTTAGTAACAAAAGACATACCAAATGGATCCAAATTATCAACATTATGATATATTAGAATTGCGCTCTACTTTGCCATGTAATTTTAGTTTAAATGAATTCAGTAAACGCATGCTCTGAAGCAGTTTGGAGTTCAGCAGCTAGTGCTATTACAGGAGTAAAAGTTGCTGTGAGGTGCATATGCATATATAGTATGTAACATGTTTAATGTATTTAAACATAGCATGTTTTCCACCTACTTTCCTCCTATTCTGATGTTTCTGAGTGCAGCTTTTGAACACTGACAATGTGCCAGTCCTATTCCACTCCCCTCTACCAGGGTGATACACTTCCCAAAAGCAAACTGTCTCTAATCTATTTCTTTTTCTTTACCTCAGGGTCTTATCATTAAGACCAGACTAAGTGCCCAGTCAACTGCCAGGGCTCTGCAAGATCACCAGCTCCAAAGGCTCTGTGAACTTGTGTCTATTGTTTTTCCTCTCCCTGCAGCTATGTTAAAAGCATGCTTTTCATTTTAAATTGCGTATTTTAACATGCAAAACATGAAGAGGCAGAGTGGGAGGACAATACTGCAAAGAGGCAATTTGAAGAAAAAAATTAAGTCTTTTAAGCCTCTGAAGGAACTGAGGGAGGCTTTTCCTTTGACAGAGACTTCAAAATATGCAGAATACTCTGCAGGTTCCAAGATGTCAAGTGTGCTTTGCAATTCCCTTTAAATTAATCCCACTTCAAAAATCTGTAGTACTATCTACTCTGCTAGTATTTTAACTCGCTTATGACAGGTGCAATTAGGTTACTGCATTTCCTTTCCTGATTCTCAGTCTCTGGGTAAAGGATAAAATCTGATGATATAGCAGAGAACCATTAAGCACACATTTGTGTCCCATTTCCACCAGAGTATCGCTTTTCTCACTTAGCTAAGCCATCATTCTTTTTTCTGCAGACATCTTTCCACAAAACAAGGATGACGATTCCTATATAAACTTGTAATATTTTCCATACGTAGAATTCTGTCATCTACATTTTGACTACAAAATAGTGCTATTGTACTTCCATTACAATACTATACATGTGACAAAATAGCTGCATTTAATAACTATATAGAGAAAGATGCAGGTTTTCTGTGTGCAGTTCCTTGCTTTTATTTTAAATGCAGCTATTTATAAAGAAAGAAAAATCCCTTACAACCCATGGACAAAAAGCAAATAAATAATTAAACAAAGTAATGCCATTCAGAAAAACAGAGGGCCTGAGCCAAAAGCCACTGCAGTAGACTGGATTTTTTCAAACAGACAAAGTGCTTTGGATCAGGCCCCAAGGGCATAATAAATGTGTGTTCAATGCATAATTTTAAATATTACAAAATAGGTTAAATGAAGTGCATAACTAGCAGTGAGCTAAGGTAGCATAATAAGTCAATAAACGGTACGTCTATGTTATTACAAGACAGTATTTGATGTTCATGCAACAATACAAGTGTGGCTTTTTCAGGTTACTATTGTTTCTTGTGAGCTCAGGAGCTCCCTGCCCCTGACGCCCATTGCTGATCGCAGAGTGGCCAGACACTGGGCAATGGTCCATTGAGGTTTGATCACAGTAGGCCAAGGTAATGTGGGCTGCTCAATCACAGTCACTTCTTCCTCACTAGAAGGTAAGACTGTGAATGTCACCAACACTATATGGTATAGCTATACTTGCTGCAAACTGCAAATTTACATTTAGATAAGTCTCATAATTGAAGGTATAGTTCAAAACAGCTCAAGTAATTCAACTTCAGATGAGATCATCCTCCTGCTTATTGCTAGATCAGTACCACTTTCCTTCTTTAGAGCTTTCAAGTCTGGCCTATACGAAGTTTCATGGGCATTTACCAGCAGCAGTTCATTCATCATCAAGTACAGTAACTTGAGCAAACTCTGCCCATGATGACCAAAAACTCTACCTATCTATATCTACCTATCTGTATCTATCTACCTATCTATATCTATCTATCTAGATATTGCCAAGGAATGGATGAAGAATTACATTCTAATTGTAAAGATCCCACTTTTTATTGAAAGAGGTAAAATTAAAATCAGAGTAGACCATTGCTTAGCATTATAGAAATGGGAAACAATTCCTGTCCAAATCAGAAAATATAACTGGAGTTCCAGAACATAAAAAGTAACTACCAAAATGTGACGTTTCATAATAGATATAATTCTGTAATGATTAATATTTCCCAAAACAACTGACCTACGAAAAGAAACTCATACCAGAAAAGTAAGGCTTTCAAAAGTCTAAATTTCTTTTTTTTACTCTAATGGAGAGGTCAGCTCTCAGGAGAAAAATATACTGAATTGTTAACTACGAACACGTATTTCTATTTTTTGATACCTTATTATTCAGAAGGCTGACGAGTAAATATGTATTGCCTTTTGAAGGTTCCAGTGTACTTAAATCCTTGTAAAACTGTTCAAAGTGCTGAACAATTGCCAACTACAGATCTTTAGCAATGGAAAAGAGACTATACATAAAGCTATAGACACATTTTCTAAGCAACAGGTTCAGGTTCAAATAGAGCATGAACCATACAGAACATTTCCATGCTGTTTAGTGATAAGGAGTCAGTAATCACCTTTGCTATGGTAAAAGATAGGGAATAATTCTGGCATTAAATGAATTATAATGGCCCTAAGCTGCTAGATGGAAAAATAAGCAGGGTAAGGAGTCTTTACTGTCTACATCTTCTAAGGTGCTCAAGCAAATCAGGATGGGGATGACAAGGACTTATGCTAAACTGTCTAAACTTGTTTCTTAAGTCTCAATCTGCTATTTATTTATTTATTATTAACTTGAGGCAGCCACTGTAACTTCACTATACACAAAATTTTCAATATCTTGGTCTGTTATCAAAGAGCAGAGATAGGATTTGACAACAGAGGCTTTAGGTCATCTCAGATAACTAGAAGTGCTCTTCACTGTTCCCTAAAAGAAATAGTTAATACTATCAATATTAGCACCCAAAAGATGGCCTGTATGACTAATACAGGTTAGTAGATTGTAAACCTATTATTTTATATTAAAAGTTCTTCTCTCTTTTGCAGATCAGCAATAAAATGTACACATCATTGTTACTCAACAAGTAGTCAGATAAAAGATTCGGGAATAAAACCAATCAATTCTGACTGTTTAATGCAAAACAAAAAAACTTGCTCCCTAGGCCTGTTTACTTGATTGAAATTAACATAGGTGTGGTGTGAAAATCCCTCTCATTTCCACCTCTCATCCCAATTCTTCAAGCTCTTTCTTCTCCATGTATTAATGAAGCTCCTAAGCCCGCCATGCACATCCTCCTCCCCACACAGTGCAGCATGTTGCTTGCTCATTCTGCTGCCACCACAGACAATATCAAATGTTCAAACAAGTGTCCTGCACAGTGTGTATCTGAGTAAATAAAAAATGCTCAACTGGTGCAGCTCATTTGGAAGACTCAATCATTCCCATGCAACTGTCAATTTATAGTATTTTGTTTTTAAGGCTGGGAAGCACTAACTAGTAGCAATTTTATTCAAGTTGCAAGGCTCAGTTTAGAGAGATCCTATTTTTCCAGCATATACATACTATAAGCTACACATATTAATACTAGATAAGACTTTGGTCTATAAAAGATGCAACTGCACTTTCTTTGCAATTAGCTAATGTACCATTTCCCCTTCCTAGAAGAGGAAAAAATATTTTTGATCTCGCTCAGAAAGATAATGAGATTTGCTTGATATGAATATTTATATTACAAAAAAAGCAGGCAAGTATGACAAATAAGTTACAAAATGTGCTTGTTTAAATAATGTGTCTCATTGAATATCAGAACACATATTTGGTAACGGGTAGGAAGATTTTATCCTAAGAAACAGACTATGCTCTACAAATACGCTGTGCATTAATCACATAACAGACAGAATAAGAACACAGTAAGAAATGTTAGATAAATCACTAATTTCATTTTAAAAGCAAACTACTGGAACATGCACATCAGGCTTGCTAACACTGCATTTACAAGACTGAAGAAAAGCCCATCAGTATTATAATGCCATGCATGTTTATGTTGTCTCCAAATACATACTATTTTCACGTGAGCCTTATGAGCACTGAAGAGTCCTTCTGTTTGTCTAACATCTGCTACATGAAAGTGACAACAACAGCATCACACTCACATACCCTGCTGCCCCATATGTACAACACCTGTATATCCATGACATTGTATTCACCATATTCCTTCTCATGTCAGCATTCATAATGATGAAACTAAAGTCTCAGTGGAGGAGAGACTGGAAGAAAAATAATTAATACTGATGGGAAATGGTCTTGTCAGATAATTTCTATTCTCAGTATCATGAAATCCTTTCAAAGCACAGCTGTCAGGGCAAGATGAAATTATTTTCTTCATTTATTAATGAGATCTGCCATCCTGATTTAGACTATTGAGTCATTAAGTTAAGTAGCCTGTCTCTGGCAATCACAAACATGAGTAGACATTCAAGTATATTCTATAAATTTTGAAGTACATAGAATTTAGTTGGGGAAATTGAAGAGGAAAACAGAGAAGCCTATAAAAGTATCTAGGTAACTCCACATCACTTCATACACACAAATAAAAACATGTATCTACATCATACATCTGATGTTACAGTGAAGAAATCACAAAGAATAAGGTTTCCTTGAATTGTGTAAGAAGAAGATTGTCCCACCAAGTGGAAAGTCTAGAAAACAGACTTATAATCATATTGTAGTTTTGTTAGCCAAGCTTGTCTCTCATAAAGGCTGCTCTATTACCTGCCTGGTACAGAGTGCAGTCTATACATTTGTAAAAATATTATGCTACGCATAGACTTTATCAGGAAGAAAATCAGTGTTATTACGTGGGATGTTTCTTGTTTTGAAATTTCATTTGAAAGCTTTCATTCATTAGTAATTCCAAGTTGTAATCTCACCCCATTTCCACAGTGAGGAAAAATAACAATAAAAATCAATGAATACCTAAAGAGATACACGTTATGTGATCAGCTTAATTTTTGATTGTTCAAGCCAATAGTGTACCAATATAAATAAATGTACTCTAACAAAACTATATAAGGATTGCATGGAAACTTTTCTAGATTAAGACTACATTGTGCAGAGAAGTTATTTGTTGTGAAGAATTGCTTAACAAAGAGATTCTATTCCAAAGCAGAGGGGATAGATAATAGGAAAGAATGAAGCATTTACTGAGCTTAATAGAGAAATAAAATAAAGTGAGTTAGTTGGATTTGAACAGAAATAGGTAAGTCCTGGAATAAATGCAATAAATAAATAAATTTCTGGATTCCAAGGCTTGCCAAGGAAAAAAAAAGATAGAACCAGCAGTTAAACTTGACGGCAGTTGAATGGCTCTAGGAATAAGAGGGATATTCTATAGATCCCATCTGGAGTACAGTGTGTGTCCCTGGATCCCCAGCACACACAAAAAAATTAAATAAATGTGTGGACCTTTTAGAATGGGTCCAGAGAAGAGCCACAAAGATGATCGAAGGGCTGAAGCATCATCTTTCCTACAAAGACAGGCCAGGCTTCTTCAGCATGGAAAAGAGAAGGCTCTAAGGAGACTCATTATTAGCTCCGTTTTAGTAGTGGAAGGTTGCAAACAGCAGATAAGTCAACTTTTTACATGGGTAGATAGTAATAGGACAATGAAGAATTGAAAAGAGAGATTTAGCAAACACATCAGGGAAAATTTTTCATTGAAGTGAGGTGCTGGAACAGGTTGCCCAGAGAAGCTGGGAATGCCCCATCCTTGGAACTGCTCAAGGGCAAGTTTGGATGGGGCTGTGGGCAACCTAATCTGATGCCTGACACTGGTTGGCAACCCTGCCTGTGATAGCAGGGCTGGAACTAGATCTTTGAAGTCTCTTACAACCCAAGCCATTCTGTAATTCTACTCTATGACTCTCAGGGAAAGAAACTGGGTATATAGCACAGTTACTTAACCTTGAGGGGAAAAATATCTATACAGAATAAATGAAGAAAATCTATATTCATATCTGAGTTCAAAGAAATCATTACATAAAGTGGAATTCCATTATACACTGGGGATCTTAATGAGAAATTCTGTGCTTAGAATCACTAACCATGCATTCCAGCTGCAACTTAAGGAAGACAGATACAAAATAACAATGTAAATGCATTATTACAGGATGCAAATTAAGTTGCAAACATATAATTAATTATTTAAAACTTGTTTGTGCAAAGAGTGTAACGCACAAAGCTATTCTTCACAATGACTTCTAGAAGCAATGGTTTCTGTAGCCTGCAAAAAATACTGAGATTGACGTGATCTTGGCTCCTTCATTACATAAGAATGGGATTTTCTACTCCTAATTCTTAAGTGCATGTCAATACCAAGACAGATTGTAATATGCATATTACTATGCCAAAAAAATCACTTTAAAATTATTCAATTTAATCTGTTAATAATTGAGTAACTTCTGGTATAAAGAACTATTAAAATAACACAAATTTATCCCTGTGGGGAAAAAAAGATTGATAAAAAAAGTAGAAGATATATAAAGTCCCAAGGTCTAAGCAACTTCAGCTAGAGAAATAATTTATCTTCTGTATTCAAAGACAACCATCATAACATGTATGCCCTTTAGAGAGCACTAGATTTCTTTTCTAAATCCTTTTCCTTTCATTCAAGATCTTCAAACCACACAATTGTAGGGGGTCTCCTTTCCTAGTAAAATGTGATATCCTAACATTTAAAGTACACATTAAAACTGATGTGCATTAGTGTTCCAGACTGAATTCACTAACTGGAGATACGTTTGCTACAGAAGTAGGAAAAAGCAGGAGGAGGAAAGTGCAGAAATAAAAGAGTTGCTATGCCAACCTACAAATGCTAATGGCATGACAAATACAAAAAGGTCACAGAGAAAACAAGAGAAAAAAGGAAGAGAAAATCCAGATCAAAAAGTATGTGCATTTCATACAGAAATATGTATTTAAATTCCTTCAAAATTATGCGTTTTAAAAAGAAAAAAATGTACCATAGCAGCATGCTTAAAATCACATTGCCTTCTCCTTCTGATTTACTTTTAAAATGCTTAATTATCTATATCCTAAAGACTGCGTTCAAAAAATAAATAAATGAACAAAAATTAGATTTTCCAGAAAGAACACTTGAATATCATGGCCAACATTTTAACACAAAGTAACAAAAAAGTATAATAAAGCAAATAAGTGTGTTAGAACTAGTTCTGT
The DNA here is from genome assembly GCF_026119805.1 of Tympanuchus pallidicinctus. Lineage (NCBI taxonomy): Eukaryota > Metazoa > Chordata > Aves > Galliformes > Phasianidae > Tympanuchus > Tympanuchus pallidicinctus. The sequence goes on along the minus strand of NW_026294669.1, from coordinate 15,954,725 downwards.
GGTAATCCGACCATGAAACAACAGGTATCTTTTTTAGATAGAATTCTGTAACAAACTCAAACATGTATCATAGAATGGCTTGGCTGAGAAGGGACACTGAAGACCACATAGTTCTAACCCCGTGCAGTGGGACAAGGTTGTCACCCACCAACTCTGGCTGCTCAGGGCCCATCCAACATGGCCTTCAGCACCTCCAGGGATGGGGCACCCACAGCTTTTCTGGGCAGCTTATGTCACTGCCTCACTATTTCCGTCTAAATTCTAACCTACATCTCCCCTTTTTCAGTTTAAAGCCATTCCCCCTTGTCCTATCACTATCAGACTACGCAAAAAGTTGGTCTCTCTCCTGATTATAAGCTCCTTTTAAGTACTGGAAGGCAGCAGTGGGATGCTCCTGGGAGCCTTCTCTTCATCAGCTCTCTCAACACATCTTTGTACGAGAGGTACTCCAGCCCTCTGATCACCTTTGCAGCCCTCCTCTGAACCCACTCTAACAGCTCCACATCTTTCCTGTGCTGGGGGCTCCAGGCCTGGACGTACTCCAAAAAGGGTCTCATGAGAGTAGAGGGGGACAATCACTTCTCTTTCCCTGCTGACCATACCTTTTTTGATGCAGCCTGAGGTGCTGTTCAGGGCTGCAAGAGCACACTGCTGGCTCTTAAATATAAGTAGAAATACATGCAGTACAGTTGTTTATATAAAACTCCTGCAATAGAGTAAAAATAAAATAAGTTGCCCTTTGATGTCTATATGTTACTTAAGTGTGGAGTCAAACGATCATAGCCTTCCTCTTTTCAGCTGCCTGTGGGGACAGGACAAGGGGAAACAGCTATAAACCGGAGCATAGAAAGTTCTGCGTCAATATTTGAAGGAACTTCTTCACAGTAAGTGTGACAGAGCACTGGAATAGGTGCCCAGAGAGGTTCTCTGGGTTCTCCTCTCTGGAGATATTCAAGACCCGGGGGGCCTGATTTGACAGGTGGGTTGGGCTAGATGATCTCTGGAGGTGCCTCCCAGCCCCTACATTTCTGTGATAACAGAAGACAAACCCATCAAAAATACATCTTTCTCACTTGAAATATGGTTACACAATTGTTTGAAAAAAAATATCATTTTAAATTATTATTCTTTGTCTTTTTAGTACTCCAAAGGACAATACTAATAGTATGCCAATGATTTTTCCTAAGTCAATTTCATTTCTTCACCACAGCAAAGGCAGCAACACTGGGATTGCACACTGACTATCTACAGATATCAGAACATCCTTAGAAGGCCTATGGGGTAAGAGAGGAGGGTGAGCTCACAACTTACACAAATGAGCTTCAAATTACACTAACCTATTTATCTTCTTTTTTATTCAAGTAGACAACAAGGAGAATACAGAAAACAGAAATTTTATTGTATAACCTAAGTTTTTTTTAGCATAGAATTGTAGATCCACGAAGTATTTTTTGCGTAAGCTTTGGCAAAACATCCAAAGAGAAATGAACCTTTTGAAGTTAGCCCATTGCTAATTAAAGAACTGCCAAGGCTTCACTAACAATTAAAAACTTGTCTTTAAAATCCCCGATGATTAAACAAAAAAAAAATGCAAACAGCTGTTTTAATTAGCAAACAGCAGATATTAATTAGCTTCTGTAACAGAGTATGCTGGTTCTTTAAGGACAGAACCAGTTTCAGACCAAGCTTGTTACCCATTTAAACAATAAATAGAAGATTTGGAGTCATACACTGCAGAAGAAAAAAAAAAAAGCTTCTCATTTCTTGTGGAAGTAATATCCTCACTTCAAGTACACAAAAATGAATTTTTTATTTTAAGTAAGTTTTTGAACATACTCATTTTCTGATCTTTCAAGAACTGATGAAGACACATACAGATATTTTAATCAGGGTAGCAAAAGCTGTACCAGGCTGTCTGTGCAGAAGGAACCAAACAGCAACAGTAACTTTCCATGATCATTTTTACTGGTAAGCTGGTGGGATGGAGGAGAATAGTGTCAGATCAAAACACACACCAGAGATGTTGAAAAGAGAAAAAAAATCAATCTCTCAACCTCCTCCTGACCATGAGAAAGCAAGCTGAAGGAACCAGATTATTAACAGAAAACAATTGGTCTTTAGAATATAGAAGGAAGGGAGAGGCTTTTCCTTGGAAGAAAGCACGAAGATAGAAACAAGGAAGTGTTTCTATTTACTTGGAAGCAAATGAATTACAAATGCTTACTCAGAAAGATGGAAGTTGAAGGTACATAGCTCTGAAGCTTAGGAGAAACATCCCTATTACATACTTGAAATACAGTGCTGACTCCCTGAATTGCTAGACCGACTGTTTTTTTTTCCTTCAATGTTATTTTGAAGTCATATTCCAAACTGCTGATTTTTAAAAATTGTCATGCTTTTATATTCATACTTAGTAACAGGCAAAATTTCAAACTCTGTGGGTTTTCTGACTCCACAACATTTGAGAAAACTAGTTTTGCTACCTGAATGAAAAAGTTGAAAGGTAACTTAATGCAAAATTTATTATTTTTTGTTAATTAGACTTTTAATTACTTAACTTAGTTTGGGTCTTTTCCACCCAGCATATTATTTTAAAAAGTGAAAAAATCACAGCAGGAGTTCGATAATCACTGCCCGTACAAAATGTATCACGGAAACAATTAATTTGCTGGATTCTGATCAATGAAAGGCATTTTAAATAAAAACAAATATTAATTTGTAAATGTAAGGAGGAGAACAATAAAACTTTATCATAAAATATGGAGATACCTATCACTGCACTGCAAAGCAAAACTTTGAATTTGTCTCTGTAATCCCAGACAGATTCACACCTAAACAAATCTAGCTAACCAGGGATCCATATCCCTATTTCATTTATTTTTTTCATTACATATTTCATTACATATTTTAATAACTTAGCTCTGCCTGCTAAGTGGTTTCTGAATAAATTTGTGTCTATACTATAAGTATTTCAGCTTGTCAAAAACACAGTGAGAACATCACATCCCGTTTCCCTCTGCCATGACTACTTTGAAGTGGTACAGGAAAAAAAAACCCACAAACACTGTACTATATAAGGCTCTTTAGAGTAAAAGTATGAACATCGTAGAAATTAAGTGATGTTAACTGATATTGGGATATAACTTCAACTGTGTGCATGCTTGTGATGCTTATTGCTTTCTCTTCAAATTAATATTACTTTATCTACCAGTCAAGCTGTTAGAGACCAGTGCTACTTTTTCGGCACAGCAGAACACGTCATAGCAGAACTGCTGTTAAAATATTTCAGTCTGTTCCATTTATTAAGGTACTTACTGCACATTTGGATTCAGGTTTTATTATCTATTTTACTAGTGATGATAGCATGCACAAAATTCAAATATTTTTTCTGTTCAAGCATTGTTTTCAGGGGCTCTACTCTGTACACGCAGAGTGTTCAAGAGGGTTCAGTGAAATAAAGATATTCCTGAAGGTGAATCTTCTCTGAGAATGCTTTTCAATGACATTTGATTTGTTGAGGTGACCACACTTAATTGGCCTCAAGCTCAACTAGGATCTTGTTCTTTACCAACACTTCTGATATTACAGAAACAATCCTGAATTTTTACTTCAAAATGAAACTATATCAATTAAAGCAATTATTTTTCTATTCCCCAATGATAATATCCTATATCCAAAAAGGCCTATAAAACTTCCACTGTCAAGCTATACAAATGTAGTCCTGTTAAAATCTTGTAATTAAGAACAAATTGATTATGATAAAAGCACTGCAGAGAGGCACCTAACAATTCTGAATCCACTCACTGAGTTCTCACGGAGTTACTGCCATTTGGATTAAAATGAAGGAGTCACATCAAATTTTTAGATAGGTCAATATTTCAATTTGGAAAAAAAAAAAATGACAGAAGTATGATATAAAATATTATAAAGCACCAATACTATGTTATAATAAGAGGCCATTGAGTTGCACTTGATTAAATAAAAATGTGAATAAAAAAACTAAAGCTGATTTTTAAATTATTATTATTAAATGATTTCCCGGTTTCATTTGAATAGCTTTCCAAAATTCCAATATTTTTTTTACTTATATTACAGTACACATCTCCAGTAAATACTACTTCTATATGCCAGAATCATGCCTAATTCAACAGCTCCCACATATTCACAACAATTGAAAACTTATCCTGCTGCTCACTAGTTGCATTCCTTTCAAAGATTTCACCATTTATGGGGAAAAAAAAAAACAAAAAACAAAAAAAAAAAAAAAAAAAAAAAAACACACAACAACAACAACAAACAGCGTTAAGAGATGGTACTTACGAGTACTTAGTCAGCAGGTCCAAATCATTATGCATGTTGATTGGATATGTCTCACTGAGATGAAATAGCTTTTCTAAGGCCTCATAAATGAAAATTATGCAGATAAGAGAAGCAAAAGCTTCTTCAGTAAACCGGGTAATGTAACAGACCAAGGAGCTTGCATCAGTTGCAACAAGGATGATGCACAGGATTGCAGTCCACAGACCAATGCTAGCTCTCAGGGAAAGGTATGATAACCCATACTCTCTAAAGAAAAAATAAACAAACAATACAGTTAATCATTTGTCCAGCCACAGTTTCCTAGATGAAGAAGCAACCCCAAAATAGGCTTTGTATAAGAATGAGCAATTTTGGGAACAGTTTAGCTCTTCAGAAAGAGGGTAAGAAGCAGGGAGGGAGGCAAAAAGTGGAATCAACTCTTCAATTTTCCTGCATGATCAACAATTCATTTGTTTTAGTCAAAACAATTTTCAGACTAAGCAGTTCACTTGAAAACAACCCCCTGATCTTATTTTGCAGATGCTGGAATTCATTGTTCAATGTTTTTAATTTCACCTAACAAGACTTCAGTAGTTATGCATACCAGATCTCACTCACCTCAAACATCAGTTGGTACATAAATAAATCAATGAAGTAAGTCTTAACCTTGCTTAGGAAGATTCTATAAATGTCACTGGCAAACTACTACATCTGATAATATGTTAGAAATTTTATATAGTTCTACATCACTTACTTGCAAAACTTGAATAAAATCTTCTCAAACACTAGAACTGGTCCTGTACTGCCAAGTATAGTGAGAGGCTGTCCACCAAAGAGAGAGTAGGCAATTCCAGTCATGGACGCTCCAAACAACGATTCTATCGCACTCTGAATATGAAACAGCGAGAGAAGTGTGTATAAATTTTCCAACTGGTTCTTTTTTGCAACATAATGATTTGTAGACTTCTAAATAATGAAACAAATATATTTTAAATATATATTTTAAATATAAAATCAATATATAAGACATAAAAATAGATTTTAATATATATTTGTCCGCTTGGAACAGTAAAAAAAATAAATAAATACTAACCATGAATCTAGCAACATAAGTTTGTTTTGAAAAATTCAGATTTAACACATACTATACGACCTTCAGTAGCTTCTCCCAGTAGACCACCGAATGTGATGACAGGAGACATGCAAGCACAGTAGAGAAACAAAAATGATGCCAGACACTGTAGACTGAGAGCATCCCTGAAGTCACTCCAGAAGAATGGAGCCTTTCTTTTTATATCTAAAATCAATCCACCAAAAAATCTAAAAATAAAAGAGAAAATTTATGAAGAATGCTTACTGAACTTTCTTCCACAGTATTCCTTAGTAGCTGCAGAGAAGCTACTCTTCGTTAATCAAATGAAACATACCCTTATAATTCATCCTTCCACAGAATAAAGTTTCTGGGAACTTTGTCCTGATAACCTTAATCAGAAAAGTGTTTTAAAACAAAAGAATTTTCATGTTTCTTATTTAAAAACCTCATCACACAGGACCAAAACTTTTGAACAGTTGTTAGCTCCCATGCATAAAGCCCCAGTATTTTTGTGAAATAATTCTTTTTGTTTTATCAGAAAGCTATTATACTGCACGCTTGCCTACATTCCCATATATAGAGCACATCATATTCCTTGCAAAACTCTTCCTAAATACATCTGACAATAAGATGAAATCAAGGCTAGAAATTTTCATGGACAACAACTCATATCTTGTCGTTTACATTACGCTAAATATAATAAAAAACTTAGAACCAGGCATTCCTTTACAATACATAATTAAGTTACAGCAAACGTCCCACAGCGCTCTTTTTCTCAAATGTATCTGAAGTACCAGACAGCTCTGAGGTAGAGGAGACAGCGCTACCACCTTCTAAACATAAATGATCCTTCAAGCAACCAACACCAGGTTCATCAGCAAAAGTAAAATTTACAGACTGGCTGGCCATTACCGACTTCTACTACACTATGAACAGCAACACAGAAATAATAGTTAATTATCAAGAGGCAGCAAAGTAACAAAATTGCCTGGCACACAGCTACCAGCATGATAATACTGCACTAAGGCAGACACTGACTGCTTGTGGGCTTACTTCACAATTATTAATAATGTATGTATTGTCTTATTTGGGACAAAATCCTTCCTTCAGATGCACGTATGCTGCAGCCACCACAGTAACCACAGCCTCTTGTACCAGGGCATATCATGGCTTACTGAGGCAAAAAAAGAAATGATGGAGCTTCACAACATGGTAACTTCAACAATAAAATATCTGTTAGAATTCGTAATATGTGACAAGCCCATTACCAACTTTTTCTTCATACAAAAATAGAAAATAATGTTATTTAAGTTCAATAGTGATCTGACCTCTATAAATAATAGAGTAAAGAGATTTCTGTAATTATATTGTAAATACACAATTTTTTTCGCCCTCTTCTTTTCTGAAGAAATTCAGAAGTGCTATCCTTTTCAGCTTTATAGTATGCAAATGAGGATTAAGGCCTGAAAAAGATTATGTGCCAAACAGGTCATTTACAATAGAGCCAGACCATTATTGTTCTTCTGAAAGGGCAACATCTGGGACACTTATGATTCTGAATATGTTTTCACTAACTTTCCAGTGCGTTGCAATTCTGGTCCAGAGTGTCCTCCAGGATGTTCCGGTTCCCCATGAGCTGCAGTCCCATTTGGTACTCCTGGAATTTTACGTTTTTCCTATCAGGAAGAAAAGATACTTTTCTTAGATTTTCACAACCAAACACAAACCTAGCAAAAAAATCAGACTTCAAAACTTGAAAGACCGAACATTTAAATTTTATTGTAAGAATTCATCAGCATAACTTCTTCATAAGCAGTAGGGGAGCTGCGTAACCAGAAAAAGTAGAAGTAACTGTGATGTAAGAAATTTAAAGAATTCATCTCAGAAAAATCTTGTTATCAGAAAGCATTTTTAAAGAGCAGCATGCCAAGCTGCTTTGATCATTTCTTGCTCTTATCAGGCCATTGTATTCTGACTTCACTGGAAACTTTGCATAATGAGCAGCACCTTTTGAAAATAATTATGAATAACAAATCATACGTTATATGGCTAAAAGTGCATCGCATTATTCAAAATGGATTACAACTATCAAAGAATAGAAGAATAGATACTGATTGAAGAGCTTCGTCAATAGCCACCATTCAGTAACAGCCTGCACTCAGTACTTAGATACAATCATGTAATATTATAAAACTGCCAACAAGAAAAAAAAAAAGAATTCATTTTTTTCCACAATATTTTCTTCTTCCAAGTCATCTTCAGAGAAAAACTAAGCACCTCTAGGAGGACACACAATAGAATATTTGGGATTTAAGCTTTTTTTTCTTTGTTTCAGAAAACAAAGATATAGCAATAAGTTTAGAATAAAAGCAAACTACAGCTGTTTGTAATAATCAAACATGCTTATTACCAATTAACCTTGAATTTAAGATCTTTAGATCCATCTGTCTTTATTCAGGAGAGAAATAGTTTTGAACTATGCTGATTGTCATCACTATACTATGTTTTCAAGACAACAATTTTCTTAAAGCAAAGTAGCAGACAGAAAAAACATACAATATTTTCATATAGCGACTTATTCCGTACAGCGACTTTGCTAAATGCTAACTTATTTAGACTTAATTCTTCTTAGCAAAACTTCATCAATCTTTAAAAGCACCTGAATTTTACAAGCACAAACCTGAGAGGGAACATTTTTAGGTGGTTCTATTCGGATTGTTGGATCCCATTCTCCAGGAGGGAGAACTGTAACCTGATCAAGAAACTCATCAATTCCAGACACCAAGTCATTGCGGTCTTTTGCTTTGTAAGCAACGTCATGGAACACCTATGAAAAGCAAAGAGGCATATGTGAAAGGAAAAAGAGATGAAACACTCCAAATATTTCACAATGGCCCCTTCTCAGTGAAGATGCCATTGCATGTTAGGCTCAGCTCTCATTTTATCATCTCCTGGCAGCATAATCTGAGCAGTTATAGAATTCAAGTTTTTTTCACCATTGTATCTGTGCATCAATTTAATGGGCAGTTCCACATTCCAAGTTCTCTATTATATTATCTTCTTCAGTCATTACAAAATGACTAAAGCCAAATCAAGAATAAAATTACCTCATCTGTCATCAGCGTTGCAATTGATCTTCCAATCTCATGATATTGTTGCCCTTTACCCAATGGCCCAAGAAGAATAAACAAAAATCTGAAAGAAAAAGTTAAATGAAAATATGTAAAAGCAAGGTGTATGCGTGTTACTATACATACTACCAAAATAACTGTTTGAAAATTGGACTATAAAAAAATCCCAGATCAAGTACTGTGTATAATATTCCTTCAAGATCCTCAGATAAACATTTAAACATGAAGCTCTGGTTAGAAAGTACATCTAAACAACTTGTGGAAATATATACTAAGTTTCACAATTAGACTTCTGATTAAGACTAAGACTATCAAAACCCCCTTACGTAACAAACCTTATCTTACATAATAAACATATGCAGATATACACTACATACAGAAAACATTAACGTTAATTCTGTTAATGTCATGGAACTAATGACTTTATGGTAGTTACAGAAGTATTATTTCATTTTTTTCTGATTTTGAAGTTACCTCTGAATGAAAATATTTTTCAGTTCATCGTTGCTCCCAGTAAGAAGACTCTAACCTCTACTCTGGGTTCTTTAAAATGCACAGGATGGGTTTATCAGATGAAATAATTGTAGTTTCCAGGTTTGTAAAAATGCAAAAACAACTTTTTACTAATGAAAATTATTATTTCTAAACCAAGCATTTTGCAAAAAATATTAATTATCCTAATTTTTAATTTCTTGATTTTCTCTAGGCCAAAAATCAAGACATCTGTACTGTCTTCATTGTCATGGGTTTCTTTGTGGGAGAGGTTATGCAGAAAAAAGCTCCTGTTATTTTAAAAATTTAACTCAGTATCTCAGTAACTTTTATACACGTGTACAAGTAAAAGACCTAAAGTCACATTCAAAGAAATTAAAAATTAAAGCAAATTTTATACTATTTATCTGACTGTGAGCAACAATCAGAGTCTGAGCTTTTCATCTCCTAGATGAAGGCCATAAATAACTGCAATGCAGTGTTGTCTTCTGATGAAATTCTATTTTTATTAAAACAGGGAAAGATAAGAAGAAAGAGAAACAGAATACATGCGCTCAGAGCCAAGCCAACAACAACAACAAAGTTGAGAGGCTGCATAATAGTTAAGCCAGTGAATTTAGATATGGGAGAATAGAGCTTTGATCCAAATTAGCCCCAACAGACAACAAAGATCTTCTTAGAAGCTTAATATTTGGCTAAAAAGTATATTTTAGACATTGAAACGAATCTTCATAAATTGTCCTCAATGCCAAAATGTTCGTGAGAAAAAATTTAATCTAAGAAAAATATAATCTAATAAAAATTTATGGTCAAAAGTTACATTTCCTTTCATGCAAGTATCTACAGAGTTTTAGGCATGCATATTCACAGCATGTTCTTTATCCATTAACAATCCCTAGCCAATTAAACCACATAGTTTGAATTTTTCCTTTTATACACCCCTTTTTTTCTTTTCACCATTTTTTTCTTCTGGACTTAATTCTGCAGTATCACAAGATTAATTTCAGTTCCAGATTAAAGTTCTACCACTTTGCTTTGCTGCTTTTTCCTAGTATTTCATCTATAGAATTGAGAGTTTGTAAATTATTAACCCCATGTTGTAAACTGACAAACTATATTTTCTACTTCCACAAAGAATAAATCTAATCACACATTAACAGCACGTGTCAGAAGATGCATACACATATTTATGTGCATTTCTGAATATACATAATGAAATTGCAAGTAGAAAGATGTCCTTAACTCATGGTGAGATGAAATTTGCTGAAGGTCACAACACGTGCCTCCAACAGGTACTTAGGAAAACATGAAAAGAAACAAATCTAACAGTACCTAGTTGGAATCGGAACTTCAGCTAGTCCTGTAAGCAGCACTGCAGGCGATAACCTAACAAAAGCAACAACTGCACGGTCCAGGAATTCCAGCTCACCAACTAAGATGTTTGATGCTTCAGCTCCAGGTGGTATCTTTTTCATGAAATGTAAGTCAACCTGGGAAAATGATATCAAATTATCTTATGAGTTACAGATAAGGATTTCTGTTTCCCCCCATTTTGGTCACTTGCTGCATTATATATTTTAATTTTTACAATAATTTTAATTATTCAGCTTTTACATCTGTCTTTTGAAAAAGCAATATTTTCAAAAATAAAGGTGTTTCTCTAAAAGAGAAACTGATCTTTCAGTATTTGACTAACATTATCTTAAAAACATAGCTAAAATACTCCAGAAATCATTTATAATGAAAAAAAAGAAAGCACCACAGTCTTGTTAGGCATATAATATTAATCTCCTATTTAATAATTTTGTAAAAATCATAGCAGCATCAACATTCATAACATAATTAATTGCAGTAGAAGAAATGAAGACATCTAATTTTTGCATAATTAATAATTGTTAAACTCATTAATTCATGGTTCATAGTTGCCATATTACATTTTCTCTGTGAGAAAAAAAGAACTACCCCAAATCCCCCCTTCCACTACTCTGTAGTTTTCATATTTAATGGAATACACTTTTCTTCTACTGAAAACAACAGGAAAGCTAGGACCATAATTGTCTCAAAGGAGTAAGCTGAAAGAGCAAAGCAGAAGAAAAACTTTGGAGTTTTAAGGCTCTGATGTTGACTTCTCCAGGGGAAGGGTAGAAAGAGACAAAAAAGCAGCTACATAATGGCATTACTATGTCAGCTCTGGGTATTTGCTTAGGAATGAGCTCATTTGTATTTACTTTTCTCAGTGTCAGTTGACAGTTTGTAACAAAAATTGACATGGAGAAATAGAGTATATAATGTATGTTTGATTTCATTATACACCAGTATTGTCTACATTTCAAAATACATGAATTTTGTCATTTGCTTTCCTTTTATTAATCTAAACACAACAACAGCAACCAAATCCAACATAAACTGTTAAAGTGGACCATTTTAATGTCTATCTTCCAACCATCTGTCAGTACTAGCATGCATGGGTTTTGGTAATATTTAGAAAATTGCTTTCTCGCAAATGGCTCTGGCACTAAATCAGAATTCAGATATGATCAAGTTGCCCGTATCTGAAATTGAATTTCTCTAAGATCATAAAGAGGTGCCTAATGCTACCCCTGAGCTAGTCAAGCGTGGTGACCAACACTTCACAAAGTCTAACCGCCATCAAATCAACCTGAGAGGTTGGAGTGCAAGTACTTTTTAAAACTACTAGTGAGATAAATTCTTCTGTTGCCCACTCAAACCACAAAATAACTCTTTAGACTTGAATACAACACATAAACAAATTCATTCTGCATCTAATTTTGGCAATTTACGTAAATTATAGTTGAGATAAATAAAATAATCTGCAAAACTGAGGTGCTGTTTCTATTACCTAATAAAAGCAGAGGTAGCCCTGTAGTTCATCTGGGGCAATGGCAAAAGTTACATCCTTCAAATGCTTCACCTAATCTATCCACCATGCTCCATCATACATTTCTTATTACAAGAAGTCTTTAGTTGGATAGTCCTCATCACATCTTAGTCTTAACCCCAAATTGATGCATATTCATGATGTGGCATTTAATAGCCCCAGAAGGCTTCAATTAAGCACATAAGTAAATGACTAACGTGGAGTTTGCTCCCCTGCAGGGAACCTCAACTCAACAACTGAAGGAGGAGGGGGAGGGCTCCCAGGAACCAAACACAACTTGAAATGAAGACAAACAGAAAAAACCAACATCAGTCCTCAGGAAAGCCTTGACCTGTATTAATCAAATTTACTTATAAACAGAGTCATGAAGCATTCAAAAACAAACTGATTGTTTTGCGTGATATTTGGAGGAAAAAAAAAAAAAAAAAAAAAAAAAAAAAAAAAAAGCTACATTAAGTATAGGGACACAATTTTTATTCAGAAATACCATTTACACATGGAGCACAGAAATGTTGCCAAAACAGGCTGCAGTCCCTTAATGCATTACATATTTCAGGACACTTGAGGATCACTTCAGCCTCCAGGGCAAGCAGCAGTATAAGAGCTCAGCCAGAAACAGTTGTTACACTGCCATCCCCACCCTGCTCACTGGTTCAGCTCGAAGTAGAGGAGTGACAGACCATTTCAACCACTTTCATTGGGTCCTGAGAATACAAAGTATTCCCAGAGAAAGAGAGACACATTTACAACTACAAACATCCTTCTTCGGGTTACAGAAGTAACACTCAAGACAGCTTATAGTGATGTGCCCTCATGTTATTCATAAATAGATACTAATACAATCAGCAGTATTGGTGCCATATTCAGATTAAGTCAGCTTTTTGAATCAACTCCAAAGTTCGGAACATTAGAAGCAGCCCAAGGGAGATAGATTAGCAAAGATAAAAATACACAAAGAAGTTAAAGTTGTTTTTTTGGAGAAGATAAATGACATTAGTATGTGGAACAAAATTAGAGCAAGAAATCACAATACTCAAGAGAAAATTAGTGTACTGCTCTACTTTTCTCTCAATCTGTGCACATAATTCCAATTATAACCACTGGGAGTTATGTGCAATAGCACCTTTCAAGTGGAAATTGTACTTTACGTATGCATCTTCGGTTTAAAAAAAAATGGTTTAAAAAAAAAAAAAGAAGAAGAAGAAAAGAAGAAAAAAAGAAAGAAAAAAAGAAAAGGTATTTAGATTAGAAGTCTCTCAATTCATTTCAGCAAACAGAAGATGTTTCTTTCATATCCTGACATCCTTGCCGGTATCCAACGCTGCTGAACCTAGTCAAAGATGACATGTTGATTTCTTCTCATATAATTTAACTAGGAAGGGCTCCAGCACTACACAACTAGAGACTGAAGAGACTAAAGGATGAGTTGTTGCAGCCTCCATTCTAGTTTAATACAAAGAAAAAGAAGGAGGAAAAACTTGCAGCTAGATAATGGATTGGGATTTGAGCCTGCAAAACTCAAAGAAATAGTGGAAATAAGCAAGAAAAGTACAACTGAAAGTCACATCATCTCCTCTAGGCTGTTACAAGCTTCAACTCAGTATGGTTTAATTTTGAATAGCCAGATTTATTTATGTTTAGCACCATTACCTTGATGCTAGAACAATTGGCAGATCAGTTATTTTCAGTTAACAATTCTATTAATACCAGCAAACCAAAATCACATATGATTTTCTGTATTCTTAATTTAAAACATTTTCAAAGGTTAGTCTGCAACTTTTTATCATGTCTCAGTTTATAGTCCTTGCTACCTCTGAAGAGCTATGGTCTACAATATATCCCCAACCCTCTTCCTTTCTTCTCACTATCTTTGACAATAAGATCTGTTTCCCATCTTCATCTCAGCCATATATCATTTCTAGTCTGGCATGTTCAGTCAAGAATTCAACTGGTGCAAATAGCTACTGCTGCTAGGAAATATCTCTGGCACCAGATGGAGCAATCACATAACTCTACTTTTAGCTCATTTGTACTAACATTAAGATCCAACAGATTCAAAAGTGCTGCTCTTCAGAATATTGGTTTAAATTACCTTTCTTCACAACTCAACCTTTGTTGTATTAATGCGTCAGCTGAAGCCACTTATTCCTGTCAGGTCTATCATCTGCATCTAATGTGACAGTTTATTTTAGATACATACAGACTTCTTAAATTAGGATTCTCCTTTACGTTAAAGCTGAGAAGCTGAACGCTTTTCTTTGCTATTTAACATTGAACTGTCATTGCAATCTCCACTATTGAACAGCTAACATCTTTTGTGGTGCGTGCTGAAATATCTTGGCTTGCCAGAAGTATTAAGTTATAGGTTTACAGAAACACATTCTGTTTGAGACATCAGGAATCCACAATTTCAGGTTATAAAAAACACAGTTTACATTCATGTTTTACTTCTACAGAGAGTACAGATCTGAAAGGTAAATTCAAATTACAAGAATTCTCAATTATCTTTCTACTGAGGCAATTTTTTGTTCATTTGTAAAAACTTCCCCTCCAGCTATACACCTACTATACTTTGGTCCAACAAATGGATATCCACATTCTTACACCGTCATTTCTTATCACCAGTAATTTACCAGGAAAATGAGGAAATTTTTTTGTTGTTGTTACATATAAACATTATTGCAGTACTTGAAAATTTTTAATGTTCAAGTAAAAAAGTGCATTTCATGGCTTTTCCTAACTCACATAGATTCAATGTATTTAGAAGACCTGTTTGGTAATCATGAAGTTCCATTTGCCACCATTGAACATACTTACCTTGCTAAAGTCAACAGTGCTATTTTCTCTGCTCACATCATTTTTGTTCTCAACACAGGCTGGAGCAGATTGTGGGGAAACAATCTGACCTGCTAAAAAAAATACCATTACAGAATACTAACATTCACTTTTATAAATAAAGCAAGATTCAGTGAAATAGTTGCTAGAATTCAAGAGTGACATCCATTCCATATCAAGTGTATATGAAACATCTAAACATGATGTTTATTTAAATACTTATTTATAGTAACATACTCAAAAGGGAGTATTTACCACATGCAGCTAAGAGTGGGAGAACATAACTCAGAAAATAAGACAATCTAAGATCATAGAATCATAGAATCACAAGGTTGGAAATGACCTATAAGATCATCTAGCCCAATCGTCTCCTCATCACTATTGCCACCACTAGCACTAAACTGTCACGCAGATACTGAAGATAAGCTTTCTGTGTCAATTAAAGCTTTTTGTTTCTCGAGGTGCTATACTTGAATAAAGTCCTGCATTCATATAGTTTTGCTTTGCTGTCTGTTGTTTTTTTGTTTTGTTTTGTTTTTTAACTACTTTGAAGAGCTGCCAATTTGGGGCAATATCTCTCTGCAAGATTACTCCTTACTGAATAAAACAGGAGTATTAATATCCATATATTTACTCATGTGTATAACAACATTCTGATTATATAAATATTACAAAACCTAGCATAAGAGTGGGCTAATATAAGAAAGACATTTTGGAAATTAAGATGATTTCATCTCAGTATTGAATGTTTCGGCGAACACATTTTCAAAAATTCTTGCAAGGATTTAGTACAGTACTTTACAGAATCTTTATAAAATATCTCAATATAACAAGTGTTTAAGCACACCTCAATCTCATGTAAGCCAACTGTAAGTCTTGTGACCAACTAAATTTTGACAGCAAGAGCTCAAAAAGAAAAACAAGATTAAGTAACAACTTAAAATATATTTTACTTTATACAATGCCAGCATTACTCCCATGCACAGCCAGAGGTCACGCACACTGCGATGCAGGCAGTAGAGCAGCAACACAAACTAGCTGGGTTGATGAGCCTCTCTGCCTTTACTCTTAATGCTCTCCCTGGCATGGCAGGGCCTGCTTATAGCTCTGAACGCCAAAACAAATCAACAGGAAAAAGTACTGCGGTAGCACATACTCAGGAATAACTGTAGAGTCCAACTGGCCAACAATCAGTATCTTGTGCCCAGCATACATTTGTATCCATAGCAAATAAAGTCTCTCATATGACTAAGAATTTATGATGCAAAAACACTGGTTCTGGCAAAAATCAATCCAAACTTGAGTACTAACAAAGACCATATGTTCAAGACATATGACTATAAAGACAATCCTAAGCTAGGCACATTGTTTGAGCAAATCAAAAAGTCATCGTGTACCCTCAGCATCTTTGTTACATCCATTTGTAGTCCAAGCATGTCCTCAGCCACAGTCAGGAAACAGAACACTTTATAGGATGCAAACTGAACAGGACAACAGACTTGCAAGAGAAACTCAGCTGTGGTCAGAAAACTACAGCGTTCAGCTTCCGTGAAAACTGAGCAGTTCAATATCCCTCTCTAACTCTGGCCACAAATTTTCAGTATAAACACTTGCTGACAAAAAGGCTGGTTTTCATCAAAATCAGCATTTCATTTCCCACTAAGCAAAAGTCTCATGCCACAAATCAGTTTTTAGACTTGTGAAGCATACTGATAGATTATCAAGGGAGGTTTCACTTTTAGGAAGCATAGGCATAGGATGTTTCAAAAATCATTCATAAAAATCTTATTAAATGTAAATATTTCAATTTTATCTCAGATTCAGAACAAAGATAAAAATAAAAACAGAAATAAGGGCTTTTTCCTAGGACTCCAGTGAAATAAATAGAAAACAACAGAAAAACAGACATGACTATTATGTTACTTAACTAAGCAGTTAAAAATAAGTCAATATCAGAATTTTTATATGACAGGAATTCTGGATTAATTTCAGAACAACATATTATTGTAACTTCAAGGAATGTATGTTAAAATAATGTTAAAACTATTAATTCCTAAATATAACATGGGACAACTTCCTCAAACTGGAAGCCATCAATTACTAAATGTGCAAGATTCTTATAAATGGCCATTCAACTTCTCTGTTTTAATTAGAACTTAAAGTGTCACTATCATAGTTCCACCATCACCTTAACACTAATTGTACCCATACACTACTTAATGCCATTATTTTATCTCTATTAAGTTTATGTAGTTTTATAAGAAAGATCCTCTAGCATTCTAACTATTAAAATAATCTATATATTAATATGGGATCTGCAGTATTTTGATAGTTCTAATAACGTAACAGAAAAAAAATATATCTTTAAATAATCCTAAAATAGAAGCCATAAAATTTACAGGGAATATTTCTACCAGGAAGTCTTAAGTTTACTTAACTTCTACTTTCTTCCTTTTAGAGAGTCCTCCTTATTCTAAGATCTATGCCAAAGGAAATATTTGTAATAATCACTCATACTAACATCCACATAATGTTATAGAGATTTTGTGCACAGGAAAGCAAAAGAAATAGTAATTATGATCATTTTGTTGCTAATTAGGGATTTACATTTATAGTTTTTCTGGACCCACACTTTCAAAGAAAAAATGAGAACATGAATACCTACATGGGAGAAAATAACTCTGACCATTGGAACATGGATCATTTGTCATAAATACTGAAGTTTTAACACCATAAGTTTTACAATCATAATTTGAACTGTGAAAATTCCCCTAAGCAGTTACCTTAATAGTCCAAAATGTTAACTTTTAAATGTTGTGTCCACTTTTTTTTTTTTTTTTTGGGGGGGGGGGGCGGGGAGGGAGGGCGGGACAGGACTAAAGGAATACATGGTAGGAAATAAAAGTCACAAACAGCAAACGTGTGAAGTTTATAACAATAACATATGTTCTTTTTCTGTGCCAACAGAAGACCTCAGGCTTTGATTTTCCCATATGCTGGACTACAACACAACTTTTACCTTGAGGCAGTAAGAGATGTTTAAATAACTGTAACTTCAGACAGCTTTCTGGATTTCGGAACAACAAAGGCTTTTGTTTCTGTTTTTAATTTCACTGGATTGAATAACAATCAAAAAGACACAAGGTAGAGAAGATAGCTAATTTCACTTTTTGTTATCCATACAATAATATGCTGCAGAAACATGTTTGTTATGAAACAATACAATCTGCAAAATAAGAATCTGCAACCTGATCTCCATGTGATCCTCCCAGAGAAAGTAGGATAAAAAGCAACTGTTATCTGGAGAGATTTTTACTCCCACACGTGTAGTTTACTAAACACCCATGAATTTTACACTTTAAATGGGTAGATACTGTGCTATGGTGCCTCTCTCCAGGGAAAAATGTCTGAAAGACCAGACTGTTTTCATACCTGGTAGCTTCCTCTGTTCCAGACCTACGAAGCCACAAAGGTAGCCTGAACTTTGTGTAAAATTTCATGTTGACTTAATGGAGATTTCTTTGAGGTGAATAAGAAAATATCAATGGAATAGGTCGAGAATTATACTGATGGCTGCCTAGTGAACACATACATCACCATGTTACACTGGTTTTCCCATTCATTATTCAATTTGCTAATGCATGTTGGCCAGTACGTATGTGCTTTATCCTCAAGTGCATTTTAATTTCAGCAGCCGGTTGTTTTCTTTGAGTGAAGGACACAGTTATCAACACTATGATGACCCCAGGTAACATCAGATAGTTGAAGAGCTAGGCAAATGAAGGGGGGAGCTGTCACACAACACCTGGACTGAAAAAAAAAAAAAAAAAGAAAGAAAAAAAAGAACAATACACATTTCTTTTCTGATTTCTACTAAAACCTCAACAGTCACCACTACATCAAATCATCTGTGAAATACAACTACACTGTTTAAGTTTTCTCCAAATTTTACTTTTATAATATCCAAACATATCCAAATGTTCAAATGAACATCTGAAGCACTATGTCCAAAACAAACAAATACACAAACAACTATCATCTAACTCTAACCAGGCTTTAAATATCTTCTTTGAAGACACAATTCTGAGCTTCACCTAACAAAGACATTCATATCTTCTGATTTTAAGGCAACCTTGAAATTCAGTGAGGTCATAACTGAAATCGTATATTGATTCTTCAAATCGGCAGTATGCGCACTAAGCTGGCAAGAATGATGAAGACATAATTCCACCAATTTCTTAAGAGAGGGCACAAAGGTAGCAACATCCCTCCTGTTCTGTTCTTCCTTATTCCGCCCTTGACAGTACTATTTTAACCCTCTCAAGCAAAATTTTTATTCATGTATTTTATGGCATAAATATTGTTTTGTTTCAAAGTCTAATGTAATAATTGGAGTACTTATAAAATCTGAAGTTTAAAAGCCGTGATTTATCCTTCATATTTGTCTACATGAATGAAGTCACTTTCTTTGAGATGTCATCAGAAAGTTATTCAGATTTTCGAAGTAGCAGACAAATGTATTATCATTGAAATATCCAGCCTACACAAAAAAGAACTTAATATCTAACAGGTAAATTGGTACTGAAATGAGTGCTAAGGTTTATCTATGTATTAAAATGTCAGTATCAACAGTTTTAATTTTTTAATTATATTTCAAATTGGCATGAAGTGTTGGACTTTTTATCCAGATAATTTGAACTTGCCAGAGCTTTCACTAGAGCCAAAACTCACACAAAGCAATTATGTCATGCAAAGCCACACCATGTAAAAATCAGTCAACATTAAGGTCTGTATTTGTTACACTAATGGATATCTGCATTTGCAGATTCAGAACTTCACATTTTGAGATGATGATTAGTCTTGTCAAATAAAAAAATTACAGTAAATTAAGTTCACATACAATATACTTTTAGTCTCTAAAATTTAAAGCTTTAGACATTGAACTATGAATATTGTATTTTTTAGTTTAAATACAAGAGGTCTCTAGAATGCAAATGACAAATACCAAGTACAATCTATTCAAATTAAAAAAAAAAAAAAAAATCACAGTTAATGGAAAAAAAAACTGGATGTATCTGACACTTCAAAGGAAATTCAATTGGAAAAAAGTAGTTTATTTTTCTAAACCATATGCACTTCTTCCCATTCAGAAGAAAAAAAAAATCTGATTTGCAAGCCAACTATCACAGTCTTCAGGCTTTTCACTGTAACTTGTCACCAACTTGCCAAATCTAAATGCACTTGCTGTCCATTTAGACTAAAATTCAAAGACTGAAAAGCAGTAAGTTTTCCAAAGTATATATTAAAATTCTAATATAGCAGAGTAGTGATACCACCTTTGCAGAGTGAATTGCATATGTATTTTCAGGTCTCTTAATAACATTTCAAATCATACTTCCACTATACTTGGATAACTACAAGCAGAATTTGGTGCTTGCTAAAAATATACAATTTAAGGGGATAGAGAAGTAATTTCACTCACTATTCTAACATTAAGCCTGAATCTCAAACATAATTCATATGAAGTCATGCAGTCAAAACTAAAATGCTATGATTTGCAATTTTAAAAATAGATGCAATATAACGGATTTACAAAAAAAATGGTATCCAAAATAACTCCCCTCCCACTAAAAAAAATAACATAATTCTATGTAAGCTTCTCATAACTGCCATGGCTGCTGACAAAGGTCTGAGATGCTTTTTAATCACTACAGCAAGAAGTTGCATGCTGTCAAGAAACTCAGATGAAGACATGGGGGTACACCTGAAATGAACTGAAGCCCAAGCAAGAATAGGTATTTATACTACCTCCAAACCTTCAGGGAGTTTACTGAACCCAAAGGATAGGAGATGAGGAAGATACAGAGATGAGATGAGCCTGTTAGGGACAGACACAACAAAGACAGAGCAAAATGAAGAAATACAAAAATGAATGATACAGCTTTATACATACAGATTTACACATTTTATCATGGGTACGAGGAAATATGAAAAAAAAATATATCAAATGAAAATGTTTTAAAATATAAGTTATATTTTAGTGATATAAAAATCTGTGGAAAATATATTTTTGATTAAAATACGTACATTCAAAAAGCATATAAAGAAACACAGTACTAGATAGTTTGAGCTAGTATTAACTAACAGTGGACCTGCCTGCACTGCAAGGAAAGCAGGAGGAACCCATATGGTCCAAAATCACCACTGGTAGAAATCTGTTATACATATAGCATTCACTGTGACCAACTCCTAAAATGAAGGTCACATACCTAGAAATGTCCTTTTCAGGGGGCTCCAAGTAATGCCCCTCTGTCTCCATATAGTACTACTGATATAATCCAAATTTCACATGCTGTAAGCTATCACTGGCATAAAAATTGAGTAGAGTGAAGAACACCATTGGAGAACTGGTAATTTAGACTTACTTGGATACTCTTCTTAATCCCATGCCAAGCATAGACTTACATGACTCTGTATATGCTCATATTCACACAACAACAAAGTCCAAATTAACCAAACATACCAACCAAACTAACTTGAATAATGCTTGAAAAAGAACCTGTCAAAGTAAATTGCTCCAGTAACTTGTTCAGTTAATTCTGAAGACCTTTAATTTAACATGCCACTGATTTCTTCAAGCTCCTTGGCAGTTCAATAAACAACTTAGAATTTCAAAATTTCTCAAAATCAAACACGATGTGTGGTATAACAGAGTTTTTGCACTAGTAGTTTGTTCAGATGCTAAAGAAGAAGCAGCAGTTATAGTTGGCATGTATATGGAACAGAAAACATGCAAAAGATCATGCAAATATGGAGAATGAACACTTCAACAATGTGCATGGAAACAATTTGCAAGTGATTAATCCTGCCATATCTTCTCATTTCTTCAACTTTAATCATTAAAAGTTCTGCTAGATCCCATTACATATGTATACACACAGATGTACTCTGAAACCTATATTAAAAATGAAATAGCTAATTAAAGTAATGGAAATGTGTGCATCATGAGAGTTGCTTTTCTTAGCTTAATTTTCATTGAATCTGCTACTTTCCCATATTTCACTTGTTTAAATTCTGAATTGTAGAACATTTTAGAGAAGTGGAGAGACTTATGAAATTATTTTAGCATTCGTGTGTACTATTAGAAAAGTGTTCTAAACTTGCAATGGTCTTTGGCTTTTCCAGATACCAGAGTAAAAACTCTATTAATCCCCATAAAAATAGGTTAAATTGCTTTTCAATTCAAACTTCCTATAGGTTTAACAATGATAAAGATTCCTACTTTTAACCTACCTTTTAGAGTATTTATGCTAAAATTACTGCAACCCTATATTTAGGGGTATTTGGTGTCAAATTAGACTTGAAAAGAAATATATTTTTGCTGCTCTTATGCCAAATTTGACTGTCACTTTTTATTGGAACATCAAAAGCAGGCTTTTAACTCTCACAGTTTTGATGCTTAATGAAAAAGTGAAAGTTAAACACAGCATGGTAGCATTAAAAATGCATGGTAAATGCATAGCACTCTGACATCTTACCCCCGCAAAGGATGTGAAGAAAAGCCATCGTAAACAAAAGATAATACTACTCAATACAAAGCAAATTAACTAGATGGTCTGACACACTATTTAAGAAGGAAAAAGAAAAAAAAAAAAAAGGGGGGGGGGGGGGGGAGGGGAAGTACGTATGTACAACCAACTTCCAGCAAAGATATCACAGTGGACCTGACAGCAGCACAACCACATATGGAATTTAAGATCATGTCTTCATTTCAGATTTCATTCTTGAGTGTCTGAAAATGGAAGCACCGATAAACTACCATGGGTAAGGAACTTGGATAAAGAAGGGGTTTTGCACCTTCAGCTGTACCACATAGTCTACATGGCAACTCCTCTGAATCATTTATTTCACAGACCACAGGCTGCTGAGGACTGTTATCAGCTAACCTGTCAACACTAAAAATAAAATTAACCAAACTGAGAATTTCCTTACAGCCAGAAACAGTAACTTACTCTGAACTCATCTGAACATGGAAAAATTAAGTGGTCCTTCTTAAGGGTAAACACATCTCTGGGCTGTATGTTCATCTCTCTATATATTCTGGGCTGCATATATTCCCTCTCTACATCTTTAATAATAAGGAGAGGGAACAGTACCACTAGTGTTGACAATACATGAAATATTTTCTTTTGAACAAACATTCTACACAATATTTGTGCACAAATGGGTATAAATAGGTGAAAATTATGCCTTGATTGGATTGTACCAGTTTGTTCTCAGGAAACAAAAAGGTGTCTCAGAGTGTAACTAACCAACAATAGCATTAGATGTTTATAACCCTCAATTTTGCTTTTTTCAATTTATTTACATATTTAGCTCATTTTTCTTACCTTCATCTGACCCAGAGTTGTATTGTAACAACTCATTATTGTATCATTAAGAGAAGCTTATACACATGTTCCACAGTAATCAGAAAAGAAATATGTTGCTGCAGTGAGTATAATATTGTAGCTGAACTCTAGTATTTAGATCATGAGGCAATGGCAAGAGAAAATGGTCAGAAGACTCAATTCCTGCTCTTGATGCTTCTAATGACAGCAAAGCTCCTGAAAGATGAGCATCTCAGCATAACGTCTGCATAATTTACACACCATTTATTGTGGTAGGTTACCCACACCAGAGATATAATTAACAATGTCTTAACGCCCATGAGATGCTTATCTGCAGTTGTCTTGAAGAGAAAAAAAAGATTATGTTTGGAAAACCAAAAATTTAGACTGGAGATTTATTCTGTACTAAAATTAGCATAATGTTTACAACTCAGATAATAAAATAAGATTACAAATTTTTAATAGATCAATGGATAAAAAATAGAAACTTAGAATAAATCAGTCCTTCTTTATTTTATCCTAGGGTCATCATCTATTTTGAAGAGGTCAATACAAGAGAGTCCCTAATGTGCAGTAGCATTTATGGAATGCAAGCAGAAGAGCAGCACTTCAAACTGATTAAAAGACATCTGTATCCAAAAAGACCCTTTTTGGAAAGCTCTACTGTAATTAAGATAAAAGGCTGAATTATCCTGTATAAATGTACCTATGATCATTTAGATTTGTTTTGTTGTATTTTTATTATTTTTTTAATCTTAATGTAAATAACATAACATAAGCAGGTGACTTTTTGAACCAGAAGTTCTGAGGGACCTATGCAAAAGCACATGAACAGGAATTGTAGTTTTTCATCTTGCACAATAAAGACAAACAAATGGAAACCTGTAATAATATGCTCCCTACTTATAGAATCACTTAACTGTTGAGTATATGAAACTAGTTTTTTAACATGCTACACTGATTCTGATCAGAATCTTATTTCTTTGAGAATTAAATAGAGATACTAAGGTTCAGATACACACACACACACACACACACACACAAAAAAAAAAAAAAAAAAAAAAAAAAAGTAGCTAAAATTGAGAAGTTTCTGGAGTGAATTGCTGCATGCATCAGGTCCACTAATATAGAAAGAGTTAGTGAAATTGAGCTTATGATGTTTTCACTGTTTGACCTGAGGGGTCTTTTTAAGGAGATCTATTGCATATTTTCATATAAAAATTACTACAGAAAGTTTGAGGATTGCAAGCTTCCATCTTTTCTCCCACGGATTATGAGAAATAGAATTGCATTTCTTTACAGTTATTAATGAATATTTGTTTAAGACCATCAGCAAAAGCTGAATAAAATAAATAGGAAAGTTTTGTTTTGAAAGTTGCTTTAAAGATGGGTAATCATCCAACATATTTTTACTGCTTCTGTGCATACATACATACAAAAACTCAAATCTTAAAAAAAATTTCTCTTACTCTTGAAATGATATTTTGACATGATCTGTACAATTCTATTTAATACTTCTTCAGATGAAATTGTACATTTTCTTTCAGGTCTTACAGCATTCCTCATGGAAGCAGATAGATTTAGAAGTACCTATTAGAATCTTTACAGAGCAGCAAGTGAAACTAGTAAACTGTCCCTGAAACCAGAAGTAATCTTATCTCTGTACAGACAATCTCAAGCTTCCAGACCAAAACTCATTACAGTACTCTCAGCCTCCTTCCATCCTACACCTCACAGCATACACATTCCTCTTTCATCCTACAACTTTTCTGTGCTTGGCTGTTTCCTCATCCTCCCCCCTCCACCCCAGGTTGCAGGTGAGCTCAGTAGTCTCTGTTCAGGACTCAAGTAGGACGGACTAAGAATTCACTACAACCAAGGCAACTTCTGGAATAAGAGTCACTAATTACCATCCAGTGGTGCTCAGACTAAAATGTCCGGGTATTGTGATTATACTGGATGTGGAGGATCAGTAATACTGTAGCGGATAATGCCAGTGAGTTAATTGTAAATATCTGCAAGTTTCATTAGATGTGCCTGTTTTTACGTAAATAAGAGGCAATAAGAAAATATTTTCACTACAGTTATGCATAACAATAAGCTTATAAAGGCTTCTATAAAAAGTAAGAAAAAAATAAATATTTTCCTGTCAAACCAGTCTGCAGACTTGCTCATTCAATGCTTTCATAAGCATAATTTTCCAATTACTGATTTTCTAACGGAATTAGGTACAGCTCATGTTCTCTCCCCAACACTGTCTTGAAAATAATTTTTTCAATTTAACCCTGCAAAGTCAACTATGAAATCTGAAATGCACTGCATATGGTGTCAAGCATGTACCCAAGCAGTCCTGCACTGGGAACAACATCCCACATCAATTACAGAATGACACACTGACAAAGCTAACCTGCCTGCAACACTTGAACTAGTTCAGCTGGACATCTCTGCACAGCACTGAGTTGTTCCAGATATTTGAATTTCAAAGTCAAACAAGCGTGTTACTAAATGTATAAGAGGAACCACTCTCGTATATGAAAGGTTTTATTTTTACACAGGAACTTTGCAGAGCAAGATCACTGAAGTTCAAACTCTGGGTACAAAGAACAAGCAACACTGTACAGGTAGATTTTACTGAAAGTTCAAAATGCAAAATAAAGTAATACATTACCATTTTTATCCATGGAATGTGGCTCAGATTGCTTCTTTCCTATATCAGCAAAGGATCTCACAATTGGGATCCTATTGCTCAGTTTCTTCTGGTTCTGATGGTGATGCTGTTTCAGTAATGCCTCATGTACTCTATGACGAACATCCTCACTGAGCTGCCCAGAGCCCACCTGCTGGTCCAGAATCATATCTGAAAATAAATATATAAATAAATAAGCACGTAAACACAATAAAAGAGGGGAAAGATGAAAAAATTTCAAAGAAGTTGCAGTAACAAGTTAGTATCCTACAGGATTATAAATCAAAGATATCTGTTCCTTTAGCACAACAAAATTCAATGGTATGTTTCATCTAAATGTGTCAGAAAAAAAAAAAAAAGAAAAAAAAAAAAAAAAAAGAGGTTATTAATATAACAATCTCACTACCTCAAAAACGTTGGAAGTTCCCATGCCAAGATCACCTTGGAAATCAGCTTAGAAATCATTTCCAAAGCATTCCCATACACAATACCTTTAAGCTCAGGATTATGATGTATATAAGGTATCATCTCCTACAGAAAACCAGCACCTTATTTGATACAAAAAACTGTCTTCTCAGAAGAAACAATTTTTGGATTCCTTTCATACTTACCACAGAAGATCATTAACAGTACTGCTTTTTACCACTACATTATTTTTAGTATACTTATTTAGTATATTTTAGTATTTTTTTTCTTTTTCTTTCTTTTTTTTTTTTTAAATGAGGTAAGATGCCAATAACCAATAGAATCTCTCTCTTACCCAATGCATATGTCCATGCAAGAGTATCACTATATGGATGTGTGAGTAAAATTAATCCCTATGCTAAAAAAAAAAAAAAATCAGTCACTTTTGCAGTTCACTGGCAGAAAACGTTCACATACTAACATTCAGATACGTTAATTAAGAGATAAATTATACATTTCAAATGGGAAAGAACTGTTGAGAATTTTGTAGCATTATTTTAGTGATTATTTAGGGGAATTCTATTAGAAGTAGTAATAATGCATAACAGAAAGAAAAAATAATAATAATCTGTATAAAAGCAAGTAAAACAGCATTTGAGTACACAATGTCCTTGCATATCCATTAAAAGAAACTGCTGCACAAAAACAGTGATATAACAAGCTGTGTCAAAAACTTCTTGTACTGAAAATTCAGACAGCTCACAAGTCTGTGCTGGAGTCAGATTGATATCTACCAGTAAACCCAGCAGCAAAGCAAGCAGAGCAAAGAAAATAAAAAACAGATGCACCATCAGTAGAAACATAATTTGTCAGGTCTGTGATAATTGCCAACCACAAGGGAGAGAATAAAAAAAAGCAGTAAATAATTATATGCAGAGTTTAATTACTAAGTCAACTACCCACATCTACATTAAAAAATAATAATTATTTTTTTGAAGTTCTCAGCATCCACATAAAAATTTAGTGTGTTAAATGTAGCTAGTTTCAGAACCACAACTATATATTTCACTTAATGTGAAGAGGCTCCCAACAGCTCTTTATGTCAACACACACAAAAAGACATGGCTAAGTCCATAGACAATGCATGAGTCAACAGATGCAAACATGAGATGTACCCACATCTCATCATAAAGAGATGTACTGGCCTGACAGACATCACCTGTGACCCTCTCCACAATTACATTCTACACAGTATTAGCAAATATGTTGACTGAACAGTTCACATCGTGGAGTAACACTACTCAGTACTGTGCCTAAACTAATACAGCCTGCCTGGGGAGTTCTTCACCTGGACTCTGTGATCCCTGCCAAGATTGAGTTTTTCTATTACTCTACACTCTCATGGAAGAGACAGAAGCATAGTAATAACAGAGAAATAGTCAAAAGAAAGGGTAGCACAAATTCAAGAGAAAGGGTTCAGTAGATTTTCTTCAGTAGGAGCAAAGAATAAGAACAGATTTGCAACACAAAGAAAAAAAGGAATGAAAACACCAACTCCAATAAAAGCATCCATTTTCCTGCCCAACTTTACTGCCTTTTGAGACTCTTATCCTGAAGATTTCAGACTATTCTTTTCCAACAGGCTTAGTACACGAATATGTGCAGTACCAAAACCAGACCAGTAATTCATATGAGATATGAACTTTAGAGGAAAAAATAGACAGTAATCATATAACCTGGGGCATTCGGGCTAAGGCGCAAAGTAGAAGATAATGGTCTCCATTCTTTTTAATTCTGGTGACAAAAGACAAATTGTACAAAATGTAAAACCAAATATTATCTTGACTTGCTCTAAGGCAACAAATGAGTTGAACAGAGGTCTCCTCTTGTATAGTCATATTTAGAGTTGTGATCATCACCTTTCTTACAGATCAGTGGAACTTCACTTCTATATTGTCATTCCTGGAATTACAGTGTTTTGCACATTAAATATTAATGTCTTTTAAATTTGGAGGCTGATGTCGATATTTAAGATGTTCCACTGAAGGACAGAAAATTCCAGGAAAAAATCATATCCTTATCCTCTTCTTTGCCAGGATGCTCTGACAGATTCACTAACAGTCGGACAATGTCTGCAGGAGGGTAGCAGTGTTTGCTTCTATAGTGATCAATTGTATTTTCTTCCAAACTGTGAAAGAAGTGGCTTTCCTTAAGTTGCCAGTTTTCATAAATTCCTGCTTACTTCAGCATGTCTGCCACATGTGAAAGTGGGAAAGTCATTCAGAACTGGGAAGAGTGGAAACTTGTTTTTGCACATTGATACTCCCCCAAATTGCCCTTCATTCAATACAACTCTATTTGCAGTCACAGCCATAGTTTTAGTGCACTCAAATTACTTCCAGATTCCTGTATTTTGACCACTTTCTCTCAACCTGAACAGATTTGAATAGTACTAACAAAGTCTGACTCCATTACTATCTTCCATTATTGAATTCCACTTCAGTTTCTTCATAACTTTTACAAAACATCTTTTAAAAGTCCCAGGATCTGCAATGTAATAGATAGCTCTATAGATTACAAAGGTATGTTTGAAAACAAGAGCAACATGGTTTAAAGTCTGAGGGCAAATTGTAAATTAGAGCATTTTAAACATATGATTTTCAAAACAGATACTACTTCCTTATTGCTGTAACAAAGATGATATTATGTGATCCCACCAGCTGAAGCTGCATCTACTTTCCAAAGTTGTTTCTTATAGGCACTTTTGTAAGTAGAGCACATAACTATTTCTCCAAATTCCATAAAATAAAAAAAGAGAAAAGACCAATAACCCTACAGCACTGTATCTCACCTATATAAGAGCTTCATTATGCAAGCTCTGCAGGTTTTCTACTCTAAGCAACAAAGGCGCATGGAGTTTTAAAAAACATTTGAAGAGTTTTCCTCTTGGATGTTCTTATACACCTTGTGGAGCCCTTCTAATCAGGGACACAGATTATCTTTTTATCATTATTTCACAACAGCCTTCAACAAGATGCAATACATGGAATACCCAGCAACATAGTTTTACTCATTCTATTAATTGCTCGCATACCATTTCTACTGACACTGAAATAACTGAGACAGGTTGTTTGCTCTGTAAGGAATCTTGACTTAATATATTAAAATATATATTTTAATATTAATATATTAATACACTTTTAAAGATTCTAAAGACAGATATTCTTCCTGCTCTAGTTGTTAAAAAAAAAAAAAAAAAAAAAAAAAGGAGATTCAAAAGAAATAGGGGGTTCACACAGTTTCAAGAACACTTTCTCTTTTACAGTACTTTATTTACATAAAACATATCCACCTTTAAATTTATTTTCAGGGCAAACTTAAAAAGTTATTGTACCAATTCAAATATAACTCCTCATCACTTGTGAACATTTTACGAAGATTGTGAATTAAAGCATCAGGATTGAAAACTTCCGAGTTCAAGTATAGCATGGCTCACCTGTACAAGCCCAGCACAGCAAACCACATCTATCTCATCCCTAAGGTCAGTTAAGACATTAGAGCAGATTGGCTGCTTTCACTCACCACAGAGATGGCTATTAGACACTACAGCTTCCTTGCAGTGGATGCTGCACAAGGACATGCAGCTAGAGCCACGTGGTGACATCCTAGTTCCAAACAAACATGAGCAAGAAAATACTAGAGTAACAGCTTTCTGTCCATTTCTCTAGGTTCACAGGATGCCCATCAGGTCACAATATTTCAGGCAACTCCCAAGTAAAATACACAGTAAATTTACAGAAGAAAGTGCACGTCTTTGGCAATAAGATACCTTTAAAGTCAAACAAGTATCATCTAATAGAAAAGCTACACTGGATCTCCCTTCTGCAGCAATGAGTAAACAAACAAGATCTGGAGCTCTTATTTTTGAACAGCATACCAGACCAAAAAAAAAAAAAAAAAAAAAAAAAAAAACCACCTTTGAATTCCTGGGCCTATATTCTTCTGATATAGGTTGCTATTGACAATTTACAACCGGAGAAACTGAACTCAGTGTGTATCTGTGAGGTTTCTGTTATTTACAACCCTCAATCTTCCAAATTTTATAACTGCAATTGCAGGGCAAAATAAGAGATTAATGATCAAAAAAAAAGAGAAAAGAACACATGAGATTTTCTGTGCATCATGATTGCAATCACAGCTAACTACAAAATCTAACTTGAAAGCCAAGCTTTGCTTGTTTTGTGCTTGTTTTCTTTCTCTCAAAGATGAGGAGAAGAAAGCAGCAACCATAAAGCAGTGCTTTATGCAGGACACGCAGATGAAATGCTGTCTTTTATCCTAATCTGTCATTAACCTATCCCATTACACATTTCCTAGTGTGTCAGGCACTAAGAGCTATAGAAAACTAACAATTAAGATTCTTGGGCTGTATTTATGATTCAAGACCGGATTCTGGTGTTTACAACAGTAATTATAAATGAGCTATCTAAGCCAACGGATTTAGCCTGTTCATCCAAAGAAGTAAAGTGCTCCACTGCACTGAGCGCCAGATTCTATTTTCAGCTCTACCTGAATTTGCTTTATTCAGCTTCCTAGCTGAATTACTTTAAAAGGAAAGAGGGACAGTGACAAACGTCTGCTTTTCAAACTAAGTGTCTCCAACTTGAAGAGCAAGTATTAGCATGTTCACAAAACATCACACAGAAGTCGAGGCTAATATTTTCAGCTTGAAGCTCAGAGAGAAAGAAATGTTATAATGTTAAAACACAGAGCTGTCCTATCATCTCACAGTGGATGCTACCAAAAGAATACTGCAGGTAGCACAGGACAAGGTATTTTGCATCTGTATGTTGAACAAGAGCTATGACATTGGTTCTACATACACAGAAAATGATAACCGAGATTGACTGGTGCGATCTGAAACATTCCCAAACTTGGAGTTGATATGGGAGAAAACAAAAACAAAAAATATGCCATACAACTTAAATATTGGTGTGAGATTTATAGCTTACACACAAAGGAACAAAACCTGAAAAATGCCTCTCAGTGGAGTTAATCACAGCATGGGAAGTAGTAAATAAAGCAAACAAACACAAAAATATGTGCAAGTGAGAAGGTGAAAGCTAAACAAAAGCCAGGTGGAGGGTCAAACTGTGAGAAAAAGATTGCTGACAGGTTATCCAGTGCTTTGTTGCAGTGTTTGTAATAAAAGCTAACTTTATCATAAAAGCACTGACAGAAAGATAATATAATGTGAGCATTGCAACTGAAGCAAAGGAAATCAGTGAAATAAAATATGAACTGTAGCCAGTTTAAGTAGATCATTGTGATGGAGAAATATAGCTTGAGCAAAGACAAAAGACGACTTGTTCAAATTAAAACTTAACATGATTCTACAGAAATCAATAAAATTGCACACTTGGTATGTAATGCCCTGAGTTGCTAAGCAGAGTCCAGTGACCTCAATCACAAGATTAAGCTGTTAAACAGATTGAAAATTCAATTGTGAGAAACATACACAAAAGACTGCTTGGAAAACAAAACAAACAAACAAAAAAAACAGTTATATTCTGCATTGAAAAGCATGGGAATATTTAAAATTATACTTCAAAAAATATTAAAATGATTTTTAAAATAAATAGAACTTTCTAATAATTCAAATGCGTGCAAGTCAAAGCACCACCAACTAACTCAGGGGGCACAGTTTGTATTTGAAAAGGCTTGACATTCGTTCACAGTATGCTCCACAAAACAAGAAAACACAAGATCTGTGATTCATGATTGAATGTATTGCCATTAAAGGCTGGACCAAACAGTTTTTGAACCAAATGATATAAAATGGCATCATATGTTAAAAAGAAGAATCTTTTAGGTTCATTCAGTGATTACAATTAAAAAAAAAAAAAAAAAAAAAAAAACAGATGGTAATTTGAGAAGCTACATGGTTTCAAAGGAACTAAATGAAAATATCAAAAGAGAACATTTTCATCTGCCAACATGAACAACACAGCGAAGCTGCTCTCTAATGGTGCAGTCAGATTCTGGCAAATATCTCCTTAAGAGACAAGTTCCAAAATAAACTGTTTTGATTACATAGATTTTTCAGACTTCCTTTTAGCATATGTTCTATACAGAAGTGATCGATAAAATATTACTATATCAAATGTTCAACGGAATTCCTTGTGTATACAGTGCTAGCTTACTCACAAAGGAGCCACTTCAAAGACATTTTTTAAAAAAAAGCAAGTCACATTAAGAAAAGAAAAAACCTAAAATATACTTGAAAGTACATTTTTAAGATGACATTTCAGCACAGGAATTGAGCCACTTTCAAAGGAAAAGAAACAATGCATAAAATTTAAGAATAATTTGAGAAATGTTAGGAATTAACATGCTCTTTTCCCTCCTTGATTACAATGTTGGAAATCATCTCAGGAATCTCTACTGTAGTAAGATATCACCTGTAAATTCAACATCATGAGTATGAATAAGCTCTTTATCAACAAAGAAAATTGGGTGCCTGTTCAAAAAAAATTTCAGCTTTGTAGATTAAGTCATTTTTTAATAAGAGTTGGAAAGAAAGAATCTAATCAAGAATGGACAAGCTGAAAGACAAGATGATTTAAAAATTCTCACCATATCATTGGTGCCAAAATATTTTTATGCAGAACTATCAGAGTTTCCAGGGATGAAATACAAAATGTTCTGAGAGCCATACAAACAGCATAAAAGATATTTTCTCGTCTGTAGATTTTAACTGCAAGCCCATTAAGATCTTAAAACACAACAAACTTTCAAGACCTAAGTGCCGGACTTTTAATGCTTTAGTGAATAAGCATTTATAGATTAAAAGCCTTGACCAGAACAAACAAGAACTGTTGGTCTCAATTTAGCAATGTAGATTAAGTATAACTCTTTCAAGGATATAAAGACTGGTACTGCATATACAGTATAATTTGAAATTGGAATGTAGCCCAGATAGCAAGATGTTACCAGCAAATACAAATACATAACACACACGTCTACCTTAAGAATAAATAAATAAATAAAAACTTTAAAATAAAGTAAAAAGAAAGAAACTACATACGAACAACTAATTTAGTTGTTCTTAAAAGAAAAGATGAAAAATAGTAATGCAGAAAGTTATCAACAGATGAAATTTTAAAACAACAAACATATTATTGAGCTGTCAATCAGAAGCACAAGAACTGAAGTTAATATAAGGAACGAAATGTTGAAAACAACTGAAGCCAATAGACTAGGAACCATTTCTGTCAAGTCTAACATTCAGGAATGTCATACACAGTTTGAATAGATATCAACTCTGGAGTTTGAACTGTATAGCACAATACATAGGATCATATCTATGATAACTACTGACATTGAATAGCAACTTATTAGAAGAGATGGGAAAAAATCTCCTGAGAGATCTTGCTCCATCTTCAGCTCCAGAAGTAATTTATACGGAAAAAAAGAGCAGACCAACACATTATTTGGAATTATCACATTTCTACTTTATCTAGCACACGTGTCATGATGGCCTGCTTGCCACTACTACCATTACGATCATTCCTTACACCAATCCTGCCTAATTTGTGCCTTTGTAACATACTGTTAATATTGGAGAGAAGGACCTCATATATATCATTATAGTAAGAAATTGCAAAGCAACATGCTTGAGGAAGAAAAATACAACACAAACAATAATAACAGACAAAAGCAAATAGAATAGGAATGTTATTTATAAGGAAAACTCTTGAAAGAAACTTAAGACAGAAGAGGGGTAATTAATAGAATGATTGGCTCACAGTAAAAGTCTGTGGAAAAACTGCTTAGAAGAAAAAATAAAAATCCCTCATTTCTTACTGAATTGGCAGTGGAAAAATTCCTTTCTCAATTACAAAAACCCTTGCAAACTATCACATTATCATAAAGACACACCTATCACTAAGATCAAATAAAATAATCAATGAAATACATACACATCTGCAACAATGTGAGGTGTTTATGAGTTTAAAATAGAACACTGTAAATCGGGAAAGTCATCTAAAGCTTCCTCTCAGGGAGAAAAAAAAAAAATCTAGGCAAAAAAGAAAAATTTATATATCCCCAAAGCAAAACTGAACTCAAAATAGCATTACGGTTACTCATCCAATTTTATACCAAGGGACAACTTATACTTGAGATGAGTTTCAAACCACAATTAGTAGTGGAAACGTGGAGTTCTTGGACATATTAACTAAAAACAAAACAAAGCAAAACCAATATGACTACAGCTAATTAGTGTTAAGAGATTATAAATGTATGTTTATTTTGGTTTCACTATACAGAATTTTCCTCCTGGGGGACAGAGAACTTTGCTGAAATTACAGTTTTATTCTGACAATTCCCACATGAATAAAAACAATTCTGGAATGGATCTCTCAGTGACTATGGAAGTAGGTGAATGACTTCTGGATTAAAAACACTCAAACTGAAGCTTGAAAATCTTAGCACACTATTTAAGCAAACAGTAATAGAAGCACATCTAACAGCCGATCTGAGCACTTCTTGATTTAAAAAAATAAATAAATAAACAGTAAAGCAGCATACTGATAAATACCTTTGTTCATGCAATCAGCTGCTTTTTGTCCTTCATGTTTAGCTGCTATCATTAACAAGAAACATTTTCAAGCTCTGACTCACAGACCATGATTCATGGGAGAACTAGATCTCAGCACACAGTGGAAACCCACACAAGTTTTTGCAGGTTTGAATTTATAGTATTTTTTATCAGTTTGACATAAACAATATAGGAAAGGTAAATGCAGAGAGTAGCAAATCTTTTAAGTAACTAAACCAAACTATATCCGACACCTGCCTAGATTTTCATATCAGTGAAACAGTTGTCTTCATAGTCTTGAGCAATGGAAAGTTTTCTTGCACTGACTTTGGTATCTTCAAATCAACAAAAGTTATCTATCTTACATTTTCTGTTAACATATAGTTTCATTTAATATTGCCTAATCTAATATTTGTCTAAAATGCTATACAATATATAAATTGTATAAAATATCAGAAACAGTGTGAAATCCAGTAAGATAGAAGCAAGGTAACATTTTTAATTATGAAGATATAAAGCAAGTTATACAAATAAAATAATTCTCCATATTGTTATGGAGGATTTGGAGTCCAGTACCATAACGAGCACGAGACCAACCCTCACTAAAAGTAGAGAAACGGGAAATTAGAGACTTCAGATGATAAAATAGTGTTGCTCTTTGCTCTGTGTCTTCATTGATGGAAGGAACAGAAACTTTTAAATAGGTTCAAGAATACAGCACTAGAGGCTTTCTAGGGCACATCAGAGCACAAACAGTGTAGTGTCACTTAAATAACGGGTTTTAAAGACCCTCTTAAATGTACTTGTTTATAACACATATTCGCTCGGCCTTGATAAAGAAACCTTATTTTATCTTGTCTACTAACAAAATGATTTATAAACAATCTAATTCAAATTAGCTGCTTTATCTGCAAAGGGGGAAAAACATATCATACTGCACTTGATGATTCTAGCATAGCCAAGCAATCATCTTTAAAGTTTTAGAATTGTCTGAGACTGTACTGCACATCTATCCTACACAGCCCCTCACAACTTGCTTCATTACAGCAATGAGCACATTGCCAGCCTGCTGGAGTAACCAATTCGTCTTTATAGGAAATACTAGGAAAACAGGAAATGGCATTCAGTCTCATTCTCTTATTTTTGGGACAGAAGGCTCATGCACTACGTTTGCTTGATTTCTACTTCTGTTCTCAACAGCTCTAGAATTTGACCTACCAAATTCATTGAAAAGAAAACATACTCAACTTTACCTAAAGTAAATACATCTTAAAACTCGTTGAAAAACTTGCACATGAAAATACCAGTTTTTCTGATCTAGTTCTTAATTCAGACATTTTTTAAACCAGTCTGATTTCATCTTGTATAATTATAATGTATCTTCCTTTATGTTTTGTTTGTTTTTAAGCTAGATCGTCTGCAGTTAGAGTAACAGTAGCTTCAGTTCATGGAAATTAGCACAGGCATAATTCACAAACTGATGTGGCATTACAGGAGTAAAGAATGTATATGTTCTACTGAAATATATTCTTAGTGTGCTCTCTTTTCTGTTTTAATTCTCTCCCTTACATAAGAATCAACTCTGAAAATAGTAAAAACTGAAAATAAAAAAAATAACACACAGTTGTGTCTGAATTTAGATTCTAACACATGGAGCAAAATATTTCCAAGACTTTCTTGTAAGCAACATGTATCTTGATTCTTGTAATTAATTTTCATAGCTATTAAATGCAGCATCAATACATACCCGCAATTTCTTCTATGGAGTTAGCTCTCATGTCCAACAAAACAGTGCCATTCAGGATACAGCTTCTCAGCTCAAACAAGCTATGAAGTGACAGTGTGGCAACATACGGTTTGCTCCACCTCTCCCCACCATCTTCTACATCTTCTTCAAACTTCAACCACCTGTGCAAGCAACCAATTTTATAACTCCAAATAATCAATTCACAGCCCCAAACAATCAATTTTACAATAGTATATAAGAAATACGAAATACATTACTTCCATGGATATTACAAGAGCACCATTAAACTTGTCACAGAGATAAAGAGAAGCATATTAAGCAATAATTCTGTATTTTCCAAAAACTTTGAGCAATTCTCCATAAAATGATAATGCTATGACGGAACAAGAACAACTGTAGAAAGGATTCAAGAAGAATTTGTTATAGAAAAAAGTAAAAGCTATACATAGTAAGAAACACTCTACTAAACACAAGTTTGTAATTTGACTACCACAGAATAAAGACATATTATTCATTGAAAGTAACATACACTGAGATTTCATGAAGTGTTAATGCATGAATGTATTCTCACCACCACAAGCTTTTCACAAGACAATGATATGAACTTCTGTTAGCTGCTTAGCTGTACTATGCTACCCAAAAAGGCAGTAAAACATTATGCAAAATTTAGGCTATTCTTCATTTAAAAGTTCAGTCAATTAAAAAGAAAAACCTCACAGGCACATAAATGTGCAAGCACATGCAGACAGCATATACATATTTGTGTATCTTGAAAGCCCTAAAATATGGTCCTTACTCTGACAGAACCACCATGTGAATGATGTGAAACAGCACTTTAGAGTTCTGAAATATAACTGTATCTATTTTATGTCTCATTTGGCTCTTCTTGGTTTCTGTACAACTCTGAAGAGACTTCATTAAAGTTAAAAATGACATGAAAATTACATGACAGATTAAGTCTTTTGTTACTAGCCAGTTGGATGAACTTACTCCAATGACTTCATAATAGTTGGCTGATAAAAATTAATGTTCAAAGAATGTTACTAAAAATGTTTGAAGAATGCTAAACACAAAAACAAAACCCAGAAAAGGCTGTTCACTTATGCAGAAGTATTTTAAACTGAAGTTCAGTCCTTCAACCAATCAGCCTACGCAGATGCTGGTGAATGGAAACATGTAGCATGCTAGCCTGGCAAGCCTTGAACAGCTGTAGCAACAGCAGAAGCCTCTATCATTTGAAAACACCAACAGCACTTGTTTATTTTATGTGGACCAAGCAACAGAGAAGTCAGAGAGAGCCTCACATCTTGACAGCACATTCACACTGATTTCCAGACAGCAGGGAAGCGTAGAGCCTTAAGACTTCTAGATCTAAGTGTTTTCTAATGTAACCAACCCTCTGAGCCCAGTAGCTCAGCAGACATGCCCATTCCTCTTCCATTCCTGTCTCACTCACCTAATTCTGCTCATTCCTGCAAAATACGCCTGCATACCGATATTCTGCACTTTCCTCCTTGCAGCCATCACTATGTACAAGATTCTTCATCTTCCAATGCTAAGCTGCAAGTAGACACCAGTCTACTGCTGCAGTCTACTGACCCATTCGCTAGCAGATCTGCTACCTTACTGATGCATTTGAATGATTCTAACTCCATCAGCTGTTTGCCTTCTCGTCACTTCTCTTTTATTTAAAAACACCATTTCCCCCCAGTTTTTCCTCTACTTTTCTCCTGTAAAATATCTCCAATTTCCTGTGCCTAGCTGTCTACTCCTCTTTGTATTTGAACATTTTCCCCCCTTTTTCTCTGTACCAGCCTGCTTTCACATATCATCTTTGCCCATGATCCCTTTCCTCCATTATACTTCTATTCTCTCCTTTCACTGTAATCTCTCTTCTCCCTCCAAATCTAGTTGGGTTATTTCCTTGTTTTCATTCCATCAGAGAAGCACCAGGGTCACAGCACACAAAAATGTTTGCCTCCACTACCCAGAGAGCTAGATAATGAATTTAAAATTAAGTTTCTAATACATATATGCAAACAAGGCTTTTCCAGCAGGACTTTCTAAAGTAACATCAAGACATTAAACGTACGTTAACTCATCCCCCTCTGTTACCACATTCAAAGCCATGATTTGAAAGAGATGATTTAAGAGATTTGAAAGACATGGCTACAGCAAGCCATGAAAGCTTCAAAGAAGGAGAGAGGAAAAATGAAAAAAATATATACGTATACAAAAAAAAAAAAAAAAAAAAAAAAAAAAAAAAAACAGCCTCTATTTTGCAGCTACATTTGAACTTCGTAAGGAAAGACAGCTTCCAGTTTACTTATAGCACCCATGCGTCTAACCTAAAAATGTGCTAGACACATTGTGGCCATAACATCCCAAATATGATGAATGATTCTACAAATTCTTAGAGGGATTTAGCTATAGCTTTGCCTTCATATCCCTTTCAGTTTTTTGTCCATGTTTCTTATGCCTTTAGGAGTTTTATATCATATTCATACTTGGATATTACCAATTCTTTCTAGCATTCAATAATTTCATTTTACGTGGATTCAAACAAAAGACTAAAAATCATGCATACATACACAAAGAAGCAATTATATGAGCACAGATTCTTACAGAATCTGATCAGAAATCTCATGCTATCATTGGCTTCTGTTCTTGTTAACTGTCTTCAGTACTACTTATATGATTATACTGCTACAGTCTGCCCAGTTTGGAACATAATGACCAATTCTAAATAGATTTAAAATTACAGATAAAAGAAAAACATGTTCTTAAAAGTTTCATAAAAGCAGGTGACAGAACAAAAACAAGCAAACTCTTAGCATCATAATTAGAGCTGATATCTTTCACAGACATAGAGATCATCATAAGAGTTTTAATTAAAGCTCCTTGGTTAATGGTGTCAATCAGACATGAAACATAAAGCAGAGCAATAAAGTCCATAGAAAATTATTACTATGACACCAATAATTATTTTTTTTCCATAAAGATCATATCCACATGAGTTTCAATCTATTTGAAGAGTATAATTTCATAGGTTGGATCCAATTTCTTCCCATTACTAAAACTTACATGTTCAAACACATCCTACATTTTTATCTAATGAACTAACAGTCTACTGAATAAACATAAATCATACCCAGCTGAGAGAATTCTGCTTTTGGACTAAATTTTTATTTTAAGAAGCATTACATGAACTTACTCATGAAGTGAAAATCATGCTTATCACCTTTTAGCTTTTCAGAACTGTGCCTCAGAATTATTACATCAGATTATCCTTATTTAACATGAGAAGTGAGAAATAGTAGCAAAAAAAAAAAGAAACACATTAAAAAAAAAGTAAATCTGTAATCTTACAGTCATTCGATCATATATGTTTAAGTGGATTTTGAGACTAGAGTAAAAATGTCAACAACCCTCTGAACTCAAGATTCAAGTATATCTATATCAAGATATCGATAGATATAGACATGACTAAAATCCAAACTCAGGCATAGATCCCAAGTGTGACAATTTTCCCACAGTTCAGTTCTTAGCCAAAATATTTAGTTCTACTGCTTGACCCCTTAAATTGATATGATTAAGAAATAAAAGCCATTTATGATTTCCTAGAAAACAATGTTAATCCCACATATATTCTGATCTCATATGCCACATTTTCTACGTGCTTGAAATATATCCTCTAGATAGTAACTACCTTATTTGGGGGGTCCAATAATACAGAATGGTTTAATTTGTACAATTTTCTTGTGTTGGTAAAGTCTAGAACAGGTATACTGAGATTTAGTTCCTCTGATAGGACATTCGCTAGGACAAATCATGCCAGCAAGATTTTCCTCCAAGTTTGTTAGTACAGGAAAAAATATATAACAGACATTCATGCACATAAAAGGTCTTCTAAAGCCACCTCCATTGATTTTTTCAGCAGTCAAAAAAAGAAGTGTGCACACTTTACTGTAGGCTTGGTTACAGAATTTTGGTACACAGCATGAAGTTGGGAGAGTTCCAACACAATCCATTTCATAGTCTATTATATTTGCATAGTCTATTATATTTCTCCAGAGGAGTGCTGGAGTATGTATTCACCTACAACCCACTCAAGATTCAATGTTATTAATGTAACCTTACAATCTGTATCAACTTCCACACCAGATTTTCCTTGTCTAGGCTGTCTAAAGATTAAACCAAAGGAAAGCATGTTGAAAAACAAAACAGAAGTGACAAATGTAAGGATTTTTTTTACATAATACCTTTAGGAATTTTGGTCCATTTGGAGATGCATTTCCACTTCTTCATAATCCTGATTTTTTGCTAGTACTTTCATTTTCTAATCAGTTACTATTAACAATTTACTTTCTAAACTATGGACAGAGGTTTATTTTCAAAGCAACTTCATTAAAATTCAAACCTAAAAATATTCCTCCTGGTTCCAAAATGTCTGTTTTCCTCCTTGTCTGGAAATGAAGTAGTATTCTCCTGAAATTTTCATTTCATATGAACAAGTAATTGAGATCCAGCAGTTTGACATATACTTCCTTCAAATTAGCCACTGTTTTCCAGTCATGACAGGAAGCTGCTATAGGATAGATTTGAACTTGAATTGCTTTCTTAAAACTTGCAATTTTCAACTGCATTACTGTATGAATAGAATCATTTGCATTAGAAGGGGACCTTTAAAGGTGACCGAGTCTGGGCAACTTATTCAAGTGTTTCACTACTCTTATCTTAAAAAGGCTTTTTTATTATAACCAGTCTAAACCTCCCCAGTAAGCCAGACTCGTGATTCAGTGTGTTCCTTTTTCAGGGTATAAACTATACATCATTAATTCTCTACAAAATTGTAAGCTGGGCCATATCCAAAAATTGTTACATCTATTATATTAGTAGTACTAGCTTTTAATTTTAAATGGTATCCACTTCTTATAGCT
The DNA here is from genome assembly GCF_026119805.1 of Tympanuchus pallidicinctus. NCBI lineage: Eukaryota > Metazoa > Chordata > Aves > Galliformes > Phasianidae > Tympanuchus > Tympanuchus pallidicinctus. The sequence goes on along the minus strand of NW_026294669.1, from coordinate 15,913,206 downwards.
TGCAAATGCAGGAAAAAAAAAAATTTTACTCCCTCTATACCAACAAAACAAAGTTATTTCATCTTTGGTGACTAATTCCATGGATGGTGCACCTTATATTAGATCTTTGAGTGGAGCAGGCTATGGTAGCAGTGCATATTTTCACACACTAATTAATTTGCAGGAACACTTTTGCTGATTAGAATTGTCAATCAAGAATTGAAAAAAATGAAGAATGGCAAACAGATAGGAGTCCCCTATCTCCTGTAAGAGGAGAAAAACGTCTACAATGACGTTTTGACTTAAAATGACTTACTCTTCCAAACAAATGATATAGAAATAGAGCACATTTACATAAAGAACATCAAGCTTTAGTCAAATCTTATCCACAGTTCCCTTTGATATGTTGCTATTTTGATCAAGCAAGAACAAAATGTCTCCAATACTTCTAAAAGTTTGCTCAAGTTGTTTTTTGGGATTTTTTTTTTTTTTTTTTTTTTAAGGGGTAATTTGTGCATGCAATTGTGATCAATCAAAAAAGAGGAAGATACAGATTAATTACCTAAGTCAATACAAGTCCTTGTTCCAGCAGCCCTTTAAAATGAATTTAGAGCTGCTTAGTGATGTCACTCCCAATAAACATAATAATGACAGAGACAATCTCTGTATCACTTTCATTTAAATTTATCAATCTGGAGCTACAAAGCTGCACAATAAAAATATACAAATACTTCCATTGCCATTTTTCATACAGATGGACAAGTTATTGTAAGGCTAGTGCAGCAACAAACCCAGTGTTTATCATTTTCATAGCATGTTTCTAATCAAATCAGTCTAATCAAATCAAGTCCCAGATCAAGCATCAGTATCAAAATAGTAATTTAGAATATCTAGAATTATGTATGCTAAGCATTCAATTCTATACTCTATACAGAGTTGAACATTTCCTTACCTGTACTGGTGTATGGGAACTGCTGAGTCACAGCCTAAACCTCTGATTGATCACCTGAGGCAAGTCAGCCAGGTGAAGGCAATTCACCTGTGCTGCCAGAAGGGGTGGAGCCAGGCTCCACTCCTCCTAGACCTATTTAAGAGCTGGCTACCAGTGGGGAAGGATCTCTTCTGGAGATCTGCTCTGCTCAAGTTTTATAAGTAAGCCCAGGATAGGGGTAAGCTTTCTATCTATTCCCTTTTTGTTATCATTATCTGGTTTGCCAAACTCTCTTGTATATTTTGTAATTATAGCATCTTAATATTCATTGAGTATACAACTAGTAACACTGCTTGTCATGCACAGTAAAACACTATTTTTTATTATTATTAAATATTGGTACCTCACTATCATTCTGAACGTTCACCACCTCTTCTCTTATTGCCATATTAAACAACATCTCATTTCCATCACTGTACTCTGACATTCTGGAAGCATTCAAGGCCAGGCTGGATGGGCCTTTAAGCAACCTGGTCTAGAGGGAGGTGCTCTTGCATATAGCAGGGGATTGGAACTAGATAATCTTAAAGGTCCCTTCCAAACCATTCCATGATTCTGTTGTGTACATGTTCTGTCTAAGTCTTGCATATCTCTGAAAGCCAAATAACAGGCCCATGTTTGTTTAGACCACTTCTTTCTTGAAGAGTGTTGCTATGTTTGCTACGATACAACTTACCTGACAGAATCACAGAAAGACAGGATTTAGTTTGTGTTCTTTCAGCTTTCTGTGAGACAAAATATTGCACTCTTATTTGCATAGGTAAAGCACCTTGATTCTTACTACCATATTGAATATCATCATTTCACTGCCATATACTACTTTTCTAATAGCTAATCACCTATATCAAATTTTGTCCAAAGTTTTTGGATACAAACTAGAAAAGTCCATTCACCTAGACCAGTTATTTCTGCATGGCAGCCCTCGCTCAATCTTGTTTGCAAGAAAGACATTTTTATTATTTCACCATTTAAGTTCATAGTCTATCTATTGGTCTTCCAGTTTTCAGTACTTCCTAAACTTCAAAATACAGTTTTCTTGACTGCTTTCTTTCTCACATCCTTCGGCAATCTTATCTCTGTTTACCAAATGACAATAGGAAGGGCTGTTAAGACAGATAGATCAACTCCAATCCCTTTTTTCTCATTTATTCTTTTCTGTCTATCTTTATTAGCTTTTTATCCTAATGAAAATGGTTACAATTTTCAGAAACATCTCTATGATGATTTGCGGAGGAAATTTTTAAGTTGAACCAGAACAGCGATTATTTTCCTGTTAAAAATAACATACGCCACTGGATTTTTTCCACAATATAAGTCGATACTTCTTAGAAGAGGTTCTATATATCTCTAATCAGTATGAGAATAGTGCAGATTACTACTTTGATTAGATTTTCTCTCTCTGAATACTAATAAGATTATTTAGGAGCACCACTACATTCATTCTGCAGTACAGTTGCCATATGAAGATTTTCTACATGTAAAGTTCTATACTTAGATTCTGCCTGCTCCTCTTATGGATGTATAAAGGAGGAGAAGGTCATAGAAAATTCTGCAGCCCTCTGGGAATTTGCAATGAGACTAAAGGGAAAATGAAGAGCTTAGGCACATAGTTTCCCACAAAATCCTTCTGAAAATTTAAATTCTATTTTTGTCCGAAGGACACCAAAGATGCAGTCTGCTGATTTTTGGGGTGCTTTGAAGGATGTTCTCACCAAACACTGACTAAGATGCAATTAAGTCTCTAAGGAGAAAAATGAAGCTAAGCATGTGTGATTTAGGTGCCTGAGAAAGGAAGCATGCAAAAACACAATTTCTTCTCTAATAATAATTTTTTTCAGCAGAAATGCAATCTAAACAGTTATTTTTGCATTAATTTAGCAGAAAAAGAAATGCAACATTAAGTCTCAATAGTAATTGTTCAGTGATACCTAGAACATGTTTTACTGCTCCAAAGTTTATCTTATTCCTTGCTTTAATCTTTTATCAGTTTCTTGAGGATTCAAAAATAATACACTGTTCAAAAATCTATTAAAATGAAGAGCTAAAATATGAATAAAGCTAGGGATCCATAATTCATGTATACAGTATGCTTACTTTGATTTTTTTTTTTCCCTTGATATTTATTTTGACCTATATTTCATAAATCCAGATGAAAACATTTGCCTCTAAAAAAAAAAAAAAAAAAACACAACAAATGCTACAGTAATACTAGCAGTCTAAGGATTAAAATTATGGTTTTAAGCTCTACATTCAAATCTGTTCCTGAGCTTGCCACAGCTTTGAAATCATTCCTCAGTATACCAACTACAGTAGATAACTTAAAAACAAAGAAAAAGAAAACTTACCTTGCTGTCTCCCTCCACTCAGCATCCTCTCCTTCACGCCAACAAATCTCATCAAGCTCAGTAAAAAGATCATGAGGAATGTGTTCTTCATCATCATCTGTTCCAAGAATAAACTGCACTCTTTGTGATGGAGTATCTGGAAGAAACACAAAAATACCAGATCCAGAACACTTTCTTTCCCAGAGAAAGAAAATACCTAGAATTTCACAATAATATCCAAACTTTTTCTCTAATACCACTTACTGCTACACACAAAACATTATAAGAATATTTATACATAAACATTTTCAGACTGAGACCTCTACTTACTGCAAGGTCTAGTCTGCTAATGAAATAAAATAATCTAAAGACAGAACAAGATGTAGAGGAGTATAAACTATTGGAAGCTGGAACAGTACCTAATAGTAAAAAAGGCAGCATATTTAGAGCTGATTAAAGTGATTTACTCCATTGTCACAAAAAAAAAAAAAAAAAAAAAAAAAAAAAAAAAACACTTTGCCACATTGTAAATCTGCATCTATAGATCTAACTGTTCACAAATCTGGTGAACTATATCTGCATTCTTTGTTTTACCTAGCAGGAGAAAGAAACAAAACTCAGCTTCTCTAATAACTGGGAACTTCTGCCACTGCTTAACCCTTTGAAAACTGCTATGTAATTAGGTTGTTTCATATGAGCATGCTTTTGTCTGCCCCAGCTTCTCCATTTCATTCTTCCTGTCTCTCATTCACATTTCTGTTATCCTCTATATTACTTCTCAATCCTTCATTTCAGAACATTCCATGTATTTCAAGGATGTACTATCCTTCCTTCATGTCACTCAGAAAATTTCTAGAACTCAGAGTACTTGAATGAACTTGTTTATTCAGCTCAAACGTTGTAAGAATAATAATTTTAAAGCCTACTTATCAATTCACAAAGAAACCCTGGATTAAATACAGGAGAGAAGGTAAACAAAGAGATGGCTCAAGAGCTACTAAAAGCTTTAGGGAACGGAGTGGCAGGAGGAACAGCTAATGGGACAGAAACTTCCACTTCACCCTTTCCCTTGTTGCTCTTTTCTCTTTCTTTCTTTAACAATGTTTCTAGCTTGCTTTTATTCTAGACTCTCTTTTCATCTCTCTCTACCTCCTTATTTATTTGTTAAATTATGACCCTCATATCTGCACATTGGTACATTCTTACAGAACAATAAAATAAATACAATCAGCAGGCTGTGATCTGAGACTAGAAAGTACGTTCTGGTCAAGAACTGTGCAATTTGTTAACACTATTCTCCAGAAGGAAAAAAATTCATTGAGATACCAGCTTAGAAAGGACAAGCACATATGACTACTAACAGATCATGGAAAAAAACCTACTTTGGGAGAGAGCTGGACTGAGTGAGAATATGAGAATAAGCACTGCCAAGAACATCCTGTACTCTTGATAAAATCAGCACCAAGAACTGATTCAATGATTAACAGCAAGAGCTACTGTTAAGTAATAAATTAGTGTAGCTGCAGTTTTATAGGATTACAAAAGCCATAGAACTGTTTGAGTTGGAAGGGACCTTTTAAGACCACCTTGCTCCAACCCCCCTGCTACAGGCAGGGACACCTCCTGTCATAAGGTGGCTAGCACCTTATGACAGTTCCAATATTCATGCAAATGCATGTTTTCAATACATGAAGCAAAACAGGATTTCTGAAGTCAGGTAAGTAACAACAGAACAATTATAGCCACATTTTGCTCTAAGTCTCCTCTCTAGTTCATTGTTGATTAACAACAGTGATGAATCTGCATGAAGGACAAAAATGCACTAAGTTCTCTTTGTTAATACAATAATGAAACTAGCTGCTAGATTCTGGATAACATTTTTGCTACTTGCATTTGCTGCTGAATATATATATTTATATATGTACATACACACACACAGTTTTATTTGTAAAACAGTAATTCTATTTCAAGGACAAAACCCTAACAAAACTATTGTTATTAAACAATAGCAACAAAATTAAAAAAAAAAAAAAAATTAGATCTGTTGATTCTGCTTATAAAACTGAGTTAACAGGATTACACATGCAAGCAATGCCAGATAGATTTGGCTTTTATTCATAGGAGAAATAAATATCAAATGTCACTAACGTGTTATATAGGAAATTAATAATGTGTGATTCGAAAACACTATGAAAGAATACCTCAATTGCTGACTGTCAAACTGTGATAACTTAATCCTCACTGTAAAAGCACAATATTTGCAAAATAGGATACTCAATTTTTCAAGTAAGGAAAACAGAAACTGGTCTGAACACATCCCCTGTCCATTTCCACTTGAAGTAGTAAAGCCAGCTTGAAAAACAAAAAAATCTTCTTTTTATTAGCTCTATTTCAAAAAGTGATGAAAGTAATCTAGATTGGGCTGAAAAGAAAAAAAAAGAATGAATGAGATTAATTTAATTATTATTTGTATTACTGCAGTTGTTTTATAACAGAGCACAGAGAAATTAGAAGCAACGTGAGCTTTAAGTTGCGCACTAAGCATCTGATGACTATTTCAAGTAAATGGTTCATCTCACTAGCTCAGAAAATCCTCCAGGACCAGCTGGGACTGGGCAGAAAGCAGTCTGCTGCATGACAGGAGCAGGACTGCTGTCAATACCACAGTTGGCTGAGGCATCTGAGTCAGGAAAACTGAAAGCAATTTTCTATTTGCTGTGGCTACAGAAGCTCATGGGAGCCCACTGCCAAACCCAGCATTACACTCGGGCTAATGCTCACATCATCCATGCAGCACTCACGCAGACGCCCACACTGCCTCTGATGCTTTAAATACATTGCCCATACGAAAATTTAAGGATTGCAGTTTTAAAAATCCATACCTTCACCATCAAAAGGATAGACATTAAGATCTGGCAGATATACTATTGTAAAAAGCACAGTCAAATTGGGATGCAGTACTGAAGAAAGGAAGTGATCCCACAGATACACAAAGATTCCACATAAATATGAGAAGAAACTTCACAGTGAGAGTAACAGAACACACAACAGGCTGCCCAGACAGGCTGTGAGGTATCCTCTGGAGACATTCAGATCCTGCCTGGATGCACTCCTGTGTGACTTAATCTAGGTGTTCCTGCTCTGGCAGCAGGATTGGACCAGATGATCTTTTGAGGTCCCTTCTAATCCTGACATTCTGTTATACCAGACACATTGCTCAGTGTGGTCATTACCTTCAGACTGAAGTCATTAATGTTCACAAATCAAAAGAAAGGTATGTACACAGATATACCAAAAACAGCAGTGCTAAAAACCGGATTGGGACATCACTTAATTCCCAGGTGACAGTAGCAAACACTGCATTCTGGGACTACATTTGAAAGTAGGCTTGGAGGAACAATGGCCTACACCACCATTCTACCTTGTAACACACATGTAGGAAAGAATCACGGCCAGGTCAGACGGGCCCTGGGCAGCCTGAGTTGGTGCATGGCAACCCTGTCCATTTTAGGTGATTGGAACTGAATGATCATTAAGGTCCCTTCCAACCAAAGCCATTCACTGATTCTATGATTCTTAGCCACTTCTTGTAAGCTCAGCTCAGAAAAGAACACACTCCACTGCACCACTCAGAGTGAAATGCAGCTCCTCCTCAGTGTGTGCCACAGTTTCTCCCAAAACAAAATGCCCTGCCATTAGGCAGAATTACATATAGTCTGCCCAAGCCATACCACAAGCAGAATTATGGTTTCGGGTTTGTATCAATTATACTCCATATTTTGTCCTCCTCTCTGATGTAATCTAAGAATGATACAAAAAAAGTATTTCTGGTAATATTTGTGCTATAGTCTCAGAACAGGGGTCTGCATTTCTAATCCTGCTAGGAATCTGAATTTAAGGTCAGTATTAGTAGGCTAATACTTTCTAAATTAGAAAGCATTTCAAACTTTACAATACAATTTGCATTAAAGAATTTTGCATAAGATAGCAAGCATCACAGAAAATATTTAATTCCTACCTCATGCTCTAGTACATTAATACTAAATAAACTGTTTCTGATTGTTCATTGCATAGGACATGCTGTAGGCAGGGTGTGAACTGGCTTAACATATTGACATCAATAAAAATTTTCTTCAAATGAAAATGAAGTGGTGTGAGCAATTCAAAAGATCACAGAAATGAAAAGATCACTTCACACAAACATTCATTGCCCTCCTGCTTGTGCTCACCAAGAAAGTGGTGAGTGTGGGTTCTCCCTCCCCACCTCCATCTTGTGCAAATAAGACTTTGCCCTTCAGCTCAGCAATTTGCAAATGGAGTGATAATTATTTTTTATTAGAAATATGTTTTTTTAAAAATTACATTACTAAAGTACACACAAATTAGTAAACACACATACAGTACACTTTTGAAAACCTCTTCAAAGACCTTAGAAACTGTCTGTTAAGATGGGATAAAATATAACCTTACTCCTGTTTTCAGTAAACTCTATGTTTTCCTCACTTTGTTTCCATTACCCCAGGGCTATAACACATAACCTTATCTTTTGCATGTCACAACATGGACAATCCCCAAGCTTCTATTTCACTTTTTTTTTTACCCAACTCTTAAAACTACCGTTACATTACATTATTTTAATCCAGATTTACAGCAATCTGTTCCACAGCTGCCTAGAAATTCAGACTTCCAAGTTCAGCAGACAAAGCACAGTTAAAAGGAGGGCAATTCTCCTAAACGAACTGTTTATAAATAAATTAATTTTCCCCATTAACACCCCTTTGAGGTTTGAAATGAGCTACTGAATATAATCAGGTGAGTTCTTTGATTACACTTTTCCACAAGCCCCTCTACTGAGAAAAATCCCACTTTACAATTCAAGTTTTTGCTGGTCTTACCTTCCGAGCACCTTTCCTGAAACCTGCGTACACTCCTCTGCTCATTTCACTTCCAGGACTGCTTGCCATAACTACTATAATGAGTTACAAGATTAAATCTCTTTAAAACTAGAGAATTATTAAAGCTAGCTTCCAAGACAGCAAAGCAAAACTGGCACTAGTCTCACCAGTGTCTACTCTTTTAGAGGACACCACAGGAGGCTGTAATCAAACCCCAGATCCTCACAGCTGCATTCACTTTACCCTCATCAAACCTGTACTTAATGACATAGTACAGAGAGCTGATGTCTTCCTATTCTACCCCATTTTCAAATAGAAAACACAGAAAATTGCCAGTAAAATCAATCTGCATAGCAAGCAAGCAATAACCTGCCAGCAAAGGGATAACCTGCACTGCCTTTTCAGTACCACCACAATCAGCAGTGTTAGCTGACAGCGTTGTCCCCACTTAGCTTGTGGCCCCCATCACCCTCCCAACAAACAGCACCGAGGGGCTGCTCTAGACTAAAGACAGCTTTTTTGCCAAGTTAGTTTTAACTTGAATCAATTCCTTGATTTAATTCACAGAACAGCCACTATACTTGCACCACAAAGAAAACAGTGGAGGAGGGGAACTTAACACCAGCATGAAACTGGAACCTTAATTACAACAGCTGTGTTTCAGCTGTAACAATAGCCCTGTTCAGCAGAGCAAACAGCATTTCTGTACTTTAACTAGAGTGGATAATTTCACTGGATTTCTCTTTTCCTTCTATGAATTATGAGGTGAGATAGTCAAAATCAAGATCTTGTAGTTGCTTAGCTTAAATTCTTAAACCCAAAAAACCTTTCCGCGAGCAAGCCATGTAATCTGAAAATTATACAAAGACACATCCTTATAGCAAGTGCAAACAACTTGGACAAACTCATACCATCATCAAGAGTGAACAGACAGGCAGCGAGACACAGATGCAGAGAAAACAAAGAAAAAAAAAACATTTCCGTAAGTATTCTGCGCCCCCAAGTGACAGGGCTCACTCCTTTTTACTCCACTAACTACATAATCTACATTTTATTTGCCTACAAACTCTGAAATTGCAAATTGAAAACATTTGGGTTATTTTTGAAAAGTGACAGTAGGAGATATTTTTTTTTTTCTAGAAAAGCTTTTATGAGCTGCCATGCAAATGTTCTAAAAAAATATATTAAAATCTATGATCTGCAGAAACAATCCCTCAGAAAGTAGCTGGTACAGCTTTCTCAGCCATGATTGAAAGGGATTACCTAAAATCTTCCAACTGTGGGCATTACACTGAGCACAGGTGTTTCAGACCCACGTTAATACAAGGAATTTAAAGCTCTGTCTCCCACTAATTAAAAGCTAGGCAGGCACCTGATCAGTGTGAGAAGTGGCCTGTGCAGCCCCATGGCATCATGCAAATGCAACTCCTAATGAAACCACATAGACGAAGTTACAAATTATGCACCTATAAATTATGACCCACCGCACAGAAAAAATGCTTTATCTCACACTTGGTTAACTGCACTCTGGAGCACTTCATGTCTGAATATTTCAGGCCTTTACTTCTTCCAGCATCTGTATTATTCAGTTCTCACACCTTTTGGTTTTATTATGCCTCCCTTTAATACTTTGCAACTTCAAAACACTGCTAATTTATTCTCTTGTACTGTAAAAGTCATCCTGTATCTTTCTGACTTACTTAGAAGCACTATTTTCTATAAGCCAGTCTCACAGTGCCTTTTTTCCTATTTCTTTCTTGCACCTGCTTGTTGAAATGCTTTTTCTTTACCATCCTCCCCCTAAATTCCCAAAAATGCAGCCTTCTACTATTCAGGGCACATGTGTTAAAAGGGGACTATGATGAGAGGCAGTAAAGCATTTCTGTATGTTCGATTAAGTCAGAATGATTAATAAATAAAGGGATTATTTCAGATCTGTTCTCTTAGGTAGCACTGGCCCTCATGCCAAGTTATGCATTGAGAGAATAAAGTGCATTTGTCTTCTTTGCAACTTCCTTGAGCCCCTGGGTACTGTTATAACCGTGTGGCCATGGGTAATAAGAGATAAGAAATATTACTGAAGTTTAGTGGATGCAGATTTAGTAAGGGAATTATCCTTCACTCCCTCTCAGAAAATAAATTATACAAAAAAAAAAAAAAAAAAATCTTTTTTCTCTATCTAGGTTTTAGCATAAGCTGCTAAAATTTTCCTGTAAGGAAAATCCTCAGCAAAAACAAGAGTGTAGACGTCGACTACCATTAATTCCTGAATAATTTTGTCTGCCTGTAATTTGCTCTGACTGTACTTAACCCCTAAAATGCCACATAATTTTAAGCACTATGAAGGCAAATCTCTCTTGATTTGATCTATGTGGTGTCACATTTATACCTGGATAGACAGATGCCAAAGCTTAGTAAAAGTTTGGTTTCACGGTGAGGCTGAGGGGAAGAATCCTCAAATTTTACAACTTAGATATTGTTTTAAGGTCAAAAACCGGATATTTCCAGATTTTTACCAGTGTTTAATAGCTCTGCTGTTGGCTATCTTACAAAGACAATCATAATCACTTAAGCATTTCAAAGAATATCTTCAGCATTCTGGCTCTGGAGAAGATCAAGACATTTCTGGCCTATATCTTATCTATCCTGGTCATTACAAAAGCAATAATTTTAAGTGCCATGACCTACACACCCTCTACATGGCAGTCATAATTGAAAAATCATAAGTGAAAACTTGACTTACAAATGTGCAGTCTTACACTTATTTCAAACAAGTACACCTGCAGACAAGCTCACTAACTTATGCACTTCAAAACCTTTTATATATATGTGTGTGTGTGTGTATTTATGTATGTACGTATAAATTATTGCCATTCCACTCTTGGAGCTCCCCAGAAAACAGGTTAATTTCAGTTTGAAAAGAATTGTATTCAAGAATGCATATTATTATTTGCACACTGTCAAAGACTATTAGACTGAGCCATCTCAGTTTATTTTTGCTTTTGACATTAGGAAGGACATTGGCCTAGGACTCCAGAAGTTAAAAGAACAGAGTTAAGTTTGCTGCCAAAATGCATTACATATTGGCAATTAAATAAAACCAGACGACTTAATAGAAGACACTGCTTCATACTTTAAGACATCTCACTTCTTGGCTAATGTAACTTTTCATTGTTTCTTTTTAATCTGATATTATATATACATATGCATACTCTTTCTGAAAACCATTTTTAGTAATTTATGAACTCTTGCTGTTTTCCAAGAAACTGATTTTAATACAATGTAGAGTCTTCTACAATGCATTTGAAATGTATTCCAGATGGAAACAATTCAGCAAACCTTTTTTGAGTTTTCAAAGCATTTCATATTTACTACATTTGAAAAAGCTTTTACTTTCTGATTCATTTTCAATATGTGAAATATTTGAGCATTTCAAGGTGTTTACTGTACACTTAACTACCAGCATTTACACAACATATTTGCTTCAAAGCAAGCTGATTACATAATACAAACTTCAGCTTTTAAGAACGTCTTATAATTACTATTCTGTAAACTGAAATTACATTGGTACATTTCCCTAATGATTTAAAAACTTTCTCTTGCACACTGACAACTGGTTTCTTATACATGCTTCCATTAAATTTCAGCTCTTATTTATAGCCTTGGACATTTCAGCACATGCACTTTTTATTTGTGAAGACCAAAGAATATTCTCATTTGTCTTGAGACAGAGCTTACCTCATCTACTCATTACCACTTTTTTCCTGTTCTATGTAATGTACTTTTTTATTTAAAAATCTGAAAGTTTTAGGATTTTTATATCATTTGTAAGATTTGTTCATTGAAAGATACTTTTTTCTCTTTGCCTTCAAGTGCACAGTAGGCTTGTCTCAGAATAGCATCTTAGAGTACTATCTAAGAAAAAAGGCACAATCTAGATGATATTTTATCTTAAAACACTACAGATGCAGTGACATCAGCAGTATTAAAACTAAACTAATTGTAAACTAATTGTAAAGAACCACAACTCCTTGTAGGAGATTATTCTTTTACACCATTGTCTCAAAGCTTGCTGAGGACACAGATGAACAAGTCCAAGCAAGTCCTGGGCAAGGGTTGAGAAATCCTTTGTCAAAGCCAGGGGAAACGAGAGAGAGAAGCTGCAGCTCAATGGCCATGAAGCGGTCTTTTGTGTGAGCTCATCTCGAGGAAGATGGCCATCTCAGAGGGTACTCACATGACTCTTGCTCAAGCACCCAGGGATGTCACATAGGCAGAAAAAGAAGGATAAAATGGGGACCTACAATTATGAGGTTTAGGTTTTCTGGCAACAGATTCCTCATGAAGAAGAATGGAGGTTTACTGGCAACAGATTCCTCATGAAGAAGAGGAGGTTTCTGACATGAGAAGCCTCACGACTTGCCTCTCTCCCTCCTGGACTTCCTCTGTGCTCTACCACGATGATGAAGAACAAATGTGTCTGCCAGGATTTACAATAAACAGGTTGGACCAACATTTGAACCATTGTTTCTTAATCTCACGCTGGTACACAGATATTAAAAGAACCTCATCTCCTTCCTATAAATTGGAGCAGACCACTATGTTTTGTTTTAGGGGCAAACATTCCAGCACTTTCATGGAACTCTACTAGTGCCAGAAAGCACTTATCCTCTCTAGATGGTCATCGCACTCACTCAGTTGTCAGTGTGCAAGAGAAAGTTTTTAAATCATTAGGGAAATGTACCAATGTAATTTCAGTTTACAGAATAGTAATTATAAGACGTTCTTAAACACTCACGAACAGACTCATACAGTTGTAGGGATTAGTGAGGTTTCTTGTGAACTGACCACCTCCGGCTACTGCCATTCATCAGAGAAACAAATCCTGTCTTTTCAGCAGAGACCAGAGAGACTCTGGTGGAGTTTCCAAAATCCTGCTTCCGGGCCTGTCACAACCACAACAGGGGGACAGCTCTTGCACAGTTGCATTGATGTTTATTGCAAAAAAAAAAAAAAAAAAAAGCAAAAGTAAAATCTAACTTACCAAATGGAGGAGATTCTCTCCCATCTTCTAATCCTGAATCTCGTTCTCTGTCTCTTTTTCTGTGTTTATGTCCACGGTGCCTATGGCGCCTGTGACTTTTTCTTCCACCCAGTGGCACGTGAACACCAATGAACAATGTTCGATGACCTATTAATAGAAAAAGAGTTACCTTTTAAAAAGAGGCTGTGGCAAAATAAGAATATTAATAACTATACTATCATTAATTATTAATAATTATAATAATTTCTATAATTGCAATGGTATAAATCACTATAATATTAATCATTGTAATATTATTAATTACAATAAAGATTGTGTAGAGCCACAGACATACAACCTCCTGATACAGGACAAAATCCCAGTTTGGAAGTCCACATGATACAATGCCAGATTTAGAAAAAAAAAAAATTGCATCTCTGTGTATGAACTTTGATTAAAGGAAGACAGGTGTTCTGTAAAATATCTTCCAAAACAGTAATATCAAGACACACAGATCTCTTAGCATTGAACATTTGGTAAAGTCACTGCTTGCCTTGTGTGTGAAGGAACTTTACAAAACTCATTTCTATTTATGAGCCAAACCTTGACAGAATTCTTGGGGGAAATTTACTGAAGAGAGAAGAGAAAAAAACTGGGGAAAAAAAAAAAAAATAAATCTGGGGAAAAAAAAAAAAAAAAAGACAATAAAACACTACAGAAGCTAGTCTGCAAAATTTCTATGCATGTTTATGTGCTCACATTATAAATATATAGTTGTTAGCTTAGGGTGGGGTTTTTTTTCTTTTTCTTTTTTTCTTTTTCTTTTTTTTTTTAATAAATGAGGAAGTACATCTTGCCATGCCTGCCATCATCTTTGTGCTTTGAGCCTGAGGAATTTATGTTCCTCATCAAGCCCAAGGGATTTAGCTCCCTCAGCTATGTAGGCTAGCAAATTCTGTGCACAGTTAAGCATTCAGAAGCAGAGCACAGGGGAAACATGCAGAAAGTATCACAAAACAGAACAAAAGGGAAATGAATCATGACTCACTACAGGCTGGTCTCCTACATTTATTCAGCAGAAAGACACAGTCCAGATTACTCATCTCAAATAACATCTATTTTCTCCTTGAAATGAGCATAACGTAGCTAGTGGATAATTGCTGCTTTGCTGTAATCATTCAGCACTGTCAATCATCTGAAAAAGGCCAAGAACGTTAAGCTAAGGGAGCACATGATCTGTAATCTTATGGAGCCTTCAGTGGGGGTAAAAACACAGCAAGGCAACTATTTGTGATAATACAACAAGGAAATTCAAGGCTAACAGGAATTCTCAGCAGAGACAAAACTAGAAAAGCTGGAGAGCAGGCTCTGGACACTACCTCATTTTATTTCTTTAACTGTGTGCATAGAGGAGACTAGAAAGCAGAACCATCAATTCTGAGAAAACCATTCTTTTAGAGTCAGGACATTTTCTGAAGCTAAGGCCATGAGGAGAAATTATTTATTTTACCTATCTCATTCCTCTTACACATAGCCTAAGGAATGATTTAAAGAAAATTACCGCCTTCAGTGTATTCCAAATGTATTGCAATCAGTGACGCATGAAACAAAGAAAAACATATTCCATAAAAATAATTCATTAGAAAGATATTGAAGGGCAATATGTAGTACTTAGCAATAATGTAGTACTTAACACTTTCCTGTTCACTTTCTTCGGTAGAAAAAAAACCCTTCAAAATAACATTTTGAAAGGATTTTAATCATTTCCACAGATGCAAATGGATTGCTTTTTTTAATTTAGTAATTTAATAACTTCTTGATGATTTTTGAAGAAGTGGATATTCTCATCCTAGTTTGTGCTACTTCAGTACTCTGGTGTACTTATGTCAGAAGTGCAGATTCAGGTTCACACTTCAACTAATTTCCAGGGTTGAAACCAGGACTTGAATCTAGACTGTTTTCTATTCAATAAACTGGGAAATACATCTTAAAATGCCAAGTGTCTGAATTGCAAGATAATTTTCTCAGTGCAGACTGAATTAGTTCATGCTGAAGAGAAATGAAAGCCAGAAACTGATACGAATTACCAGTAAAAAGGAAAATTGATCCCTTCTGTGCAAATGTAGAGGCCAAGGAATAATTTCAACATACAAGGGAATCCATGCCCTTGTAATGAGGTACACTCAAATAAAAATGAAAGAAAAAAAGAAATTCACAGGGGAAATAGTTTTCTATAGAGAAATGGTGGAGCAAAATTGAAAAATCTGAGTAAATAGTTCGCTTTAATAAAAGAGCAAATATAGAGGGGGAAAAAAGAAAAAGAAGATCAGCTGGGATCAAAGCAAAAATTAATGAATTCTAAACTGCTGGCAAAATGACAGTTAGCAATAAAAGTTGGGGGGAGGAAAAATAAACTGAATGCAATCAATAAGATGATCTTACATCAAATAACCTTTTTGATGATACAGCTGATAAAATTTACAACCAGAACATAAGCTACCTTTTCCTGTACAAGTAGACTAAGATATTACTAAATAATTGTTTTCAGTGAGATCTACATGTTTCCCAAGCCCAGAATGCCAGCCATAAAGCTATTTCACAGGCTCCAGTATAGAGCAGGACAGTTCCTCTGATACATTTCTTGTTGCCTTAACTCTGGAGATGTGCATCCATACCCATCCCAGTGAAGTTCTTCAATACATTTTTTTTTCCCCGTGAAGAATTATACCATTTGAACATGAAAGTAATTTGAAGATGAGCATAATTAAGAACTATGCTTAACATAAAATTTATAACAGAAATACAAAGTGAACTTTTATACTAACATTCTAAAGGAAGGACTTTTTCCAAAGCAACATTTTACCCAACCCTTTACATTTTAAGAGAAACTTAAAAAGACTTGCTTTTATTCCCATCACCATATGCGAATTCCAACAATAAGCTGGATTCTGTCATTTTTATGTTGGGTACTGCTATTTTATGCAGTTTTATGAATACAAGTTGTGAATAATGCCTGAACATCACAAAATTCCATTGGAAAATTCCAACAAACACCAAGGGAATCACATTTTTTCAAAGTGGATGGGTAAACTGACCTAGTAGGTGGCATCCCTGCCCACAGCAGGGATGTTGGAATTAGATGCACTTTAAGGTCCCTTCCAATCCAAGCCATTCTGTGCAATGCTAGGTAAAGAAGCTTTTTGGTTGTTAGGTTTGTTGCAGACAAGACACTGTTATACCTTCAACATCTATATTATTCCTATTTATCCTTATTTAGTTGGCTTTTTAGTTGGCTGTACTGATCGCTGGAACAGAATTGATTTTCTTCATAGTGGCTGGTATAATGCTATATTTTGGCTCTGAGAGAAAAGTGATGTTGATAATACACAGATGCTTTAGTTGTTGCTGAGGAGAAATGAACACAGACAAAGTTGCTTCAGCTTCTTACGGAAGCCTGACAGCAAGATGACTGAAGGTGCACAAATTGCTGGGACAGGACAGAGCCAGGACAGCTAAACTGGCTAAGGGGTATCTTCCATACCATATCATATCATATGAAACTACAGAGCTGGGGAGAGTTGGCCAGGGAGACAGCTGCTGCTTGGCAGCTGGCTGGGCATCAGTCGGCAGGTGGTGAGCAGATGCATTGTGCATCACTTGTTTTGTAAATATATACTTATACCTATGTATCTTTATATAGATATATGCACACACAAACACTATATGTATACATATATACAAAGCATATATATATATATTAAATACACACATACACATATATATATTAAAGTTAGGGTATACTACCATTATTTTTCCTTTCTTTTTCTGTCTTAGTAAATAGATTTTTGTTTTCTTTTGGGTTTGTTTTGTTTTGTTTTTGTGGGGGTTTTTGTTGCGGTGTTTTGTTTGTTTTTTTTTTATTTCTGTCATCCATCCTGCTTGAGGAGGCAGGATGGAATGAGCAAAGGGCTCAGCAAAGTGTGCTGAGTTGTCTGCCAAGTTAAACCACAACAATTCAATTGGTTTGGTTTTCCTCTCCCATTTTCTTATGAACTGTCCTCCAATGATAAAAGATTAAGAAAAAAAAAAACATTTCTTTATTCTGTACTTCTGTGCATGCGTGCACAGATACGTACTCATAGTCAGGTCCGCGGAAATACATGCAGATGAACTGCACTCAAGTACACACATGTAGATCTGTGGTTTGGGAGAGAGTTAAGAGGTTAGCCTGTTGTTTTTTCTAGAATAAAAAGCAGCTATAATAGACGAAAAAGGATTTATCTTACTAATACTTATATTCAACATAAATAAATTTTATACAAAGACAGATTTATTCCTCTCCATGGTTATATTTCAAATTTAAAAAATCAGAATTAATTTAGACAACAGTGAACCACAAGATCTATCTGTGTTCCTAAGCCTTTTCAGCTAACCTTACATTAGCATCAATCAAATTTTATCATGGAAAGAATGTTTTTTTTTCCTGCAAAAACACAAGGTGAACTAAAATGTTAATTTATTTCTTATGTGCTAATAGGAAAACTAAACCTAAGTATAAATGTTTTAAGCATTAGGACTTTTTAAAAAATGAACTTCTGAGAAATTAATTTAATATGAAAAGTTTATTTACAATCTAAAAGCTTATTAAAGAAATACAGTAGACTGAATTGACATATTCTGCAATGTCACCTTAATGCAATGCCATAAATACACTACATATATAAATCCACTGTATATATAAATTTATTCAAAGAAAAAAAATGTCTGAGGAATAACATCTAGAATATAATTTTAAATCTGTGCATTGATAGGAAATGAGGCGTTCGTTCCATGAAGTTTACCTTCAAAGGATTAAAACACTCCTTAAGCAAAATATCTAAAGTATTAAAGAAATAATAAGCCTTATTATTATGTGTTCTTTTCAGTTTTACAGGATTATATTAATAAATCCAACTTATGTTTTAAAAGATTTTAAAATTATAATGAAGTTCAGAGAGCATATAAGCATACATAAAATCAAGATTTCCTCTAAATTTTTGAACAAAAGGGGTATTATTTTGCTGTAAATATCTTCCCTTTCTCCCTCGTCACCCTAGAAAAGACATAAATTAAACATGTATTATTAACATAAATGTCTTGCAGAGATATTTCTCAAAATAAAATCTAAGTAGAAGAGTTATTTAGGATTGCTGTATTCCACAGAAGAAATTTTCCTTTACACATAAATTTTATTTTAAGATCCAGTAGCCAATTAACTATTTAAAAAGGCAAATTCAGGAAAGCAAACATTCTCTACAAAGCCTTTGAAAATGACAGACCTAAAAATGGTTTTCAAAACCTGGATTTCAAAATTCTGAATTTTTAAAATTGAAGGTTGTTTAAGCTCCTAACATATTCATGAACTATATAGAAAGGAAATAAATTTAGCAGAATTTCTGAAACTTTGACAACATATATCCCACTGTAATTAATGGCATTCAATGGCATAAGATGTGAAATGGTGGGAATGAGAAATACCATTGCAATTATCTGAATGGATGTGACTTTGCAAGAGACAACAGAGATGGAGAGAAAGGAATTTAACTGTCTCCCTTAGTTTAGATAAATCAGTATCTTTTTAACAGGATGTTGAGTGTGCAAACATTTTTTACCGAGTGCCTCCCGCACTCCTTCCAAATAATTTCACCCAGAAAATACACACCAATTTGGTAGTCAGAAGACACATATAAGATACATTCACCTCCCTTCTTCCCCATCAGGAGAGACTACATGTGTCTCCATGTTACACCAAGCATTTGGGACTCAAGTGTGTATCTTTCAGTGAACAGCCAAGCTGGTGTCTGTTGCACGCAACGGAAATGCCCTGCCATGGATCAGGACATCCATGAGCTCCAAGTACTGATGGGACACCTGCCTCTGCTTCTCTACACTCTCAAACCAGCTATTCAAACCAGACTTGGGCCCCTGCCAAAACCCAGCTCACAGGCTCATGGGCACAATGGATAGGGGCAGATGGCTCTTGACACATTTCCAGAAAGTGAGCAAAAGCAGGCTTTTGTGACCTACTAAGAAAATGCTCTGCAATGTCAAGATGCCTTGAGAGAGAATATTTTGCCACTGGTTCAGCTCAAGTGACAAATGACTGCTGACCTCAGCAAGAGAATGGGGTTTCTCTCTCCTCCAGAAAACACTCACTGCCTTCAAGCATCTTACATGTATTCCCAGTTAGAGCAGAGCCAAATGCACTCAAAAATGAACAGAAAGGTAGAGACAGAAAAGCAGCGGTCCAAGTAGAGTTTCGGTTTTTTTCAATAAAAATTAAAAAAGTATTTTTCCTTACAGGAGAACAAGTACTTATGATGAATTGTGTAGGAGTTGAGAGAGGTGAGTCATTATTCATTATTGTAGTGTAGCAAGGAGGCAGAACTGCAGAAAAAGCAGAAAAGAGAAAAGTTGTGCTTCCTAAACCAACGGTTTACATAGCTGTTTGTGGATAAGGTTTGTTCAAGGAATTTTTTTTTTTTCTTTCTGTGATGCTATGATTTGGAAGAATCAACAAAAAGCCTCTACAGGTTTTTTAGATCATACACAAAACTAATGTTCTGGGTTAAAATACAACGGAACCATCTTCTGGTTCAAGGAAGCATTAAGGATATATTGAATATGAAACATAAGAGCATCACACTGCAGTCATTACAGGACCTTTTTAAAGAGCAGTGATTGATCACTGTCTTCCTAACAAATCTATTCTTTTAAGAGAACATTTTTCCAGGCTGCAGCTGGACTGAAAAAATCTTTTTAACTGCATTTATCTCCATTCCCCATTACTCTATGTTGTTCCAGAGGAGTCCAAGGACATGGAATACACACTCCTATGACACAATCAGGTCTCAGACATTCCAGACAATTAAAAAAAAGAAGTAAAAAACACTCAGCAGAAAACACATAATAGAGTCCCCTCAGACACACATGCCCTTTCCACTGATGTTTGTTGGAGGAAAGATGTTGACCTATATTTCTTCATTATTAATAAGCAAAAAAAAAAAAAAAAAAAAAGAGCAAACAGTACTAGCATAACAGTATGTTAAGAGCTAAATATTTTAAATGACTTTATCTTGTAATGCTCCATTTTTTTCATGCATGCTATGCAGCTTTCACTTATAACAGTGAGAAGCTGGGTGAAAGTGAAAGATTCTATTAACAGGATGGGAACATTTCATTGAAATGATTTATGTGTCATCCTGTAGCCATCATGACCTCACAACATTATGAAAAACAGGTTTATTACAGGATAAATTTACCCTTTCTCTGGTAACTTCCATAAACATATACAGCTTTTATTACAAAATTAGTTTGGTACATTTTATTTACCAAAATTTTACAGTGTGAAATATTTAGAAATATTAACTCCCAAAAATATTGAACAAGTTTATTTTTGGTGAAGTTTAAAGTAATGTCAAATTTCAAAACTTAAAGCTAAAGCTTAAGATCACCATGTGGCTTTCAGACACTGTGTGATAATTTGCTTTCAATATTTCATTATTCTTCATGTGAACTTTCAAAGTAATTTTGCTAAAATGTCTGATGGCATTATTCACAAATTTGCAAGGTTAATCCACTTTTCCATGAACATGGAGATCATTTGGAAAGGGAAGTGAGAGTCATCCAAAGGGACCAAACTGGGCAATTGCCAAGGCAAGAGTTTAAGCACAGCTCAAGATTAAAAAAAAAAAAAAAAAAAAAAAAAAAAAAAAAAAAAAAAGTGTGATCTCAAGGAATATTGGAATATTTAGAGACACAGGTAAAAGACCAAAACAGATTCAAGAGATGCCTTGAAAATGACAAAGGGTAGAAGCTAGACATGTAATACCTGCTAGGCAATAAAATGAAAGAATTCTGTGCTTGTAAAGCCAAAATGGCTCTTTTTAAGAGACCTTATTATAGAATATAAAATATCTACTGCACCTATATAACCACAGCTAACATTACAGACACAGACCAACCCACATCTCTCTCAAAAATTTACCTCCACAGTTTATTTTTTGCTCTAAATATAATGAATGTTACCACAAGCACCTGGAAGACCAGATTGAGTAGCAAAATGAACAGGAAACCCAAGAGAAGCAGAGCCAAGGAAGCTTGGAGCAAGGAATCTGATGGGATAACACTGCAATAGCTGCAGCTTCCTAGCAGCCAAAGAAAGGGACACCTTGGTCACTTTTGCTGTTCAGCCAAGTAGAATTAGTAGCTGACTTTCTTCTATGCAAGATCAAGGCTGATGCAAGGCTAGCAGGTTAACGTGATTAATGTTCTCTCAGTTCTGTGAGCTGCTAGGTCCTATTAATTTTCAGGTTAATAATGTTAGTGGCAGACATTTCTACTATTCTGTTATTTCTACAAAATGTCTCTGAAACTCAGTTCATTATCTGCTTTGGAGCCATCCTGATCTTCACTCAATAATATATGAAGATAAGAGTTCAATCACAATGTTTTTTTCATATATAAATCCTAAGTGTACATCATAAAAATATCATAAAAACTATTTTTAATTGACTGCCACAAACTACAGCAAATAAAAAAAAAGAAAGAAAGAAAGAAACAATAACTAAGATAACTATATTTAAAAGGGAAGAATTAAATACTCAGGGATTTCTGTGTTCTTGGTGCATATTCTCATGTACATGATTCATATACTGGATGTTTTATGTGTCTTGAGAGACTCGAAAAAAGGCAAACTTGATTTCCCATGAGACAAATATTTCCCATCCTTCTTAGGCAGATAAAAAGCACAAAGTATAAACAGATTAAGCTCTATTTTCTGAATCAAGTACCATTTTGCAATTTGCTTCAACAGAGCCAGAATTCATCGCTGATTCTTTCCTGGCATCCACCAAACTACCTCATCTCCAACCATCTCCCTGTCACAGCTACTTCTCAAATCAGATGACACTTATATCCACAGCAGTTCTGCAGTCCTGACACAAAGATTCAGTTGACCATACGTAGGGATGACAACAGTCATTTTTCTCTCTCAGCTGACATGAAGAGCTTAAACAAAGATCTTAATATGAGTGCATTTAGGGCCAATTATTTTGCATATATTTATTGCTCAAAGGTCTAAGCAGATGAACAGAGAGCATAAGATCTCCACACACATACAAATAAATCTAAATATTTCTTTTTGAGAAAAACATGAAGTACGCACACTCATTCTGTCAGAAGATCATTACTACTAAATAAACACTGAATTAATAGCAGGTAGAGACAGTACCAGAGAATATACTGAGAGCAACTATTGTTTTATGTGCCCGTCTGTTAATGGGAACATGTTTACCTGTTATGTGTACAACCTGTCCTTCTTACTACAAGGAAATCCTCTAGCATTCAGAATCAGTGTTTAAGTCTCACTTAAGAATTCCAGTGCTGATAAAAATAAGAGTGTATTTATTGCAGTAGAAACTTTGAATGTATACACTCTGAAAGATAAGTTGCAAAGTATGCGTTAATAATCAAGGGGAACAGGCTTCTTTTCTTGTTTTGCCTGTAGGATTTATTCCTTCAACCCCTTGTTAATGAGACAATCAGACAAATTACATGTTCTGTATTACTTACAGAACTGACAACTCAATAAAAATGAATTACGTGGAAAAATCCTTCATGTGGAAAACCTGAATGCTGAAGCTCTACACACAATCTACTTCTGAAGAACTACGGTGGTGAAGGTAAAAGATACAATTTGAAGTATATACTGCATGTATCATTACTGGCATTAAGATGAACAGCATGTCACTTAGGAAATCCTGCAATTCCTGCCTATGTCCCCAGTTGTGGGGTTTCCTTGTTGCTGTTGTTGTTGTTTTGTTTGCTTGGTTTTTTGTTGTTGTTTTTTGTTGTTGTTGTTTGTTTTTTGTTGTTGTGGTGGTGTTTTGTTGGTTTTTTTTGCCATGCTACTCAGAGACAGAAAACACTGACAGACAGACCGAAGAAAAAATTCTAATTCTGAGGAATGTTCTATCAGGCAGCATTACTCACCACAGTATTTCCATGTTTTTTCAGCATGATATGCAGTTCCAACATATTTGCACAATGGCTGCCTCAAAATATGCAAATACAAGTATTTGTCAGGCCAAGAAATTTCAATTGGAAATTTTAGGAAATTTAAGCAGAAGAAAATGAAAACTGAATTTTGTATTTAAGTAATCATTAATTCTTCATTCAAATCGCAGTTTTTGAAAAGTTTCTGATAGAATGCTGTTGAATCATAAACTCTGTCAAAACTCATCTTTGCTAGAATATTCTGTAACTAGCTACCTACAGTTTTAAGCAAATTAAATATCTTCCAAAAAGTTAATCGTATAATGCATATTAATTATCTAATTATATGATTTCACTAAGCTAAGCACCTGATTGTGTAATTCCATATTTTATAGCTGAAGTCTGTTACATAATTAAGAAAAAGGTAAATTTTAACAAAGTACATTATAATGTACATTGGGTAGGAATAAGACAGTGACATTTGTGAGTCACATACATTGTTTTGAAATGGAAAAGTGCCTAGCTCTGCTGTGAAACAAGAGGGCATGCTATTAACAGCAACCTGATCATTAAAATGTACGGTCTCTTCAAACCTTTTTATGTCACTTGGTATTTATGGATGCAGTGACTATGTATTTAAAGATACAAGGTTCTGATTCAGAGAGGACGTGAAAATTATGAGAAAGCTAACCACATAAAGAAGAATTCTACATCAAGCAGTCGTTTTGTTAGAACATTATGAAACAGTGTGGTTTTGTTTTTGAAGAAAACCAGGCTTATTCTCAGATTTCAAAATTTTTAAACAATTTAAACTGATGGAAAGCCTGGAATGGGGGATGCAACTGCAAGTCACTGTCATGTTTTGGTTTCTATTGATAACAACACATAAGCAGATTTTTAAAAGAATATTTTTAGTGATATTTCACAGAAGCAACTCTACATATAGGATGGTGGATGAAAATAGTAATTAAATATAGTTTTTAAATGACATACTTGTGCAAGTTTTGAGATAGGATTTTGTGTTCCACAGTCACACGTGGAACCTAAAATATACATCAGAATAATTCTGACTGCCTAATGCTTGTCTACCCATGTGACTAATTTTGAAGATGTACTTCTACAGAAAGCTGTCAGTTTTTAAAAAGATCATCAATAAAAATGATTAAGCAAAAGGACACTTTTTATCTTCTCCACAGATAACCCCGTGTTTCATTAATAAAGAGAATGGAAGACAGATCACCCAGTTCTTCTATCCGGTGTTTCTCTAAGAACATCGGGTATAACAACTGTAAGCTGGAGAAGGATGTCTTCAAGAGTCTGAAGACTGCAGAAAATAAAGAGCAAGACTGCACAAAGGGAGTTGTAGGGCTAAGTCCAACATGGTCATTACAAATCTGGTATGCTAGCAGTCTCGTGAGACATTCTACAAGTTACTCTGAAAATATTCTAATTGAGATCTGAGGCAGGAAACTCTACTTTTGCACATGCTCAGACTTGCTCTGAACAGTGTGAACTGCAGCCGTGCCTGCATTTTGAGGCTCTGCTATGGGAAGCAATAAGGAACAAGGCATTGCCCTCTATCACGTTGATGTTTATACGATATCACCACCAATATGGCCACTGTGCAACAAAGAATGCAAAATTTATACAGGCGGAGAGAAAAAAAAACAAAACAAAAAAAACAAAACAAATCATGAGGATCAACTGAATTAATCAAGGGAACCCATTTTAGAAAGCCAGGGTCCATGTACTAACAGAGATAACTCTCTTTGGACCTCTTTGGAGGCAGTTAACTCTTCAGACGTCCAATATAAAAACATGCCCCAGATCTTAGCATTTCTTTTTAGCTAGTTCACAGGCCTCAAAAGCTAACAATTAAAATCAACAAGTTCCAACCTCTAAAGTGGGATATCCTATATACAATAGAAATTCATTGTAATCCAGTAATTATGACTTGGAGGTCACATATCTCAGTAGTGAAGTGGAAGAGCACTCATAACAAGAATAACATAACTGATTCAGAGATATCTGAACTATTAGTCCTATATCATAAACTGAATTGTCTTCCTCTACACACTTGGATGGTTCGTTAGGTATGTGATTTCTGCAGTGTTTCTGTAGTCTGTATATTACAAAGTATCTATCTGTCTGATCTGTGACACTCCAGAATGTTTTTGTTCAGCACCAGATGTGGCTAGTCAACTACAAGAGGCTTGTAAGGATAGAAGCCAATAAATACAGGTTGCTACTAAAAGTAATGCCTCCTATTTGTTTCTACAGAAAACTACAAGTAACTACTTACTACAGTTACATTATTTGATAGAGCAAATTCTCTGTTATGAACACTGTTTCTCAACATAGTCACCACTACTGGTTATGCATTTTTTGCCAGCAATGAACAAAAGCCTTCATGCTATCTGGAACATGGCTTGTCACATCACTGTCACCACTGTAGAAATACACCACCCACTGATCCCACTGTGCTCACGTCCACTATTTGGTGTCTATAAACATTCAGCAAGCAACAATAAAAGTCAACGGGTGTAATTTTTTTCTATGTACAGGAATTCCATTACACACCTTTGTTTCATATGCACTTCCATGTCAGAAGCCATTTGGTCAGACTGTCCTTTGCTGCCATTTGTCACACAGCAACAACATGTAAAGGAATATTGGTGGGAAGGTTCAAGCTCCACTATCATACCACCACCATCTGTCTCTGGTGTCATGGACCAGAATAATAAAACAGGAAGCATTCTTTTCACCATAGCCCTCTGCTGCTAAATCATCTGTCCTACTTGTATTTGAGCTTTTGAAAACTTCAGAGTAAAAAGACTTACTAAATCCATGCGTATTTGTTTGTAGGACTTGATGATAGAGCACTGTGAAAACTAACAAATTTCCGCCACTGTCTGTATTTGAACATTACAGTGAGAAAATTTTCTTCTTAGTTTTAAAATAACTGATAACATTCTACTCTTCCATTCACATTTAAATCCTCCAGTCAGTAAGTTTACAGAATTACAGTTATAGAATTGAGTTTCAGAACTCCCAGAAGACAGAGACAGTGTAATACATATACAAATAATCTCTCACCTTCTAGATCTTCCTTTTCAAAATGAGTTTTGAGAATGGACCGAGTTCCTCCTCTATCCACAACAGCTTCTTCATCATTTCTCTGCAAAAGGAAAAAAGGACAGGTGAGCTGCTTCCCACTAGGAATCTATTACCAAGACTGAAGATTGCTATGAAACATGGATATGCTTACTATTTATTCATTTACTCTTTCAACTCAGGAACCAAAAGTTTTTCAGAACTTCGCTTTCATTATTAAAGTCTATTCCTCCTGTGTCAGTTTTTACTGAGGTATGATTACAGCTAATTTTGACATAAAGTAGTTCTGCTGAAACATGCAAGACGATGAGTAAACTGCAGTTACTGTGAACTACAAAAAATATGAGTCAATGGGACAGTGAAAGAAATGAAAAGTGTCTGGCTGAGGTAGCTTTATTCTTTAGCTTTATTTATATTGTGGTCTTGAAGAAAGAGATTGTATATGTATTTTTGTTTACATAATATGAAATATACTGAGCTACAAGGAGAATTCCCAAATTATTAGCACTAACACTCCTTCCACTTTGGCAAAAACAGAGAATGATATTCAGAGGCAGTATGATAAGAAAAAGAACATTAATACTATGAAGACAAGTGGCCAGATTTACAACTTGCAAAAAACAAGCTGTAGTTACAATGAAGGCAAATACTATACACTAATAACATAAAATAAAAAATCTATTCTTCCACTGGAACTCATTTTATGCCTAATTTTTACTGTGCTCATATATGCATTGTAAATGTATTCTCTACTGCACTCTAAACATATTATGCCATGCATTGTGCTCTAACTAAAAAGAGGTACAGGAAGTAGTCACTTCAGGCACCTCAGGCACGTATCAAAACTCTCTCAGTAGAGAAATGTTTCGGGAAAAGGTCAGCAACAAGGCACTGGATGCTGTGCAAAACAAGTTGGCTTTGCTAAAAGCCTAACATCACCAATAGTGAAAGAGAGGAAGGGAGGGAGGAAGGCAGGAAGGAAAGCAGGAAGGCTATAATTCACAAGATGATCCAGAGTGGTTTCCAGTAAATAATGATGAAGAAAAAAAGTGTTAACTATACAAAAGAAATTAAAAGGCAAGCAGGGAGGCTTATTGTTTTGTCCCACATGAATTTCTTTACCATAAGTGTGGTGAGGTGCTGGAACAGGCTGCCCGGAGAGGTTGTGGATGCCCCATCCATAGAGATGTTCAAGGGCAGATAGGATGGGGCCCTGGGCAGCCTGGGGAGGTTAGTGGCCCTGCTATGGCAGGGGGGTTGGAGATCATGATCCTTGAGGTCCCTTCCAACCCTGCCCATTCTGTGATTCTGAGATTCTGTGAAACTATCAGTTAATATATCAATACATATTTCTCATTAGTGGAAAGGTTTTAGTAAGGGATGTATTAGAACCGGAACTGCATGATTTCTATGTATAAAATTGGTATCTTAATGAAAGTCTGAGACAAGGGATTTGAATACCAGTTACACGCTGAATATACATCTATATATAGAATGCAATAGAACATAACAAGAAATTAAACCACATGAGAACAAATCCTTAAAGAGCAGATGCCCTAGGCAAAAAGATTCACATCTAGAGCTAGATGTCATAAATTCTGGATCTAAGTTTTTTGTTTCAGGCTTCTCTCTTTTTTAAAAATAGCTGTCATGCTGTAGCTATCTTATATAGAAAAATCCTAGGAATGTGTTAGCACCAAGCATTTAGGCTGCTAAAGCAAAAGACTGTGAGCATTACATTTGTCTTTATTAGAGCTTTCTAGTAGATAATAGCAAATAACTGAAGTCTGATGTAGAGAAAAGGCATTCTATTCAAACTGCTCAATTATTTAAAATTCACAAAAAACATATTAAGATGCATCAGAACAGTATATCACACAAACAATTTGATCATATTAGGTAACATTAAACCATTATTTAAAGAAGTCAGACTTAACTTGGCATGTGGGTTAGGCTGGCACAATGTCCATGGGTGAATGGGCAAAGAGGATGCCAAAGGCCAGGTATTACAGCCATGTCAGAAGTAGAGCTATTCTAGTGTAAGACACAGCCACCAGCATTTTGCTGTTACTGAAAAGGCACTATGGAAGTAAACTTAGGGGAATTTCTGTAACAGGGAGAATATTAAATTACAGGGAAGTTTAAGGCTTAACACATCATCTAACTAAACTATATACAAACTAATTCATTAATATTTATCAAAATATGCTCATACACTTTGACTTCTCCTTTCCCATGTGTTCAATTTTCAGCTTCTGGCAATCTCTTCCTCCTCTGTCTCCTCTTGTAATGTCACAGCAAGTCTCAGCCTTGCCTCATTCTCAGAAGTGGGTTTGTTCCATTAATATTACAAGGAAAAACAGCTTAATTGGGAGTTTTGTGTTGTTGCCAATTCACTTGTCAAACTCTGAGAAAAGTCCAATTAAACAAGCCTTGCACTGTGCACTTCACTTCCCAGGGAGCAGTATGAAAGCCATCTTGCATTTATCAGCACAAGAGTCGTATTGCACTTAGTCCGGAAGTAATTTCTGTGATTCCTGTGCTGCATACTTGTAGGAAGGAATAAGGAAGTGAAGGACTCACTAGCAGTTTAGCACAATTAATCTCATTTTGATGGAAGCACTACAGAAATACAAGTAGTAATTGCGGCAGATTCTCTCCACTTTCAGATGATGATTAGAGACTAGAAACATAACTTCAATTGGTAATGCTCTGCTTTCTATTAGGATGTCACGAAAACATAAAAAAGATACTATTAAATGTTGTAATAAGAAACTGAAAGTATAGGCAAGAAGAACTGTAAGACAGTCATGAGAAATTTAATGCATGCTCTGGGTGACTTTTCATGTACCAAATAGCCACCAGCCTCCATACTAATATCCTCAAAGTATATGAAAGCCATGACTTCACTGCAGTTTTGCCCACCACTTTCAGTGTGATCAAAGCGGGGCATGAAGATCTTTTTCATAATCCTCCCATGTTCATGTGAGAATTCTGCTGCTTCTTCAATTCCCCGTTTGAATATGATGAAGGTCAGAAATGTTAGATGATGCACAGGTCTGCTATTTTGGTGTTTAAGCCATACTAAACTACTGGAGCAGTCTGCATACAAATTTATGGACACACTGACCAGGTAGGAGTCTTTGGTACTGTCCATTATTGCAACGAGTTGCTTGCTAAATCCACCAAACACTGTGGTCTACTGTTTAAAGCATGAGAGGAGGATCCAGAATGTACCCTGTGCTAATCCTGAATCTGTCACTGACTCGATGTGATGGAAAAGTCACTTAATCTCATTGCCTCAGCTTCCTCATCTGTAAAATAGGGACAATAATACTTACTTATCTGCCTTCCTCACTGATCAGCTCTGTGCCATAATTAATATTCATACAGCATTTTAAAAAACTGTAAAGCACTACAGAAGTGCAAAGTCATTCAATTTAGAAATATGTACAGTGTATGCAATGTAAAGAGATAATAGGACACCACAGATTGGTAAAAATCAACATTTAGACTTTTTCTAAACATAACATCAAGTTATACTACTACCTTGTAATGCAGTGCACAGCTATGACAACTGTCTGGGAAAAGGTTATGATATAAACAAGTACATTGGGTTAACTTTCTTTTGGTCTAATCCAAGAACAACACTAAAGAAGCCAGTGAAATTGCATTTCTCTGGAGCTGCAGCCAGAGTGCAATAAATGTTCTAATAAATATAAATATACTTAGAAACAACTAACATTTTACTCTTTTGAATTATATTTGTTAATATTCTGTGTTATCACAGAATGGTTTAATTAAAACGTAGGCAGGAAACAGTTTCCCTGAAACAGTAAAATATCTGCAAGCACACAAAGTAAGAAGAACAAATAACGTATCTGGAATAGAAGGGCAAGGAAAAGCTGAGGCATTCATGTGGAAACCACAGGCTCCTTAGAGACCAGGGCTCAGCAACTCTGCTCAGCTCAGGATTTCACCTTTTGCATTTTCCAAATGAACAGTGAAATGACTCACCACTGCACATACCTCAGAGGAAAAATCTATTCTAATGAAAAAGTGTTATAAATACTGACATCACAGTTTTTGTTTCTTGATACTAGTTTTAACATATTGGTAAGTACAGACAAGCAGAAAACAGAGCAAAAACTCTGCATCATTTACATTGCAACTGCACATTTTTAAATTGAAATATGTATGTGAAGTTGCTTATTTTCGAACAAAATTAAAAAGAAATAAACTGTCTTAGATTATTTTATTTCTACTTTTTGTATGTGGTCATGAAGACTGAAGGTTGTAGTAAGTGCTAGGAATACAGATTTTCAACACTTAGATGAACAAATTATAATGTGAGGTCACAACTCTAGATAGTATTTGTATGTATACAGGCGAGAAGTAACAAAAAGCTTCATGGTTTTGAAAGCTGTAACAAATGCTTGAAGTGCCCTTCCACATATAAAACCATTTTAATTAACGAAGAAACTGCACACTCAGAAAAGCAAAGAAATATCATTTTATAGCAGATATTTGTGGGTGTTTTTTAGTTGCAGCAGTTATAACTGTGCAAGCCTTCAATACTCAATATCTCAGTTATGTTAGATGTCTGAGCAAAAAGAAGAGGAAAGTAACTTCTTTCAAAGATGTATCCAAGCAAAAGCATATAAGAAATATTTTTAGACATGCTAGGTGCTAAGGTAGATGCACACACCTGTAGAACTTCAAGGTATCTCTAGATGATGGAATTAGGATGTACATTTTATGTATTTATTTACTAAAAAAAGAAAATGTATGGTCTTAAAAGACACTTGCATACAGCATAAAACCATCTGAATATTGCACAAACATTTACTGAATATCATCTGTGCTACAGTAAATAAGGTAATAATGGTTTAACAATTAATATACATGCTAATTTAAAAAATTATTAAATAGTCAAAAGAAACACTTTGCTGTCCTTCCTTTGGTACTCTGTTCTACTAATATATTTGGTGCTTTTATATTTTGGGCAAGCAAAACCAAGAATTTATTTATTTATTTATTTATTTATTTATTTATTTTTATCTCTCTTCCTATCTAAATTTCCTTCACAGATGGCTACCTTTATTTTCCTTCTCTGATTTTTGGTCAGTTTACAGTTAACTGGATGATTGCTTTTCTTCGAAATAGGAAAAAAAGTCAGCTATAAAGTGTATTGGTATTCCAGAAAATTCTTTGGGACTTTCAAACGTTCATTTAAAATCCTTTCCATTCTTAAATTCTTAATACACTCATAGTAAAAAACTGCAACATAACCAACAATCCTTTTTCACCATTCTTCTTTCTGTAAAATGGCATAGGCATAGCAGGAGCCATTTTATTTTTTCCGCAGTAGAAGTGCCTGTGACACATGTGCTGACTCATTAGGAAAATAATCATGTTATTAATTGCTCCTCTAAATAAGACACTTATTGACGATTAGACAACCTACATAATTCTCAAATGCCATATGGTACTATGGAATGCCTGTTAGAATATTAAACACTGCATACTATATTAAATACTGCATTCCTATAAACAATAGAAATCTGTTACATTAAATACTTTTTGTTACTTTATATTATCAGTATTTATATCTTTTGGAGATGGAATTCTAATGTATTAATTTTAGTTCATATATTTTTCCATGAAGCTAGTGATACAAACCTTGTGTGTTCAGCTTTTCTGTGATCTGTAGTGAGACTCTACACATTTATCCAGACCTCACATACACATCTTGATTGCCTTCCCAGTTTGAAGATTTCAGCATTGTATTATTTATATATCTCTGTGTTGTAATTATTTCAGACACAGTGTGACGTATCTATTTTTACAATCATTTTGGTTAAGAGCAGCTTGTCATTTCATAAATGTGACATTAACACAGATAAAGAAAAGTAGTTTTTTGAACTCAAGAGCTGCCAACTCAGAGAATATCTTGCAAAGACAATTAACCTAAAAGGTAAAAAGAAAAAAAAACAAAACAAAAAAAAACTGCTGTATGTAGATGCATGCCTCCATGTTGTAGAAAGCAAATCAGTGACTGCAATGTTCAGCCTTGTCCTTCACATTGTCCTTGAGCAGACACAGTCACACAAAATTGATTTAATACAGAGTGTATGCTTACAATTTATATGCTGTAATTCTTTTCTCTTTTATAAGATAAGAAAAAAAAAAAAAACTTGCTTTGAATATTACCACTTAATTGCTTCTATTGCATATAATCATATCTAACAATCTGTTTCAGTGGAAAGGACAGTGAATTTTATTTTTCTGATGAAATATTGAAATATGAAATATTTTTCTATTCTACCAGCTATACTACATCATCCTTCTCCCCTCTAACCATTTATCAAGGAAGACTCATCAAAACATACTTTTTATACAATAACATCTATTCTGTAAGGTCTAAAGAAATAATTTTTAGAAGTTTCTCTCTAATAGTACTAGGATTCTTTTTGCAGCAGCTTTCTTCAGTAATCACTACTAGTTAACACAAAGCACATACTTTTTTGGTCAGCTCTTCTCCACATAAGTCACCCTATGCAAAAAGTAGAAAGCAATTAGTTTTCATTCCAGATTTGTATCTTGCTCAAGGCTGAATGTCATATGCATAAGAGCATCTCGTGTTGTCTTTTTTCCCCTCTTCTTTTCTCTCTTTTTATAGAAGTCAAGAACTGCTTAGTATGACTCAATAGAGAAGTACCATTCTCTGCAGCACTGCTAAAAATTGCACTAAAAAGCACTGGCTCCAAAGAGCTGGTCTGCTATTGACCTGAGACTGAAGGCGCTTTAAATACAATAATGCTATTCCTGTAATATATACACATAGACAATCATTTCAGACATTAAATATAAGCACATACAATTGTTATAAATGTAATGCAACTAAATACAAGCAGAAAACACACATGATTAAAACAAAGCAGTCTGAGACAAATAAATGCTCACTATTACATGTAATTCCTGTGTTTATCTACATTGACATATCCTGTGCTGGTTATACACATTATGCAATATCAAACGGCTATGCAGCAGTGCATAAATGAATGCATAAACACTAAAATATTTCCTTATTGTGCAATAAAGAACTTCTTTCTTAGAATAAACAAGAAATCCACTTAATGCATTTGCAAGGCAATTATGTTACTTTGCTGCATATATTCTTAATATAACTATGCAACTGGAGACAAAATTTCAAGATAAAATAATACATTTATTTATTGCATTAATACCTAGATGCCCCACTTTTCCTGCCTTCACTCACCCATCAGAAAAGAATTCTTTGGCTGCAGCAACATAAGGGGAGGGAATAGGGAGGAGACAGAAAAAGGAAGTTGTAACAATGGATACAGAGATGAAGTGGTGAGCTGTTTTTTCTGGATTCTGGTACTTACTTTCAAAATTTACATTTAATTGCAATTGTATTTGCCACCTTTTGTATATCTTGGAGTAAAACTATCAGTAATGTCTAAACAATGTGAGAGCCTTAGAAAACCTGAACAAGACCCTTAGAGTAGTTGGATTCCTTTGAACATTTTCTGCCTAGTTAAGACTCCCTTATCTTTCCCCTTCCTTCCTTCCTTCCTTCCTTCCACATCACTTCTGCCAAGTTTGTAAGCTAGTATTTAATCAATTACTAGTCTCAGAAAGACCTCTGAATAAATAAAAGATAGTGCTTCTTGCTGCTAGTGAAGGAAGATAGAAGCTGGCTCACATCTCTGTAACTGTAATTTTATTCCCTGTGCTTCGCATTCTTTATTACACTGTCAAAACACTTGTAAGTTATTGAGGTAAGAAGAGCACAAGATTCAATCTCAGGCATTTTCCTCTGCAGTTATTGTTTGAATATCTTATCCTAATGTAGTCCCATTAGCTGAAATCTTCTTTCGCTTCATAGCAATGGCTATGTCAACTACTAAGGAAAACTCCAACAGCATGAGAACAGATGTGAAGACTTTATCTAAGGCCTAAATCAGATTTACTTTCAGCTTGTCTGGGCTCCCTCTTGGCTCAATGCCAGGTGAGGATATAGCCAGGGTAACAGGATTATTTAGGTGTAGTTACAAATTAAACATGCTAAGTGTAGCTCATTGTGCAAGAAGGTATTTGCTGCTGGGTAACAAATGGTAAAAAGTAAATTGTTTTGATTTCTAGATTTGTAATCAGCAGTAAGATATATTGAGTTTTATGTTGGATACACTTCTTAATTCAAAGGTCCTGCTTCAGTCTCAGAAAATTGAGGTGTCTCTAGATGAAATGTGTGCAGACTTCTTTCCTTAGAAATAGCTCATGTAGAAGAATCACAGAAGGCAGTCTTCTTGCAGCAGTTACTCATGTGGAAGTAGCAAGTGCAAAGATGAAAGGAGGTCATGACCAAGTTATCGGGACTTGTTTCTACAGCAACTGCAACATTAGGAGAGAGGACTTTTTCCATTCATTTACAGGCACAAAAATGTGGTAAGTTTGGTATCTATATCTTTTACATACAAATGTATGCTAAATATAGATTGAAGCACTTTTTTTTTTCCCCCAAGACTTACTGTATAATCTGACTATCCAAAGAGGCAGGAGAGTAAACTGAATGGACTATTAGACTGATTGACTGTGAACATTCTTACTGGCCAAACTCATTTCTAACCTTTCAAATAAGTTTGCTAACACTAATAATATCCTTCCTATATGAGTAGGGGAAGTAATCTGACTAAACCAAATCTAATTAAAAAGTGTTAAAAATAAGATGGCCTTCTTCTCATCCATTGTCAGGAAAAAAATGAACTTAGAGTACTGTACAATTTTCTGTTGCAGGCACAGAGATTAAACTGGAATACTTGTGGCTCTTCAGAGGGGTCTTCTATATCTGTTATCTTTCTTCAAAAGAGAAGAAAGATTGAACCATACCAGTTAGTGATCAAACCTCTCAAAGTTGAGAGGGCTTCGTTTCGTTGGCTTTTTTTGTTTAGACTGAAACTAGTAAATAGCTTCCTGACAAGTCTTTCCAACAAATCTATTTTGTCCAAAATGTATGAATAGCAATGTAGGGTTCAGTCTGAACAGTCCCTAAATCATCCACATAGAATCACAGAATCATAGAATAATAAAATAGCTTGGGTTGCATGGCACCTTAAAGATCACACATTTCCAAACTCTCCCTGATGTGGGCAGGATTTCCAGCCACTAAATCAGGCACCAGCTTGGGCTGCTCAGGGCCCCATCTAGCCTGACCTTGAACACCTCCAGGGATGGGGCATCCACAGTTTCTCAGGGAACCTGTTCCAGCACCACATCATTCTCTGAATTAAATATTTCTTCCTAATTTTCTAATCTTAAATCTAAACCCCTCCCTCTTTTATTTTAAAACTATTTTCCTTTGTCCTATCACTATCAGACCGTGTAAAAAATCTGTCTCTCTCCTGATTATAAGTTCCTTTTAAAATCTGGAAGGCTGCAAATAATGTCTTCCTCAAGCCTTCCCCTCTCCGAAATGAAGAAGCTCAGCTTCCTCAGCCTGTCTTCATAAGAGAGGTGCTTCAGACCTCTGGATATCTTTCTGGCCCACCTCTGAATCCACTCCAGAAGCACTACATCTTTAGACCTCCTTTAGGATATTTCTGGAGCAGCATCAGAAGAAAATTCTGAAAGGATAACTTAGTGTTTTTTGTCTGTAGAGATTTAATTTGATTTACGTAATTTTTCTGTCATTAGTGATTTATTTTTTTTATCAAGGCAACTGTAATTGATGTGATTGACAATCACAGGTTTTTATCACCCAAAAATGTCCTGCTGCATGCTAATGCATACTTTCCCTGAGTGAAATGTAAAGAACTTTTACAGTGTCTATACAGTATAAGAAAAAAATATCTCATAATTAGACAAAGGTATTCCAGCTATCTCTCCTCTCGTTCCTTACCCATCTCAGATCATCAGTAAGTCATAGTGGCCATTGGGGGCCATGCACAAATTATGAACAGTAGTAGTTCAGCTGATGTTCTCACCTCTAAGAGATCTAGGAACTAGTCTCGTTCAGAGTGCATATGCGACATAATACAGTTTTAAACATCAACTTCCATGAGCTTGCTATTCTAAATTCATTAAGATATTTGACAGCAAAACAAGCTAGAAGTTAGAAATCATTTATATTACTTTAATATTATTTTATATTAAAATTACAAAATTTGCCTCATAAAAGTACTACCATACAGTAGAAAGAAAATGTCAGTACTACTATGTGAAAGGAATTTTATTGTTAGAAAAGATCTTCACAGTTTTCATTTTCAATTTTCTCTATGGCCACTAAATCCTGCTGTGTTAGGGATACTTTTCCAAAGCAAAAGTTTTTTCAACAGGCCCTTCTAACAGGCATAACATTTACATATTTGTTTATGTATTTGCTAGATTATCAATATCACATTACAATTAACCTTTCAAACTTTTTGATCTAGGTACTTCCAGCATGAGGGAGAAAACAGCAGAAATGACTTGATACTGAGTTTTACTGGTTCAGCACAAGTAATGGTTTTTTTTTAATTACATACCATTATTTGTATCTCATTATATTGCTGTAAAGTAAAAACAATTATATACACAATGATGAAAAAGAATGATCAACAGATGCTTTTCATACCGTTCCTTGCAACACAACACTTTTATTTAAGACTGATTTGTGTGTATGTGTTTTTATACTCTAAAAAGATAATACTTGCTATTAAAACAGTATGCTGTATGCTGCTAGGTACTTGGACCATTCACATTTACTACCCATTTTTACCAGACAGTTCTTGGTACCATCTCATTGCAGGTACTTAGCAAATAACAATATCCCAGGCTTTATTTTGCCTCATAAGGACCCTCACCTATAGCTGCAAATACTATCATTTTTTTGAATTAGTATTGCTACTAAATATAAATGTGTTCACATGCAGAGAAAGAAAAATAGCATCTGTGGGCTCTGTTAAGATATATACTCCAAATGTATGTATGATGTATGATGTGATAGTAAATAGTTTATAACTACACCAACAGTCATGTATTTTAAAAGAGAAGCAGTAGGTATGCAAACAATACACAGCAAGCTAAGTGTAACAGCATTCAAACAAGCTAACCAACCTATGCAGTCATTAAAAGGTCTTATACTTAACTTTACAGACTACAGAAGAGTTCTGAGAAAGATGGGGTACTATAAGAGAAAGCACACAAAGAAATGGGAGATAAATAGATAAAATAGATACGTACTGCCAGAAGAGCAAATAAAAATTCAAAGTTGTGATTAAATACCTCTTCTGAAAGGGAAAGAAAGAAAGACATAATTTTTAAAAGAAAGACCAGAAGTTTTTATTTGAGAAGATGAGTAAACAGACTTTTAAAAGCAAATGATGTAGGCAGAGGAAAAAGCTAAGATGATATTAACACCATTAATCAAGTGAAGCAAAGCTTTAAGTTTCAAAGTCAGACAGGAAGATGAGATCATAATAGTCATAGTACTGATATGAGCAGGCCTTCAATGTGAATTATGGCTACAGGGACAAACAAGAGCTCAGAGCTCTCAAACTCAGAGCTGTACAGAGGAAGAAGAATGCATCAGTAAAGAAAACTCTGGAATTGTGTCTGACATGATTGTGTTCAGATGACCACTGAAGACCAAGAAGATTTTCTGAGACAGGTTGAGTTTAACTGGAGTGGAGGTAGACCACAAAAAATACAGTAGCAATATCTTCACAAAGATTGTGTTTATGGCTACATTATCCAAAACTAAGGTGTGAAGGAGAATACAAAGGCTGATAATGGATTCCTGGGTGAAAAACACACCTACATACAGAAAAAGGAGGAGGGGAGAAGAAGATTTACCTAAAAGGAAATAAAGTCTGGAAAGAGAATCAACAGGAACAAAATGACAGATGCCTAAAACCAACAAAATTTTGTGAAGAATACAGCATACAAGCTTGGAGATAGGACAGATGGAGTGGAGGAGAATAGGGAACTAGCCTGGAAGTCTTCCAGGTATAAGTCAAATTGAACATTAGTAAGATAAATATCCATGCAAACGACAAACCAGAAGTGAGCAGTGTTTCAGAGAAAAAGGAGGAAGAAGCTTGAATTTTGATGCTGGTTGGTTAATCTTAATAAATTTACATGGAAGCAAGAAGAAATAGATTATTTAAATGGGGGGAGTATAGAGTTCATAACAAAATACAAAACAGGGAAAACAGCAAGCAAAGATACTCATTGCATAACAAAAATCCTAGAAGTGTAGAAATCCCTAAGTCAGAAAGTCAGCAAAATCAAAAGATTTCCACCCGAGATACTAAGCAGCATCTCCGCAGCATGGCAGATGGTATTAAGAAATGAGAAAGTAGATATTGAGAGTCAATCAGGACCGTGAATTGTCAGAAGGGTTTGGAAGTGGATGAGAACAACAATTAAAATAGATGAGAAGAGCAAAGAAAACAGAGACTACAAGCGAGTCTATGCTAATAGAGGAAGTTATAGAGAAATAGAGGAAATAAGAGCAGAAAAGAAGTCAAGATTGATTTTTAAAAAATTTTACACACTTCCATTCTTGGAGTGAGAGAATAAAAATGTGGAAAGTTAAAAAAAAAAAAAAAAAAAAAAAGTTATCACAGAAAAGGAATTCAGAGAACACTGCGCTTAGAGGTGACTACTACTACTCAAGTGTGTAGCTGAGTATGTATAATAACGTTCAAATGAAAAACAGCACCAGGGCAGCTACAGAGCTGGATGGTCGTCCATATGGAAATCAAAATGTAAGGAATTATTAATGAAAGAGAAGAAAGTTGCAAGTCAAAGTCAGAGACATAGATGGTAGTAGGTAGAGTTGTCTGCACAGCAAATGCTAAAAATGTTAGGCTAGAAAAAAGCAAATAATTATTGTTCAAAAAAGAAAGAAAAAAAAAGGAAAAAAGAAGAGCTCAGGAACAACATGCCAATTTCTTTGACCCAAATCCAAAGAAAGTACTATCAGAGATAGCAGTCTTCATTTAAAAAAAAAAAAAAAAAAAAAAAACCCATAACATAAAAAAAAAAAAAACACAAAAACCCACAATCATGGATGAACCATTGTTAACAGGAAAAAAGAGAACAGAGAAGGTAATGAAGACAATGGGGTCACCTAAAGGAAAAAAAACACCAAATAGTGGAGGATGAACTTGAGGCAGAGAAATTTAAAGCAATAAGGGTAAGATAGAACTGTGATCTGCACATAGGATATAAAAGTATGAGAAGTATCAGACAGAACATAAATAAACAAGGACCAATAAAGCAATCAACAATAATGATAGAAAAGAAACTGTGCCATCTTGATTGTTACTCTCCTATATATTCTAAAGTCTCTAAATAACAGAGGCTATCATGTATACTTTCTACATACTCTGTATATTTGTTGTTTAAATAAATTACATGCTAATTTAAAATACTAGTTGATAAGAATGATTTGCTTAAAATTAAATCCTATTCCTTATATTCTATACCAAGTCCACATAAACAGTATTGGTGGATGCATTTTATACTGGTGCTCTCTGTAATTATATTAGTAGTTCATGCCAACGTGCACTAATATATCTTTTGTAATGTAGAACTGGACTAATTTAAGTCCTATTCTCCTGGGAATTTTAATCATATTTATGGATTGTTTGCCAGAATAGCACGCTGATTGCTTAATTCTTCTTATAATATAGTACACAAGAGAATTAAAAATATCACTGGTTAAGTGCTCCCCTGCATCCTTGGACATATAGATGTCTGAGTTCTTGGAAAGGGGGACCACAGCTATTGGCTAACACAATAAAAATTCTCACAGTTGATCTGCATGAGAGGAAAAAGAATAAAAAAAAAAAAAGCGCTTTGAAATTCACTCCTTTCCCTCACTCTAATGCGCTAATCATGCTAGTTATGTATATTTAAAAGACAATGGGAACACTTAAAATTATGTGCAATAATCATATTTTCTTTACAATGTTTGTATTCTAGTATTATTACACCTATGGATTACACCTATGGTTTCAAATTGATTCCAGTTCTAAAGTAGCAGAATACAACCCAAAGCAGCAGCTTCATAATCCATAAGGTTTTTTATTTGCATTTATTTGCATCAGCCACAAAATCCTGCTGCAAAGTAGAGGAATTCACAGCAGTCTGGATCACAACAAAGATATTAATCCACAAAAATATAACTGAGATCCTACATTTATTTGCACCTTGTACAGTTCCAATGTGGTCAATGGGAACTCAGAAGATACATAACATTCTTGGAAATTTTTATTTCAAACAACAGCATTGCTAAAGACTGCCACAGAATACTTGAATATGTAAGAGCTTTCTTCCGCATAGAAGCAGAGTGATACATTTTAAACTGAAGCAGGGCATAGAAGCATCAACTGGAGACTCGAAAGAGTAATAGGAAGTTAGCAGAACAAAACAAATCTATCTTAATCCATGTTTCAAATCAAAATGGCTGACAGCTTTTATAAAGCAAGTAAAGACTGAAGCCATTTCATCCAGTTCTGCTTATACTGAAACCAAAGAACTTTTGACAAAGGAACAAAAGAAGACAGAACCACTTTCGGAGGAAAGTCCCTACTTCTGCCTTTAGCAGTGGATCTGACTTTCACAGGACAGTCAGTAAGGCTACCCATCCACCAAAGCTTCATAAGCACTGTAGAAGCTGGTTCCAGCACAACTAACACTTTATCTGTGCAGTTTATGCGTGTTTCTGATCTACGTGCTAAGAAGGGAAATATTAAAAAAAAAAAAAAAGAGGAAGAAAAAAAAAAGTAGCAAGTGATATATTTAATTAAGATAGCTCTCCTTTTCTGTAGCATAAAGACCAAGTCAATAAATCTTGTGCGTAATTCTTGTAATAGATATTACTGTTAATCACTTAAAAACTTCATTCCTGATCATTCTCATCCTTCAGTTTTCATCACCCTGAATCAAAGAAGTAATGCTCATTTCAAAGAATTATAAAAGATTAGCAAAGGTGTGATGACTTCTTTGAAGTTGCCCATGAAAAAAAAAAAAAGCAATGCTGACATTATCTTGTATTTATCTTTCTGATATTTTAAACACTTATTACACATTCCTGCTTCCTCTGTTATTCTTTTTACTGCCATGCTGCACTACATTTCTGTGGAGATCCAGCCTGTGTGGAAGACAATTGCTGTTAAATTTGCATAACCTTCCAATAAAAGTATCAGGATATTTTAGCCAACAAATCCCAGATTATAATCCAAGTTCCACAGGTGTGGAATGAATGTAGTGTGCAGCACCCTTGAAGGCATCCATGTAAGTTTGAACTGGATGACCATACATAAGGATGTCACCTTTTGCAAAGATTTCTGAACAGTGTTTGTCAATAATCACCCAGTGATCCTGCTATTGGTTAGTAGCAGATTATAAGAGTAAAATTACAAGGCACAGTAATTATGGTATAATGGAAAAGAACTGATCCTGTGGAATCATGCTGTAATTCCTTGAAGGAGTAAAGAAGGATGACAGCTGGAATCAGATGTGTACAGAAATATAGTTCTTCACACAGCATGTTGGTGAGCTATGGAACTCCAGTGGATACTAAAAGTTTTGTTCAAGAAATGAGCTGATCAGGGAATAGAAGTCTTTTAAAAGCACCAAATATACAATTTAAGGAACAGACAAGACATTGTTGGAGGCACTGAGAACTGTGAGGTTCTCAGAAAGTACCCAGACAGTGTTGTTGTGCACATGCCCCACTTCTGTTTCCCTGGGGTTTTACCTCTATCAGAGAGACAAGATACTATGGGGAGCTCTTATGAGAGCACAGCCTCTGCAGTCTCAGTAAGAGGCCCTCTGACAAGAGGCTAGAAAACTAGACATGTGTATCTATTCCAACAGACTAGAATTGCACTAAGAATCTGATGAAGTAAACAAAACACTGCTGCCTTCATTAACAAAAAAAAAAATCCCCCAATATTAGGTTTA
The DNA here is from genome assembly GCF_026119805.1 of Tympanuchus pallidicinctus. Taxonomy (NCBI): domain Eukaryota; kingdom Metazoa; phylum Chordata; class Aves; order Galliformes; family Phasianidae; genus Tympanuchus; species Tympanuchus pallidicinctus. The sequence continues at coordinate 15,870,861 of NW_026294669.1, read as the reverse complement.
CCGAGCACCAGGTACTTATTGACTTGGAAATGACAAGTTCTCTGTTGTCTTATGAAAAGACTGGTTACACAATTACCTGCCACAGCTGCATACATCACCATGCCTAACATGAACATGCAAACTATAAAGCAAGAGAGGAACATATCTGTCAATGAACATACTGGGAGGGCAGGAACATCTATTATGGGGACAACAACAGCTGCAGGGCTTGGGCAATTTATTTTACAGGCTCACAGCTGCCCAAGGTCTATATATAATCATGTACTAAAAGTGACCAAAGCCCAAGAGCCTGGTTTACTATGACTGAATAAATTGCAGTTTATCTGAAGAACTTTTACACTGTCCATAGTAGAAGCTAAAGGCACTTTGCTGTACATTTCTATATTAAATTAGAGATCTACAGGTGTGCACAGAATAGCCAAGACAGTAAAATTAAAAGGAAATTATACCAGAAATTGATAATGACATTTTTATAGATATAAAAGGAGGCCCAGAAGGAAAATTAAGTCTGAGCTATTACCAGGGTAATTTGTTTATAGCTGATGATACAGACATTGCTAAAAACATAAATTTAACCTCGGTCTCAACAATTGCAAAGGATGCTAAAAAAGAAACAATTTAACACATCTTCACTATTGAAGCAGGCAAGACCAGGACACAATGTGTGTCCCAGATCTTTGCTGAAGTTGCCTGTACAATAGATGTTCAGGACACAAGGAAGATCTCGTAACAGCTTCTGACAGCACAGATTACATCTTTCACTGACATCCACAGAAAATATGCACATTTGCATTAGTAGTTAGATGGCTGAGAAATCTCATCACATCTGCACCCTACAAAACAAAAAACCACTCAGGAAAGAGGTGGAGGAGAGCAGAAGGCGGGCTGGGCAATAATCAACCCCAGTGAGTCACTGGAAGACACTCACTAACAGCAATGAGAAATTCACTTATGATTACATACAAAAGGACTGAGATCTAGCAGGGGGGGGCATGCTTGGCAAATGCAACAAAGCAATCACTTGGTGGAGAAAGTCATCACTGCCAAGAGTGCTTTTCATTCTGATATGCTTCGCCTTTCATTTGTTTACTGGCAATATTCAGTCATCTCCATTAAGACCTGTGCCTCAGTGGTCTAACTCATACTTTCACACGCATTAGCACAACTACCACAATGGATATTCTAAAGATAAGTTATATCAAAGTCACCAGGCATCAAGATTCTTCTGTAACAGTAATGATAGCACTAGGCCTACAACTGCCATGCGATTTAAGCATCCAGGAATAATCTTCAGTGCACTATACAGTGTTATAAGAAATGGTTACATTACTGACATTGGAAAAAAAAAATCTATTGATCTGTGATTTCTTTATTTATTAGATTTTTTCTAATGATCTGATGAACACACACACATATAAATTCTAAAATTTTACATTTCACCAAAATGTTTTCTTGGAATAAGACTAGAAAAGTTAGAAGAAAATCAGGGAGGAGATAAAAAAGGGGAAATAGAAATTCAGTGGTCTGGGGAGGGGGGATCTTCTGAATTTAAAGTATTTTGGATTATCTTTGCTGAATTGCTGAATTGTTGGCAAATAGAAAATAAATTCTTAAACACCTTAAAAATGGTGCAGCATAGAACTATTTTGAATAAAGAGCAACAGCTGCTGATATAACTAATTTGCATGGCTAACTGCTGGACAGAATCCCCCTAAAGAATAGCTTACCCTCTCACCTAGTCAAGTCTCAATCGCGTAAACTGTTATCACAGAATCACAGAAACACCAAGGTTGGAAAAGACCTACAAGATCATCCAGTCCAACCATCCACCTATCTCCAAAAGTTCTCACTAAACCATAACCTTCAACACAAAATCCAAACATTCCTTGAACACCTCCACGGTTGGTGACTCCACCACCAACCCGGGGAGCCCATTCCAGTGCCTGACCACTCTTTCAGAAAAGTAGTATTTCCTATCGTCCAGCTTGAATCTCCCCTGGCGCAGCTTGAAGCCGTTCCCTCTAGTTCTATCACCAGTTACACGAGAGAAGAGGCCGACCCCCAGCTCACTACAACCTCCCTTCAGGAAGTTATAGAGAGCAGTAAGGTCTCCCCTGAGCCTCCTCTTCTCTAGACTGAACATTCCCAGCTCCTTCAGCCGCTCCTCATAAGGCCTGTGCTCCAGACCCCTCACCAGCTTTGTCGCCCTTTTTATCAACAAGCACACTCCATACCTGAATGCAATTGCTAGTGTCAGCTTGCTCAGATATCCTTACAAACACAAGGACAAGATAGGGCTCCACTGTTTCCCTTAATTCAGGCAAGTGAAAAAAAAAGTGACAATTTCTGCTGAAAATTTTTTATCACAAGATTGGGGTATAAAACCGATACTGCTTTTGTTAGAATAGTTTTAACTGCATTAAATGTAGATACATAACATATGGATATGATTTATTGCATGCATTTTAATGACTGCATCTGCTTATACAAAATATTTCATAAAGGGAATTCAGATAATAAACTCATTATGTTATCAGAACCGAATTTTTAATCACTAATGGCTCTTACAGACTCTTCTATTTTATTTAGGCAACTGGGGAGACAAAATGGAAGCTATTACAAAAATGAGTAAAGTTTTACAATACCTCAAAATCCTTCCTCGTGTCCCTTAATGCCTGTTAATGCATTGAGTGCACTCAATGCACTCTGTTGAATATTTTGTATCAGCTGATGTTTGCTGCACCAGCTGAGAATACTTGAAAGCATGCTTAATGTTCTAAAGTTCCAACAAAAATCATTTTGGGCAAGTTGACAAGGCACAGTTGTAGTTCATATTCCTCAGAGTTCACTTTTTTTTTTTAAATTAGCTATTACCATGCCAGATGATGCCTTATTAATCAGTTCTTTAAAATTTACTTAGCTTCAAAAGCCAAAAGTTTAGAAGTTTGCCTTTAGAATTCATTCTCTGCTTATTTCATTTTTTACTTGGGTACTCATATTCCATACTAATTTCTAAATTCTAAATTCTAAAACAAGTTTCATCACTAGTGCAACTGCTACAACTGAAATAAAGCCACTTTCTAAGCTTTTCTTCTCATAAGATCACAAAAAAAGTATATGCCTTCACTCCTCATTTTTCAAGGATCCCCATCCAAAGCTTCCTATATTTGATGGACTATTTCACACACCATCTAAAGTTCCTTCCCAGACAATAGGAACCATCCTCTCTACTCATCTCGGTGAAGACATATCTGGAGTGCTCTATTTATTTCTGGGCTCCCCTCTTATAAGAAAGATATGGACATATTGGAGTGGAAGCGGACCAGGAAAACAATGAAGTGATTGAAGCTTCTGTCAAGTAAGGACAGGTTGAAGTAACTAGGACTGCATAGCCTGGAGAAAAGAAAGCCCAAGGAGGTCTTATTAGAATGTACAAGTAACTATGGGGGAGAGTAGAGCAGGCTTAGCCAGACTCTCCTCAGTGGCGACCAGTGACAGAGCAAGGGGAAATAATCACTAACAGAAATATGAGAAATTCCACTTCAACACTAGAAAAAAAATGGGATTTGTCGAACACTGGAACATGCTACCCAGAGCCTTTATTCTTGGAGATATTTAAAACCTGTTAAGACACTGTGCTGAGTAACGTGGTCTAGCTGTCCCTGCTCTAGGCAGAGAAAGGTGGACTCCAATCTCCTCAGCTCCAGGGAGCTTGATGACCTTCAGGTGTTCCTTCTGAACCCAGAAATTCTTCAGTCTTGCAATCATTATAATCTTTTCCTGATTTAATATATTTACACTTCTAGTCTCCAAGTCTAAAATGGTAAAAGATTGTCACTTGTACCAAGACTCATTCTCTGGAGTGTCTTGTCTCTATATCAAAGACAGAGCAGCAAGCCAGGATACATTGTTATTTTCTATTTGATTTGGGGGTATCTAATTTATTTCTTTTGGCCAGAATTCCCTTACTAACACTGAAAAACCTTGTAATCACTCAAAATCTTGTAATATCTACAGTTTAGAATAGATTCAAGAACACTATGGCTTTCCTTCTACGTTCACAGTGAAATCAGTATGGCACAATGGAAAGCTTTATATAGCTTATTCTGTAGTTTATATTGATCTTTGCTGATAGATCTATCAAAATTTACCAGAATTGCAGAACAGCACCTATTATTAGTTTAATTATCATGAAGCCTGATCACAGTAATGAAACAGCATTTATGTTAATGTTTTTGGTGTTTTGTGTTTATTATTATTAATAACTTATATCAACAGTCTGAGTAAAGCAAAATAAATACAGTCTTGCAAGAAAAAAAGAACAGTATTAACAACTCCTATTATCAATATCAGAGCAGAGAGAGGGGATGAGACAGACAGACAGACTGACTGACTGTAGTTGATTCTTCTCCAAAATGCCATCCTAATATGCATAACCGTTCTCTTTTTCTGTATCAGCCTGGTCATCTTCCTTACTACTCCCTCTTATGAGGCCCTACGTCTACGGCAACTAGTTGAGACTATTTCATAGATTACTATGACATTACTGTTTTGATATATTCACATTTTCATGTACTTATAAATTCCTTCAAATAGTTTTCACTCAGATTGATCACATAGTGACACTCTTGGAACACAAACCGATAAAGAGTTGCTTAGCTGCATATTTTGTTACTCTGCAGTTAGCTGTTGCACATTTATTTTAAGTTACTCCCTGCCTAGGTCTTTCTGGCATGTTTATTATAAACCCACCCTCATTCAGGTCATTAGGCCCACATACATAAATTCCAGTATTAAATAAGAAGAATCTGACCAGAGAACAGAACATCTTCTGGGAGGGAAAGTGATCTAGGACAAAAGAAACAGAATCCCTTCAATTCGTCCTGAAAGCACTTCATGCTTTTAACTTTCTTTTGCAATTTCTGAAAGCTTGGCCACTATCTACCATTTCCTTAAGAACTTGCATTGTAGGGTGTGAGAAAAGTCGTTAGTGTGGAATTAGAATGGCAACCAGAAATAGGTAGAAGCACAGGCACATCTATAAGACACGTACATGCGTGTGAGCATTCATGTTTAGAATTCATAAATGACACAAATATTTAGCTTCTCATCCAATTGTCTAGTTAATACAGGTGCTTAAACCCATTGAGAGCCTTGTTTCTTCCTAAGATCTTCACTGAGTTCTGTAAAAAAAAAAAAATGCTTAAAGACTGGGAAACACACTACACTAAAGAAGTGTATTCTTTATTCATGATCAAGGGAAACTATCTCTTCAGTTACTGATTTTGCTTTTAAGACAGTAATCGTCATACACTGAAAGGTGCAGTCAACTTGATTTGAGGAGGGGAGGTATAGGTTTAAACTTAAGTGATACCAACACACTGTGTTTGGACTCACTGACTATGGATTTGAACAGTTTTTCCAAATATTAGTAAGTACAGTTTAAACCATGGATATCCAACATTCTGGCTTGCCTAGGCAGCTCTAAATGAAGAGGAATCGTCTTGGGCCACATATAAAATCTGTAATACAGTTATTGTATGTAAGTAACTAAAGTTTTTAATATATTTTTAGTTAAAACATTTTTTAAAAAGAAAGCAATAAAGACAGAACAGATTGTACACCTTTAAAGTTTTGGGGTTGGGTTTGGTTTTTTTTGTTTGTTTTTTTGTTTTGTTTTGTTTTGTTTTTTGGGGGGGGGGGTTTGAGGTTGGGTTTGTTTGTCAGCTTTTTGGCAGAACTTAAAATAGAATCATAGAATCACCATGGTTGGAAAAGACCTCCAAGATCATCTAGTCCGTTTCCAGCAGTTTCTACACTTACAAATTTTCAGATCACTTCCCTTCTCTTGTGTGTATGTCTACCTTGCTTCCATTACTCATCTTGTAAGAACTTCTCCTCATTAATACACTACTCACGAGCAGTGAATTGGGGCTGTTCAGCCCAGAGAAGGGAAGCCTCCAGGAAGACCTGCAAGCAGCCTTTCAATATCTAAAGGAGTCTATAAGGACGAACAGACACTTCAGCAGGATCTGTTCTGACAAAACAAAGTGAAGTGGATTCTGTATAAAGGAGGGGAGATTTTGATTTGATATAGTAAAAAATGTTTTTACAATAAGGTTAGCACTAGAACAGGTTGCCAGAGACATGGTATGTTTCCTGTCCCTGGAAAAGCTTAGGTTCAGACTGGACCAGGTTCTCAGCAACCTAATCTAGGTACAGATGCCCCTGTTCATTGCAGGAGAGTTAGACTAGATGAATCTTTAAAGGTTCCTTCCAATTCAAACGATTCTATGATTACAGTATAGTCCCACAAATGAAAATGCACCTATAATGGAAATACATCCCTTGAGTGAAACAACAAACTTATCTAAGGTGGTCAGCAATATTGTTGCTTCAAAATGGAATGGCCTAAACATATACTTCCTGAAGCAAGCATTCTTCACCAATTTTTAATTTGTCCTTCTCTATACATACAGTTTCTATCCTAAATACACCATAGCAGATGTCTACTGCATTCTTTGGAAATTATTGTCCTCAGAATACAGTTTGCAGAATTGATACAAATGATAAAACATAGTCCAGGGTAAGCACATGGCATACCACTATAGTTTCCAATATTGCAAAATTCCACAGAGATCCAGTTATTTTAAATGAGCAAAGAAGACTGCAGGAAGAACTTAGAAACACAGGTAAGTCAGGATTTTAAATAATACTTGAATAAGTAAGGCAAAGACTCTGTGGGGGGAGGGTTGGTTCTATTAAAAAGGCTGTAAATACCTTACAAAGCACCAAAATACCATGAAACCAATACTTTCAGGAATTTCATTCCAATGCCAAGAAACAGAATGTACTCACTAATACATTAAAATACTGAAATAAATTCTAACAGATTAAAAAGATCTTGTATTAAGTGAAAGGTATAGTGAAATCACTCCAGACCTAATCAAGCTTAAGAGTAGGACAGCCTTTCCCTGTTATTAATAAGAATGTAAGCTGGATAAGTAGACTGGTAAACTATAAATTATGGACAGTGAGAGGAATATAACATTTTTTTAGAAATACATTCTTAATTAAAATTGAAAAGACAGCCATTTTACTGAAGCAATTTGCTGCACATGTTTGGTCTTCTGTGGTCTCCCACACATTCATTTCCAACAAAATGCTAGGGGTGGAACTGGAATACAGCTCTAAATCCAAAATCAAAACCATGTTTTGCGTGTTTACATTTCTAGGTGGAAATACGAAAATATCTTTAAACCTTGATCACTTAAATCTTGTGCTTTGGGGTCAGGAAATACCACTCACCCCTGCCCATTTGCATTCTAAATAGGTACACATGAAGACTACTGTTTCACATGAATAAAGCAAACAGCAGAAAAATTGCACTTTCAGGCTTCAGCTGAGCTCTCAAAACACATGGTCAAATATGTTGCCATGGAAATGTGCTGCAAATACATCTAGAATTTCTTAAGATGGAGCTGATCATAATTTTTGAAAATAAAACTTCTCCTATTTAACTGCTGTATGCTGTGTTCAAGGGAAACAAAATAGGAACTCTTCAACAGCTATTATCTACCCTTTGTAATACCTAATGCAGTAACAGTATAACTAATAACACTCTGTGCCCCTAGAAGAAATTAGGCCACTATCTTCCTATGTAAAATACCCATATTTTTTTTTTCTTTTATGTACTCGGACTTTCTTATGTCACCACAATACATTTGCAGATCCCAAAGTATCAGTCTTGCAATAAAGTTGGCAACAATTAAAAATAAAAAAGGATGAGACACGATTCTGTAAAATGAATTTAGTTTTAAACATTCTAAATATGCAAGCTATTAATCTCCCATTTTACAGCCCATTAGTATTAGTATGCATCACTGAGCATAATAATTAAAAGGGGGAGCATTACCTTGCCAAACTTTTACTGCTATGTCCAGGGAGATATTTTAAAATCTGATTTGAAATGAACGGGGGAAAAAAAAAAAAAAAAAAAAAAAACCTGCTACTGCAAAATGAAGATTTGTGCCTGCAGAATAGCTCTGTCCTGTTACACAATGTGCTACGTTCTTTTAAATAACCTGCCACTGTAGGTAGAATTGCCTTATACTGTGCTTCATATGACAGATAAACACACACACAATAGAACTGTGTTGCCATGTAAAGACAAAGCAAACCAAAAATGCAACACAACCTTGCCTTATTGCATTACAGCAAGGGTATAACCTTCTACCTCGAGTTAGTTAAATAAAATCATTTTCACAATAAAAGCAGGTTGAAAAGATATATACAGAATAATGTTACGCTGTTCAAATAGCAATTGACAACACATTACATTTGCAAGATATATGTTGCTCTACTTATGTAAACAGTCTACCCTATAAATCCTGTAGCAAATCCAACATGAAGCAATTACGGAGACAAAGAGATCGTAAATGACCTAAAACAGTAAAACAAACCTTTACATTAGAAATATTAGTATAAACTATGAGGTCATACCTGATGACTTAAAGATTGTAATGTCTCCCCGGTTCCAAGCTGCATGACCTTTCTATTTCCAGAGACCCCCAAAAATTGCATCTCCTGTCTTACAGAAGTGCATCACAGATTCATCTATCTCTCAGAATCTTCTGGGCTAGCGAAGAAAGCACTAACAGCCATTCTGTCCATCAGTAAGTGCAGGAGTCATTACCCTCCAGATATCAGATCTTAAATATAGTTTCCTCCGTGCAGTTACAGACATCCAGTAGACAAGGAGGCTGACACAGCTATATCACTGATGCTGCTAATGCCATCTGAAAACTGTAAGCTTACTGCTTAAAGCAATCCTGCATCATCCAAACAGAACAAGCCACATCCTTCAACTCCTCACTTGCGTTTTTTATAAAACCCAGCACTGCCATTATAGATTGTTTTCATCTGTGGTCAGCTAAAGGAGAAATTAGATATTATGCAACCAGCTTTGCATTAACAAAAGAAAAGCAGCAGATGAAGTGACATATCGAGGTTATCAAATTTTGCTCGCATGACCACTCCTCAACAAGCAATATCACCATTCAGAAGAAGCCTCAGTCTGATCCAAAGGAAAATTACCAGAAATAAATTACAAACAATTTACAGGCAGCAAGGCATTAAAATATCTCTGTGGTACTGAAACAGCTGTTTAATGCAGACTTATCTGAGTCCCTATTAAATTAAAAACACTGCTTGCTTAATCATTTTGGTGTTTATTTTCAAGAAATTGCATGATTACTGCATTGTTTCCATTGCTCCCTGCTAGCAGCCAGAAAACAGCATGCTTTGAAAATGTGCCAGTATTATGACAGTATAAATGTGTTTTGCTATCAAACAAAGCAATCATGCATGTTTTTTTTTCTGATACTAGAGACCTTTCAGGCTAACAAATGTACAGTACCCTCCACAGTAATTTTTAAACATTTAAGACTATGCAGTAATAGCTACATTTTTTATTAAAACACATATTTGATGCAAGTGTAAAGTGAAATAGATTGTTACTTATATTTATTTATATTTATAGTTATTTTTGCTATTATTGTAGCAACAACTTTTTGCAAAGAAAAAATCTTACCACAGAATTAAGAAGAAATAGCGCAACTTACAAACTGAGAAAGTTTGACCCACAAAAAAATTAGTAGCATTGAGACAAAGTCCTTTTGTGACACAGCCCATATTCTTAACACACAAGAATATCATCTCAACACATACTAAAATACATTGCTACTGGTTGAATTTTACAAACAAATAAAATGTGGGGGAAGGGTGGGGAAATCACCCCGGATTTAACTATATTGACCCAAATAGATCTCATGTTTTTCAAATTAATGTGAATGTCCTTATTTTATTTTGAAATATAAGCAGATGCTGAAACAAGATGTAAGTGGTCCTAAATTAATTCACTCAGATTCCATTCTGTTCATTTAGAATTATTTTAATACAGTTGTAGTAATTGATTTTTTGAGTAACTTACAGTTAATCGAGTTTGGCTTAGAGTTGTCCCCATTATGGCACTGAGAATAATAAACTAGTCTCATCCATGAATATCAAGTTTCCCTATATAAAGAGAAACTGTCTTCTAATAATTTCTAATTGTTTCACTGTATACAACCAGCCACTGTCTCAACATAAGAACACTTCGCCTACAGGGAGTAGCACCTTGTTTTGTCATGCATTTCTAGGAGGTTTGTGGTGACCTGTGCTTAGATGTGCAAAGTTCCTGACTACTGAAGCTATCTTCAGTAGTAGATGCTAGTCAGAGAAGTCCTATGAGGCTTTAAAGTACCAAATCAGGATAGATTTGATGCTTTTTACATTCTCCAAGAGTCATCCAACAGGCCTAACCTACCCTGATATTATCTTTTCAGTGCCAGTGATAGTGCAGGTGCCACTTGAAACAATGTGAATGTTCTTGGAAGATGCTACTTCTAGAGTTCTTCTAGAATAGTTCATGAGTTCACTTTCAAACAAAAGAAAATTACTAAATTATGTGCACAGGATATAAATACATACACAAAGAGACAAACGATCCTTCGAAAAATAGACCAGAGTGATTCAGCGATAGAAGACAAGGAAAATAGCTTTCCCCACTTCTCCTACGGTAATATTTTCATTTCCAAAAGTAAATTAAAAGAAATAGCAATACATCATTACTAAACATTATGTTATTCATTTCTGTGCCAACACTCAGTTCTGCAAACTATTCATATCAGTAGCTGCTTGCGCCTATCTAAGGAAGTACAACCACAGGAAGTACAGCCTGTGAGTTACTGACAACCTCTTTCAAGTCCCCACAAGCCACCTAGACAAGATACAGAGGCTAGCAACATGGAATGAAGCAAAGGAAATAGTCCTGTATGGTAACAGGATCCAGGAAGGCTGGATGTTCTGTAAGAAGGAAGTCTTACAGGTGCAGGAGGCAAGCTGTCCCCATGTACTGCAAGGTGAGTGGGAAGGGAAGAAGACTGGTGTGGAGGAACCGGAAACCTTTCCTGAGGCTCCAGAAGAAAAAGAGAATGCTGTGGAAGAAGGGACAGGCAACTCGAGGAGAGTACAAAGAAGTTGTTAAGATGCATAGGGAGAAAATTAGAAAGGCAAAAGCCCAGCCTGAACTTAACTTGGCCCTTGAGACAAAAGAGGGGAAAAACAAAAACAAAAAAAACTTCTTTACAAATATATTAGCAGTAAGAAGGGGACTGAGGAGAATCTCCATCCTTATCTGGATACAATAGGGAACGTGACCGCTGAAGATAAAAGGATAAGACTGAGGTTCCCGATGCCTTCTTTTTGTCTGTCTTTAAAAGTCAGATCAGTTATCCTCAGGGCACCCTAACCCCTGACCTAGAAGTCTCAGATGGGAAGCCGAATAAATTCCTAATGATTCAGGAATCAGAATGTTAGAGACCTACTACTCCACCTGGACTGGAGGGTAGTCCCAAGTCCATGGGGCTGAATAGGATCCACCCAAGGGTGGTGAGGGAGCTGGTGGAAATGATTATCAAGTCGCTTTCCATCGTCTATCAGCATTCCTGGTCAATTGGAGAGGTGCTAGACGACTGGAAACTTCCCAGTGTTACTCTGATCTACAAGAAGGGTCACAAGGAGGATCTGGAGAACTACAAGCCTGACTGTGTGACTTTGGTGCCAGGAAAGGTTATAGAGTAGATCATCTTGAGAGAGATTACATGACATGTGAGGGACAATCAGAAGATCCATCCTAGCAAGCATGGGTTCATGAAAGTCAGGTCCTGCTTGACCAATCTGATCTCCTTCTATGATTAAGACACTTTCCTGGTGGATGAGGGCAATGCTGTTGACATAGTCTACCTAGATTTCAGCAAAGCCTTCAGCACTGTTTCCCAGAGTATTCTCCTGGAGAAGCTGGCAGCCCGTGGCTTGAACACATACACTCCTTGCGGGTAAAGAACTGGCTGGACAGACGGCCCAGAGAGCAGTGGTGAATCAAGTGAAATCCAGGTGGCAACCAGTCATGAGTGGTGTTCCCCAGGGGTCAGTTTTGGGGCCTGTCCTGTTCAAATCTTTAATGATGACCTGAATAAGGGGATTGAGTACACCCTCAATAAGTTTGCAGATGACACCAAGCTAGGAGGATGTGCCGATCTGCCTGGGATAGGAAGGCCCTGCACACGGATCTGGACAGGATGGATAGCTGGGCTGAGGCCAATGGGATGCAGCTCAACAAGACCAAGTTCCAAGTCCCTTGCTTTAGCCATAACACCCTCAGGCAATGCTACAAGCTTGGAGCAGAGTTGCTGGAAGATGGTTTAGATGGTGTAGAGAAAACAGATCTGGGGTTATTGGTCGACGCAACAGTCAAGGAAATATGAAGAACAAAGTGAAAGAGTACATCATCTTCAGCTTAACAAAGGAAAGGCTGAGGATGAGATCTATGTAACTCTCAAGATACCAGCATTAAAGAAAATAATTTAGAACCTGGAATCAATTTTAAAAACTTTAAAAAATTAATTTAAAAAAATTAAAAAAAAAAAGACTCAACAGTTGGTTTCTTCTGTACTTAAGACACAAACTTTTTTTCTTGAAACACAGAATGGTTTTAACAATATAAATAGCTCAGCAATTTCTCTTACCCAAAATAATTCATCAAAACTTAATTTTCTGGGGATCTCTTGGACCAACACAGATTAAAAAAAAAATCTTTGTACTTGAGGGGAATAAGCTCAAAAGTAATTAATGATAGTCTATTTCCCTTTAATCCTAATGAAAGGACTGCTTCTATTACCTTCCTTTAGTCTATATATTTATCACTTACTTAATTCTCCCATTGAATTATTGGAGGTGTTTTTTATAAAATGGAAGTACACTTCTCAAGACAGAAACGAAATTAATTCAAAAATATAAGTTTAAGTTTATTAAATCAATAAAAACTTGTGATAGTCTGTGGACATGCTTGCTCTATTCAGTTGAAAGAAATACTGTCCAAAGACACCTTTTGTGATTATTTCAATAGGCGTTACATAAGTCTAATCAGCTCATCTATGGACAACCATGATGGTGGTTAAAGGAAACTCAAAGCATTTACAAAACAAACCAGGAAATAAGCAGAAGCAGACCTGAACCACTGCTGCAGAATCAAAACTTACAAAATAACTGCTTGGCTCCAACTTTTCTAACAGTTAATGTACAGGATCAAAACCTGCCTTTCCAAATATCTCATCACCAGTGATGCTGCATCCTAACACTAAAAATGAAGCTTGTATCTCAAGGTGTTCTTGGTGACACATATCATTGCACTACATGCTGCTGACAAATCAGAACACATACGTAACAACCAGTGAAAAGAAAGTGAAAAGATTTCTATCCAGTATCTTACGTTCAAAAACATATTGAAAATATGAAAATGTCTAATAACCCATTTCCCAAAAGATAAGGTAGGAGAAGGCAAACATCTCCTTTCTCTTCAGACTGTTGAAGAGTACATAGTCTAAGATGACGACATCTACTGACAATACTTTATTTATGGTGTATTTAAAATAGATGGTTGCTTGTAGTTGTATTTAGAAAAATATATATATATATATAACAACAAAATCTTTCCAAAGTTTGCAGTATTACACTTACTTTCCTATAAATATTATAATTGTCAAGAAAATATTAATTAGATATTTGTGAAATCAGATTGAAGTGATGATTTTTAAGTGTGTGTCTAGCAAATAGCTTATGTGGTCAAATTTAAAATAATCATGATCTTCTTTTTAAACTTTAAAGAAAGCAGAGGTTTGTACCTTTTTAAGCATCTCAGCAATATTCTAACTTGTGCCATGGCATGTGAAAAACTGCTTCCTTTCATATACTGCCAAGGACGTTTGACTAATGGCCTAGTTGACAACTGTAGAAGCTAGAACTGAGTGTAAGAACACATTCTCCTCTCCACAAAAATAAGAAGGTTGAGTTTGGACTCAATGTTGTATATTGCAATATTAATTTATTTTCCCCGTGTATGAAGAAATAACAATACAATGAATAATGCTGGAATCTGATTAACAAAGCAAGTGCTTCTAGAACTTCCAGAGAAGGTAAAGGACAGATGATGTTACTCTGGGTATCTCCCAGATATTATGTAATACTGAAGGTGATCCTAATTATACTGTGCACCTCATACCTTTGACCCTTTTCATCTCTCTCTTGTTCCTGAAGAAGAAAAATTTCTTTTTCTTAAGAAAAAGTAATCTCTTCAGTAATGCTAGCTTCTCACCCATCTCAGAATAGATCTAACTTTTCTAAATATTTTGCACTAAAATTTTTTAATTCAAGGAAAAGAAATGTTACATTTTGACATAATTACCATTAGCCATTCTGCTAGCAGAAAATGATGGCAAAATGCCAACTTGTCTGCTATATTTAAGATATTTCCAAGCTTCCGTCCTTCCTTTTAAAGAAAACAGAAGGGGAAGAGCAGCCAGAAGAAAGCCTATTCTGTCAGCTGATCCTATAAGAAAAAAAAAATTAATATTCTCCGAGCAGAAATAATTTTCTTCTGAGCCTTACCACATGTTAAGATGGCCCTTTCAATAATGACAAATGTGATGAAGTTTCCTAGATGGTCTCTCAGTTCGATCACTTCTCATTCCCTTCAGCTTCTGCTGGAGGCAAAGCTTCAAGAGGCATAAGTCAGCATAGTATCAACAAATTATATAACTTCTACACTCTGGGGAGTTAGCCCCTTCCACTCCAATGTTAGCACCAAAAAAAAGAAGTTCGTATTCTTTAATAATCGCTTTGATCTGTGAAGAAATATGCAGAACTACTTTGATGCATTGCTGAGCCTTGACCTGATAACCTCATGGGCAGAGAACTCTAACATTTCTCTTTTTCTAAAAAAATATAGCTAATTACAATATATACACAACTAGCCCTAGATCAGATAAAACTGATTCAATTGAACAAGTGGAAAAAAAAGACAAAAAAGAAAAGTTCATACAGGTGTCTTCAGAATATGTAAAAATATTGGCATACAATTATTTTTACAACAAACTCAGCTGTGCACTTTTTAGTCTAACTATACTTCTAAAGAATCAAATACATGTGCAGTTCCCCAGGTACCAGCTTAGACTGTGCATCACAGCCCTTCAAAAGTTTGACTTTTAATCAATAAAATACAGACAAGAAGGATATACCTGTTGTAAAGACATATTTTAAAAAATCCATTTACATACATATACAAATTTGTTTGCTATAAAATATATTTATTCTACATGAGAGTGATTACAAATGATCATTTAAATCAACATTTCTTAGTCAAAAGCGATCCCAAAAGAAATGTGTGTCAACTATCCCTAAAATTTGCAGGTTGTTTTAAATGCTTATTTCAATTATGTAAATCACATTTCATGTGTTTTTCTACCCATAAGCATCAAAGCACAGAACTCGTGTCGAACCTGTGCAATATACCTTTGGAATCCTAAACTAATGTGGGATACGAATTTCAAAGTTCTGGGAGAAAAGCCACTGCTTTGAAAGCAGACAAAGGGGAAAAACAGTTATTAGAAGAGTTTTCATTTAGGATTAGGCTAATCAGCTTAACAAAAACTGTATGTGTATGATGGGAAGAAAGAAAGACAACAAAAGGTACTTTATAAATGCAGTTTACCGCACACATATGCAATAGACAGATTACTATCTAACTTTATCGCTCCTGCAACAAAAGTAAAATAATAAATAAAAGGATTGAGTACTTTTTTTCCAAAATCAATTCTGAAATGTGGGCTCTGGAACAAACATTTGCTTTTTTGCAAAATATATGTCATAACAAAATGAGATGTTTATTTTTATGGAGAGCAAGCAGGCTAAGATTAACTGCACCAGATCTGTCTGATCACCTTTTTCTCGCAGCAGACACAGAGAAGTTATTCAAGCATCACACATGCTTTACTAAAAGATAAGCTTACTTATGACTGAGACCAGACATCCAAAGCCTAGACAGGCTCTAAGACAGGGCATTCCTTCCTTTTATTGATATGGGAAGAAGAAGAGAGAGAGAAAGAAAATAAAGGAGAAAAAAAAAAAAAAAAAACTAAGAGTAGGCCCTAAGTGTTAGGATACTTTGAATTGAATTATGAAATTGCAGAGACAAACAGGCTATAAAAACTAGACAAATTGATAGATATTTAAAAGTAATAACAGGGAAGAAAACCACAATTTCCTAGAAAACTTCAAAATGCTTTATAAATGTCATTGCCCATATATTGTTTTAATGTTTAAAACACAATTTACACCCAATAATGCAAGGACATGGAAAAAATCATTAAGATTTCAAGAAAGAAAAACAGCCAATGATTGCTTAAAATATATAAAAATGGGACAAAAATCCTGTTGGAAGATACAGAATCTCCCATAAGAGTTTCAAAAGTCAAACACTGCCTGCTTTTAAATTTAGACTGCCTTTCAGCTAACTGCTTCAGTACATTATACTGGCTAAAGAGCCAAAGTGTAAAGAAGAAAGAAAGGCAAAAGAATATTGAGATGAAGAAATATAATACTTTGAGATACATTCCAGACAAGGAAAATTTTGCAGCTTTGAAGGGGAGGTAGCAATTTCGTATATGCTTGCCTTATAATGATAAGCAATTTTAAGAAATTTAGTCAGATCTTGTGAATACTATTCAAAAGAAGTGAATTTAGATTAAATGGCTATATTAAATATGGCAATAGCAGATCTTCTTGAACAGTAGCCATTATAAAGACTTTTTACCCTGAAGTAAAAATGTTAACCAGGACACTGCATTAACTGTTACCATTTTGTTTTGCCAAAGGTGCAAGGACTTATTTTCATAATTCTTCACAATCATTCTTTCTTAAGTACAAATATGCCATTTACATACACAAGGAATGTACACCACTTCTGATTCTAAAATATTGCATGAACTTGAGCTGCCTGACAGATTTTGTGCATTACACACAAAATGCAGATACTGGATGCCAGTGTAAAACCTAAATGATCAGATCTACCATGGCTAAGCTTTCCCCATGATAATGAAACTTCTTCATCCTGAAAGAGAAACCCAGAGGCAGTTTATTTTGCTTTTTCTTTTTTCTCCACCTCTGAGAGGGGAAAAAAAAAAAAAACAGCAGAAGAACACCTCACTAGGGAATAATGATGGTAGATACAAGGTTTCTGAATTCAACAGAATCCTACTCTTGTATCTCTCTTCAATATCGGTGGAACCATCATATATACACTGTCTTTCTGCTTACATAAAAGCTTACTGTTTTCTAAGTTGGAGAGAAAAAAAACACAAAATTCTGAAGGACATCCAAGGCTAAGTGATAAGAGATGTCATCCTGCATTTGCAAGGGAGCATTCACTACATTCCATGATAATAATCCCATCTCTAAACCTTTATAAAAACTGTTATTTTACAACTGTGAGCTATGCTCACAGTTGTAAAATTTCAGAGAAGATAACTACAAAGCAAGGGCATTCTCATCAGCTGTTCTGCATCTACAGCATACTCTTCATTGGGTACGTGGCTTTCACATGGTGCTATATCCAATGTTTCAACAGATATTATCTTACTGAACTTGCATTTAAACATAATCACTGAGTTCTCAGACCAGACTGCAGAACTAAAAGCAGGTGCATATTAACACCAAATTTGCATTGATAGAAAGATGTAACATCAATCCATCAGATAAAAATTCAGTTATAGAATTTCCACTCTTTCCTTCTTTCACTACATTCCCATCTAAAATGCTCATTACTGAGGCATAAGTGCTCTCATTATTCCTAAAAACTGTTTCAAAATTCCATATGAAAATGTTATCTTATTTTCTCTGTTTTTATTGGAAGGAAAACTGACATTTAATAGTGTGAAATTCACATAAGTAAATGATTAGAAACTGACTTTGAATTGTATTCCCCATGGAACAATCTCACATGAGAAGTAATGCTAGCTGTACTACCTGGGACATTCAAAACTCGTCTGAATAAAATGCTGTGATCTCCTGGACAAAGCAATCTTTTCTTATCAATGCAGTAAAAAATGTACTCAAATGTCACATTTCATGACTTGTTCAGCCATATCATGCTACATACTGAAGCCTCATTTACCAGGTAATCTAAATATTTTATTTGAATATGTGACTACATCACTAACATCAAATAAGGTATGCTCTAAATTAACTTGGTTCTTGTATCAGCTTACTGAAAGAAGTGTTTTAGACAAAAATAAAAATGCACTTCAGTATGAAAAAAAGTTCAAGAAAAACTAATGTGAATTGCAATTGCCTATTGTTTTCAATATTGTAAGGAGTTAACAACATCATGAAAACACTTTAACCATAGCAGCGTTTAATATTATCAATCTTGCTTTATATGAATTATTTAAATTCTCAAAGATTATCTCCAAGTTTCGGATTTATTTCTACTTTGATTGCACAGAAAACAAGAAGTAATTAAATGATAATACATTCATAATCTGAAGAGTCTTCACATAAATTGCTAAAAGTTAGGGTTTTCAGTACTAAGGCAGAAGATAGAAATGAAAAAGAAAACCAAATCTTTGAATTAGTTTAAAATAATTGGTACTCCAAATCCACAAAGTACACGCAAGGAATTATATTTTCAACAGATCCTCCAAAATTTATTTCAAGAAATTTTATACTACCTTTCAAAACAATATATGACAACACAGCTGCTACCTCAGATACAATCCAAGAGCATCTGCACCGTTTCATCTGATTATTCTCAAATCATTCCATATAATGACTTGAAATTACCAACCTAATTTTTGTTTCCAAGGAAAATTCTACATTTTAACATGCTCAGTGTTGTGTGCAAACTCATGAGAGAATGGTATACAACAAGAATTATGAAAGGAATCATTCAAATATGGTAACTAACACACACTATTAGCAAAATTTTTGAGCATTTCAACTATGGCACTTTCATTCTGGCTAGTCAGGGAAAATATCAATTCCAATTGCAGTTTCCTTCCTACCCTTGAAAGAAAATAAACTTAATTTGAAAACAAATACATGGCAGTCTACCCATTTGGCAACAAGATGATGAGAGAAGTCTTATCTATTATTTCACAAATACATCCACATTATTAAAGTTATGCAACTTATACAAAAGCTCATTTACTATATATCATTCTAAATACCATGGCTATTGCTTGAATCTCTAAAAACAACTCATTGAATTAATTAGTAACAAGAGTTCACTCAATTTTAGCAGGAAAAATATTTAGAATAAATGCAAGAGAAATAATTCATGCCAAATGATAGTACTTTGCATTGAGCCAAGAAAAACATTTCAGACCATATCATAAAAGAAAATTTTCATAAATGTTTCATACTTTTTTAAATTACTTTTTACTTCACTTAGCCTCCAGCAGTCAATAGACCATAGACTTTATACATAGTGTGCTCTAACTCATCACAAACCATTGGTTCCCTGAAAAAAAAAGAAAGCTGGCTGGAGAAACAAAATCAGAGTCTGCATTTAAGGTAGAATAAATCTGGGCTTTCTCACTTTGAAAATACAAAGACATCTTTCACCATCAGGAGAAACAGAATTAGTTTGACTCAAATAAATGAGTTCTCTATTCAAACAGATGCTCCATGTACTCACCTCATTATCTTTTCCAAGGATACAATGTCTAAAATCTGTATTTTAAGTAAAAATATAAACCTCCCATTCCCAGTACCATCATAACCTATTTCAAGAAAAAATGCATTGCTTTACTTTCTTCATGCTCTTAGGCACCTCTACCAACTTGACATTCCTAAGCATAAGCCTATTTTCCAGGTCATCAGCATGACCTTTGTGCAAAGCTTTACAGCCACAGTTGTTTATAGCTAGATGGCATTATGCCCACTAGGAAACTTATACTGTCCATCATTTTTGTTACCAATAGGGTACACAAAGCCTTTTGATCTCCTAAGAAGAAGTTCTAGACACTTTCAAGCTTTGTAGATACATGCTTGTGTGTGTTAACCATACAAGACATTTTTGAGCATCCAGCATTCTATCCAGATGGTATACAAGGCAATGCCAAAGGTTTCTCAGAGGTTCAGGAAGCCAATATTTCTTACAAGCCATCAAGCATAGCAGGCCATTCTGGTCACAGAAAACAGGCCCTTGCCTTGTCAGGTCAGTGTATTTCCTCACAGCAAAAGCTCTTCTTTTCAGTTTTGCAGTTTTTCTTGTACATAATTTTGTTTTTCATAACCCAAGACTCATTAAAGCCCAGACAGTTATCAAAAGCCATACTAAAACAGTAAATTCATTTAAAATGCATTTTTCAAGCAGGTTAAAAAATAGTACTCAAAAGTTATCTTTCTGATTTTAACGGCAGAATTGCAAGAGAGTTTTTTTGAGAGAAATACATGCATTTTTTTTGTATTAATTATTAAGTATTTTTGTTTTGAATCCACAGAAGTAATGAACAGAGGTAAAAGGTACAAAAAGCACGAGAAGGCAGAACCACGGGATTTCTTTCACTGCTTCCCAAGCATGACCCCAGATGGCCTCTGTGACACGGCATCAGCAGGGTCTTGATTTAACTTTGTTTTGTCCCCTTCTTTTTCCCCCCAGCCAGAGCCTTCCCAGGGTAGATCCTCCAGTTCTTTTCCCAGCAGCCTGACGCTGCCATGCTAAGCACTATCTTTCTATGCAGCCTTTCAGGCTATTCTATATACTAAATTAATAAATATAAACTGGATTAATTATTCTTACAGTCCAGTCTGGCACATTAGATTGAATGTCATAATTATCCTGAAGGAATAAAGTGTTGAGCTTTACGTAACATGTTTGTTAAATGTAGTGAACTAATTAAAGTATGTTAATTAGGTAACAGATAAAAAGAACTTTGTATTTGGTAGAGACTGGTCACTGTTAATACCCTGCATTTGTTAATACCTTGGCTGTATTTTTATGCTTAATGAGCAAAAGGAAAAGCTGATTATTCAAAAATCAGAAAAAAAAACCCTACACGTATTATGTGTTGGAAAAATAGCCTCATGTGACAGAGGAAATATGTACCAAAGGAACTGGTACATATTTCATGTACATTACATATAAAGAAAGTGCCATTTCAAAATCCATAAACACTGTGATGTTACGGAGAATTTTACATGTTCAGATTCTAGTAAACAATACTCATTTGTGGTGTTGTCAATAAAATTGTAAATCTGATTTTATTTGCACAGTGTATCTGATCTCCCTATACTATAAAAGCATTTTTTTCCAGACTTGTTTTTTTATTTACTTTATGAAAAATGAGATCAAAGCTTTCATATCATACACTCTGGTTAGTAAAGTTGAGAAGCAAGAAATTATTAATTAAACTACTAGACAGATAGTGCAAATGTTGGGAAATATACATACATATGCCTGGCACTGAGAACAAAGTTCACACAATACTCTGCATGCAATTAAAACTCTGGGCTTACATTATTTATTTTTATTCCATATCTTAACTCCCTGCTTTTCACAGAATTTGAAAGCACATGATCAAACTTATGAAACATTTTGTTGTAGTGTACTTAGGGGAAAAAAATCCTGTTAGCACTCCCAATAAAACAAAGGCTTATACTTCATCAGCAGACAACTGGAATAATTATTTTAGCAAAGGAGAGAGATGTTGGTGTTAGTGAACTATTCAGGACAAAATAAACTACTTAATTTCTTTGTGAAGTTCAGTAACATACATTTTGGATTCAGACAAACTGGCAGCCACCTAGATCTACAAGCCTCTTTTTTTTTTTTTTTTTTTTTTTTTTTGCTTTACATTCAATTTCCATTTGTGGCTAAAACACAGCTGATACATCTCTTGGACTAAACAACGCAAAGAAAGCTCAGTTTCTGACCAGAGACTAAACCCAGTCAGGGCCCAGGTTCAGGTGCTGCTCTTGCTTCTTAGGTGCCCAGACACCTTTAGAATGCTCTCTGAAAAACATAGTCTACACATCCAATAGCACCTCAAATACATGGGTGGCCATTGCTTCATCTTCTAGCAATATTGTAACACCATCTACACTGTTTCATCCACAGGAGATAAACTCCTGTCCAAAATGATTCAAGGATTTACTCCTGCACCTGCAAAAAAACTGGAAAGAAGAGAGAGCACTGTTTCACAGTTCCTACACACTTGTGAGATGACAGGAACAGTCTTTTATCCTTTTAAAAAACTGAAAGAAATCAAAGCCAGGTCTTGCTGTGGCCCTCAGTTTATTTTAACTACTGAGCCACTAATAAAAGGCAGGCCATGGGCATCATCATCACTCTCCCCACAGGAGGTTTGCAGGGCACTGGGCAGAGGCCAGTGGTAGGCACCCTGATGAGGAGCCTAAACATACCTGGCTTACACCAGATATGCTAGCACCAACACGCACACCTATCTGTGAAATCTCCACCTTGAAATGGAGCTTAAAAGCTTCACGAATACTCGAGAAACTTAGAAGTTTCTGTCAATGGTCTGATACTTGGAGACTTGGTTTTGGGTGAGTCAGTGCACCTGAACAAAGTGTCAGACACAGGCACAGAAGTAGCAGCTGAACACATGTTCAACATACTCAGACTAATTAGTTGTGTCTCAGAGTGGAGATCATTAGCAGAGGCACAGTACCATACCATTATGGTGAAACTGCCCCAGTTCTGGCATTAACTTAGCTACATGTAGCCAGAAACACTCGAGTCACACCTGCAAATTTTGCCTCAATACCTTTTCTCACACCAAAAGTGTGGCAGTCAGGCAGGGCCAGAAGAAAACTACTGGAACCGACTCAATCTCACAACAGGCTGCAAGATTCACAAAGAGTATTATCCCTCATGCTCACTGCTTAAGTGTAAGCTTATTAACGCCAATTTCTGAGCTCTCAGTAGCAAGGGCTTTCACCTCTTGCTAGTAATGACCTTTCTGAGAAAATTTAGTTTCAAGTAAACTTCCCTCAAGAACATACCACACTACCACCCAGAACAAACAGCTAATTAAGAGAAGATAACACAGTATGCGTGCAGGGCAGATGACACCAATGTGAGTTAAGCTTGAATTCACAAGATTCACCTCTGTCGTATAAAGTTTCTTAGCTAAAAATTAAGAGAGTCTAAGGAAACAGTTTATTTTGTTTGTGGTTTGTTCTCCAGAAGAATTCATGGAATTGGAATTGAAAAGTCTTTGCCCGCAGCAACATTTCCTATAACCTATTTCCATAACATATATACATAGCATCAAATTTTTTATCATTGATATATGCCTACTGGATGAATATTTCCCTTGGCACGTGCACCCTTTCCAGTCTTTTGCCTATGCATTTCAGTAAACTCCTTTATTCTTGAAAATAGTTACCTGCAAAGGTTTTATTACAAAGGATTCAAATTACTCCTATAGTGTTTTGCAAACAATAGCACCAATGTAATGAAGCACAGTGGGTACAACAAATGCCAAACTTGATGCAGTTCCAATCTTTTAGTGGATAGACAATTCTTCATTAGATTTCTGATCACAGAATTTCAGAATACACTAAGTTGGAATAGAGTAATGAGGATCATTGAGTCCAACTCCTGGCTTCACACGGGAACACACAAAATTTAAACACTATGTCATAGAGCATTGTCCAAACATTTCTTGAACTCCAGCAGCCTGATGCCATGACCAGAGCCCTGGGCAGCCTGTTCCAGTGCCTGACCACCCTCTGGTGAAGAACCTTATCCTAACACCCAACCTGACACAGCTCCATGCCGCTCCCTCCTGTCCTGTCACCATCACCAGAGAGCGGAGCCCAGTGCTGCCCCTTTGATCCTTGTGACAACCTGCAGGCTCTAATAGTTTTATGCCCTTATGTTTTGGCACCCAAAACTGCACACGGTGCTTGAGGTGAGCCATCAAGAGTTAAGCGGGACAATCCCTTCCCTCAGCCAGCTAGCACAGCACTGTGTCTAACAAATCCCAGGTTTTACCAATGACTGCGCTTTAACAGCTAAGTGATTTTAAATTTCCTAACGGTATTTTATAGATCTGTATAATTTACCCTATAGGCTAGGCCTTATTTCTTAAAAATTACCTTCTGAATTTGGCTTAAAGTGCTTGGGAGGTAAAGGAGTATACTCAAATACTCCGTAACTGTCTTGATTTCATGAGAAACCATTAAGTGTTCAACAATTGTGTTCTTTTTGAAGAGGAAAAGATAATGAACATCCATAGTTTAAGGAGAGATAATAACAAAGTACAGTCTAAACTGAGAGTTGATAAGAATGATTTAAAATGGTTTAAGCAGGCACAGTTCAAAACAAAATAAATTGTAATATTCAGCTTAAATTTAATCAAGAACTTTTGACAAATAAGAAAACCTGAAAAGTCAACTTTCCAGACATCCAGAAGCACTGAACTGAATAAAATGCAAGGTAACAGCTTACTGTTGCCTAGTACAATTACTGACAACAAGAAAGAAACTGTCTTCATTGTCAGGAAGTAAATATCCTCACTAGTCTTATCCATTCACCTGATAATGGCTCACAGATAAATTAGCTTTTAATTTTAAGCTTTAAGAACATTTCTGGCCTAAAGGAATCAAGTAGAGAGACTCAATCAAATAACAATCAAGCATACATTTCTTTGTTCACTCCTGAGCAGAATATAACCACATCAGTAGAGAAAAAATTTCCTTGATGGGTGAAGTAGTTTAGAAAAAAAATTTAATCTTGTCAATAAGACATGAAAATAGGGGGAAAAAAAAAAAAAAAAAAGGCTGAAAGGACTTACATAAGACAATGACAAATCAAGAAAACTAAAATAAGAAGTATTTTTGAAGTCATAATTAAACATAAAAACAAGGAGATAAAGTTACATATTCCGAACATTTTCAGATGTCATTAAAATTAATAAGCATCAAAATAACTTTTAAAAAAATTTCCATCTTCATATTTTGTCATCTAAATTTTCTTTTAAAGCTTTAGTACTTATGCTAGAAAAATGACCATATTTTTCCCAACTCAAGTAATAATTAATCCAATATTTCATTCTTGTTTTGAAACTAAAACCAACAAACTCTGTCAAATTCTGAACAGCAAAAATCATCATCACCTAAAAAAAAATCCAACTACAAACATGTTAAGCATGTAAAACGTACATATTAGTCAAATTGGAAATACTGCATCTTCCTTGTATGTCAAAAGGAAAAGGGAAAAGGAAAAAAAATAAAGAAAACATTACAAGTACACTCAAATATTGTGCTGTAAGACTTCAAGATTTCAGTGAAATCTCCATTACTGTAGTAACTGGAAATTCCATGACAATTAATTAGAAAAATGAACAGGAAACAAATCTCATGTAATTATGCAATCTTTTCAATGCATTATACAATATCACAAAACCTCTGCAATGCACCAGTAATTCCATCTTTTGCATGGTACCATACAGGTCCACTAGCAAGTCCAGATGTAATTCTCCGGTGCGGATCAGTTATTCACCTTGGAAGTGGGAGATCCTCTTCAAGTGCTCTCACAGCTGTTGAAGAGAAACTGCCGCTAGATCACTGATGCACACTCAGGTAAAAAGCAGTCACGTTACCGAATGACAGCATTGTAGGGGTTGGAAGGGACCTCAAGAGATCATTGAGTCCAGCTGCTCTGCTAAAGCAGGTTCTCTACATAACATTTTTCTTGGTCCTATTAAAACATCCATAAAATATTACATTTTTGAAACATTAGAACAAATAATAGCAGCAATTCCAAGATTACTTAAGCAATATGACCTCAAATTTCCTTATTTACCATGAAGAATAAGATCTGTGAAATACACATTATGATTACACAGTTATCCAGAAGATGTTCCCAAATAAATGAATGCTCCAGAATGTACCTCTTCATCTACAGAGAAGTAAATGAGAAAAGAATGGGTTTGGTTTTTTTGGTTTTTTTGTTTTTGTTTTTGTTTTTTTAACATGAAAACCAGTCAACATAATGCATCCCATTAGAGGGGAAAAGAAAAATCACAAAGAAAAATAGTTTGGGAACAGACTCAGTGCTGAAAAGGATGAAAGGTGCCTAGAGAAAGAAGTGTCATTAAGCACTTCACTAACCTAAAGTAAAGCAGACTTTGCCACAAGCATCTTGCCTCTCCAAGTTCCACACTTACGTACTATGCCCTAAGCAAAGCAGATACAGTTAAAACAAAACCAATGCAACTATTATTTAAATGAGTTTGTGGGAAAGCTTAATGGTCAATTTTGATCTTGTTTTGCAGTTAGATTTTTAGATATTTTCCTAAACAGAGATCTATTCTCATTGGTTAATATAACACTGCAAGTGCCAGATTCTGCACCTGGTACATGGCAACCCTGGATATATGCAAAGACTAGGGCACAAGAGGCTGCAGAGCAGCCTCACAGAAAGGGATCTGAGGGTCCTGGTTGATGATAAGTTAAATGTGAGTCAGTTGTGTGTCCTGGCAGCTGGATTCTCAACTTTGAATGAATCCTAAATTGACCCACCAAGCAGCGCTATTGCACTTAACACGTCTCACATCTGCAGTAATACAGTCTTGGTTTATCTGGCTGAAAGTACACATAGCTGAAGCAGCACAAAACCCAGTGATTAGGATTGTGAGTTTCTAAGTTAATTTCAGACTACTGCTGCTGTAGCTGTCAGGGTTAGAAAACCAATATTGTATAAAACCACATCCACAATTGCACAGTGCTAATCACCTCCTGATAGTGGGTCATAATGGACAAAGAATGAACCACAGAGGAAAACAGAAACAAAAGTAAAAATCATGAAGATGTTAGCATAAGAAAACAGGAT
The DNA here is from genome assembly GCF_026119805.1 of Tympanuchus pallidicinctus. Lineage (NCBI taxonomy): Eukaryota > Metazoa > Chordata > Aves > Galliformes > Phasianidae > Tympanuchus > Tympanuchus pallidicinctus. The sequence continues at coordinate 15,844,061 of NW_026294669.1, read as the reverse complement.
GCTATTACACATTTGTGTAAGCCACAAAAGTACTACAGAAATACCAAGGGATGTGGGAGAGCGTAAGAGATCCCATTTCTTTTAATCTTGGGAAATATCATTGCTTTCATTCAAGTTACAATGCATTGTACTTTCCGAAACAAAATTTGGCTTACCATTCATAGAAACTGTAGAAAAACTTCTATATCTGAACATTTCTTTATTCTAGAACAGATCCAAACCTGGGTTGAATTTTAGATGTCCTTAAAGATTTTTATGAATTTTTTAGCATAAACATCTAAACCTAAGTATTAACCCTTGAAATACAACTGAAGCTTGGTTTCTCAGTACAGTACAATCCAAAACTGATAAATTCCTTGATTCTGATACAAATAGTATTTTTTAAGTTTATTTCTTTGAAATGTTTCAGCATAGGATCCAGTCTTACCCATAATTGCAAGGAAGATGTTTCTTAAGTATCTCTTTTCTACAAGTATTTGCTTTCAGTTTTTATCATAGCTCTTCTGCACAACGTTATAGATACCACTTTTAAGTATTTGCAGTGGTCTAAATTCAAAACCTGTTTTCATGTCTCTCCTTATCATCAAAACATAAATGTGAAACGACAGTCATTGATTCTATGATTCTAATTTTGCATACAGTTGTACATTCAAATGAATAGTAAAAAAAAAAAAAAAAAAATTGCTTATTCATCAACGTAAAAAATTTTCCTCCCTCTGAAGAATAGATTTTACTAGAGTTGTGCATAACTGTACCACTTAACTGTAAGGACATGAATTCTCTTATGTTATACTGCAGAATAAGTGGAGATTAAAAAAACTATATCATCACGACAGTAGACTGAAGCATCAAAACTTTGGAAACAATCCTTTCTGTAACTTCTTGAACTGCTGCAATATGGTTTTCACATTACAACAGTCATGTTATCATTATTTAAGTAAAGAGTGAGCAGAGCATCAGTAAAGAGACAGACTAGATGTCATTTAGGGCCCATCAGTTGAGTTACACATGGCTAGAAACCAAACGAATCAAGCAAGTAAAATCCAGTGTATTAGTCTGTCATTAATACAATTAAAATGAAAGCACTGGATATCCATCATCAGCTTCTTCAATGACTCTTCCTCGCTCAGTGACAGCCTTGTGCCCTTCTTTGAAGTTCAGAACTGAATCTGTAAAATAATGTGCAACTACTTGCCCATTGTGAAAACGAAGTACTTTGCATGTCCTGCTGCATCTTATAAATTGCTTGGCAACACACTTACAGTGAATGCTGAAACTACTTGAAAGTAATCTAGATTAAAAAAATAAGATCTGTGATCACATCCAAAGCAATTATATTAACAAAGCTCCAGAGATGCAGCAAAGGAAGGTGCTTTGGGGAAGATAGATGTAAGTTCACAAGCCTGTGACGATGTTTAGATGGCTCAGTTAATCGCAAGGAAATGTATTGGTGGAGCAGAATGAAGCTAAATTTCCTTTGTTACTGAATTCAGCAAGAGCATGGTCAAATAGACCTTTCCAGGCTGATGCTGCCCACTGTGGAAATGGCAAATATTTGATGAGTGCCAAACATTCATATGTTTGGAATCCCTGAATTGCTAATAACTTACTCCAGAAATACTCAAATTAAAAACATGTAATTATAACTTATCAGAAAGAAAATAAACTCCTTGTCACAAAAAAAGAGTAAAGGCAGTAAGTGCATAGGCAACCCCAACTCATTTTGAATCAGCTGCTACTTTAAGTGAGCTCATCTACAGATGACTAAGTAAACTGCCACTCTTGAGGCCAAACAAAACTATTTTTCTGTCCACAAAAACATCCAAGATATAACCTGTCACTGCCAACCTAACAATAACAAACGCTATTTAATGGGCCCAGGGAAGGAAAGTAAAATCAGAACTGCAGAAATCTCTGGTCTTTCTTCTGGTATTCAATCCCACTTTCTAGTAGGAAGCAGTTCAAAGTTTTCCTAAACTGATGATTGCATCTGTCAAATTAGGATAATTGAGTTTAATTATCTAATTCCTTTTTAACCTTTTTAAACTTACATCCACAGTATCCTACATGACTTAAAGTCTTGCACTTGAACTCAGCCCACTGTGAAAAATGTGATTCTCTTTCATTTTTGACTTACCAATAATGTTATTGAGCATCCCAGTTTCTGGTATAATTACATAGCTACAATTCATTTGGTATTCATTTTATTTTTCGCATTATCATATTCTGTCTTCTGAACTGCCTAATTTCCAAAACAACTCTTAATCTGGATAGCTTCAGGAAGCTATTTCAGAAATTATTTCCCCACTAGTCAAGAAATGCTGACATGATTTCAAAGTATGATCAAGATTGTAAAGTCCCAAAATTGAAAGCTGAGGCAAAAACTCAGTCTCAGGTTGCCTGCTTTATTTTAATCTTTTAAACAAAAATCTAAAAGATGGGTGTCTTTTGGTGTTGAATCTACAAGATAACAAGATTATGACAGACAGAAACATAGAAGTTAGCAATAATGATTTGATACTAAATTTTCTTTTCAATCTCTCTCTTTTTTTTTTTTTTTTTTTTTTAATGTCTTGTTCTCACAAGCAAGAATTCCTTGCTGTCACAATTAACAAGCATGTGTTAGATCCCTCATGTTCATATTACATCTACCATCTTGGAACTTACAAATGATTAAAACTTCCCTAGCACTTGTGCTTCCATCATTTCCAATCAGTAAGTAAGAAATAGAACACTTGACAATTGAGATTTTGTGGATCAATTCATTTCCCACTACAAGGAGCAAAGGACTTTTTTTTTTTCTTTTCTTAAATACTGCAATTAACTTTTAAAGGCACTTGCTGGAAGCTATTTTAAAGCTTACAATATTGTAATAAATCTAAGTGTATATCTACTGCCTTGAAGTTTGGTCATTAGAGAATGCTATCTCAAAATAAAGCCCAGTTTTAGATAATTCAAAGGAAGTATTACCAGTATTAAAACATTAGGCACTACAGTAAACAAAACAAAACAGAAAAAAAAAAAGAAAAAAAATAAAAGGTCAGGCCCTAATAGTTCATTATAATGCTAACATAAAAGCACACAATACAACATAACAATTTTGTTACAGAAAGATGAACTCAAAATTAAAGAAATTTCCTCTACATAAGCCTTAAAATATTTTTGATACCTTCTATCAATTTTGTCACCAACATGATGAGGCATTAATATGGAAACCAAAAGTAAATGTATTTAGTCTTGGACACTGGAAACAAAAACACCATTTCTTAAAGCACAAGAAAATTATGCTGGAAAAAAAAAATACTAAATGTTTGCAGGAAAATAATCACTTACACAGACAGATCAAATAAAAAATCTCTGAATCACTCAAAATAATTATAAATCAATATTATTTTCTCACTTAAAATGTATCCAGCAGAAATAAACTCTATCCTGCTAATATCTACATTTGAAGTCATGGGATTTTGACTAGATACAGAAACCAATTACATCAGCTCTGCTATATACCCCAATTTGTGCATTCATGAAAGCCCTCTGAGCTTTATACAGGATAGACCTACCTTTATCTCAACGGCAACCTAAACAGTATTGTTTTCAACGTCATAAAAGAGTGGGCTGGTAAATCTCTTCATAATAAGTACTTGTAACAATTTGGTTTGTGATTAAAACGTTTTTCCCACCCTTTGCAGCTTATTTCTCTAGAGAATCCTTTCCACCTCACTCAGTCTCCTTGAGCTAGTGAGATGCATTGCTGAAATTAGCAAGAAAAATAGCTCTACTGATGATGATGTGCTAGATTTGTAATGATTGTCCTACATAATAGGGTCAATTCTGCAGCTTTGGACAATGAAGAATATAAACTGTACGCCACAAAATCTTCAGAACTCACATCATATTACCAAAGCCTAGTAGCACAAGCACCAAAAAAGTATTATAAACACCTTCCGCTTCTGAAAGAGAACCAACTAAAACAGAACAAACAACTGGTGAGAACAAGTGGCTAAGCTAACTTTTCTGTTTCTAAACATTTTCAACATGAAGGACAAAGTCTCTGCTACATATACATCTTGACCACTTCATTGACCTTCTGTCTTTCTTCTAGTCTCCTAAGCTCTTAGGTAAAAGAATGCCAGTAACTCTATTGGTTCATTGCTCTTAACTGAAGCTTGCAAAAAAAGGAAAAGTTTTTCACTACAAGGTTTGTCAGTCTAGACAGAATGTATGCCCATAAAATTGAGCTTTTAAGTTTAATGTTAGCTTCTTTTTTTCTTCTTTGAAGAGACTGACTCTATTTGCAAAATGATGAAGCACAAAGGAGCAAGGAAGACATCTGGATGATGGACAAAGTATAAGAAGCGAATAATTTAAGGCATTGCAGATTCAGAGTGACTTTTTGCTTACGAGTATCATTTGAAGATCATTGCACAGTGGTTACTTCTTCCAACAAAGCCCTGCTGCGCAGCAACTGTTACTAAGGTCATTCATTTGTTTTTACCATGTATTTCTGTAAGCTTTCCTGAAAATTATGGTAAGTTCACACAGGAATTGCCGATGTTAGACATTTGTCTGTTTCTCTGTTGTGAAGATGATCATTATAAAACATCAACCTCAAAATGTCCAGTATTCTATGATAATATACTTAAACAATTAAAACAGTAAAATGCTCTGCAAACTTTCTTTTTGTAAACTCTTGCATAGATATACTTTGTGTATGTGAGGAAAAGGGCACTTGTGAAGCAAATCCCATAGTCGCCCACGTTCACCTCATGCACGTATGAACACACATCAAGCAGCAGTCTCAATCTGCATTTCCTTCAGATGAAAGCAAAATGGAATACGAGCTTAAGGAGCACAGGTAATCAGAGCATTGTGACTGCTAATGGGAACGCAGTTTTTGGGGGAGAAACTCTCCCTAGGCAAACCTGTCTTATCATAGGTACAGTAGAGATTTGCAGTACTCAAAATCAACTTTTTTTCCTCCACAAATGTATCTCTTGCTAATGGACTCTCCTTGTTAATGTATGCACAGTCTTCAATGATTTTAATATTTTACAAGGCAAGTAAGTTTTTGTTGTTTCTGTTGTTTTACCCCAAATTAGGACAACATAGAAGCACTAGAATGAAAAGTAAAAGGAGTCATAGCTCACCAACGTTCAAATTGTGATTGAGAATTACAAGTTTTTGCACATTTCTTTCTAAAGGTTCACTTCAACAGGTCTTCTCCAACCTAGAGGTTACAGTAATTTTTTGTTGGTCTGAACAATGTTGAATTGCATTTAAAAACCTCTCAGCTACTCTTACTTACCGGTGGCTGAATAAAAAAATGTATCATGCATTTTTTGGCCAAAAGAAATCAGGTACAGTGAATATGAAGTCCAAAACTTTTAGGCAACTTGAAATGAAACCAATACAATCAAACTATGCAAACAATAGATCACTGAAAAATATCACATCTTATCTGAAACAAAATGTGCTTTTTCCTTAAAAGTTAATGTAATAGTCTTTAACCTTTTCTTATGACGCCTTTTCAGAGCAAAGTCCTGTGAGTTACATGGGGTTTCAGTGAATTAATGGAGAAAGCAAGATGGATGATAGTAGGAAAAAAATCTCTCTTATATGAAACTGGTGGGGATACACATGAGGACCATTGCACAAGTCAGTATTATTTTTGAGAACACAAAACATGTTAACATGTTCTGGATTCATCCACACTCTTCTCTCAAAATGAGATCTGGAATTCAACTACGACTAGAACTTTCACAGGCAAAGATTCTCAGATGTGTATGAACCTCAGCTTCATGAGTGCCTTTGCTGCTTGTTTCGGTGTTTAATTTCAAAAGTTATTTATAAAGTTGTGACAAAAACAAGTGGACACAGCTATGCATTTCACTATAATATAATCATTAAGAAGAAAAACAGAGCAACAAGGAAGCTTCCTAAGAGATGCATGATGTGGTCACAACCAAAGTTATGAACTGTTCTGCACGGAAGTGGATTAAGTACTGAAGATGTCTCAGAATACAACAGATTTGGAAAGACTGTATTTATGTTAATGGTGATACTTTTGGAACTTATATGAGTCTCAAGAAGCACAAACTATGCTGGAGAGGCTAGATTAACACATCTCATTCTATAAATTCAGTTAAAACATCAATCTATATATTATTCTTTCTCTTTGCTCAATAATGCACTGTTCTAGGACACTCTGATTCTATTCTGGTACTCACATAAGTAGGTCACAAAAATGATTAACAGCACACTGATTTTTCAGAAAAAAAATGATATAGGTTACCCCAATTTCCATGAAATCAAAAAGGGAAGAGAACAATGTTCGCTATTTCACAGACACATTGAGATTATTACTTTTGCTTCAGTCTTCAGACTACAGAGTCTACGAGAGCATACCTCCTACTTAGGAATTTTCAGAACATAAATTTATAATCTTACCAGTATTGCAACAATATGCTTGAGATGCTGTTAGTGAAATCTTACAAAAACTGCTCTGCATTCTCTGTAGATGATACTAAAATTATTCACTTCTAATTTGCACAGAACTGGTAAAAAAAAAATGTCATAACAGCAACAGCAGTTCAACCATTTTCCATGTGGCTATTTAGCAATACTTGGAACAACATATCTGTAAGCCGTGTCTTGAACCCAAGGATAAAGAACAAATCTCCACAGCAACTGAGCAGCTAATACTTGCCATTGAAATTCCCACTGTATTGTTCTCATTACTTAATTGCATGTCAAACGAAAAAACACCAACCTCCTATGATTTGTGGAGTACATTAGTTCTGGATTTAGCTGAAAGTTCAAGATTCACTTTCATTTTTTAACTGTTATGGTAGGTTTTGCTTGTGACTTGACAAGCAAATAAAATAATAAAATAAGAACAATGCCCTCAACTCTACCAAGTTCAGCTTTGAGAAATAAACATATTAATAAATAAACATATTTCTACAACTGAAGTCAGATTTTACTTATTGTCACATGGGAATTTTGGTAATTTTCTCAAGCTGTTTTTAGACTTTGTTTATGCTGGCTAATTCCAAAGAGAAAGCTTTCATAGTTTTCTGTGTTTTCAGTATATGTTTCTAAATAAATAAATAAAACTCTACTTTTGAGGAAACATATTTTTCATTAGTCAAATGTTATCAATGCTACTGATTGGGTTTGTCCAAAACCTACCCACACTGATAGAATCTTTGGTCTGAACAGATGTAAGAAATAGATTGCAAGATCTCACTCTGAAATTACCCACTTTTTTCTCTGTTTGGTTTTACAACAGAAACTAAGCTTCACAAAATGAAACAAATCTTAGTAGACAGAAGCCAGCCTGATGCTTTGGTCCACTTATATATATATAGTTACAAATATACACATACGTATATAGATACATGTATATACATATAAAAACATGAAAATTTTACTGACTCTTCCTAACACTGAACATATCAATATAATGCAGTCTTTCTTTGCCTCCCCGCAGTTTGTATTCCATAATCATAAATCCAATTATTCAAATCTATCAGTAGCATTTTCCTGAATCTGAAAATTAAAATACCTGAGCAGAACAATTCTGCAGTGTTTTTTTTTTCCCCTTTGGATTCAGTTCCTTGATTCTAAAAAAAAAAAAATTGTGACAAACACAAGTTTGTCGGTACAAATATAAAAATCCAAAGAGTTATTGTCTGATACACAGTCTCCCCACTTTTACCTTTGTTTTCTACTGATTTTTACAATATTACGCATCCTTAATACCACACAACTACCACTGAGCTTTCCGTGTTTCAATAGGAGAGCATAGGCATGAAATCACATTCTTGCTGATAGATCTACATTTCTAAAATAAAACCATGAAACACTTTCGTCTGTTGAACAAGAAGTTTACATGTACATAGGATCTTCCTCTCTGGAACTGACATGGCACTTACAATTGAATTTAATTAAACAGTTTGACTGACTAATTATAGCTTAAGTATCTATTTTCCTTTCTTGCCAGAATCTGATAGCAGGGTTTGGGTTTTTTTTTATTTTTACATGACGTGACTGTGAATGCCTCTTGAGAAAAAATAGTGCAATTGCTAGTGACTGATACCTGGAACAATTCCTCAGAGCAGTGGCTTCAGATCACTTCTTAATCTATAGCATCTTGCAAGTTTCCCAGAAAAGGTGAAAAGTGATCCCACCCACCCCAAGAAAAATGTACAACACTTCCTAGCATCTTTGAGCATAATAGCTACAAGGAGATCCCAGCAAAACTATTCCTGGAAGCTCTTGCAGTCCCACCAGTGCAGAAAGATTGCCAGGCTCTTTAGAAAGTAAACAGGACTGCATAAAATCTATTTATGTTAAACAAATAAATAATGGAACATTTTGCATTCCTGTAACATGCATGTTGTAATCACAAAACCACTGACAGTTAGGCACCCACCTTTTTAATATGCTCTCAATATGTTTATATAAAACATAATTGAAGACTCAGATGGGCTTATTTTATCAATATTTATCTCCTCAATTTGTATATAATGTAAAACAGTACTTCTATAAAGTCAAGAGTGAGCCATTGTCACAATTAGAACAATAGACTTGGTAAAGATCTCACAAGGTCTTCCTGTCTATCACTCAGCCCTAAGCAGGGATAACTGCATGAGCATCTTTCCTGGCTGATATTTGTCTAACTTGTTCTTACTTACAGTTCTCTTAACAGAGATTCAGCAAATAATATCAGACAACTTGTAGCTGCAAATTCTACATACAAGAAGTATGTAGAATATCTTTTTAACTTCTGACTAAGGAATAGCATTCTTCCAAATATTATTTTGTACTTTTAGGCTCATCATGGCTTTTGTTGTACTCATCTAACTGCTCTACCATTGCTATTCTTTTCCTAAAGCGCTACATGCAGTACTGTAGTAAGCAGTTAAGATCTTAGAAGTGCCAAACACTGTCTCGCACATCTTCAGATTTCATTTCTCCCTAAATATGCTAATATGTCTATTTCTTTGTAGCAAGTTCTTGCTGGTTGATTAAAAATGAGAATTTGCAAATCCTGACATATCTTTCACATCTCAGCTGAATTGTAAGATCCACATGTAATCAACTTCTCAATGCCTCATAAAAAACTATTCATACAAAGTGAAAAGTCTCCAGTAGACAGTCAGGGAAATTAGCAGACAGGGAAGAATGAGGATTCTCAGTCCATTATCTCACCAACTATATGAAGATATGACCTGATTTTCCCACTGCTGTTCCTCCATTTCCTTTCCTGTGCCATAACAAAATAATTTCCTCCTTATGCAACTTAATTAGTTCCCTCATTTTTTCATTCATCACCTCTCCAATGTTGCACAAATTTCTCCACATTCATTTTTACTCTTCTTTAACGCTCCAATTCCTCCCACCCAAGATACTTCTTTACAACTTTTATAGCAATTGCATGTATTCTCATTTTTATCTTGCCTATCCTGACCAAAAGCTTTACAGAAGCAGGGTGGATTTCAATCATCTTCAAATATTCTAGACATATTTTTTGTTTCACGAGAATAACTATTAAACTGAACACATTCAGTCCTCCATTGATTTGGTGGACATAAAAATGGCGTTGCTAATATTAGGGGAGTCCTAATTGCATGATTCTTCAGAAGTTCACAGTGATTTTCTTGATTGTTATTTTTGTTGTTGTTGTTTTTTTGTTTTAAATACAGACTTAAAAATGTACTTTTCAGTATGTTACCAAAATGAAAGGAACATCCTATGTTTTCTCTTATCACATACATAAGTAATCATTAAAGATAGTTCACAATGGATTATGTTTCCTTCACCTGCTTAAAATTTCTCATCCACTAAGGTTGTAAACATTACTTAAGAAGCACTAGAAGATGCCAGTGGAAGTATTTTGTTTTAGAATTGATTCTGTATTCTTCTAAATGAAAAAGTAGAAAAGGGACATGTAATTACTAGCAGAGGAAATGGAAACGCATATTTAACAAGCAGAAATTGTGTGAAGTACTCAAAGCAGGTATAAACACATTAAAGTAGAATTATTTCCACAGAGTATTCACAGCTTTTGTTATTTTTGCACAAATGTATATCAGATTGCAAATCAGCCTTAGACAGTGACACAACAGCACATCATATGATTCCAATTTTTTAATCACGATGCTGTCGTTGGTAACAAAAAAAAAAAAAAAAAAAAAAAAAGAACCTGTGGTTGTCTTTCATTTTCTTCTAGCATTTTCCAGCAGATTTCTTTTTTTCCTTTTCACTCAGAACTTGGAATCAGGCAGTAAGAAAGAAAAAGCTGCAACTCTATCCTAAATTTATACTTACAATTGGGTTTGAGGTTTTTGTTTTCAGTGGTGCCACTATCTCAGTACTCTTGTTGTGAAAATGTCACGCTGTCTCCATTATTCTCCAAAAGAACCATGACACACTATAAACTTGCCTTAACTGTTGCTATAATGCTAAATTCTGGGGAAGAGAACTGGGAATTAGTCCTTGGATCAGATTCTGACATCCATTCTCATAATGAGCAATACATTTCAGCTGCAACCCTCTCAGGAGGTCCCACTCAGCATTAACAAAAGCAAAAGAATTTGGCCTTTTAATGTGTGTAGCTTCCCACACTCACCTGCTGCATTAAAAATAGCTGTTACCCAAGATCTTGCTATACCATTCTCCCACATACGGAGACCTAAGAAGTGGTATCTGTGTGTCATTTGCAGCAGTGACAAGAGTAGTGGAAACAAACAACGTTTACCTACTACAAGCATAGTACACACATGTCATATTGGTATCTGTGGACATATATCAACAATGTCATGCTTTAAGGTCTTAAATCTCCCAGATTTAAAATTTAAAAAATAAAATAAAATTGAATTTTAAAAGACTGAAAAAGGAAGATGAGAATATGAACTTAGAAAGGAAGAGAAGGTTTGGGTTTATGTGGTTAAATACATGGGTATTGCTGTTATCACTGTCTTCAGACAACACAGCAAAGCAATACACTACGCATAAACACAGTTAACAAAAATCTCTGCTCACTTCATCGATACATGCTTATACATGAGAAGCATCAAACCTCAGTCAGATAACGACCTCGTTTGAAAAGCCAGTTTTTATTTGCATAACAAGAGAGACCTGGAACCAACAGAAACAAACACACTAAAGTCAACTTTTTATATATAAATAAACTGTCTTAAGTGACAATTTGAGAGGATTTCCATGTGTTGAAGTGTACATATATGCAGACAACCAACAATATCCAGTCCTCTGATAAGAAATCAATAAACCTTTGGATAGCAGATCAGTAAATTGTTTCTCCCATTCTGTAAACAAACGATGACTTTATAGCAATCTTTCAATTACTCACAACTATTTTAAAGCACTCTGAATAATCACACTGGAAAAGTACACTTGATGGTTGATAAATATAACATTAGACACAAAGCATTTTGTTACCATATATGTATTGAATGATAGAAACAGGACAGCATTTGTGATTCAATAACAGTTTGAGCAAACTTATTTTTTAACTTAATACTATAATATTGCTCTTATAGACAATTCCCAATAGATTTCTCAAAACAAAAACAAAAACAAAAAAACACGAGAAGCCTTACTTCTAACGATGGTACTGCAGACTACTAAGAAAGTGCAGAGGAAAAAACTTTAGTCCTCAAAACAACAGGGAACAATGTGTTTTATCCTCTGCAAATTCTGTTTGTCTGGGTTTTTAATTAGAAACTTGTATAATAAAATTAGCAACATATCACTACACTACAACAAAAATAGACTCCACTTTGTACAGACTGTGGGGTTTTGGGTGGGAAATGACAATGATGTTTCACAATTTCTGGGCACTATCAGAAGATAAAATTAATCAAGGACTATGCCTTCTATTGTGAATAATAATTACAATGTATCCCACTTTACAGTTTCTCACACATAAACACAAAATCAGTTACACTAAGATCTTGAAGGAAACCGAAGTCTTTTAGCTAAGATTCTCTTTTTCTTCATACTCTGTGGCCATCAGACTCAGATGAAGGTTGGGAACAGAACTGTACCTGTTCTGCAGCTGCATGCCAGTTTCCGTTTAATTCCAATCAAGATGAGGTTTGATTCCTAAAGCAGAAGCACTCTCAAGGGACTGCTATATCACATACTGCTACGTCATCCAGGCTGAAGCACCAAACTAGTACCAATTCATAGAATCACCCAGGTTGGAAAAGACCTCCAGGACAATCTAGCCCAACTGTCCCTCTACCACCACCATTTCCCCACTAAACCATGTCCCTTAGTACAACATTAAAATGTTTCTTGAACATTCCTGCTCCTTAAACTCTGCCCTGACCCCAGGTACAAGACATCTCCTATACAAAGGCTATCCCTGCTTCACCATATGCAGGGCTAGAGACATCTGCCTGACTGAGGCTGCCAAATCACATTTTGACATTTTTTTGCTTGATGCACAGAAAATATGCCAGCAAGACAGAGAGATCACCAAGATTGAAGGAGGTTTGTCTTTACCATCACTGCTATAGGAGGAAAGCAAGGTTGCCATGTTGAACTGCAGAGGCCCTCTTGGAAACAGCGAGAGCAAGAGAGAAGGATTGAAGATGAATACATGCAATGACAAATACTATGTAAAGTACAGAAGAGTCCCTTCTTCCCATGATATTTGCACAACAGATGCTGAACTAGGCAGCTATACCAAATGGGAGGTGGGATCCAGGTTTTACCTAACAAGCAGCATTGCCAGGGACCAACAGCTCTGCAGACAGGGAAGAGCTCTGCCACTTAGGACTGCAGATGTAACCAGGGACAATTCTTCCCTAATATGTACGCAATAAATGCTTTCTTCCATGGTCTTTCTGACATCAGCAGCAGCCTTTCTTCCTGTGCTTAGCCCTGAGAGAACAAATCTAAAGCCAGACAGCATAAGGTAACTGTGTACACCTCCCCTCCCAAAAGAACTCCTCTTGTTCCCCAAGCATCTGGTACCACACAAACAGAGGTGATGCACATTCACAAAGACAGCTGACTGCCTAGTAGCACACTAATAAGAGCTAGCCTGCTACTGACTGCAGGCTGTCATACTGGGATGAAACACAGAGGGCTAAGTCTTCAGAGTCAGAGTCAGCAATCATGAACACTAACACTGTAGGTGGAAGCTGGACTGACACTGAATTGCCCCTCAAAGGAAAATGAATTAGACAATTGGCCTGTCAGTGAAAAATACAAGACCGTTTCCTACTCCAGTGTCAGAAGCTTCAAGAGCAGCAAATGATGAGAATTAAAGCTATTACCCATTAAAGGTATCCAGAGAGCAAAAAGAAAAGATGTCCCTGCCACAAGGAAAAAGGAGATGCTGGAGATAAGCTCACACTGTGTAGCAACCTGCCACCTGACTGCAAAATGGACCACGTCAACAGATGATGGGAACATACCCTACAAAAATAGGCTTGCCGTGAGTGCCTCTTGTCAACCTGCAGCAGCTGAGACTTGGCTTTTTCAAGCTTTGTCAATGCTGTGCAGCTCGTCACGCTAACACAGAACCATTTTGAGAGCTGGAGAATTCTCCGCAGACCAATGCAGAGCGTTCATGTGGATGTGTATGTATAGGCAGACACTTGTGTATGCACGAGTGACTTCTCCCTGCCCCAGACAGTCTGATTTCCAGTACAAGGCAGGAACTACCATTCACAAATCAGATCTCAGTAAAAGACCAAGATCAACATCCACACTGGCACATTGCGTGCATCCACAAATCTGGTATGTGGGGGAAAGCAGGCAGTAAAAAGGATCCCCACTTGCTGTGAAATGCTGACCATAGTTGTGCAAGCTGTTCTTGGAGGCAAAGGTGCATCGTACACCCCCAACCAATAACCCCAGATATGGAGCTCCACGAGCTCCGAGCACAAGAAACTGCAACATCGTGGCAGGGATAACAGATCAAGATACGGTGGGAGGCAGACCCCAACGTGCAAGCGCCAGGGCTGGGAAGATTCCTCTGCTGTATGCAAGCAAAGGAGGACCAGGGACCCGCAGAGCCAGGGTCCCTGGGGCGCATTGCACAGATGTTCGCTCCCCAGGGCTGCCACACAGCCAGCGGGTGCCGCGGGAGGGGAAGGAAAAGGGAGATCCTCATGAAGATGCTGTCGGAGGCAAGGGGAATCAGAAAGAAGGGGACCCGGGGGAGCTGGGACGGACACCGCACACGCTCGCTCCATCGCGCCGCCGCCGCCGCATCGCTCAGCACCGGAGCGAGCCAACCTGTTTCCCCTCGCACAGAGAAGCCCGCTCCGAGCCGTGGCACAATCGGGCAGGAGGTTCCTCCCCGCCGCGCCCCGCTTCCCAGCTGCCTCCCGCGGGGCGCGCCGCATCTCCCGGCGACCGGGGGCCGCGTTGCGGCAGCCGTACCGTGGGCAGCAGCGGCTCCATCTGCGCCCCCTGGTCCTGGGTCTCCATGCGGCGGCGGCGGGGCCGTGGCAGCGCCCTCCCCGCCGCCCGCCAGCCGGCCGGCGCGGAGCCGAGCGCTGCGCTCCCTGGGCACCGTGGGAGCCGCCGGGCTGCGGTGGGCTCCGCGCTCCGCCGCGCTCCGCCGCGGATCAGGTGGCGCGGAGGCAGGAAGCGCGGCAGTCACATGGCTCCGCGCCCCGCCGGGCCCGGTGCGGGGGGAGGCAGGAGCCGGATCCACCTGCGGGATGTGGCTGGATCCTGCCGCCGCCCCCCGTCCCCAGCTCTCGCCGCCGGCTCCTGGCGGGGAGGTGAACGCGGGCGGACCGTGCCGCAGCTGCAAAGAGATGCCCGGCACGGCATCTCTCCTCCTGCTCACCAGTCCCAAGGGGACGGGAAGGGAGCGGTGGGACCTGACCCCAAGCGCAGACCTTCGGCAGGCACCCTTGTGAATGCTTAGGCTGGGATCAGGAGATCTCTGCTTCGCTCCAGCCACAGTTCACCCGGAACCATTGCTTCAATGCACAACAGCTTTTGGACCAAAGCACATCTGGATGTCTAAAGCATCCAAAGAGCACTGAAAACAGTTCTCGGTCCTGCCAGTCTATGACCCTTCACCTGGACAGCACCTCCAAAATAGTGCTTTGTCCCATTCTTCACTAAAATTACCCCACCATCTCTTTTTATCTGAAAGTTATTAAAACGCACCCATTTGCCATATTCTTCTGCCCACAGCTAATTAATGGAAGGCTTAAGACCCTTCTTCACCCAATTTCATCATCCAAGCCTGCCACACATCTAGTTGCTCCTGATCCACCTGTCTCTGCACCTTAGCAGTGACATTTGGCCATACGAAAACCCCAGCAAGCACCACAAAAAACCGTTGCAAAGCCTACATTAGCAAACAAGCCAAGGGACAGATGAGCCCCCATAACACCTGTTATAGGTGCAGAGGCCACATTGCCTACCAACACAGCTGAGCCAGACAAGTTCTTGTATTCATTGCTTCCCAGCCCATCTATCCCAAAAAACACACCCACAAAGACCTGTGCATGTGAGTCAGGATGAACAGAGACCTGACTAGGAAAAATAAGTTAACCTCTGTCTCCCTATTAATTTCCTTGCCAAAACAGCAGGCTATGCTCTACATTTTGGATATCCTCTGCAGTCCAAAAGTAGATCAATCAACAGTTTCGCTAAATATGATTAAATTTCCTCCACCAAGGGTCATATTCTTCAAGCTTTCTGAAGTTCTTCTTCTGAGTCAGTTTATTCATACATCAGGTACATAGAAAGAAAGCAGAGTCAAAGTTGGTTCTCACAGAGAGAAGCTTTTCTGAGTGACAGCCAGGAATTTGGTCTTTGTACAAAGTGACATATATACAGAAAGACAAGCACTGCAGTCCAGGTTTGGGAAGAGATCTGAGATACACATTTTCATAACGATTACTGATTTACAGTAATTAACACAGTTGGCCATTCAGGTCACTAGAGGTAAGGCTGTGTCAGCACTTACACAGTAAAACCCTATTTGCAGGAGCTTATAATTAAGCTATAAACGTCATGATGAAGCTTGGAAAGGAATGTGTTTAAAAGTGATTGTTTTTCTTTAAACAAACAAAAAAATAAAAAATAAAGTGAATATACCAATTGTGGTACTGGGAAGATTAGAAATGAATGTTAGCATAAGAGTGCTTAGTCTTTCTATGTAAATATCTCAAAGGTATCCCAGAAGATAAAGTACTACAATCCATCAAGCTCCATGCTATTTCACATGTCATTCACTCCCCATCAGACTCCCTAAAAACATTCATTCACTCATAAACATCTAAAACCAAAGAGCAAGAACAAATCAGATTTTACCAAGAGCGGGAGGATGGGCATCAGCTTACAGCATACATGATGCTGTTCATCCAACACAACTTTTCACAGTGAGAAACAGTATAAAGACCGTGAGCACCATATACAACAGTAGCTGCAAACAAGCTACTGAATGAGCCATCAAAAGTGAATTAGGATCAGTCAGATCAGTCACACACTCGATTTTGCAATGATTCTTTCTCAGAATGCTTTACAGAGTAGGGAGTTTGCCATTATTGAATGATGGAAAATGGAAATATGGAAAAACTTTTAGATAACAAACCACCTCAAACTGGTCTGTAGCATCCCACTCAAAAATCAGAAAAAAAAAAGTACAGAAAACTTAAGAGACCTATATAGCTATAAAATCACAAATTGGGAAAGTAACTGTGCAAGCCATTCTTTCAACAGCTACATCAAAGATGTTCTGTATAATATTGCAAAATACTGCAAAATACTGGATCCCTAAGAGAGGCTGCAAAGCCAGAGGTTTTCCAGACAGAGAAATTGAAGAATGTTAAGGACTAGGGTGACAGCTTTATTTTCAATCATACATAACCAAGACACTTTTTTGTTTGTTTGCCTTTCCCAAAGAGTCTCAAAATAGCTTATCTTCCTCAAAAATAGAAGCAGGTCTAGATAGCTAGTTTCTGAACTTTTAGAATACAATCAGGCCGTTTTCATATTTGCAAGACTTTGTATATGGCAGCTAAGGTAAAAAGCTCAGGTTCTTAAGTCATCAGTAATTTGAGAAGTTTGACTGCAAGGACGGGAAGTATGAATTCAAAACGTAGATAAGCTGAAGTTTTGAAATTTTAAGAATATGCCAGATATACTAACAAAATAAATACCTTTGTAACATTTATGTAAGACTAACTTCATCTTTATATATTTTTGTAGTGTGTTACCTAAATAAGATATGGGCTTCTATGTTTAAAGCAAACCTCAGAAGAGAAACAGGAGACTTTTTCTTGTGCTCTGAATTTAGGTCAGAAGCTGACCTGAGCCCTGCCTGGTGTCATGTTTCAGAAGAAAATTAAAATGGCTGAAGTTCACTTGTATTCTCTTTCCTAACATTACCTCTCCCCTCTTGGGGCTGCAGTGAGCCAGTTAGTGAAATGCTTTCCTGAAACACAATGTTTTTAAACCCCACTGAACAGAGGTTTTATTTCTTAAAATCATTATCTATTTGGGGAAATAGTTCAAAGAGCTCAACTCATTCTTAAAATACTTTGTAGGTATATGGCATGACTTTGGGTGCATGTAGCATAGATACAGCTGTCTGTGTTTAACATAAAGATGGTCTGGGATGTAAACAATTTCTACTAACTTTAACAGTCATATACAGCTTTTTACATACAAATATAGATTTGTTTTAAGATGCAGCCCCAAAACAATGATCTAAAAATCACAGAATTTAAGCTCATGAGAGGTCTTACAGTGTTTCTCCTTTTCTGTCACTGTAATAAGCTGTTTTCTTAATGTATGGTATACTCTCTTAACTATCAGAAGTGACAAGCTCTCCCAAGAAGGTATTCAGATATAAGTAAGTGATGTTATCTGTGCATTTTAATTTTTTTAATATGCATGAGAGCATTTGCAGAAGCCTAGCATCATTTACTGGCCTAGTACCACTCACATTTTTGCTCTCATACCTATCTGTCATTTTTAATTTTATGATCCAAATATAGCTTTATATTGTCAAGATACAATTCCTGTTCTAGGAATACAATACGGGTATATTGGCTTTTCTCCCAGTTAGCTGTAAAATATGTCACTCTACTGGAATGGATGAGGGAGAAGGAAATCTCTACTAAGCAAGAGCAAAATTCTTTATTTTCATGTAGTTGTTAGTTACAAAAGGGAACACAGGAATGGCGTACTTCAAGTTGTCCCCACAATAGGTATGCATGAAGCCTACCTAATTCACTCATTTACACCAGATACTGTCACCGTCTTCTTAACTCCAAGAACTTGCACTCTGTCAGATCTAACAAGGCTGCCAGTAGATTTAAGCAGCATAGTGAAAAATTTCATGGAACATTCTAAACCAGAAAGGACTTGTATTAGATTAGTTTGCTCTCTCATGATTTCCACCTAAGCTCTAGTTGCAGTTGCACAGGTAAATAGCAGACACAAGACAGATTAGTTTTGAATTCTTGTAATATGCATATTTATCATAAAAATATTTCTTTAATGAATGGAAACTTTTTTTAAATTGCAGATCATTTTCAGGTTCTTACAGGTAACTAAATTTCAAGTAAATTGAATTAATTTATAAGCTTCAGAAATAAAAATATGACTAAGCAATCAAAATCCCTTTCTTTCTATTTTTGAAACATGATCACGCAAGGTAAAAAAAAATTAGTTGGTAGACCTCTCAAACCACATTTTGTCCTAAAAAAAGTGAACTATCTTAGGTAGCAAAAGGAACATCCTATCAAACCATTCTAATCCTAGCACATTTTTTTCCTATAATTTGAGAAAGTATTCTGACAAGAAGGTAACAAAGGGATGGAAGGAAAAAAAAAAAAACTGGCAGCAATTTTCCCCTCTCTCTATTATTCTTCTCTATCTGAAAATAAATAACCATCTGCATCATTGTACTGCTTTTGTGACAGGTGGTACTCAGTTATGTTTCTCATTTTATTGGATAGCAGTAATGGCTCTCTTTTCTGCTAATATACTCTATCTGAAAGAATATGACTTTAAGTTAATTCACCCAAAATCTGATCCAAAAAGTTTCAGTGTTGATTGGGATGTATTCTTTGACTGCGACAATTTTTCTTCTGTTGGCATCAAAACCAGAAGAAAAAAAAATTCTAATAATTGTCTTACTAATATAGCTTCTCACATTCTTGAGCCAAAAAGTAATGCCAACAAAATATGTCTGTGTCCACAAGCCCAATCATGCAACTCCTGTAAAACAGTGAGACAATCTGTGTTGGTAAAGAGCACCAACTATTTTTCACTTCCTTCATTTTCCCCAATATGTGTTGTTTATGAAATGTGATGAATTTCAAGGTTTTCAAATTGTAGAATGGGCCTTTAATTTTTGCTATTTGGTACGCTAATATTAGAAAATGCTTTTTATAAATGTAAAATAAAATTAAAAATTCTGAAGACTTTTCCACTGATAATGTCTAAAATGTAAAATGAATCAATGTACTAGTTGCCGATTATTACAGTAGCTACCCTTTCTTCGTGCTATTTTTCAACAAGAACTCTCTCAAGTGAAAGAAATTCCTCAGACATATCATCCATTTAATCCGACTTTCTAAATAAAATATGTTGAACCAGGCCCTGATTAGTCACTGACCTAAATAATCCTTCTGAAGGATTAAGCTAACTTAATTTTGAGTTTGCAACGAAGGGATAACATGCTAGTTTTTGCTCAGTTTTTCAAACAGTCAACTAGAACTACAGACATATCTTATAGATGGAATACAACTTTTGCTTAGATTGACCCTCTAGCCACTGGATTTTGCTAAATCTCTTATTCTTAATCCAAGTGGTCTTAAGGGTATATATGCTGCATTAATAATTCTCTACCTTTATAGTGCTTCTAACACCCTTACGTAAGATGGGGCTGTATGCTACTGTCATAGTTCTTCTGACCTATTTGAACTCACTCACTATTCTTATTTAGTTCAAGACAACAGCAGTATTCCAAAACTCATCTCAAAAACACAACGGTCGGAAGCCAAACTATAGGCCATTTATCTGTGGATCATCCCGTTTTCCACATCATGGAATAGGATAGCTCCATAAACAGCAATACATGGAAAAATCCTATCAGAGTTTAGTCAGATAACAGTTACTGGGAAAGAAGGATGAGCTGGTTGTGGTTTTGTTTGCAATAGTTAAAATTTGCAAATACATATTAAAGTAAATATTATGAAGTAAACATCCCTCATTTTACTTTTAAATCATATCTTTTGACAGTCACTTGCTTTAGCCCATAAATATTTCAGCAGGGGATCTACAAGCCTCCAATAGGCTGTACTGATCACCCGGCCTTACTGTGTTTGTGCAAAAGGCACAAGACTTCAGCCAGTTTTCCAAACATACTCATGTAACTGTAAAAAGAAGCATGTCTGGACATGTGTACAATTTATCATAGAATTGTTTGAGTTGGAAGGTGCCTTTAAAGGTCGTCTAGTCCAACTCCCCTACAATGAAGAGGGACATCCATAGCTAGAGCAAGTTGCTCAGAGCCCTGTCCAACTTGACCTTGAACGTCTCCAGGGAATACTGGAATACTGCTTCACCACATGGAATAGTAATATTTTGAATGTGTAACTAAGACAGTAGAGCTATCTGTGTAAATCTCAGAAGCAGAAACACTAAGCCATGAGAACTAGGTTAATCAGCACACAAACCACACGGGTCCTTGAGGAAGTACAGAGTTTACATGCTGTCCTATCTCAACTATTGAATTTTAAAAGGAAATTTACTCAGATATTTGTCTTTGTCTCAGCCAGATAGAAAGCTAGGGTTGCATATGAAAGGAATACCAAAATACAATTTGTTTAAGGTGGTAGCATTAACTGATTCTCAGGTACGTGCTCTTCACATCCTTCCTACCACATAGCCCTAGGGTAACTTGCTTAATTTAATATGGAAAAATAAAACAATGGAAGAAAATATTTCTGTAAAATATATGCTTTATGTAAAACCATACAAACCTAACAAAAATAAATTCTTGACTCTATGGAATAAATGGAAATTTTGCTATGAACTTCTGTTACAGTAAGATCTTCCCTCAAAATTATCTTTTTAAGTTTTTTACAGATCTATAGATTATAGGTAACACTAAAGTTCCTTGGTAATCAAACTAGTGCTACAATTGATTTACAGAACTAGTAATCTAGCTCCCCCTCTACCCATCACTTTTGGTAGAAAATTGGCCTTAGCATTGTGCAGTTCTTTTACGAAATGTGATTATACCTCCCCCATCAGGGTCCATATGCAGATATCAAATACAGATTACTGAATACTCACTCTCTCTGCATTTTCTCATTAACACATTCCTGCCAGACCAAGCAGCTTTCTTGCTATTCCCAAGATTTCTATGACAATTAATTTAAAAATCATATAGTATGGGAAGTGTTCAGTGCAAACATACTTTATTAGTTTTGTAATTTCTACCTCTCTATTGCCTCCTCTTAAAGCAAAAATATCCACATCTAACATATTATTGACAAAGATATAGATGGCATTAGTAGTGTCTTCTCTGTTTCAAAATATCAGCTCTGACTGTTTTGCTGCTTTAACCACTACGCACAGGAAAACCAGTGTGCTTTACTCCAGTTTTCTCACTTTTAAAATAATAATGCTGACCTACCAGTAAGATAGAAATACATATTCCCTTTTAATTTTCTACATCCTACATTTTTGGAAAAAAATCTCCTACCTGAGATCCAGAATCCGGGGCTTTGACTGATTTGTGATTTCATAAGAACAGCAGCTGTTACAAACTGTGACAGCTCCAATTTAGTTAAATGGACTAGGTCAGATGAACGTGTGTTCCTTACTGAAGTAGCCAACTCCAGTCAATAATAGTGATTTGGAAAGAATTTCCACTGAATTGCAACTGCTTTCCTTCATATTGAAATAGTTAATACAATTTAAAGAAATTTTAAAGAGAAATATGTTTCATTTTAGGTTTCAAACCCCGTAAAGCGTAGAAATTAATCTGTTTCCCAATAAGGGAGGTAATTAGGATGTAGAAAGTGAAATGACTTCAATGAGAGTAGTAATTCAGTAAGTGACATAATCACTTATTTTGTTAGAACTTCACTGCACAGGATTTCACTTATGATGACTGTAAAGTAAACAGTAGAGCCCCGTTTCATTATGTTTGATAATACTAATAATAATTTTTAAAAATTTTAATTGGGAATCCCACTACAAATTTTAGTGACATATATTCTGCAAGCTGCTACCATACTTTCAAAACATCTATTCTAAAGCTCAGAACTGAACTAAGTATGTCAGGCCAAACCAATCTGATTGTGTTCCATTATGAAAGCTTGTATTTGTGGACAAGTAGAGAGCAAGCAGTATCAATTTACCTTGACATTAGAAAGGCTTTCAACACAGTAACCAAAAGCATCCTTGCAGAGAAACTGGGAGGATATGAACCAGATCACAGAATGGTTTGGGTTGAAAAGGACTTTAAAGACCATCTAGGTCCAACCCCCTGCCATGAGCAGGGTTTGCCACTCACCAGATCAGATTGCTCAGGGTCCCATTAAATCTGGCTTTGAATGCCTTCAGGGATGGGACATCCCCCCCACCCTTGAAGCAAACTATTCCAGTGCTACACCACCTTTTGAAGGAAAAATTTCCACATAACATCTAATATAAATCTCCCCTCTTTCAGTTTAAAACTGTTCCCTCTTGTCTTTTCACTAACAGACTATCAGTTAAAAGTCACTACTTCTCCTGATTATAAGCTCATTTTAAGTACTGGAGGGGTGAACCTCAAAATAGGTGAGAAACTGGATAGGCTGTTAGGCCCAAAGGCTAGCATCACTGGTTCAAAAATCTAACTGAAACCTATGTCCAGACAAATTTGGTGCTGATATTAATGCTTAAAGGGTTTAATATTTGTGACCCACAAGATAGGACAGAGAAAGTCCTCCTGCAGTCTATGCAAAGCACTCAACTGGAACTTACTGAAAAACTGGCACACCAGCCATTCAAGAACACCTCAACAAAAAGTAGGAGCAGGCTGACAGAAATTTCATGAAGCTTAGTGCAAAATCCTTTACCTGAAATGGATCAGCCCTATGAACTGAATCAGCAAGATCAGAGTCAGCAGATACAGAGATTTCATTATTGCCCCATTTGGTCTTCATGAGATCACATTTGAAACAATACCTCTAATTTTGGAGCAGAAGGGCAAAAGCTCGCTTGATCTTGATTTTCAGTACGAATACGGACCGTGAAAGCGGGGCCTCACGATCCTTCTGACTTTTTGGGTTTTTAGTACACAGAGAACAATCAAAAAAGTGAAGTCCATTCAGATTATACACTTCCACCATTTGCTACCTAAATTTCCATGAGTAATCTAGGCTTGTTTTGTATTTTATAGAGAAGAAGGATTTCTCATCTATAATTCACCTGAGCCAAAGGTAATTATTCAAGGTGAATCATGACCTAGGCATACCTGTTCCTCTCTAATGACTTCGAAGGGATTTCAGACAAATTTCTTGACTGCCATTAGTCACATTTGATTCATCTAACAAACACTATTGGAGAAGCCTCCCAAGGTGCCTTGCCTTACGTTGGGAATAAAAAAAAAGAGCATTTACAGACTAAATATCAGTAAAAAAATCTGAACTCCAGTTTTGGTTTAGTTTCGACTGAAGATAAACACACCAATCACAGAACTGAGCTCCAAAGTTTTGTCTGGAAAAATACATGAAAATTAAGCCCAGTTATACTTTCCTCCTTGAGACAAAAAGACAAATAAAATTCCAGGTATAAGGAGAAAACTGAGAAGTACTAATACACTAATATTAAAGGAATTATTATTTTAACATTGCATGTATAGATATGGGTATTTGTGCAAACT
The DNA here is from genome assembly GCF_026119805.1 of Tympanuchus pallidicinctus. Lineage (NCBI taxonomy): Eukaryota > Metazoa > Chordata > Aves > Galliformes > Phasianidae > Tympanuchus > Tympanuchus pallidicinctus. Next base: position 15,820,150 of record NW_026294669.1, on the reverse strand, counting down.
CTTGCCTGAACAGTGGGGAACTCTAGTAAGAGTTCTTGAAAAATCTTACCTGCATGTCTGTGGAATCTCTAAGACAGTGAGTGTGGGTTTTCTGTGTCTTATCTATTTATAGGTTCTCTAAGCCCATTATGAGATTAAAAAAAAAAAAAAAAAAACAAAAAAAAAAACAGACAAGCCATTTAGTACATGTAATCTGCTCACCATTTCTGCAAATATCTCATTATTTCCAGATTTCTAAGTGTAAGGAAACACACAGACCCATTCCCAAACCACTGCACTACGTTCAGCAATGCTGAACATAGTACTCTAGTCTGAGGTATTGTTGCAAGTTCATAAAAAAACACCAACACATTCACACTTGCAAAATACGTTACAGGATTCTTCTAATACTCTCACTGCACAGATGAAAACATGAAACTCATTTGAGTAAAAGCACGAGGTTATCAGGATTACCAGAAGCACAAAGCATAGCTATCGCACCGACTGCATTGCACCAACAAAACAAATTTGCCAACAAAATGAAGATCACAACAATTAATAGTTCTGTAGGTTAACTTCAAAACCTTCAAAAATTTCTGGAAGTGGGTTTAGCAAATTCAGCAAGGAATTTATCCCATTTCCTCATCACAAGAAATATTGTAAGAACATGACGATATATAATTATTAATGTTGTACTTTATACTAAATTTTGAAAACAAATTTAAACAAGTATTCTAATACAGAAAATGTAAGAAGCCTATATTTCAAAGGGAAATCTAGGCCAAGATACCCTTGTGAGTACAACTGTCATAAGTTCTGCTGCTTCTTTTACTTCATGAACAAACCCTCAGGTGAGAGGAGTATATTTTTCACCTTGCCTGTTTGCAGCTGTTTGTCCAAATCACAAGGCTATCATCAGTCATAAAGCAATGTATTTTAATGCCCAGAGGCACTAAGAAACAATTTAATGAGAGGTATTTTCCTCTTCCTTTTGAAATGTCTGAAATTAATTGTCCATTTTCCAGGCACAACTATTCAGGAATGACAATGTATCACAGTGCAGGCTTATATACAGGAAGATCATTCACAATGTGGAACAGAAAATAACTTTAGGGGGATATTGAATGGAAGGTACAAAAGATTCTCCAACTCTTAATGAATTTGCAGAACTTGCTGACAGGAAAGAAAGAAAACAGTAACCAAGTATAGAAAGGGCACAAAGAACCTCTGAGGTAGATGCTGCCACCATCTATGGTCATTTAAAGCAATCACAATGTACACCGCAAATACAGCTTGTCCAAACTCACAAAATATATTTTGTACAATTTATGCTAACTGTGCAAAACCATAAGCCTTCATAAGAGAGCAGAGTCTTAGAGTCTTAATGAAAAGCAATTCTGCATATCTGAAGTTCAGTACACTGGTGAATTATCTGACGCATGACATATACAGCTACAGCTAAGAATACCTTAGTCATGTAACAAAGGCATGACTAGTCCATTACAACACTGTGAAGAGGGATCCTTGCAGTAGATCTCATCTGTTACTGCAGAAGAAATGAAGTATGACAAAGTATTCCATTTTTGAATAGGAACCTGAGGTCATTAGACATGCAACAAGAACGTTTTAATGACTTGCTTCATCAATTCATAAAGAATTCAGAGACTTTATCCAGAAAATGACATTAGAAATCATATCTGGCATCCCCCTCGGATCTAGACTCCCTGTTTGAACATGAGCAATGAATTTTTTCTTGGCTGTATGGTCATGTCTTTCATCCCAGCAAAATGCATGTAGTCTATGATGTATGAATGCAAGGCATCAAGTATTAAACTGCTGTACTTCCGTGGCAATATTATGGGATGTTCTCAACAAATAAACCCATTGGCTTCTAATTCTGCCTAATGCCTAAGATACTTGCTAGTTAGTCTTTAGACATTACAGAAGAGGTGATCTACTTGCAAAGGCACTTTCTAAACTTCTGAACAAGGGTCAGATAAGACTTATCAAAGTCCCGAAGTCTCCCCTTTACATCTCAAACAGAACCACTGAAAAAGGCAGTGCAAACCACAGAAATGAAATACCCTATGGTAGGTAGCTGATTTATGCTTTCCTGCTAAAAATCCCACTATAAGGCACAGCAGCCTTTTGTAACTTAAATTCCACCTGAAACAGTGGTTGGACACAAGGGTATATTTCCCCCTAAATGCAGGCAAATCATTATGGAAATTACAGTTTTGCCAGGTGACGCCAGATCTCGCACAGCTCTCCCACTTTCACTTAACTGGAAGAAATTACTGCCTGCCTCAAAGAAGTGTGAACAACTGAGACAATGCCTCAGTGTGCAGCTGAAAGGTCACAAAAAGTAGTATGTGCCACTGAACTCTCCCCTGTCCACTTCAAAATCCTTCTGTACTTAACAATCATCTTTGAACACCACCTGCTAGCTCTGAAGAAAAATAAGGTGTTACTACTCTGATTAGAAAGAAACATTCCATTTTGTGCATTCATACTAAGTAAATAGGGCATGCGGTTTGTACACAAAATGCAATGACTGAGGCCAATTGGATTAAATGAAACAGTAAGTATACGCATACTTGTATATCCTGTCACTCACCAGAAAGCTTCCATGGGAAATTAAGAAACTAATTCAATGCACAGGGATTAAGTAAGTTTCAATGGCTGCAGTACCACAGGGAAAGATAGAAAATAAGAAAGGAGAAAAATTGAAGGGATTTTTATAGTTAGCTTCATTTGTCTGATGATCTTCTGTATGTAAGTCATACTCTGAAACAGAACAACGGCTCTACATCTGAAATTGGTGTTTTTCCCCAGATTTTTAAGTACACAGTACAGCTACACCTCCATCATTTCAGGTCAGAGTAGGGAGTGCAGTATTGTCCTCATTTCAGGGAACAAGGATAGTGTGCCAAATCTGGCACAGACTTGATTTCCTGAAGAAGTCATCAAACTGCAGCTTCCTAAGCCCAAGTCCCTGTTGCTTTGTCCAAGTGAATGCAAAGTATGTCGTGGTGTGGGCATGTTTTTCAAGAACAGGTTACTTTCAGTATATTGAATCTCCTTGAAACTAAGAATTCAGCACAATTAATTAAAAAAAAAAAAAAAAAAATCAATGTTGTGCTCAGAATTATTCTTGAACAATAGTATCGATCATAGCAAAACTGTACCATAAGACATTCAAATATTTTTTTCCTCAAAAATGACTAAAGTAGCAAGGGGTCTCAGATACATAACTTGTTACAAGTTTGCTTATATAAAATCTATTTTTAGCTATACAAAAAGTCCTCTCACGTGTTACCGGGTACTTTATGCTCTTCTGAGCTGCAGACTGTTACGGTACATCATGTTGTCAGTGACGTGGGCTTTAGTGCCACTCAGTGTTCAAATGGCACAACTGCAGGGAGCTGCTGCGGCACAGCACTGGTATATGTAGCGGAGTGGTATCTTAGTAATTCGAGTAAAATGGGTGAATTTTAGAAAAGATTATATTGATCCTCCAAGCGTTCTCATTTTCGGCCCTAATAATTCTTTTTTGGGGAAGTCACAGAATTCAAAATTAAGTTTTCAGAGGAAAAGGACAAATAGCATAAAAAATAATTCACAAACTGGTAAATTGCCACAGGTGTAGGCAGAAAGGAAGTCTGCAGAAGAGGACAGGTTACAACTATCTGTTGGCTCACGTGAGGAAAATTTAACCTTCACTTAAATTAAAGATCTCGAAGTCAGACAATTTATCCTAAAAGAACAGAGGCAATCCCGAATACTAAGTTCTTCTATTCTCTTTTTCTCCATCCTAATTCTAATTATGTTTTGTTAATTTTCCTTCTGTTTGTTGGTGCTGTTTTTAACCTAGAAGCTCTGTCATAGAATACACTTTCTGAAACAACTTGCTAAGAGTTCTGCTGTCTCTTTTCTTATAAATCAAAAATAACAAACTCGCAAAGGAAAAAGAAATATTACTCTTAATGCATTACTGGTTCTATTGACAATAATTCACATGAAGAGATACATCTTCTAAGAGTTTTGGATCTTTGGAGTTACAAGCAGGCCAAACAAGATGCTCTCCAAGGCCAATAACTTTCAGAATATTAAAAAATACAAATGAAAACAAAAATTGAGTAGGAGATGTGCTTTACTCTGAAATAAAGGGATATTTCCCTAACCAGAATATGATGAAGATAAGAAATAAGTATAGTGAGAATCAAGCAGGCCAACAAAATCATAAAACACCAGAGTACACATTTTGTGCAGGATGCCATGACTGGACACTGCCCCTTCCCTACCCTGCCAGACTCACCTGACAAACAGCAGTTCTGCTAAGTCAAAAAACATCAAAGGGCTGTATCAGGACAACTGTTCTTTAAGATATGTCAAGATATCATTATCACATGCAACAATTAACATGTAATATTGCAATCAAGACATTTTCTTCAGCAGATAAGACCTCAAAAATTTACCAGTCTCAGAAATACAGAAGAGCATTGACAGCCCCTGTAGGCTGGCCTCAGGACAGTGCATGTCTAACACAGAAGCTGGGTCGCAGAAACACAGCATCACAAAACAGTGCTAAAGGAACACTGATTGTTTGGGGCGTGTATTTTCTACTTGAATTTATGTGAAATTGCTAATGAATAGAAGTTAATTAGCTGCACTTAAAACTGATACACAACTATAGCCAAGGGGAATAAACAGGTTCACCAGCTGCTGTATTACTCAAACTACACTGTAATTTGCTGCATGCTATTAACATGCTCTCCTGGCTTCAATAAAGAAAATCTCATTGAAATCAGTAGCACACATTTCCTATTTCAGTGAGACATTGCAAAATTAAAATGATATGTAGTAAAAACAATATGTGTGAGCCACCTGCTTACTGTGTGATAGAATAGATTGGCATAGAATGACAGCTGCTGCACAGCCAACATTTCAGATAGTGTATTACCTTGCCAACTGGACTTAAATTCACACATGATTTCCTTGACTAGCACTGAATGAATTTTTGCTGCTATAAATATGCATTGGCAATTGTGATGAATCATCCTGGATACTAAGGGTCACTTAATTCAAATACATTAAGAACTGTATCTAGTGCAAAAGCCACCAGAGCAAATACTGGTGAGTCAGCACCATTTTGATGACCTACACGTAAAGGACATGCCTTGGCCCCCAGTAAAGGGTGAGGATAATGAAGATAGCAGCTGCAGAACTTGTTGGATACTCACAGCACAAAATGCTACATCTTAATACCAGAGAGCTAATTAATGATTGCATGCCATCTCATGCTAGTCTGGAGTCTGGGAGAGTTAATACAGCCAAAATCTTCAAGCATTTTAGGAACCTAGAGCCAAATTCAGATAAATTCCACTTAGTTCTTATGCTTATCCTAGGACTATTCTTCACCTGTGTTCACTTTTTAGCAGACAACTTGAGCCATATCAGTGCTCTGCCCCTTACCTGGGCTTTCCAAGTTCCCTCTTCAGGCTCATGCAATACACTGCACTGATCAGTTACAAGTTTCAGTGAAATGCCAGCTGCGTGACACTGTTTCTAATTCCCATCGATTTCAGTCAGAAATAAGCATTTAATTATGTTTGCAGACCTATTCTTGCTGGTTTTCTACTGAAAGAGGATGCCTGGAAACAGTAAATGTTTTACCTAACTTTCTATGCTAACAGCTTATGTCTAAAGTCAGTACTGACAAGAGATCTAACAAGAAATCTCTGCTTTGGGTTTTCCCAATAATAAAATATTCCTTGCATGTGTAACAATAGATTGTCTAGGCCTTCTACTGGAAATAATTTTTATAAGGAGAATGATTCTATCACAAGCAACAATACCGTAATGTTCATAAAAAGGAAGGTTTGGGGTAAAATCAGTAATCTATTTTAACCAATTCAAATGCCAATATCCCATCTGCTAAGTCTCTTTATTTTATATCAGTCTGCCATTTTTTCTTAGTGGTAGCATCAATAAACATTGTTGGTAATCATCTGCTTGTGCTCTAATGTGGCATATTCAGTTTCACTGAATAAAGCCAGCCTGAAGATCCTTGAAGAAAACAATAAATATGACTTGTTTAGCTGTGATTCAGACCCATGTCTCTGGTTTCAGAATGACTCAAAGTTGTATCATCACCAAACTTGAACACAAATAGTTTTTATCATATACAGAGCTAAATGCTAATAGCAGCTATGTTTTATTTATTCTGAAGAAAATTCCATTGTCACTTTTTTTTTTTTTTTTTTTTGCCTATTTTGCCAAGTGTAGTGGAATATCTCAAAAAAGCCATCAAATTGAGGAGTTCACTGAAAACAACATTTGTATCTGCTGATGTGTAATAGAATTTCAGTTGGAGAACACCCCTTGATTTAAGAAAGGGTTTGTTTTGTTTTTCTTCTTTCAGGCAGATTTGAAATTTACAGACGTGAAAGGCTCAGTAACACAACCTGGACTCAGGCTTCTCTTAATCAGTATTTGCTATAAAACTCTGAAGTTCACCTAACACATCAACAGTCTGCCACCAGAGACAACATAGAATACTATGACAAGGTAAGGTAAGATTTGCTTCTGTAGCATTCAAAAACTAGTGTTACATTAACATAATTGATTGCAGTAAATAAAAGTTAAAACATGACCTGATGAGATAAACCCTGGGTTGCCTAGTAATTTCAAATCCTCACAGTTTTTGAGTTACCTTTAAGTGGCTAGGGCTTATGAGAGGGACCAAGGCAACGTCCTTCAGGCATAAGAGCTCTATCAGTGAGACAGGGAAGAAGTCAAGATCTGAAACTTTCTAGTTGTGAGATCATCCTGATACAGAGATTTTCAGAAACATGGAAGCAGAGAACACCAAGCTGGCAAGGAACCATCTGGGAATTGGGTACATTTCTTGGCTTTTTTTGCTTCTTCAATCAAACTATCTCGATTAAAAATGTATTTTTCAACAAATCTTCATTCTCTGATGTGAAAACATTCCATCACAGGTTATTGTCAAGACCTGTCATGCTTGGCAATCAACCTTATGGGACACTGGCCCCTTAATTCCATGCTTCCAGAGATTCTCTGTGTGTGTCTCAGCACACAATGTGATTGAAGCTAATCTATAAAATACCAAATTTCTGCACCTATCAGCTAGTACTGGACCATGCCTTGGCACTGTAACAGAAACAGCTGTGCTATCTAAAGGCATCACCGTTGATGTGAGATACAAAGCTATGCAGGTTTGTTGTTTTTATTTTTGACTTAATGATCTTGAGTTTCAGGAGGAAAGAGTAGCTTCTGCTTCCAGAGACAGGAAATTTCTTTTGGGAGGTGATACATGAAAGTATTCCATCAGAGAAGTTTGGCTTTTAATGAAAGCTATTGTGTTAACAGCACTGTTCTCCATAGTGACTGCAGCTCCTTTTTCTAAGGAAAGACTAAAGAAAGGCAAATGCATTAATTTACAAATGATATTCTTGTATACTTCAAATATCTGAATGGTTACTGATGTACATAAATATGCTGACCACCTAAACAATATATTGCATTTATTCTTTATCATTTTCCATAGTGCTTATGTTTTGAAAGAGGCTTATATTGTAGGGAACACATGACAAAAAAAAAAACCAAGTAGATTACCAGAAAAAGTAAATCACTGATATTTTGGAGTGGAAACGTTCAAATACTACTATTAGGCATCTGATTTTGTGGCCTAATACTGTTCAGCATAGCATATTATTTAGAGTAAGGGCTTCGCCAAGACCATTGTGTAGTCTGGCCTATAGCCAAGGTTACGTACTTTGTGCAAGAAATAAATGCTGCTTTAAAATATATGAATCTCAGATTTACTACTCAGCAACATTGCCTGTGTCAATTTTCACCTAGAGTAGTGTAGCCCTAACAAACAACATAGCAACAAAAGCAGTGTTTTGGCAGAGAAATTGCTGCAAGCAGCACAGGTCCACTAGAGGGCCCAGGGCCATGCCAGGGAGAGCTGCAAGGAACAGCAGAAGGGAGTTGCAGTTAACGCCAGAAAAACAGCATTAGCAAATTTTACCCATCCTCTCCTGGTGAAAAGAATGTATCATTAGAAGCAAAAAGAAAAAGAACTCTATATTAAGACACTGCTAGTGTTCTAACAAAGTGACACAAACAAGTCACACCACTAACAACTCACCTTCTTCCTACTCTAGGTATTTATAGCAGCCTCTGAAATTTTACTGATGTGCTATGTCCTATTAATTCTGCAGTTCTGCTCCCCCCTGCCTTCCCCCTCAAAAAGACAGAAAAAAAAAAAAAAAAAAAAAAAAAAAAAAAAAAAAAGGAGGATAAACAAAGGTCAAAGTGAAATCTGTAAAGCAGTTTCCCCACCATTTATGTAAGTTAGAGACTTAGGGCTGAGCTGATCAAGGCAATCAGCAGTCAACACCAAACGTAGCATGGCACCTTGCACTGACTTTCTGCATGTGCTGAATTACAGCGGCTGATATTTCAGGAATTGGTGGTTCGGTCACATACTACAAAGCAGGAACAAGCTTCACATTATGACACTCTTAAATAAAAGGTGACAATACATAAGCAGTGTTAGAAATCACTTGAGCCATTATTAAGTAACGTTAGAATAAAATGTGCCATTGCCTTACTTGAGCAGCACAGCACAAGTAAATATCTCTAGAAGAAAAAGCAAAGTCTTCTATGACAGAAACCAATTTGATATGGAAATGGGTCAACAGTTGCTTAAGATGTAGCACAGTTTTGATTTGATCTGCTATATTTGGACTCTATATGAGGCGCTTCCAGTAACATCGGTATTGCTTATACATGAGACTTTTGCATAATCACTGTACAAAGCATTAGAATTCTTCAAATCAAGAATGATTTTCAAAGCAACTATACATAACTATGTTAATAATGTGGATACAACAGTATTTGCTGGAGGAAAAGAACAACTGTTTGCTCAATTAGGATTCATGATAAATTGCCTGGCAGACTATTGTTCAAAAGCCCACACAGTCCTTATCCAAGAGAAGCCCAAACGCATCCATGAGCACCAACTTACACATAACACTGAACTCAGTATACATACTAATCAAATAAAGAAAAAATATAAAATAATATAAACATACCATATAAGTTTATTTTACAAACAAAATCTTGTATCTGTAGCAAACAGGTTGCTTTGCAGAAATGATCACAGTTGGAGTTGTTCTTGCCTCAGGAAAACAACCAGATTCCATTTTAAGATTTTTCTTTCAAGCATATGATATAACCATTTACTTCCAGATACCTCTGCTGCTACCCTTCTTGTTCACCTTGCTATTCCTTCAAAGACCCTAGCAGTCCTTTTATCATGCTAGAGACTAATCTAATTTCACTCCTGAAAATTATGGAAAAATAATATCATGAAGCTTACCACCACCACATCAGGGAACTTTCTCCAGCCAGTTGTGAAAGCTGCTTCCTCTCAGTTGGTTGACCTTCGCTCACATATGCAATTGGTACTATCACATTGTTTATTCTTTACACTTGTATTTCATTATCTGACCTTGGAAACAAGAACACAAACATGTAATCATTTCCTCTAAGTACGTGATGACAATGAATATCAGCATTCATATCCTAAAAGCCAAGCACAGGCACTAAGGATCGGCTACTGACTCCTGCAGTGCAAACATACATGGGAATATAATCTTACATGAGGCTATGGACAAGGTCCTGGTAGCCCTCACAGACTAGAGCCATTATTATCTCCTGAGCATTGTCAACTTTAAAAAATAAAACTGAGTGGTAGACCATTTTTAATCAATCTCTGTGTGCTGTCTAGCATTGAGAGAGGACACATTCAAATCATATAAGCATAGGTTATAATGTGAACATATTATCTCCACAGGGATATAAGGAGTTATTATAGCCATAGGAACCCAGAAGATTGCTGAGATCTAATGAGGTGGCAATGCTAAATCAGACAGAAAACAAAGACAGAAAACAAAATGAGACAAAAATTCATCAGGTTTGTCAATTACAGATTAAACAGAACAACTTTCAAATCAACATAATTTATGATTACAGAAGCTAATAAGTTTTACAGAGTCCATGTGAATATCCGTTCTATTATGCATCCTACACAGCAAGCCACCAAAGGAGATACTGTGAGAACAAACACCTCCACAATGCACCTATGCATCTCTCTATGAGGGTACAGCCCATTCAATCCAAGCATATTTTAACCTAACAATTGCTATAGCATATTGCAATTATAAGACTAGCTGCTACTAGTGGAAACCAAACTATTCAGTCCTATGTCTGGCTCTGTAACAGATGTCATACATAATGTTTAATAAGTAGTTCATGTCTCTTGATACCATTTTACCACTTTTAAAGAAGAATGCTTTCAGATCGTTGAATGGTAGACATTGTAGAAGTAGAAAGCTATGGTTATTATTTGTTGTACTATTATTATTTAACGTAACATATGGATGCAAAATTCTGGCTTGTTTGACCAGGAAGACAGCCCTATATGTTTAAAATTAAATTAGCATTAAAAATTTAAGCAAACAGACTATCTCAAATAGGAAATGAAATAAACAGTATGGAGCTCTTTAAATACATAACAAGTAATCAGCGAAAGGGCTGCGAATGGAACCTGAGTGGGAAGCTTGTGACCAGTGAGGCTGATATTGCTAGAAGCCTGAATGAAAGTTAAAAGGCTCCATGACTAGGCCAGACTATGCAGGCAATTAGAACTGCTGAATGTTGCCAAGGCATCAGGCCAACAAGAATTACAACTCAACAAACTGAATGAAGGGGAAGGGCGGGGGGAGGGTGGGGGATAAAAAAAAAAAAAAAAAGTAATTCAAAAACATAATATTTTTTTAAAGAGTCTAATTAAATATTTGAGATCTTGCAAGGGATGGGGAAAGTGCCAGGTAACTGGAAGATGGTTAACTAAATTGAAGGAATCTGTGCTCTCATTAATGCGTGGGGGAATTTACAAGTGTAACTTCTAATATCATTAACTGGAGTTACAATAAATGAGTGATTACGATGTACGCTGCTGGGGGAAGGCTCCTGTTTCCTAGGTTGCTCTTACCTGTTAAGGATTTATTGAAGAGCTACACAGTGATTTTTTGGATGTGGATAAAAGTGATCATTAAGATGGAACCTCCTGAAATAAAACTTTGTTCTACTTTAAATGCAGGATGACCCCAGAATAAACAGTATTTTCATAAGAACTTCTCTTAAGAGCATTCTTTCAGAACTGTGCAAGCATTTACTTCTCTCTACCCTGCACCTCATATATACCAAAATAACCTTGTAGGACATGTGTCAGATTCAAATTGTATAAAGTAGCTGCACTTCTGCCATTCCACGTCAAAAGGGCCACCAGCTAAGATAATTTTATTGTGCTTGTGCAGAAATGAGACAGGGAAATGAAGCCAGCAGGTCACTCACCCGCAAAGAGGCGGTCAGAGGGAGCAGAACAGAAGTACTTGTGAAAGAACCTAACGTTGGCAAGGGTAGGGGAAGAGCTGCAAGTGTATCATGTCATGGGATCCAATTAGAAACTCTATAGATGTAGTTATGTCACATAAGAATATACATAGTTTTCTTTAAATAGTTCCAAATTCCACGATTTTCATAACAACTATCATGTTGAATTTGAAATGCAAGCCAGTTGCAATAATAATTTTTCCATCCACTGCTCCTGCATTAACTCAGAAATTTCCTCCAAAACAAAAATGTAGACTTTATCACTCTTATAACACTACAATGAATTCAGGAGTCAAAAGACATTTGTATTTCTTACTTTCAGAGAAATTTGATGGTATTTAAAATACTTTTTCTAAGATCTACGAACGCAAACCTGAAATAACAATGTTAATACCTCTTTCAGATACATAAAATGGAGAATTTAGGGCCATAAAGATTATGTCGGGGGTTCCAAGTGGGTTAATATATGAGTATTTGTCTGGAAAGTAGAAACCACTGGACTTCAGAGCACAGCCTCAGAAGAAAAAAGAAGAAGAAGAAAAAAAAGGTAGAATTCCATATGAATGCATACCCTGGAATGGGTCATAATAAGGAATTTATTTAAAATTAAAAACAACCAAACAAAACAAAAAAACCTGAAAAGCTAACAAGCTCGTGAAGAAAAAAAAAAGAGAGAGAGAGAGCTGTTATGAGGTTTTACAGACCTTAGACTACATAAAATCTTCTTAAAATTCAGACTGCTCTTATAGACCCCAGAATATGATCTCTTACATAACATGCACCTACATGAGAAACAGGTTTTAAAGGGCTGTATTTCAAACCTTTTACTAGTTCCTTATCAGAAAGATTATCAGGTAACTAATTCAATGCATCCAATATATTTGAAACTCATAGACCCAATCTGGACTCTTATTTCATGACAGGAATGTTACTACATACTTTAAAGAGTAAAGGAAAACATTGCCAATTGATTAGAATTATGACACAACAAATGAGATAACCATAAAAATATTTACTGTTCCTGAAGATGCAAATCATTTCATACCACCACCACAAGATTACCTTGTGAAAAACAGCAATCAAAAATGATCTGCTTTCTTCTTTTGTCTATTCGTACAAAAATACAGACACCTGTAAAGGACAGAACAGACTCACATTTGCAGTTGCTGTGAAAGAGAGTTTTCTTCACAAATACATCCTTTAGGGCCATAGCAGAATCAAATACAAGATAACAGTCATGCAGGTAGTATTTTGGTATAGAGCTCAAATACTGACACAAAAGCAAAAGTCAGTTATTACTAACCAAATCTGTTAAATTTCCCAAGATGAAGATGGAAAAAAAAAAGAATTTTCACATTGAGGTAGTGGCTAAATTGTAGCTTAATATATAATTTCTGTGCATATAAGGCAAGCATAGACAGACCATATGTCTTTTCTTGGCCTTTAAACGCTCCTATTTTCCACTAGACTTGCCTTTTTCTCCATCTATTGGCAGTCATACCATTTGCTGTTCAGGTGATTGGCTGTAATGAGCCAACTCTTGTTTCTGTATGAATAACTGCTTTTTCCCCCAATTACTTAAGCTGCCAGCAAGTCATGTTCTTTGATGCAAATTTGACTGTCAGTAAAGAACAGGAGTACATAGGGAGAATTTATGACAATACACTTAATATTTTCCTTAAAAGCTATTTAGTTTAGCTTCCACAGAATATAGAGAAGAAGGCAATGGCCCACAGTAAGAAGCAATAGTATCTCTAATTGGCTTTGTGCTCCACATGCCCCCATAATAAGCTTTTCCATATGGTAGTCTAAAATAAATGCAATAATCTACACTTATGTATTTATGTCACTTTAAAAGATCCATTTTAGTCAACATCAAAACCCATAAAAACAAGAAGTCTTATTTTATTTTACAATTTTATTTTCAAAACTTGAATACTGAATACACAGTATGATATTTACAGTTTTTGGGAATAAGAGAACAAACCGAAAAGCGTAGGAGGGAAGAAGATTCGGAGGCCTAGGAGCACCAGTTATTAACAATATGAGAACCAAGCATATAATTTTAACTCACTTTTTGAAAGGTCATTTTTTTAATTAATCTTTCTTAAGTGAGATTGGATAATATTTCACTAAAAAGCAAACATTATTTTAAGCCAGCATACAGCTTATGCTTTCAAGCCAAAAGATCTAGTCTTGGAATCCACCATGGTCAGCATGATCACGGACAAGGCAATGGGCAGATTCCTGCCTAGTGTTGGCCAGCACCATGTATGACAGCAAATGCTTAGAGAACAAAATTATTTTTCATAGAAAATTGCCATATTAAAATTCTAACACACTACAAAAAAAATAAAGCTTTTCAATCCTCAAGGCCAAGCCCATGAGTTACATACCTTCATACCTGAGCCATTCCAGGAAATAGCTGTAGATCACTATCAAGAAGGTTTTCCAGGTGTTGCCCATTTCTTCCAGATGGTTCCAATCAGTAATCACTTTAAACCTCTGAGCAATTTCTTGGACATTTACTTCCACATTAACAGTTATCAGGAGCCTATCTAAAGAGAAAGATAATTTCAGTATATACTGAAAACTGCTATTTGCTTTGCAAAACTCAGATTCAGTTCTGCATGTTCCAGGCATTTTCAGCTAGGATTTTACCTATGAAGTGATTAGACACTGTACAAAGACCTCTTAGAATAGCAGGTGTCCTAAACGCTACTGCTCTTTTGCTGAAAGGGCTTCTGGGTTGTTTTTTCATTAAAAACAAAATAATAAATTATTGTTTACATAAGGTTGACAGCATTTTTTCACAGAGCTGAGACAGAACAAGCAGCCAGCAAAGGGAAGACAGGTGAAAAACAAAATTTAACAGCCTGCTAACAATTACATCATCTTTGATTGTGCCGATTTACAATCAAATAAGGTCTTGTCTAATCTTTCTGTAAGGGAAGAGAAAAAAGCTGCTAAAACTGAAATTCATTAGTGAAATGCATTTAATGTCTAAATTAAACAAATCAGTACTGTTAAATTCAGTGTGGTTAATTAGCTTGTGGAGGAATGCAAATACATGTTTTAAGATTAAATTTGTGGTTTATTATTATCACTATTTTCTCCCCACACATTGAAATAGCACATAACTGAAAACAAATATTGTTTTTAAATTCATTAACTTTGATATAGAAGTTAAGTAGAATTTAAACAAATGGTTTTATACATATCTTTTTTCATCAATGCATTTTAGCAGGTGTTTTAAGAGTGTTGCCTGTTTGTTTTTCTCCTAGACACAAATCATTGACGTCTGTACTCAAGGAAAATTGGCTGCTACAGGCACTAAGGGAGCATTGCTGAGCAGGTTCCAGGTCAAGGAACAAACAAATAGGTACCTAACTGGATTTCCAGAAGTTAGAATGCTGCCTTCTCTCTAGCTGCCTTAATGTTTTCAAATCCCTTCATAAATACTAATGGATTAATACAAGTCACAGACTAGCTGGAGCCTGCATTTAAATCTGCTCTCAAACCTCATTTACAGATTGGCCAGATGGTAATTAATGTGGAGGTGTTCTCCAGGCAGAGTTGCTTTCAGGCCGGGGGTTTTTTAAATTTTACTGGGTTAGAGAAGGAGAAAAGGAAGCCTTTTGGTTTTTTACTTCCCCCAGCTAACTTCAGTAACTGCTAGGAAAGAGTGAACAAAAGCCAAGCTACAACAGAATCTTCTCTAGTCTGTTATATTTAAGAAAGTGCTTGCAATTTAATCCAGAGAGACCAATAAACAGAAGACTAAAATAAAAAGGCAGAAGGCTGCAGTGTCAAAGTGCTGTAAAAGTACACGAGAAAAGCAATTCACTTGGGGTTCATTGTAACACTTCTAATAATGAGCTTCCCATATTTAGACACAAGAGATAGCAAATTCAAACCCCCTGGAAAGGATACAATACAGTTAGACAACAACATAGCGTACAGTATTTGTTTTGTTATTACTACCTATGCACCCTATGGCTTCTTTAGGGAAGATGATATGATATCTTTATACCACGGTGTGTAAAATAGCCTGAAATCTCTCTGTAGCACCACTGTCATACCGCAATATTTCCTAAATAGTGAGACCTCTGCTTGACGCTAAGCTTGATCTTAAGCATCACAAAAAAAATTATATGTTTTGTTACTGCATTTCTTTCTGAGAGGTTTTCAAAATCCTTCTAGTCAGTACATGAGATAGGATACATATTGTCGGGGATAAGTTGTTAAAGTGAATTTGAAATGTGCTTCTCAAAATATCGTTTACACATTTACCAGATGGTAAAATAAACATGTAAATTGTTATCGAGTATACACCAACTTTATACTACAATTTTATCCACTGTAGAAATGGTGTAAAAATGCTGAATATAGTGTTACTTGTTCATTTAATAGTTTATTAACATTTTAAGTACATTTGGAGAATAGGTTGACTTTCAAAGAAAGAAAATAGTTACAGAAATAGCATTTTAACTCATTGATCGGGTCAAATTAAAATCCTCACTACTACATTTAACATTGAGCATTTACCTTATCAATAATATGATTAACATAATTATAGTTTGTTTTAAAGTATTTGCCTATGCACAGA
Organism: Tympanuchus pallidicinctus; assembly: GCF_026119805.1. Classification (NCBI taxonomy): domain Eukaryota; kingdom Metazoa; phylum Chordata; class Aves; order Galliformes; family Phasianidae; genus Tympanuchus; species Tympanuchus pallidicinctus. Next base: position 15,804,069 of record NW_026294669.1, on the reverse strand, counting down.
TGTTACATGTGCTTAATGGAAAAGGATTTTAAAAGGTTAATTTAAGTTGTGATGAGGGCTGAAAAAGTAATTTGAATTCGCACAGCTATCCACATCTCAGTGAAAGGTAGCTGTTATTGTAGCAGTGGAACACTTAATAACTGGAATTTACCCTTTCAAGAGCCACCATACACATTCAGAAATTTAGTAACATGAATGCCTCACATATGACAGAAGAGGAGATGTTTGCTAACAAAACCTCGTATCCTCAAAAGAGCCTAATGCACACACCATGTAAAATTACATTGGAATTAAAATCTTCTAGCTCAAAGACTAATGCTTGGTCTTCCCTAAAACAAGAACAAAAGATCTCATTCTTGTAACTATTTGTTAATGATCCTGATGGAAGACATCAGATGAAGACTCTGATGAAAACCTGTTTGCACAGCCTGTTGATTGGTGTGTCCTTTCCTCCAACACAGTTTTACGGTACTACAGGATTTTCTTTACTACCTTTCAGACTATAATAGCTTCATTATTTTGATGTCTTAGGTTTAGGAATTTTCCTTATCTATGAGGAAATATATTCACTTAGCACATTTTATTTTTAGTCTATGCATCCAACAGACTCCGAACTGCTCCTTAAATATGAGTATGTTAGCTAGTCTGTAAATTTTAAAATATCTAAGGATGTTTTTCATCAATGCACAGTGGAGTTTTGGATTCCCACCTGAACGTTGTTTGAATTATTTTTCAGAGACTTTTCACAGCATCCAAATTCAATCTTGTCCCAGATATTAAGCTCCTGTTGACTATCACACTGCTGCTTTACTATTACATGCCCTTGGCAATATGGTGTTATCACATAGATACAAGTAATGGCAGAGTTACATTAAGCGTTTAGTTAATTTTGTTAGTGAGTTCTGAAGGAGCTTCCATATCAAACAAATATGCTGTACTGCCACAGCATAAAACACTGCAAACCAAAATTATCTTTAAAGAATGAGCTCTGTACAGAGAGGCAGAGCAAAGCTATTAGATAATTAGGTATGTCCAGTTTCTCTAGCTCCAACAATGGAAACTCGTGCTTCATATACTCAGAAGCCCTACTGAAAAACCAAGCACATGTGAGCACTCCTAAAGCATCATCTGCAATGTGCTGCTTTGCCATCCTACCTTTTCAATCAGACTCTCTAACTGAGGCATTTTGCATGAAGACACAGGAATATTTTATGATATTGAAGAGATTACAATAATAAGGTTTTTACATAGGGATAATTAATAATGCAGTTTAATTAGATACCCTGATCCCCCAAATCTCACTAAAGGGCTGGTTTCAAATTCATCAGGGAGAAGCACAAGTTCAAACTTAGAGAAGTAACCTAAATGGAATAACATATGCAGATGGGAGGTGCCCAATAGCACACCTGCAATTACCCACATACTTCTACACATGAATCAAAACAGATGTTGGGAATCATGAAAGTCTGACTTCCAAAAAGTATTGGCTTTGGTGTATAAACAAGTGCTACAGACAAAACACTGCACCCGAGAGGAAACTGATAAAGAAGGCACTGTCTTCAGAGTCTGTGCCACGAAGCACCAACCACCTCTGCCAGCTAACTTCTAAGCAGAGCCTGAGCCAACAGTTCTATAAAGGATGGGTGAACACTGCAGCATATGTTGCTATTTACATAACTAATTGTAACATGAACAGATGAAAAGCAGCCTCTAGCTTCAGCACGTAGGTGCACAATAAGTGATTGTATTATACATCCAAAAATGGAAACTGTCAGAAGCAAAGCCTCTAGTAACAGTGGCTGGAAAAGAATCTAGAGATGCATCTCTCAGATTAGCTAAGGCTATTCACACAGCTGCATGATTTACAGCTAGAATGCAAATCTAGACAGAACTCAATGAGAGCTGATACCTATGCAAGCTTTCATACATGTGCGCCCCTCAGTCCAACAGTGGAGATGCTCAAGAAAAATTTCCAGCCTCGCAGCAGCTGTGGATTGTCACTGCAAGCATTGTAATACAACACAAAACTTTGCAAAGGGCATTGTAAGTATAATAACCATGCTGATCTTTCTGTACAATGCATACTCAGCCTTAGACACGCACACACACACACACACACACAAAAAAAAAAAAAAAAAAAAAAAAAAAGGAAGAAAAATGTAATGTCTTGGAGTAAAATTCCAGCTGAGTTGCTCCTAAGTAGGAGGTACAATAATGTGGAAAAATATAAACTAAAGCTTCATTACACTGACTGCTTTTTAGTGAAAAACAGTAAAGAAAAAAGTAGGATAAGATGTATAAAATCCAATATTATCAAGCAAAATAGTTTATCTATGTAACCCTAGGGAAAAAGAAAAAAAGAAAAATGAAAAGAAAAAAGCATATTGCTGCTACAGTATCCTCCTACGATTCAGAAGAAAAATATTGAATTACTAGAGGATGCAAAAGGTGAACATTTTATCCCATAGGTAAAATATAAATCAGGTAGATGTGATATACTTTCAGCTGCAAAATAGACTAGAATTTCTTAAAAGTTAAGTATTTTTATACGGAATAACCCAATTAAAAAGTATTATCAAGGTATCCTCTTGATGATAGTCTTCTAGAAAACAGCATTAGAAATGCAAAGGGAATAAGTAAGTTCTAAAGAATCAAGTTCAGATCGATGGTGACCCTATAAATTATAATGCAACCCCTGTCATATGAGGAGTTTCCTGTTACTTGCTGCCTAGCAGAAAACTAACAAAGAAAGCCTGTTAACTCAGATTAAACTCATATACAGACAAACTCATAGAAAAATATATTTTTTTAATAGGAGTGAAATACTTTACAACCACAAGGAACTTGGCAAATGTAAACAAAAGCATTGGGACAAAAAAGAAAACAGCCTTCCACACATCTCTTCCTCTTCACTAATCATGAGTAAGAAAAGGCCCTTGTTACAGCATCCCCCATAAAAGGAGAGAGCACTTGCCCACATGCTCAAGCTCTGAACAGCACCAGCCATGGAAGAAGCCATTGCCAGTGGGGACACAGGTGCAGGAGAGCAAGGCAGGTGTTGGAGCTCATGGAACCTCTGGAGATCTTCCATAGAAGGAGACCTAAGGCTGCCTGGGGACTACTGGTGTATTTCATCAGCTCAGGGACTCCTATTCATCAGCCAGGCATTCAGCAATGCACAAGCTGTCCTAAACAACTCTCTGGGGAGAACTTTCATGCTACGGGTAAACTCATCCCATGCCCACCTGCCTCTGAGTGGGACTGCTGGGTTGCTGCAGCCCTAGGATCACAGTCACCCACCGGGCTGCCTTTCCCCTGCAGCAGCACTATTCCACACAAGTGATTTCAGAACACTGAACTGACAGCAAACCCAGCCTCAAGGAAAGTCTCAGTTACACAGAGTAGACTTAAACTCTCCCGCATCCTTATCCAGTGCATCTGTAGGTATCAAAATAATGTCGAAATTAAATACACTTGTACCACTTAGCAGAACATGTATTTAGCACCAGCATTGCCCTTCACCAGCATTGCCCTTGACCATCTATCAATGGGAAATCTGGACATGGTGACAGAACTGCAGTTTCATTCCCAAGGGCTAAAAACATCCCAGAATCCATAACAGGCAACACTGCCAGAGCAAAACAGACATAAGTGCTCATCCTAAATACATCGGCGTATGTATCTGCTGAACTTTACACTGTAACTGGACTATCATTTGGCTTATTTCTCCAGTATAATATGAAACGAGCTTGTTTTCTTGCAAAAATGAGCACAGGCTGCCAATGTACACTGTGGATCTGACCTTTTAAGCTACATCCACCTAACTGGTATGTAGTGAAATGAATTCCTGAAGCAATCTTACATCCATGTGTCATCATGGTAAGTTTTTATTTCTGCTGTTACACTTCATGTTACTTTAGTTTATGCCTCCTTATAAAAATGAATCAGATTGCAATTAAAAATTAAAACATTTCAAACAGTATCCATTGATATCAATGATCAGACAAAAATTTTAGGTGAACAATGTAAGGAAATACAATGACTGAAACCCTGAAGTGCTTAAAAATACAACAGGGAATGTTAACCTCAGGGTTTTTAATCCTATTCAACACAGAAGAAAAAGAGCTACTCTAAATAAGACTTTAAAATGTGTGAAAAGAAAAATGGACATTGCAAAATTTTTGACACGTATAGGAGTGAAAATATCTGATTAATTTCTCCCATTCAACTTCTGAACATTTCTTTAATACTAAAGGAATCCTGTTGGCCTAAACACTGCCCCTAAAAGGGGGATGAATTCTTGCACAGCATACATCAGCCGGACTGGTTTTGATCTAACTATAAAGACAATTAAAGCATCAAAATCAGCTTTGACAATAAGCACAAATGAAGCTTCAATTATTCCTATAATCTAATCAAAGATAATTTTAAAAGTAATATATACCAAAAATACCAATCCTCTATTAGTGCCTGAAGTCGCTGCTCGATAATATGTCCAAAAAAAAAAAGCTGTCAGAAGGACAAGCAGACTTCAGAAGCACTGCAAGTTTCTCGGTGAGATTTTCATAATATCTTAGCAGAGAATCACAGAATCACAGAATCACAGAATCACCCGGGTTGGAAGGGACCTCAAAGATCATGTAGTTCCAACCCCCCTGCCTAGCCTTTAGAGGCTACTAAACAACTCAGAGCCTTTTGAACAATGTCCATACCCCTCACACAGTGTTTTCAATGTCTTGATGCAGGATCTGTCAATAGAAAGCAAAACCTTTCACCTTTTATTCGGCACCTTGCAGCTCATCCAAGCCCAATGCTCTCTTCTGCTAACACAAGAAGCTGAGGGTGCTTTAGAAGAACAGGGATAAAGTGGTGGCAATGCAAGGAGGGGGGATATTTTGTAAAGGTTTGATGACAGAGAACATAGTGCAGCAAGCAGTCATTTATGTGTGGTGCTGCACCGTAAATCAAATCTAATAAAATGTAGACAATGATGCAAGAGCAACAGAAAGAAGGGCAGTGCTGCTGTGAGGCCCTGAGGTGCAGTTCCCAGCAGACGTGGCCACATGTGGGAATGAGCCCCGATTGTCCTCAGGCAGACAGCAAGCACAGCCAGCCCCATACTGTGTCAGCACCTTCAACAGGAGAGCCCCACAGATGGAGAGCCCATGGTTGAGCTGTGGTCTATCCCGGGTAGATTATATCTCCCCTTAAGTTAACGTTTCCACAAAGGTAAATAGGCTGTAGCAAGGTGCTAAGCAATCACCAAAAGCATTTCTTAATTTACATTTGTCATTTCAGTTTAATTCTTGGTGGGAGGGTGTCTCCATCTAAACTAGGACATCTTCCTGCAGCCTGAATTTTTCTCTCAGCTGCAAATATTGGTGCTGTATTCTCCCCTTCAGTCCCAGACCAATGCTGTCAGCTTTTGGATAAAGAGAAGTGGTCAATGCGTAACTAAATGTACAATGAAGAAAAAGCCTGCTTACAGAAATCAGTTCTGTAGCATGCCCCGTGGAAATTAAGATGTGACTTTTAAAAATAAGTTTAAATGCAGTGTCAGTGCCAGGACTAGAAAATCAAAATTTGTATAAGTATGTGTAAGTATATATGTATATAGACCCAAATAAGCCAGAAAATGTATTACAGATGATTGAAGTGGGAGCTTGTCTGATGTGCTCGGATAACTCATCAATGCGGTGTTTCTACTATATTAAAAAAAATCAAATTATTAAGTGTATTCTAAATGAGTCAGTCACTTCAAGGTACATGAATATCACAATTATAGAAAAAGGCCTTGATCCTGAAAACATTTATGTCTGTGAATTTTTAAGACAAGAGAATAGTCTTTGTAGGACTGACCTCTTACTTTACATTATTCACACATATGAACTTGCATGCACGATCAGAGACTAAGGCAGGAATACACATTTACAAGCTATCAACATTTTACCTAAAATGTCTCTTAAAACAGATTCAAAGTCATAACCAGCTGTTTCTTATTTAAAGCTTAAGAAATAAATGCTCATTAATACGATCTAATAGTGTAGACACTTCTACACAGAAGGAATGCACCTGATGTTTTCACCCATTCCGTCTCAAATTTTGGGAAAAAAAAATTAACTGATCTAAAATAAGTTATATTAAGACCATTCATACTCATATCAGCCCCTTCGTGTTAGAAACACAGCAACCCTGGGGAACTGCACTGATAGCATGAATAAAACATCACCAATTTTATTGTGTCATTTTTTTTAACAGGCCAAAAGTTGTACCTAATCAGGAACAGCTGCGTTGGGTCTTTAAGAATTAATGATTATCCTAGCTCTATAAGAAGGAAAATATTGCCTGTGCTTCAAAACATACATCTATATATACACATTTCAAAGATGCACACATATTTCAGATGCACAAATCTGAACAAATGGAAAGCTTTTGGGTGACGCAGTGCTTTTATTTGTGCATTCCCAAATTAATATGCATTCTGATAAATGCGCAAAATGTTATCATTGAGCTGAGTGGCTCTCTGGACTACTGCAAACATATTACATCTATCTAGCTGAGAAGATGGGGCACTGAACGCAAACAGTCTGCTGCCTTCCATCTACTTATCACTCTGCTATTTCCATTTTTTTCTTTAACTTTGCCCCCCGCTCCTAGCCAGTCACACCTTCCCCACCAGAGACCACATCCATGGCAAGTTTTAATACTTAAAATGAAGACTTGGATCCATTTTGCTCAGAAACAGTACCTGGAAAGCATACTTTCACGCAAAATCCTTTTTTTTCTGCTTTTCCCAGTACACAGACATTCTATTTTTGTATCTCAGTGAATTTAAAATTCTCCTATGCAATTCAAATAAGATTTCCAAAATCAGTAACCTTTTACAGGGACAAACCAGAGCATTTCCAGTTGATAAAGTAATTTGTGAGGGGAGTACAAAGCACCTGAAAGCACAGACAGCAAGGGAAGCTATCGCAACAGAACTCACTACATAACATTAAAAAGAAAATTTTGCAATTAGGATTCTTATCAGTCTTATAAAGATCCAGATTTATGCCAGGTGGGGGGAAAAAAAAATCATTGTTCACCACAGCTCCCTCAAGCACTACCTAAGGGAGGGAAGTGATGACCAGACAGCGAAAATTAAGAAGAACGTGTCCCACCTTACGCCTATTCTGCCAATCTGTCGCGGTTGTTCTTCTAGCTCCATAGGTTTACATGAGGGTTTTTTTCCTTTTTTTTTTTCTTTTGCTGACAAGTAATACAAGACAGATTCTTGCCTTCTTAGGATCTTGCAATCTAGTTTAGACATAGCACGTCAAGTGGTGATGAAAGAAGGTTAGGGTGGGTTTGAAAAGATGAGGATTCCAACAGTAAACGATGCAGAGACATCAGTTTAGTAATGTACACATGTTTTGCATGATTCATTGGACCAAAATGGCCAAAGGAACTTAAAAAGCTGTCAAAGGCATCTTTACCTCTGACCTACCTAGTCATCCATCTGCTTCCTCATGCTGTCAATCAAAGCCCTCCCATCCTTATCACTATTCTATTACACACATTTTCCACAACCATTTCTCCTCCAGCTCTTAAAAAATATCTTAGCAAACATTTCAATCAGTCATTAAAAACCTTGTTAAAATATGCAATGTGTCATCAAATATGCATAACGTACCCATGCAAAATCTGCAGAGCATGTATGGCTGTATTGCATTCCATACAGCGTTAATGTGAAGCATCGCAAAAAGTATTAGCAAAACAACTTCGGGTTACTTTCTGAGGACCACCTTGTTTGGAGCTCGACTTCTGTTAGCATAAAAAAGCAAAGGAGGGGCAATTGACCAGGTTATTTTCCAGAATAATTAATTTAAAAGCCTGCTCGGCGCGAACAGAATAAGATTACACTTCACATGAAACGCACGCGGTTAGCTGCCGCTCCGACAAATCAGACGCAGGGTTTGTTTCAGCCGCACGGAGCACACCGGGTCAGAGCCGCATGCTGCGCTCGGGGGCACGCAAGCACCTTCAGGTGCAAACATGGGTGTGACAGATATGCACCCGCACCTACAGCAATAATAATAATGTAATAATAGTGTAATAGTAGCAGGTTGACCTACCGATAAGAAATAGCCCTTCTGCAGTCTTTCTCTCTTCCAGCCTCTCGCAGGAGTAGTTACGGGTTTCTAACCTCCTGTTGGAATAGTTACGGAACACCGTTATCTCTGAGGCACGGGAGGGGATTTGGCTCAGATCTGTCGCACGTTGCGTGGCCATCCCGGACCCAACAGGCGCCGGGTCCGCTTCCCCGCAGCAAGGCCGGCCACTCGGCGGCCGCGGGCTCACCTCAGCGGGGCCGCGCGTGGAAGCACGGCGCGTGGCAGGGCTGGCCTTCGCACCCCACGGGGCGGGGGACAGCGCGGGCTGCCGGCGTCGGTGTCGTTAACCTCGCACAGCCCGTCCGCGGGCCTGGGCGGACGGGGCGGCGGGCGCGGGCTGAACGCAGTTCGGCGCGGGGCCGCATCTCTCCGAGCGGTTCGGTACCGCGTCACGGCCCGGGCGCCGAGCGTCCCCGCGGGCGGTGCCCCAACGCCCCGACGGGGCACGCGCTGCCCTCGCGCGACCTCTCTCCCGCAGCGCGAGGGCGGCTCGAGCCCCGGCTCGAGCCCCGCGTGGAGTTGCGCGGGCGCGCGGCAGCGGAGGGGCAGCGCCACGAGCCTCGGAAGCGCGAGAAAAGAAAGCACGCGCGCTCGGGCCTGCGGCCGGGTGTCAGCAGCACGCTCGGACCGACGGACGACAGGAGAGAGCCGCTGGGCTCCCGTGGCGCGCAACAAAGCGCCGTCGGGGTTTTCACGGAAGATCCCTCCGCCTCACGACCCGACGGCGCTCCTCCCGTCCGCGCGCACAGCTCTCGCTCCCGGCCCCGGGCGGCCCCGCCGGCTGCTCTCGCGGACGGCGCAGCGCTGCCCCACAGACGTGAGCGTTTTGCCAGGTTTATTTTACTTGTCATACACAGACGATACAAACGGGCAAAAACCGAAACATTTCTCAATGGAGCATGTACTGGTATAAAGTATTCAGTTCCACGGACATAACAGAACGAATATAAAAATCACAACATTCGATTTACAGAAGAGTCAAAAATATACACACGTTTATGACCCTGAATTTCTATTAGGAAACTTCCCCGCCGAGTGTAACCTAGACCGAATACTTAGCCCGATGCATATTTCGGTTTGTAATTGTTTCTCATATAAAAACGCGTTAATTTTATGGATTTGCTACTCGAAATCCGAAGTCTTTACTGTTGTGCTTCGCCGGGAGGAGCCGCGGGACGGCACCGCTCCGCCATGGCACAGCCGGGGCTGCGCGGCGGGGCGTTCGGCCCTCGCGGTGCGTCCGCAAGGCGGACAGGCAAAGCTCGGTCAGCTACTTGATGAAAAAGTCAGTTCCAAAACTAAATGCAGTAAAATATACAACTCACGATTCATCTCCACTGGACTACACTATGGTTACCAACAATTCAGTCGTCTATAGCTTTTTTTTTTTTTTTTTTTTTTTTTGTCTTTTTTTTTTTTCCCAAGATTATTCATTACAAAGATTTACAGCGATATAAAGAAAGAGGGGAAAACTGCAAAGAAATTTGAGAAGAGTTTGTCAGCATTTTTGGCACCTGCAGGGACCGGTAATGGATTTGGCACTCGGGGTCAAGGGGAAGAGGAATATCACGAAAATAATGGTATTGCTGCTGTCGAGCTATTCCTTTTAAAGAAAGATACAGAGGCAGTTAATTTTGCTTTGGGAAGGCGTCATGCTACTTTAATCGACTTTCCTACGAGAAGTATTTCTGTTCTGCCGGAGGGAAGCTCAGTTGCGCCCCAGCCGTGGCGGCCCGGGGCAGGGCGGGGTTCGATCATGCGAGGAGCTGTGGAGAAAGGCGGACAGAACTCCGCTCGCGGTCACCTGAGGGCGGGCTGGGGAAGGGCGCGGGGGCAGAAGAGGGAGATTTAAACAGGATCTAAGTGTTACGACTTAACAGTGAAAACAAAATTAAAACCGCAACGAATAGGAAACAAAACTAAAGAAAAGTAATAAATTAAGTACTATGTACAGGCATTTCACAGGCTCTTTTTCCCCACTAGCACTATCGTCCCCCGGTATCCATCCGTGGTGAGAGGAAGGAAGCGCTGTACGGTTGGAGGCTGAGCATCCTACTGCCAGTGGGGTGCGGCGGGGCCGCCCGGGGCCTCGCGGGGGCGGGCGGGGAGGGGGGCGGCGGCGGCAGCTCTGCCTCCCCCCCTGCCGGGCCGGGGCGGATGGGGAGGGGGTCAGTGCGCTAACCGCGGAGAGGTTCTTGTGCAAAACGGCGGCGGGGCCGGGCCGGGCCGCGCCTAGCTGTGCGAATAGAAGCCGTAGTAGCCGATGTCCTTGGCGCAGGTCTTATCGCAGTCCCGCTGGGTGAGAACCTCGCTCTTGAGGGGCGAGGAGCTCTCGGACACCGGGGTGTCCGAGGGGGAGATCCGCCTCCTTTTGGCCTGCTCGTAAATCCCAGAATCGGTGGAATCGATGGACTTAATGGACGACGGAGTCTCGATCCAGCTAGAGTCGGACAAATCTTTGGGCTTGGAGTCCTCGGCGCCCGGCAGAGGGGAGCGCTCGGGAGCCAGGCTCTCCGCCTCCTCCCCCAAGTAGGGGTTGCCGGCCGCCATGCGCGCTGCCGCCGCGCTGTTGGGCCAGCAGGAGAGCACGGAGCCCGACTTGCTGCAGTACTGCGGGGGGCTGCGGGCCCCCCAGCCCGACGGGTCGGCGTAGTAGCCAAGCGGCCGCCCCGCGCAACCGGCCGCCTGCAGAGGCAGCGCCTTGACGCCGGCCGCCGCGTAGGAGAGCAGTGTGGCCGCGTTGCCGGCGAAGTCGGTGGCCGTGTCGTAGGCGGAGGCGGCGAAGTCGAGGCGGTTGTTGGCGGGGGCGACGAACCAGCGCTGCGGCGAGGGGGCCCCCGGATCCTCGGCTTGCTGTGGGGAGAGCAGCCCGTTGGTGTGGGGCACGCTGCGGTCGGCGCCGGGTCCCGGGCCGGCTCCTGCCCCGGGGTGGAAGCGGGACTTGGCGTAGTTACTCACGAACTGGTCCTGGAGGAAGGAGCCGGCCATGGCGTAGCGGGCCCCGGGCACGATCTGCGAGCGGGGCGAGTCGTTGGGGGAAGGCGTCAGCCGGTCCATGTCGCAGCCCGTGTAGATCCTGCGGGAGCGAAGGGGACAGAGCTGGGTGCCAGCCGCCACGGCCTGGGCACGGACGGCCGACTCGCGACCCCACGCCCTCAGCCCCGCTCTGAACGGGGATCCCCGAGCGCTGGGCTCCGTCTCCGAGCCCCGAGAGCGTCTGTGCCGCACAGCCGCCGCTCCCGCTACGAGCGCAACAGTCGGCCCGGTCCGGCCACTGCGGAGAGCAGTCTACGGGATTGTGGCGGCTGCTTAACACTTATTATTGAGAATCACAGACGAATCGTCAACGTTTTACAGTTTTTAAATTAAGCTAATCTTTAAACACCTACTGTAGGAAAAGAGGAACCAGACGCATCCCTGCGTGGCCTATATATAATTCTCCCATGCTGGGCTGCAATTTGCGATTATAAAAACTTTAATGGATGAATAACTGCTATCTGTATTTAATTCAGGCTAAAACTGTGCTTTAATTAACCCTCCACGCCTCCTGGAATTTCTTATCCAAAATAAACTTGGCCCTTAAACAAATCCAACGTGCGAGACAACATCAAGCTTCCCCCTCCCCCCGTTTTCTTCGCAGCAGCTCCCCGTCAAGTTTTTCCCTCCAAAAAGGGCGAAGGCCCTCTCGGCCGAAGGCTACCGGGCCTCTCGGAAAGCCACACGCGGTGATCCCAGGGCAGCGCGGGGCGACAGGACTCTCCCAGGGGCAGCGGAGACGGTGGAGCCCCACGAGTATCAAACCGGGCGGACGCGCCTGGCGCTCAGCTGCACGAAACGAACACGGCGGCCGCAACCGCGCCCTCCCCGCTGCGCGCATCGGGAGTCGCGGGCCGCCCCCGCCCGCTGCCCCGGAGGCCGCTCTGAGGCGCGGCGCGGCCACTTACGTGTCGTAGTTGTCCCGGAAGCCTTTGGCGAAGGGGTTGTGGTCGATTTTCAGCTGCGTGATCTGGGGAAGGGGAGCAGAGCGCGGCGTAAGAGAGGGAACGTCCTCCCCGCTGCCGCCTGCGGCGTTCAGACGGGACCGAGCCGCGCTCCGGCGGCCGAATCGCCGCTAAGGCGCGGAGATAACGCGGCGGCGTGCCCACAGACATCGCAAAGGGAACGCTAAGATTTACTTTATTCTAAAAATTACGATTAATATCCCATTTAACCCCGTGTTTTCAGAAATATCGTTACTCGATCTGCGTCCCGTAATACACCCAGGCGCGGGCAGAGACGCGATCTCTCGCCGCGATGAACACAAGGAGTCCGGGGCCGCGCGGTCAGGGCAGGGCGCGGCGGGCACTGAGACCGAGAACGACGCCGCGGAACGCTCAGCTCGGCCGTGCTAACGGTCCCCGCGGGGCCGCTCCGAGCGGAGCACGGGGAAACGCCGCGCTCGGCCCCGGGGGAAGGCAAAGCGGAGGGCTCAGAGCGGGGGAGAAGCGGCCGCGCCCTGCGGGGAGCGCCTTACATCGGTGTTCTGGTAGGCGGTGACCGCAATGAACTGCGTCTCGGGGAAGGTGAAGGTCTGCACCCTGCCCGGCTGGTTGGTGTCCTCCGTGCCGTCTTCGTTCACCTCCACCACGTGCAGGCGGGGCTGGTACTTGTGCAGAGACTGCAGGACCACCATCTGTCGGGCACAGGGACGGGAGCGGGGAGAAGCGGGGATCAGAGCGGGAAGGACGGGGCCGGGAAGGACCCGCCGCCGCCCTCCCGGAGCGCCTCTGCCCCGGCAGCCGGCCGCGGTCATGTAAAATCATGACTAAAATACGTATATACGTCCGATCGGGCAGTTCGGGGTTCTCCCGAGGCAACAAAAATAAGCGGAGCCGTTCCCCCCACTGACCTGCCCGTTGTTGTTCGATGCTCCTTTATTGTTGGTAAGTTTGAGCTTCCCAAAGGAGATCTCCTGGCGCATCCAGTGCGCTCCCGTGTTGGGGGAGTCGGGGTGCATGTACACGCGGTTCCCTGGGCAGAACGACAGAGCAGCATCGCGGTTCGCACCGGGCCCGCAGAGCGCGGAGCCCCGCGCAGGCAGCGCCGGTCTCCGCGGCCCCGCTCGCACCGCGCTCCCTATCGCCCTCCGCTTTCTCCTCCACCCTCTCCTTTCTCAAAGCATCGCCGGCCTTTCCTCATACGAGCCGGCTCACAAAGGCTTTAATTAATCGTTCTCACCTACATATGTGTCGAGAAAAGCGTTAATTAGAGAAACTTGCCTTGTACATTGGTGTCTGCCTTGCCGCAAGGAACCCATTTGCCTCCCTGAAACCTCCAGTGGTTAGGATCCGCCAAAATTACATCCACAAAAATATTGTAGTGAGCCGTGGGGTCGAGACCAGAAATATTAAAACTGAGGAAAGGGAACATGCGCCTATAAAAAAAAAAAAAAAAAAAAGGCAAAAAAAAGAAAAAAAAAAAAAGGAAAAAGAAAGCAAGCGGCGATTCGTGTCCGCGGAGGAGCCGTCCGGCGATGCCATCCTCGCAGCTCCCGGCAGCGAGCGGGGAATAAAATCCCGTCGCGGGTCCGCGCCCGGGGCGCAGCGCTGCGAGTGGGGATGGGCGCGGGGCTGCCCGGGTCCCGGCGGCTCCCCCGGGGCGGTGGCAGCAGGCGGCTCCCGCGGCGGCTCCGCGCGGCGGCGGCGGCGGCTTACCTGCCCTGCTTGGTGATAATCATCTCCGTCTGGTGCCGGTGGAATTTCAGCCAGAGCGGCCTGTTGCACAGGTAGACCTGCGCCTTGCCCGGCACCAGCCCCGGCTGGGCGGAGGAGAACTGGTAGAACGGGGCGCCCTGGTAGGAATGGCCATACTGCTGGGGGTAGGGGTAGCCCGGCGCCGGGTAGCCCTGCGGCGAGGAGTTGGACAGGAGGCTGTTATAGGCGCCGTTGGTGATGACGGGGTGGTGAGCCATGTAGCGGCTAGGGCTGGCGATGGAGAAGGCCGGGTGAGCAGGTCCGTGCTGGCCGGGGTAGGGGAACATGGCACTGGGCGCGGAGGCAGCAGACTGGGGCTGGCTGGACTGAGAGAGCAGATAGCGATCTGCGGCAGATCCATCGAAACTGTGACGAAGCTCGGAGACCCCGTCCAAGACGGGAGAGAGTTTATTTCTCTGGACGTCCCCTGGTGTGTCCTTGGAGTCGGGAAAATTGTCTGTATCTGACTGATTCGTCATCCCCCTGGTAATTTTTTTCAAAGGTGAACTTCTCTCCAGGTTGTCAGTGGTCGAGATAATGGGATGATCATGCAAGGCAAGCTCGGATCCGCCTGCGTGTGGGTAACTGCTGCTCACATTGAGAAATTTCTTGGAGAGCATGATAGAGGGAGAAAGACAATGCTCCAGCTGCATCGCTCTGCACCGCAGCAATAACCCTTCAGTCCCTGGAGCTGAGGGCTGCTCGCTACCAGAAGCGAGACATCCTGGGACCCTCGGTAGGCAGAAAGCACTTCATCCACCAAATGCTTCCCAAACGTTTGATTTACTTTTTTTTTTTTTTTTTTTTTTTTTTTTTTTTTTTTTTTTTTCTTCCCTGGGAGAAGAGATTGGCCAATTGACACTATGCAGCAATCAGGAAAGACTCACTTTTGATCTCGCTGCTTGTGGAGAGGATGAAACGGCTCCTGCCATTGGTTAACCGCTGACAGTAATTTAATTAGATAGACATTAATTAGGATAATCACCTGGCTCCCGGTCGCGACGATCATGGCAAATTGAAGGAGATGATTTTATTGTGAGATAGAAGGAAAGCGAAGGGGGAAGGGAAGAGCGTGTTTGCTGTGAGAGCTCGTTATTCTGTGACCTTTCCCGCATTTCTGTTCTTTTTCGACCGCGGCTGGAACGCGGCCCCAACGCCGCGCGCCCCCGCCCCGCCTGCGGGGACGGCCGCCGGGCCCCGGGGCTCGGCCCCGAGTTGGGGAATAGCGAGAACCGTGCAGCCCGGCTGCCCCGACGCATCCGCCGCGCGTTCACGGGTTCCGTGGAAATACATATCGGGGCGCCGTAATGCCGGGGATTATCAGCAAAACAACACGGACGGCGTCCAGCCATCCGTTCTTGCTTCGGGGCTAGCGCCTCTCGCCGCCGTTTCCCCTCGGTGTGACTCAATCCCGCACGCGGCTCTGCGAGGGGAGGGAGAGCTTCGGTAGCCCGTTGTCGGCAAGGCTCGGCGCCTCGCGGCAGCGCACGACCTCCTCCCGCCGGGCCGCGGCCGCAGACCGGAGCCGCCCGGGCCCTCGGGGCGGAGAGGAGGGGGAACCCGGGGAAGGCCGCGGAGGAGCCTCTGGGGCCCCCGGTGCTCCCGCTGCCCTCCCTGGGCGAACTGAAGAGCTGTTAAAAGCCCCGCTTGCGTCCGTATTATTATTATTATTGCTCCGGAGGGAAGTACACTCGGTTGATTTTTCTTGCTATTTTTCCCTTAGCGCTTTGGACCCCGGGGATGCCTCCCACCGTCTCTCTTCCAAGTTGACACCAGCTTCCAATTCCACACCCGGCTAACGCAACCGGGGCCGCCCCACAGATGCACACCGGTGGCAACTTCGCGCATTCAGCCTGGGGTGTGCTGGCAGCACCGTGACCCATCACAGGGCAGGTTCAGACTCCCACCTCTCGCAGCCATTTGGGAATCGCTCAGCAGCCCGTCCCAGCGGCTGATGTGTCAGAGAAGCTATTCTGCACACTCTGCGTGGAAATTATTTGAACAAAATCATGCATGAAGCAAAAAGCAGGTGTTTGCTCACAGTCTGGTGGCATGGCACAGGCAACTTTCTGTACTGTGTCTTCCCTATTTGGTGCTTTATCCCTCTCAGCCCTAATTCTTCCCCTGACCTATCTCACCCACGTGCCTGCCTCCGCATTTCTCTGCTCAACCCCAGTGCAAAGGGAATGGGGTTGGGTACATAGGCAGGAGCTATGTTGAAACATAGCTCGACCCCACGAAATGCGGCCTTGAATTGTGTCGCTACCCCCATACATGCGCAGAGCTGCAATGAATTCAGTGGTATACTGCCAATCACATGGAAGTGTTAATGTATGCCAAAAATCCTCAGTGCACAACTCCTAAACTGGTATAATGGAGAGAGATGCAATGGCAGGTGGTGCTCCAGAACCGTCACAGACAGGAGGAGAGGTTCACTGATACAGGTGACGAGGGGTCAGGCTGCTAATGAAGGGCTGTGGCTGCAGGCTCTGAAGGCAGCTGCCCACAGACCTCTTTCCGCTGGGCTGGGTGGCTGCCTTTCAGGTTACTGCACGCACACATGCACTCCTCTGTGTAGCTCCTAAAGCACTGGACAAAAATGAGGAGAGATGCCCCCAAAAACAGCTTTTTGATTATTCACGAAACATCTCAGTAAATGGAAAATCATGCCTCTGCAAGTGAAACCGGGTACTGGATGGAAAGAGTGGCATTGCAGCATAAGCTCATGCTGCAGGGGATCTGCATCTCCAAGAGTCTCTTCAGCCACCCTCTATAAAATGTACATTTGTCAAAATAAATTTAGAATGTGCACAAACTACAGGTTTAGCTGCCTACTTGCCCTGGCCTTGCATGCATGTTACATGGAGCACTGCCAAGAGCTCCCCCCATTCTACAGCACTATGTTACCCCAGCCCCCAGTAGCCGTGTCCCTCCCAGTGCAAGGGGGACACACGAGACAAGCGCCTGGCCCTCATAAGCCTTCTTCAAGGGATGGCCAGAAAGCACTTCCACTGATCTTAACCGCAGGCAAACGTGGTTTGTTGTCTCCATTTTCTGCTGCCTACTGTGGGGGCAGAGGGAAGGCCATAAGGAGGGCAGCTGTAAAAATCTACATGTTTCCATCTGAAGTAAATGCATGCTAAATATACTTTGAGAGAGAGCTACTTGAAAATAGTTAGAAGCCTAAATAAGAAAACAGAAGAATATTTGAATGATAATGAACAAATAAATAGAAAATTCCTCAGCACCATGTCAGAAATAAGACATAATTTTAGGGTCCATTTGTTTACCATGTAAATAGTCAATTTGCTTAAAATACTCCAAAACAAAACAAAAAGATGTATCTAGGAGTTTTAAAATACTCATCTGCTACAGTTTTTTAACAATTCCAGCAGTTGAAACATTATGAATGAGTGACACAGAAAGAGAACACTTCCACCAGACAAAAGGCTCAAAGCAGCCTAATCACCTCCAACACCAAAAATCCAACCAAACTCCCCAGCACCTGCCCAAACCCAGAGGCACCCCCTAAAGCCCAGTACTTTGCTTTGTCTGCCTTAAACTACACAGCCAAACCCACTCGCCCTGTGGGAAGCATTTTCCTCTCCAGTCTGTGGAAAGGGTTTCAAATGTCATATTCCAGCTGGGACTCTTTCCTTATATTTATACATACGGGCACCTCATGTACCTCCTCTTTCACAGGAGGAAAGGTTCCTATAACCTTAGAGCAGCCTCTGCCACTTCAGCATATATTCTCAGAATACTGCTATTTATGACACCGCTGGTGAGCGTTGTGTGAATCAGTTATCAGCATAACTGAATGCATTTTCTTAAGGTTAGTTGTCTTCTGTGGATATTACAGTTTGAATACTATTGAAAGAGAGCTGTTAGCATAACTTTCAGCATTTTGGTTTTTCTATAGCCTTGGAATTCAGTGCTAGTACCTTTTTTTTTTTTTTTTTTTAATCTGAAAAAGAATATTTGACAATCAATGGGAGCCAAGTTTCATTAGAAAATTTTTTTTGCTGTCCTAGCAACTACTATCTCAGTAGTGCGACAGTGGGTAGAAATGTGTTTCACCAGCACTTTTTCTACATCGTTAATTCCCCCCACTATTTCACAAAGAAGATCTTCCAGAACTTAAGACAGGCTTGTAAATGTATTTTTATTATGTTGCAACAATCAAAATATATATGTACTACTGATTTTTTTTCCCCCAAATATCAAATGAAAATTTAATACACTTTTGCCCACATTGTGTTCTTAAATTGCTTTGGAATCTGTAAAGACCCTGATGTAAGGAAACTGAAGCAACTGCACAGTTAGAGACTGGAGGGTGTTAGAGAGCTGCTTAGACTTAGACTGCAAATGAAGTCAGATGTCCCTGTTTAACCAAATGTTGCCTCAACAGTCTCTGTTTGTGAGTATTAGAAACAATAAACAAATATACACAGAAAGCATCACAAACAGGAAATGGGTTATTTAAATACAACTGTATCCAACATAGCAGCTAAACACTGGACAATGTTTGAAGTCATCAGCACATCCACATGCTCTTCTAAATGACGTTTGGGGTCCTGAAACACAAAAGATGCCATAAGAGAAATGAGTAAAATGTCTCCATGAATACTTGTAATTACATCATTTCTATGCAAAACCACTGCAAGTTTAAGAGGCTGGTGATGCTCCAAAATGTTGTTTTCTAATTAGACTTACCATATAGAAATTCAGAAATTGCTTAGTCCATACCATCACTCAGAGAAATTGAGAATCAGTTTAGGGACTGCATTTCTATACAGCCACTGAAGAGTACCACAACAGCTGTGAGTTTTAAAAACAAAATACTACATGAGGAATTCACCTCAATTTCAATTTGTTTTCAGATATCTGTGCAAAAGTGCAACCTAGTCCTGTAAAATCTTTGAGTAGTTGTAGGACCATGAGAAAATCAGCACACAAATGCCCACAAAAAATAAACAAGTGCACAACGAGGTGTTCAAAGTTCTGAAAAATGCAATGTTAAACCTAAGGAGCATTCTCAAAATACCCATCCCTCCAGGCTATTGCTCAAAGGAGTGGGCACTTCTGGGCATTCACATAGAATAATTTGATTATTTGGGGGTTCAACATTTGGCCACATTCATAAACTTTTTCAGAAATGAAATTAATTAATATGAAAGCGCCACAACATTATCTGGCACATTTTAAAAACTTTATTTTTAGTATTTTATTTACATTGCAGCATTGTCACCTTCTTGTGCATAAAGAAAATACGGAAGGCAATCACATGTTGGAATTTTAACTTGTACTTAAAAAGAATTATTGTCAAAATCTAATGAACCAATTCAACTTACATAAGTATGAACCAGAAAATCAGTGTAAAGAATGCCATAAAACATATGGTATCTTTCTTTAAACAATTCAAAGATCATGTAGTTCTCCAATATTCTCTGTTCCAAGTAACCTGACAAACCTATTGTGAGCAGCTGTCTGTTTACAAAATTTTCTATATAAGTTGCAGAGAAATAAAAACATGTGAAAATTACTTAGTAATTTTATCAGGAAAAATGGCTTTTCTTTAGAAAGAACTTAATCAAAACATATTTTTTTCCCCTCATAATGATTTAAAAGATGAGTGAAGCCCAAATCATGTTTAAGATAACATCAAAGCTCTTAAAATACAAACCTTGTTACATGTTTTATTATATATACTTATGTTTGTGTAGACGAGCATACACTCTATTGTTCTGACTGCTACAGAAATACATGTGTGACCGAACAATAGTGTAGATGTGTTATGACACAGTTGCTAGAAGCACGTAAGAGCTATCCAGAATCCTTTAAATTCTTCTGTTATTAGCAATACAATAAATACTGGTTCTTCAAGGATTTACTCTTCACTTATAAAGCTATTTCTTGTTTCCACTGCCTTTCTTGAATTATGAACAATCTCTTACCAACTTGTTTTGCTTGTTTATCCTTTTTTTTTCCAGAGCACATTTCCTCAGCTTGTAGGTCAAAGTCATACATACAAGTATTTTTCTGTGAAGCCCTCTGCATCCGGACATTGCAAAGGGATGGAATGATTTGAATAGAGGTTTTCAGTTTCAGTTACGGTTCTCAAGTGTTTCACTCCAATAGCGATAGGAAGCAATGCAGCTTACTTGCACTCACACATATTGGAGCTCAGCACTGACAGTGTGCTTATAAAGGAGGATGGGGTGAGCTGGTTCTTTAGCCACAATAAGGTACAAAGTACGCTCTCACCTTTTCAATATTGCCATTCTTTAAAAGCCTTCCTGGTTTTGACCTCCCTGACAGTACAACAGATTAGGATATCTTTGTGTACCTCCTTGGAAAGGAGAATAAAAAGGAAAAGCTACCAAATCTCAACAGTGCTCCTCAGCATCTAATACAAATGCATATAGAGTGCAACTTGCCGATATTCTAAAGATTACCTAAGGCCAAAAGCCTTGTGCCCTACAAAACAATCTTCAGCAAAAATAAATTCATTATTTGGAGCATTGAGAATATCTTGCATGTACAAATAAAATCACCTACGCACATGTAAGGAAATTAATATTTAGAATGAAGGAAGCGTATCATTCCACCTCTAATTCATCACACCTCACCTGCTTGCCAACATTTTTTATTGCCAGC
Source organism: Tympanuchus pallidicinctus (assembly GCF_026119805.1). NCBI lineage: Eukaryota > Metazoa > Chordata > Aves > Galliformes > Phasianidae > Tympanuchus > Tympanuchus pallidicinctus. Next base: position 15,783,521 of record NW_026294669.1, on the reverse strand, counting down.
TGTTCAGGTGTCATCTTATCTTCTTCTTCAACAGCCTGTGAACGAAACACAGAAAAGGTCAATGTTTCAGATTTCATTTACTTTTTCCCCAAGCCATGAGATTCTCAAGTATATTTCAATTAAAAAAAAAAAAATAAATAAAATAAATCAAACAGCAACACTTTTAGAAAGTCAAAAAGAAAGGGACTTCAGCTTTTCAGCAGACATAGGTTTAATTACCAAGTGCCAGCGCAAAAGATCAAGGCAAATACTCATGAATAGTTTTATTGTCAGATAAGCAAAATGGATTCACAAATCTCTTTTAAGCAAAAATGCTAAAAGATTAAGGTTGAACTGGTACAACAAAAAGCAAAAAGAAAGTTGTCTACATTGTTTCAATATATATTAGAGGTTTGATCACAAGTACATTTTATAGTGCTTATAGTCACCGATACATTTTTATCATATTCTGTTGTCTTCAGATACAGCATCTGTACTATGCAAATCCACTAACTCACCTAGTGAATGAAATTCTGAATTTTACTTTTAAGGGCTTCTTAGAAGATTTAAGAAAAAAAAAACAGCCCTCATCAATAATGACTGACAAGCTTACTACTTCTGGAATGGTTGTTGAGATCTAATATTTCAAAAAAGGCCAGTATTAGAACAGTACAGATAACTGATTCTTCTTTCAGCCTCAATAACAATTTCTTTCTCTAAAAAGAGCATGCAATCAGGCTCTAGAATGAGTTCTAAATATTTACTACCTGCCTCTCTACTATAATGATACCAATAAACAACCTTTCTTCTGCTATTCTGAAGTCTGGCCAAGTAGACCTTAGCTGAAGGAATGAAGAGCACAATTTCATTTTGAACTGAGAGCGAGAATCTGAGATTCTCTTCACCAAGTACAAAATAAATTTAATTACTCACATTTCAAAGGGAAACACGTAATTAAACATTTTGCTTATCTGGGGCAAAAACTTTGTGACAAAGCCTGAAAATGTATCACAGCACTTTAATAATCACCAAGGTCCAAAGAGTTCCTGCAACAATTTCTTCATTCTTACAGCCAAATCTTTTACAATTCATTTTGAATAGGGCTTAAGACAATCACCTCCTTACTTCTGAAATCAAGGATTAATTTCTTCATAAACATTACAATTACATCATTATGGGATATGAATACCTTGTTATAATTCTTAGCTAATTCTAACATCTCCTTCACTACAGTTTCATTGAGTTTGCAGTGTTCACTGTAGTCCTGAAGTGTCAAACCTTCCATCCAACTCTTCTTATGCAAATTTAGCAACATCTGCAAAATAAAACCTGTTTAGAGCATGCATCATAAACTACATTCAAATACCATGGCAATGTCTGATTTACAGTACTAAGAGTGTAATAAAAAATATTGATCTTGCAGTGTCTAAGGAAATACAATTATCAAGTATTCCACTAAAGCAGACAATAGATTTCCCTTAAGTTTTTAAGGATCAAAAATTTTGGAAGCCTAAATTAAAAAATGAAGTGCAGAAACCAGGGTCACATCTACAGCTACACAAACTCTTTCCTTTGGTAATTTAGTGGTTTTGCTGGAGGCTGAGTATGCACAAGTGTATTGCTAAAGAAGTAGTAGGTAACATTTTAGCAACATTTTAGTAACATTTTAGCAGCCAGGTGAAGAAGAGTTGAAGCTTTTGGCCTGCGTTAAACTTGAAAAAATATTTTAACGCTTTGATTAAATGTATTTGGGCTTAACTTATCATCCTGAACTGTACAAAGCAGCTGCTGCAGTTGTGAAGAAATGAACATCAAGGGAACCAAAATATGACTTTTGTTGGTCCTCCTAAAAAGTAAAGTGCCTTAAAAACATGACAAAATGAAGCACATTTTTGATGGCGATAAAAGCATGGGCTATTAGAAATATCTGAAATGTGCCTGGCTCTCTGATAACATTCTGACATTTGTGGAAAAAAAAGAAATAGTTACAAAGGCAATTTCCTGATTTTCATCTGTTAGGAAAACCTATTTTGCAGTTATGCACACTCAAGGACTGTAAGAAGCATTACTTCAGCAAACAGTTTCAGCTTGCCTTTACTTTGCAAGCATTTATTACAGAGGTTTTTAAGAATCCATAAACCCTGCAGTTCCCATTACCTGAATGAAAGAAAGAAGCTATTTCATCCAATGTACTGCTTCCAAAGAAACCTGGCTTTTGAACATACGAACCAAACTGAAAGTGTCATAATTCTTATTAGCAAGATTTTAGTTACTGACAGAAGGAGTTGTGGGCAAACTGCATATGGACAGTTTAGCTAGGCTATCTGGATTTTAAAGCATGGTTTTGTGTGATGGGCTGCTCCTTTAATAGATGAAGCATGTACTTTTCTTTCTACAGATGGAAGTAACAGATCACCACCAGCACCATGAGGGTGTTCTGTCATCTAAACCTGCCTTAGGAGAGCGAGGTAGAAATAACTGCATCACAGACTGAAGCTTCCTTAATTCGGTCACGATTGTTCTCCTACTGGCAAAATCCATTTACATATGTAGACCGTTAAACCAAATTCAGACTAAGAACTTCAGATAAGAAGTCGTACTTTAATAGAAATGGGAGCCTCTGGATGCTGTATAGGCATTTCCCAAGACATCCAGTTCTTTTGAATCAGTAACTGTCCTACATAATAGCGCAGTCTTGCAAGCATATTCCTCCATTATTCAAAATTGTTTCTCTTTTTATTACTTCTAGCTCTCTAAAAGTAGAAAATAAGAAAACTATTCTGACTGCTGCATCACAAAATCCAACTATTCATGGCAACACAGTCACGAACATGCAGTTGTAACTGAGCCTTAGAACCTGGGTTTTCAAGAATTAACTTTTGTAGATGATAAATAAGATTCCTTCCCCTGTTTGTTCTCCTGGCTGAGACTGTCAAGCTAGAGAATTTTACTTGCGATTGAGGAATTTTGATACAAAAGACTCAGTTTCTCATTTACTGAATACTTTTTACTTTCTGTAAACATGTGAAAGTAAGAAGGACATCACTACCTTCCTGATACTCAGTGGTGTCTTCAAGAGCTCTATTCATGCCAACTGGATGCATCTTCTGTTGAAGTGATTATAGCCAATAAAAACCTAAGACTCCTTGGTCATACAATTTATTTTAGAAAATATAGCCATCCAGCATCTGTAATTCCTGCCAAAAAATCCTAAAGCAGCTAGTATGTCTTTGAGCCTACATCACTGATAACTCAACTTTGTACAAACCCATTAAGCGTGGAGAACAGCACGAGGACTTTCTGTGAAACATGGACACAAATGTTACAAAAATCCTTACATGAACGTTAGAATGAATTTTCAGAAGGTTTCATCAACAGTACTACATATTTAAGTGCTTTCTAGAAGATAAGCCAGGAACTGTTAAAACAACTCCTGAAAGAATCAGCAATTAAAATCAGAATTCACAAATCCCATGTAATTTGTGCAGTGTTCTTTGTTCTCTGAATAAAAGCAAAAATAATTACCTTCTGTTCTAGTTCATTCTTCCTGTAGTTGATAGTGATGGAATAGTAATGTCTGTTCAGTCCATGAATTAGTGCCTGTAAAGTTCAGGGTAAAGTTAGCACAAAAATTACCCGCCATTGAAATGAAGAGATATTAGAAGAGTTCATTAAAACACAGCCATCTTCAGACATCACTTCAAGTAAATGTACCTTTTCTTACTCGTCTCTTTCAAAGTTAACTGACAGTTATACTTTCTGTTTCTAAAACTGGACTTATTCCATGCAGTAACACCCATCCATTGTAAGAAAAAGCAGTAGCTGCCTGCAAATGCTGAGCAATACATATGCACAGATATTTCCTCCAGATCTTACCTCACTCAATAAATTTGGGTATCATTTCTACTAAAACTCATCTCTTTCTGCTAGAAACAGAAGAATGCTGACTATGCGCATCACATTCACCCTACACACCAAAGCTCATTTTAAAATTTCAAATACAAAAATATCCTCTGACAATTGCACCTTTGCCAAATCTGTCTTTAAACTTCATAATCTGAGTGACCGAGATGAGGTGATACGCCATCTTTAAGCACTGATTTTCTATTTTATTCATGTGGATTACTTTTTTTTTTTTTTTTTGTGAGTAAAGAGTGATTTGGATTAGGATTTGGTGCAGCGGAGTTTAAAAAATTATGTGATAAATCTTCAGCAAAACTATAATTTGCTATTTTCAATTAAAACTTTACATACAAAGCACATATTTAGAAAACAGATAAACCACACTTAAGCCACAGTCACAAATGTTTCTTATGTTTCAATTGTTCCACCTGTCCATGTTTAAATATATTCTTTAGAGCAATCCAGAATGCATGTGCATTTGCATCTTACGCAACTTAATATTTCAGCATTCCAAAATTATCTGGATGAAAGCTGGAAATGTTCTCAGACATGCATTTTTTAACACATTTCTTTTCAAAGATACACAGACTTGAAAAAAACCAACTGATTACTTTTACAAGAATTAATAGTTCAGGATAAGCACTACTCATTTTACTGATTATAATTAGAATTATCAAATACAGATTTTATCATGAATAAAGAACTTTATGGCAGAAGCTATTAGCAATAAGAAGTTTCCACTGTCATTTCCAACTGCTGCATAAGAATTTGCTTTGTTTTAAAAACAGTTGTAGACACTGTGGGAGTGTTGCAAATCTCCTATAATACATAGGATTTGACAGGTGCCTTACTTTCTCCAACTTTCCTTCCGTACACCCAAACCATTTCTTTATAGTATGGACAAACACAAAAGGTAAACAACCACTCTACTTTAACACTGCGAGGAGTTGTGATTTGGCAAATGCAACAGCGTAAACTGAAGCCCATAAAATAAACGCTTTACATTCTAAAGCAAACCCTACTCTTAGCACACCATTTCAATGGGAACTGCCATTCCTACATGCCTTACAAACTGGATGCACAGACAGAGAACAAGTAAAAAAGCTTCTCATAAAAGAAAAAAAGGAAATAGGGAAAAAATAACAACAACAAAGGATGAAGCCAAGTAATTCAGTGTACTTATTATAAAAGCAAGACCAAACTGAGTCCTTGCAGGAAAAAAGCAGCTGTGCATTAAGACCAAGCCACGGCTTTTAGCTTAGTGGTGACACTGCAACAGTTCACTGCCAATTTGCAAAAAAATTACGCAAATAACTCCCTAACAACAGAAACCCAGAACTCCCATGGCTAAAATTTGCCACAGTGTAGTGACAGTGATCTTAAAATAATGAAACTTAACAATACTTCAGGGGCTTACAAGGGAAGTCATTACACACGATCCAGAGAAGCTCAGTTAGGATATTAACCTGAAAGATGCAAGCACGGGCTTGCCTATACCCAGTCAAGACAGCAGCCATCTGTTTCAAACTTATTCACGTTCATGATTTTTGCCAATTCAAAAATCAAAAGTAAAATACAACAATCTTGTTTAATAAGCTGGTTTTAATAATTTATTTTAATAAGAAAGGGTTTCAATGCATAAGTAATAAAAATGAATTGATCTTTTGAAAGCTAAGAGTATGGTGATCTAGTCTCTCAAAGGTCATTTCTCCCCTCCATGAGTTCTATCATGACTAGCATACTGTCATTTTTCTAGCATGCTTATCTAGCAGATATTATTTTTATTAAGTAAAGGATCAAAAGAAAAGGATGCAAGTACACATGCCTGTTAGAATGCGCAGTAAAGGGAAAAAGTTTTCTGAAGAGAAAAAACAGAAAGACATTGAGGCAGAAGAATGATAGATAAAAACATTAAATTACTCTAGGGAATACTTGCTTCAGACCAGAAGCTGTATCTTGAAACACTGGTTTGTTTCATTCAAGACAAACATTTTTGTCTTACTAGCAAAATTGTTAATTTTGGAATTCAAACTCTGAATATCGAGTTTCAAAATGGTTCCAAATACATATAAGACAACATTCCCAAAGAACAGAAATGTTATAGTTGAGACAACCAATCAAACGACCAATTGATCCACTGAATCTCCTATTCCACTTTTTTTTTTTCCCAGCAAATTACTGTATCGTATCAAAATCAGAGACAAATTTTAAGACAAAATGCAAGTTTAAATCCAAATTGCATGTTTAAATCCAAATTGCATGTTACACAACAATATGCAATGCATACAGCAGAAAGGCAACATTATTTCCGTAATTTGTTCCAGAATAACTTCAGAAGGTTTAGACAAGTTAATAAGAAAGTTTTAATTTAAAATTGCAAAACTGAAAAAGTTTAATAGCCTACCTAATTCATGTCACGTGGTGTGGTATCGTTACTTTTAGAAGTTTACATTAAAAAAAATTTATGCTCTAACCTCTGCAGTAAATAATTACACAGAAATTCATGCTTTTCTAGCTAATTTAGGGCTCAGTTTTGAACTCTTCATATACATAACTCCACTGATGATTCACATCACTTTTAAAGGCATGCAGAAAAATGCTAAACAGAGAACAATAAACAACTTGTAGTGTACTGTCTTCAGGCACCTTCCCCCCAAAATGCTGAAAAGGTCCTGCAATTTACAGGATTATCAACACTGGTTTTACCTGGATAGATGGCTTATTTAAGTGACCCAGATTTGAAGTTGTTTGTCTTGGTTCATGTCCCAAGACCATCATATTAGCATTGATCAATCTGAAGGCATCAATAACAACCTGTAAAAACAAGATGTCAAGTCAATTCTTTTTAGAAAATGCAACTAATAGTGCCAAGCTACAGTGGACAAGGCACAATCAACTCTCATCTGTTTTTGGCCTTTATCCAGAAAATCATTTAATTATAATATTAATAAAAAAGAGCCTCCTGCTGGCTATGCTATCAGCACACTACACTACCTTGCATTGTAAGGTGACACCAATTACTATCTTTTCCATGAAGCTGCAAGTTTTATATACATTATATAATCAGATAACAAATTTTAATGTACATTTACTCTTAATCTTCAAAGGTATGCATATGTTTGTCACCTAAATCTTATCCAGTCATAGTGAGTGACAGAGAGAGACTAAAACTGAAAGTGAGCACAAGCTAAGGGACTGAATCTAAAGCCCAGTCCTGTCACATCAATTATACTACCACAATACTTGAAATGACAAGAAAATTATAGCTAGCAAGGAACTTGCCCCATGTATTCCCTTCTAGTCAGATGCTTTTTGCTTCTTGTGACTACGGAAGGGTCTATAAACTGTCTGATGGATTAAAAAGTCCTTGTCAGTGTCATGCTCAGGAGTAAAAAATAGAGTATATGAAAACCAAGGTCATTTATGATTTAAAGATACACAGTAGGTATTATTCAGAGCCATTTCTTTGCAAATAAAGTAAATTCATCACTGATTTTTGTTCTGCCCTGTGCTGAATTTGACTATGAAAATATTTGGAGATGGTATTTCATGGCCCAAAGAATAAAATCCAATCACCTATCCAACTCTACACCAGATGTGATGGAACTGAGGACATACCAGCAATACACACAAAAAGTTAACTCTCACCAGGCACTTGCCATTACAAGCCAACCATTCCTGTTCAGGCCCCAGTCTTCTGACAAGGCCCAGTATCACATAGCCACACAAATAGCTCTTGCCAGTCTTTGCAGACAACTTTTCTGCCTAGCATTGAAGAGTTATTCCAGATCTTCAAGCTAAATATTTTCAATCTCAGCTGCTTTTACTGCAATCATTTTTATTCTCTCCCATACTACAGGCTGGTCAACAGCAGATACATTTATAGGATTAGTCTGATAGTTTGAGGTATTTGAGCTGAACTAAGTCTTTTGTCATGAATCAAGAAGAAATCAACCACTGTCTCCTACCAAAAGTCTGTGGAGAAGGCGAGACTGGGTTTTCCACACTGTCCTAACATTTTCCTCTTGATTAACACCAGTAATAACTAAATACATATGAAGTTTGTTAGGATTATAATTATTAAGGATTATTAGGATTATAATTGTTAATTATAATTGATGTTTAAATGAAATTAGTAAGCAAGTATTTATCACAAAATACTTTCAAATTGTAAACTTAAAAAGCCTATTAACTCATCACCTTTACTTTTCAGGCCCCACTATTTCAGCCATGCTGAGTGACAAAGTATCACTCACTATCACTACAGCCTACTGAGTGGCCTCTCAGCTGCCAGACCTGTCTGCATCTATCACAGCTTAGAATATACTGTAGAAAGTATATGAAACAATTTTATGTTAAAAATATTAGGCCGTGACCCAATTAACATCAGTTAACAGTGATAATTCATTTCTGGACAACAATAAAGCCAAACTAAATAAGCAGCAAATGCAAACCACATTATATTAATACTACAAAATTATTTTAAAAAACCCTTAATTCTCAATAGCTTACATACATCTCATTGACCTCAAATAAATGTATTTTTCCTCTTATTACTATCAGATTTTCCTCTTATTACTATCAGATTTTTCAAGTACCTTAAAATACTCATGACAAGCCATTTTATTAAATTCTGTGTTCCATTTTAAACAGATGCTCCAATTTATGAACACCTGGAAATGCCCAACCATAACAAACAGGCAGTATAAATTAAAAAGTTGAGTTATGAAAAAAAAAAAAGAAAAAATCCACACTGCAGGTCTCCTGAGACAAGCTGGCTAAGAGGGGAAAAAAAAAAATCAAGCAAATAATAGCTGGCTCTGAGGAGCAAGCAAGGCTAGCAAGGCAGCGCAGTGCCAGGCCAGGCAGGACTCATGGCCTCTCCAGACTGCAACCAGCACTGCTTCAGCTGGGCAGCATAACAAAGCTGTGTGAAGAACCAAAATCACAAACTGCACACTTTACACAGGGATAAAACCATAATTCCTATAATCTAGAAGGGCAGAACAATGCACACGGATGGTATTTCTCATCTTAGTTGCACTATGACGAGCAATGGTAACTAAATACTTTAACTACACTAAGATTAAAGGAATTTGCTGCTATCACTATAGCAACCATCTTACAGAAACTAACATGCTCAACAACCTGGAGGCTAAATTTAGACCTAATACGCAATAAAAGCATAAACAACAACAAATCCTATATATTGGCTTCCACAAAATGTAATTGCTTTCTTCTTGGTGAGAACAAATCGGTTCCTCTGTTAAAGGATTACATAAAAATAAATACTCATTAATGTCCAGTTACTAATGAGCAATGGGTGAACTAGGTGTTAATTATGCTGCAGTAAGATTAGAGAAAAGAACCCCTGTGGGTGAGCGCTCGGAGGTGCATGGGGCTGAAGTCAGCTTACTGCATTTGTGTATTTTGAAGTACAGCATGATGCAATCAGGTGACGGCAACGTGGTCACTCGCTGTTGGACTATGGAAACTTCGGAGACAGTTCATCAAAAAAATGAACCTCTAAGGTTTAATCAAAAGCAGCACAAACCCACACTTCACTACTCAGAATTTCACAAAGAAGTCAGTATGTCTCATCCAAATTTTTTAAGCTGTCACTGCACTTCAATTATCTAATGCATCTTGCAGTGTGTTAGTAAAAACCAGTTTTCAAGTTTCATGCTAAATCATCTTCCTGTAAAGACATAAAAAGTTAAAGAAAAGTCTGTGGCATTGGGATATTTTCCAGAAGTAAGGTGGTAAGATTTTCCTCAAATGCAATTCCAGAGTGCATCTCTTTCACCGCTCTGACCAGTTAATTTCTCTGAGTACAAGTGTCTTCAGACTTTACAGGGGTCACTTCAATAGCAGACAGCTTATAACAAAACCATTAGCAGTTTGGCTAGCTTAAGGAAACCTCTTACTTTCCTTTTTTGTTTATTATCACTGCATGAATCTGCAGCATATGAGAGTTTATAATTTCTCAGGCTTGTTAAATTCATGTTAAAGGTCTGTTTTCTTGTTGAATAAATTTTGTTCATATAATGCTGCCTATTTCATATACTGAGTCTTTAATAGCACCTTTGGTCTATGCGCAACTCACAGATCAAAACAGAGGACTAAAATAGGGGTTGATGATGCTATTTACATGTGTGATTCCTGCTGTCTTCTTGTTAGTAGCTTTAATATAATAGAAGACCTTGTCTGTTTTGTAATTAACACATCTTTACTGGAGAGATATTTGGAAGTGATTGCTGTGAATATACTGGTTAGTAAAATAAACACAATCACACACCACTTTCTGTTATCAGACAAATTTGTGAATTGTACACATTATACTCCAGATCAACAAACTGTGATATAACAGCCAAGTAGAAGACACATTTATATAACCCTTTATTTTTCTGAAAATATGTATTCAATCTGACCTTGCAAATATAATTAGCTTGTGGGATGTGTGGATTTCAGTACCATGGATGCTTTACTAATTGCAGCTCTTGGAAATAGATACTAAATATTTGGAAGCTGCCAATACAAAATAAAAACTGCATCTTTTTGTACATCTGTCTTAGCTTCAAAAAAGCATAATAATCTAGAAAACAATAACTATACAGTATTTTCCAAACATTTTCCTGGGGTCATTAACCACAATAGAGACCACATAATTGACTTCCAGAAACAAAATTCATAATTATGCTCAGTCTACTTTATAAATTTGAGAATAGCTATAATTAATACAATTCATGGCTACTCACAAGTGTTGGATTCTTCAACTAGTAACTAGATAGAAATCTGGTCTTTTCTAATCTGTGCATATTTATTAAAAATAATGGCATGATTAAAAATTTAGAATGTTCAGTAGCCAGATATGTTTCAGCTTCTTCAGACACCGTGTGCCAGGTACATAACCACTGTTTCTAAAGCAGCCTTCAAAACTTTGTGTTTGAAAAAAATTTATGAGAAATTTAGGAGTAATTTATAGACGTGATTCTATTAAATTCCTTCAACATCAAATCTACAAATAAGACTTAAGCACTTAAGGCAAGGTCTACCATATTTTAATGCTGAAGTTCTGTAAGAAGTAAGCCAGTCTTTTTTATTTTAATTACATTTTTTTCTAGCATCAATATTTTTTCCACTGAAGATTCTATCACATATGGTGACTATCTTTACAAATGTATTGTATCCTTTAAACTCAAATAGCAATGCATTGTTTATGCCATATGTTTGTGAACAAATACGCCAGTGCTTAAAGAAAATTCTGCAAAAGATATAATGTGGTTATGCCAGGTGTGGAAAAAGAAGTAATGTCCCATCTAAAATATCTTTTCTCACCTGCAACTGACCTGTTATCGACTGCTTAGTTTGCTTCTAGATTCTTTAAAAATGAAATGGAACATGTGACCTGAGAAGTGCAGCTATGGTTTATGACCATTTCGTTATTTATGCTGCCATGCACTGTTAGACAACTACAAGTGAAGAACATCTTCTGTCCCCTGTAAGCCCACAACATAAAAAATTAAAAGAAATCTTACTTTTTATGCCATTTCCAATGAAAAGCACTAAGAACTGAAACCGACTCATGCCAAATGCATACCACTGAATTGCTGTGATTGTGAGTTTGAAGTTTGCAACATGGAAATTATTTATAAAATGTCAATTTTAGCTCTGGAAAATATATTCCTAGGAGTATGTGCATTTTCCTTCTCTATCCTTAGAGAATTGCTTATTTGTGGTCAAATCTGCTATACAACTTCAACATCCATACTGGGAGGGGAGAGGACTACAGTATAATACATTTATTTTGACAAGTGAGGGCATGCATCCATAACTCACAAGCAGCAAACCACAAGTTTTAAAGCTATATGCCTTAATGAAGATAAATGGACTATTCTACATCCACTATGGCAAAAGGAAATTAAACATTTAATGCTTTCCAACAAAAAGTCTTCTTGAAATTTTTTTTTTTGTTTTAGGGAAGGGCATGAACTGAAGTAACCTGTGAAAATGATTTCATAGGTAAGTATACATTGCTAATTTAAACACAGCAAATCCAAAGGATGTTGTTTTAAAAATCTGGAACACCAGCATTGATATTAACAGTTTTGGCATCACACTAAGAAAAATTGAGACTTAAAATATGCAAAACATGTTATTCTGAATATACGCAATTATAATAAAAATGTTGGCTTTCGTACAAACCGTAGCAAATGCATGGAAGAGTGGCAGTGATAAAGCAGTTCAATGCAAATGTGGTTTATGCCTACGTTCAGAAAAATCATATCCTCAACTGAAATGCACATGCATGAACACCAAGTGGCCTACTCTGTAGTGCAGATGCAATTCATCTCCTACAAACATGATTCTTCAGGGAAAAAAAATGCATCAGCCTTTATTGAATCAACAGTAATCAACAGCAACACGAATGTTATTTTATTCCTTATTCTCCAAATCAGGGTGCTATCGAAAATCTAGATATAAGTTGGTTCCTACCTAGATCCAAGCCAGTTGTTTCAGCCCCAGTAAGCAGTCTCTGCTATAACATGCACTGTCCTGGCAATGGTAAGAAATGTCACAGTTCAACTAATCAGTTCAACAGTCATTTGGTGGTCACTTAGCTGTTTGTTACATGAAACTGGTAATCCCACTCTTGCTGAATACGGTTGCCCTCCTTACGCCACAGGCTACTATGGCAGCTGACAGAGTCAAGTCCTGTTGACCAACATTAGTGACAGAAGCAAACAGAGAAGTACACAGGCAGAAAGATTCAACATTGTCAAAAAAGCTTTTTCTAATAAAGAAAGAAAGACTTTGTCTTCAAGCTTCGGCAACTGAAAGACTAAAATCACACTACAAAAACATATTACTGTGTTCCTGTAATTATTTATGACAATAGCCTCAACAATGCAAATTGTTAATGACAAAGTATCCTCCACTATTATTTCTCAGCTGCTGTGGTTCTCCCCTTTAATTTCAAAAACTACAAATTACTAACAATCAATCGTAGAACCATAGAATCCTTAAAGTTGGAAGGGACCTCTGAAGGCCATTTAGTCCAACTCCCTTGCAAAGACCACGGACATCACAGCTACATCAGGCTGCCCAAGGCCTTATTCAGCCTCACCTTGAAAGCCTCCAAGGACATGGCATCAACCACATCACTGGGCAACCTGTTCCAGGGCCTTACCATCCTCACTGTTCAGTAGCATACCAATTCTCAAGGCGTTTATACAAGTACTCAAAGTTTATACACACAATTAAGTACATAAGAGTACTTAATTGCTGTACAAAGCATACAGAATGATATCATCTCCATCTCTGAACAGTTTCAAACAAAACTACGCATTGTAAAGTTCCCTTCTGTATTTTACAATTTTTCCTTTTCAACAGAAAATAACATTAATAAGTCCAGTTCTAATAATGAAAACTGTCCAGGTAAAAAATGTTCTGATATAAAATCGTATATATACTACATGCTTTAAAAGGAAATTTATTGTAAAATATGAAGTGCATAATAACTCAAAGTCAACAACTGCATCTCAAATCAGTAGTGGACAACACAATCCATTACACGTTTTGTTTAGTTTTTTTTAGTAATACTTGCAAGCTGTACTCTTGTGACTTGATTTTGCCTGTTTCTGGGGAAGATTTATTAAGAAAACAATTACTAAGATAAATGTGTGAACTGAGGAGGGGAAGTTGTGCATGTGAAAAAAAAGTCCTGGTGGCTAGCTCCTACCTACTTCTCAAAGTTCTCATAAATTTAATCCCTAGTGGGCTATTTTCAATTTCAAATTTCATGTGTTACTCTAGTCTCTCCATACATCTCATTTTAAGTATTGCTTTTTTTTCTCCTTTAAAGTAGCCACTACCTCCCAACAAACAAGGGAACAGGAAAAGTATGAAGAGGAAAGAAAACAGTGCCCCAATGAAAGGGGATACTGTTCTAGTATTGACTGTGGAGGATGGTGGCCCTGTATGTGACAGGGGGGTTGCAGATACATGATCCTTGAGGTCCCTTCCAACCCTGGCTATTCTGTGACTCTGTGAAAGAATGGAGGTCTGAAAGTGTGCGTTTTAGAAAACTAGTGTAAGACTTATGTTCAGCCAAAGGAAATTTTTGAGGATAGGTGGCAATTCCAACATCCAGAAGAGTCATTGTTTGTTTTCTGCCTCCTTTTGGTTTCATTCCTTTAGAGTAACAAGTTATAAAATCAAACAAAATCACTCGTTATGTTAATTATTGAACAAAAAAAACCCCAACCTATTAAATTAAAAAGTTAGAAACTAAAATCAAGTATTGCCAAAACCATATCACTCTATACATAACAAACTGCACATGAGTTAACACCTAGATCTAGAATTAACACATGTACCAATGAGAGGGGAAGAGAAATAGTACTGGAACATGTCATTCAGTAATGAACTCTGTTTGACCGTATATAAGTTTTGTGATGGCACTTTACTTTTTTACCCTATGCCTGCAAAAATTTTATTTATTTCAAAAACAGACACTGCAAGAATAATAAAGCATTAGAACAGATATCCTAGGAGTCTGTTGCATCTCAAGATTCGAGTGGACAAAATCTTAGGGTGATTTCATCTGAACTCAGTGCTGAGCCTGTGTTGTGCACAAAGCTGGACTAGTTCTCCAGAGATCACTTCCCACCAGAATGACTGCTACCACCCGACTAGTTAAAAGTTAAGGTTTTTTCCTCCTCATTCCTTCTGAATGAGATTTGGGTAATAATAAAATAGCAAAGCAAAAACCTCTTCTATAAAAGTTACAGAATATGGTCTGAGCATGGGATTAAGATGCACAGCATGTTTATCTGCCAGGAGGTGACAAACATGCAAAGTGCAATTTATAAAGAGTTATCACAAAGACAAGTTTTCTTCAGAAAACAACAGATTTTCCTACCAGGGTTTCTGACAGTGCCTTGCTAGGAAAGATTACAGTGCAACAGACAGGAAATTTTGCTGTATGAACAAGAGGTTTGTTAGGGACAATACTCAAAACCATAAATGGCAAAACTTCATCAACTTTATTTCACAAAATTTTGTCAGCAATTATTAATTGACAGAAACCAGTGAATTACCTCTCAGGAAAGCACACCATTATAAACGGTGACTTCTTCTAAATAAAGATTTCTAACAGTGCTAAATAAGTAAACTAAACAAATCTTAAGGCTTTAACGAATTTTAAAAAGAAAACATCACCCTTTTTCTTAGCATAAATGAGTATTATTATATAGTTAATACTTGTGGAGTAAAAACTATAACTACATGACATTTACTGTAATGTAGTATTTTCCTCAAGAAGTAAGGAACAGCTGCTAACCTAAGGTGCAAAAAAAAAAAAATTTTTTTTAACCTTTGGCAAAGGTATATAATTCTCTGTACAGAGATTTAAAAATGTATGTTGGAAAGAAATATAAAATGTCAATATTTAACTTTATTCGAGAACTTTAATTATATTACTTCTGTGGAATATTGCAAATATGTATCACAACTCCCATTTCACAGACTGAAAAACTGGAGGGGTGATTAAACAAAAAGTTTGGTAATAAGTACAAGATCAAGCAACAGCTAGCCAGATTGTCCACTGTCCATATTTTACCATGTTTGACTTCATTCACAGAATGGAAAAAAAAAATGCCAACACAAAGCTGCTTCTCTCTGGTTTCTGGCAACAGTGACCTCAGTTAAAATTCACTGATCTGCTGTGAGTTTGTTTTACAGTCAGCTGGAACATTATCAGCCTCAATATATGTAAAGATCAGTATTTAGAATCCTGTATTTCGCGTGTCCTACTATATTTGTGTAAAAATATCCCATTCCTAAAATGGCCACAGTGGTCCATAAGTGGTCCTAAAATGGCATTTAACCCATGAGCCTACTTGAGAATTTTTTTTTAACGTGAATTTCACATTTTGTTCAAGGCCGTTAAGACGACATAATGCATCTTTTTTGAAACTGGTGAAAATTTTACATCTTCTTGTCTTTGAACTGCAGTCACCAATGCCAGTCCCAGCAGATCTCTGGAATCAGAACATGCATGGCCAGATAAGGACAGCTAACAAGTTAATAAGTTGTACTTTTCCACCAGTGACAGGGCAAACCACCTTTTAATTCTTTGGATAGACAAGATGGACCTGAAGCTTCTCACCAGAATTCATTTCATCTTCCCGATGCGTGAAAATTACCTCTGCCCCATTTCCTTCCTCCCCAGCACCAGCTGCCTCGCTGGCTGCAGGCCGCAGCCATTTATCTGGGCGCGGACTGCTCTCCGGCAGGTTTAAAATCAGCTACTGTGTTATTTTGGACTTTGTTTTTAAATACTTCTAATCTCAGTCAAAACACACCATATTAAAATCTTCTATGCCACATGTTCACAGTAATTTTTGCCAGATAGTTATGTTGGTAAAAGGTATAATGAATAATGATCTTGGACTCACATAGCTACACACATCCGCAAAAACCCCCCACTGTAGTGGCTACTACAGCAAGAAAACTACCTCTGCCAGCATTTCTTGTTCTGCTGGCAGTGGGGAAACACAGGCCCTGAGAAAGGCACAGCTCAAATTGCCCAGCATACCAAGATGCACCAGACAGCATACTAAGGCAGCCACACACATGAAGCAGTCAAACCTGACCTACAAAACCTCACCAACTCTAATAAGTCCGTTCTTCTTACAGTTCATCTAAAACAAAACACATTCTAATCTAAGTAAGTGAACTTCTCAAACAAAGACATAAAAATCATACAGACTCAATAACCCAGTCTCACACCCCAAAACCTAGAGATTAATTAGAAGTAGTAGACACAATTTGGGGGGTTCAAATTCAAAGATTTAGGGATGCACTGCCAGAAACATGACAGATGTAATTTATTTTTTTTTCCTTAAGATACAAAACCTGAGAATGTAATTTAATGACTGTAGCAGCTACACTTGCATGGAAAACAAACATTGCAAGACTTCCAGTGATCTTAAGTACCGGCAGCATTGCCATGCAAAAAGCTGTAACTGAGAAACATCTAGATGGACAAAAATTCAAAATAAAAATGCCAAAGCTTTTTTCATGAAGAGAACAAAGACCTTCATTTAAGGTGGCATCTGTGTCAAACAACACTAGCAAAAAAAAAAAAAAAAAAAAAAAAAAAAAAAGCAGCTCATAGTGAGCAAATGTGGTACAGCATAGCAGCATAGCATGACTTACTGGGAGGCTTTTCTCCTCAATGGATTTAACAGCTAGTTAGCTCTACATTATTAGTACACACCCCCAAATTATAGTTTGACAAAATAAAAATAATGTTTCAATATTTATATTGGTAAGAGAAAATTAAAGCAAGCTAAGCAAACCTACAGAAGAAGTTCTAGAAAAAAGTCAGCACAAATTAAATAGCATAATGCAACAATTGTCTCCCCCAAAACTATCAAAATACATCAATTACACAATTTAGAAGGAAGCAGAATTGATTCAGATGTCTAATATCTTCCAAACAACCACAAGCTATTCATTTTTCAAATGCCTCTGTTTTACATAAGCAACTACAAGATGAAAATCAGAATTTGAATAAAACAAACCAAGAAAACAATTTAGGTGCAGCACAATTGTAGCTTCAGAATATTTTGTTATGAAATTAAAAGAAAGCTTAGCAGAATCATTCAATAGTTTCTCCATAGTCTGTCTCACAGGAAATATGGTACTACAGCTTTACAGAAAATGAACACTTTTAAAATATTTATAAAATTACATTAATACAATCCATAGATATATATCATGATGTATTTCAATAATTATTCCACAATACAATGGGAGTGCATGCTCAAACAAAACACCTCAGCAGTATTTTAAAGCAGTAAACCACCTAGCCAATTTCTGTGCGTTCTGTAGTTTTTCTAATCCACTCTCCCTGTGGTTGAGCAAAATCGAATTGCCTCTCACATTTGCAGACAGCTCTGTGAAGGTGATAATAGAGCTGCTCCCTGCTGTCATGAGGCAGGAAATAGGAAAATGGCATATGGGGCTAGAAAGAAATAAAAAGAGAACTAAACAAGAACAAAAGAGATTTCAACAAAGGACAACTATAACCCAATATGCTTTGCAAGTTAATCTCTTTTCATAATCATTCAACATATTTAATCATTTATCGTCACGTTTTCTAGAAAACTTGAATGCTTGATACCAAGTCTTCTGTAAAGTTTTATTCCATAAAACATTTTGGAATAGAAATGCTACTAAGAGTCAACATATGTAACGCCTATAAATCAGTGCCTTATTAGTACCTACGTTAAGGGGCTAAATCTATTCCAATCTGTTAGTAATTCATCATAGATTTTGTGGCTAAAATAAAATCTCCAAAACAATGCACACTTGGATTATCAATTGTTCGTACCCACAGTGCCTTCATACTAATTCTTACTGAAGTACCTTTAAAAAAGAAAAGCCTACTATACCTTTCCTTTTACACTCTGAATGGGATCCACCACCACAGCAACCGCTCTTTCCGATAATGCTTCAAAGCTCTGCTGAGTATTGATATCTACGCCAGACAACCAACAGCCAAAGCCAGGGTGACTGTGATACCAACCAACAACCATCTCAGGTCTGAAAGGAAGAGGACATTGAAATTCTTGAAAAATAAAAACGTGTAACAGAAGAAGAAACAGTTACGTTTCAGGGCAAAAATTAGGGTGACTTGTGAAAAAATGCCATTAGAAATACTTAAATTACTCACCATAGTATGGTGAAAACATGGACACGAATAAATCCAACAAAAGAGTGTTATCATTAAGGGATGCACATTAGCAGAGGAAAATCATGCTTTCAGCTTTTCACCCTGTTACCACACCTTCCCTGAACCAGTTTTTACCCTTTCAGCACTTGAGTAAATATCTACTCTTTAACTCCTTGGCATCGAGGGTTGAATTTTCACTGCAGAAAGTCCATTTCAGACATGGACAACGGAAACCAACAGTGGGAAAGGATTAAATATCAATTAAACCAGCAGTAGAACTAGGAACTCAGTCAAAAAGCAATTTGCACTGTTCTGTTCAGCTGCTGAGCCTTTTGCTAACATTAATTTTGAAGTTTTTCCCACAGTAAAAGAATTTGAGCAAGCAGGCGACAACTGTTGAGAGGTAGGAGTGAAAAAAGATTCATTTAAATACTACGGTATTTTTACTCAATTATTTTTCTTTTCATTAAAATTGCACGAAAGTAGGCTAAAACAATGTGCTTTCTCTGTCCTAATTGAAAAAGAAAATCAATCTTTTACTAAATTGAGCAGCATTCTAATCTTTTTGTGCAATAATCAAAGATGTAAGTTTAATGTGAGTGACAACCTCCTGACAATGGAAAGGCACGAGGTGAATTACATGCTACGCTACTCAGCCATTTTCTGGGACAATTATTTCTTGTCAAAAATTACAAACAGCCCCGTGTTCACTAATTTTGCAGAAAGCCAACTGTTTCTTCTAAACAGTACGCAGAAAGTATTTATTATTCCCAGCTATTCTCAGGGTGACTTACCTTCCTGTCTGTTTCAGCATATCCAACATTTTTGCTTGAAACACAGGATCAACTGCCTCCACACTGACTCCCTAATGTAAAGGGAAACAACAATCACAGCAATTGCACATAAAGTCATACTTCAAATCTTTTAACTTGTTACTTTTCACAAACAAAAATTTAACACAATCTCACTAGCATATGTTAAAGAAGTGCAATGATTATTTTAGAATACCTTTAAACGTAAAAAACAGTTTTGTAATATAAATGTATTTCAATGGATTTTTTAAAATGCTAAAAAGATTCTGAATTGACTTTTATGTCTAATTTCTACTATGAGCAAACACGAGTGAATGGGCACAAGGATTCATTTTTTCCTCCTCTTTCTTTCAATTATGTAAACTTTGGCCTGTTTCTGAAATTCAGCTCTAGAGATTTTTTTCCAAGATAAGTAACAGCAGCTTTTTGATAATTCTACATAACTGACTACATAACTGGCTACATACTATTACTGCACACAAACAGGACAAAATAATTCAAATGCATCGTTTCGCAGCTTTGAGCTACAAAGAGATGTGTGCATATTTTAAGAGCAATATCTTAAGTTAGACCAGAAAAGCATCATAAGCTCCAGTTATGCTTTTTATACTCTTTAAAATATCTGTCCATTGCATTAATTTATTCAAAATTAAAATACATATTTTTTCATATCACAGTAATATCACTTAAGAGATGTGCCACTGTAAGGTCTATCACAGAGATTAAGTTTGAAGCATATCCACAGCACTGTCACAATTAAGGGTATGATAGACTTCTAATCAAATCTTTACATTCTTTAATTCCTCCCTCGGCTCCTACTATGAGTTTTTGAAGTTATCAATTTATATATCTTGTAAGTGATGTTACAACCACATATTTATACATACACAAAGTGATCTCCATATTGATATATTCACCCACATGTATATCAACAAGTCACTTTTTTTTTTTTTACTGAAGTCCATGAACACGAATGATCAAGCAGGATCCAAGTATAATAAACTGTCTAAAATGGTATCAATATGTGAATTACGCATGTTCACACTATACCTAATAGGTAGGTAGTGTTTGCTCAAATAAGAGTTGCATGAATTGGTAAGGAAGGGAAAGCTTTTACAAATTTACTATACAGGAGAAGAAAGAAAAAGGTCTAACTACAAAGAACTCACCGTTCCAGACTGTGGCATAGCAAAAACATCAATCACTCTCACAGTGTAATCATCAACAAATTCCCCAAGCATCAGCCCCATAACTTCCATAGGGACACCAGCACGACCATGTTTCAACATCTGGAATGAAGATGACATGACATTATTTAACTATGGAAGTTTAAGCAGTAGAAGGCTCAAGTTTGACCTGGGAGAGTTCTTGTAGCTTTTCTTGCTCTATTGATAATTTGAAACTGGTAGCACTTTTGGAAACTGTAAGGCACTATACAAAGTAGTACAAATTAAGCCATAAAAAAGAGAAACAGCAAGTTTCTTATTCTGAATGTTTCACTCAGTGTTAAATATATTGTAAAAATCAGTCTGAGCAGCATTAAGGAGCCCAAGGGCACAGAGCCTGGGGAGGTGCCAGGTGCTCAGCCTGCAGCACCACTTGGAGCTGGAGCACAAACACACTTACTTTCAGCAGCGCCAGGGATGAGATATACACCTGTTCCGCTGTGTCGACCGCAGGAGCATCTGTTGGTGGCCCCTATGAAAAGAATAAATCATCAAGTATTTTCTCCACTGTTGTTATGCTGCCATTTCTAAACCTTTTGTACTCTGTATTATGAAATTAAAGAAAAACCTGTAAGATCAAGAACTCGTGTGCAAGATGCAGATCTTACAAACAAGCAAACAAGGACAGCCAAGCCCCCAATACATCTTTACAGTGCCTTCTGACACTAAACTACTTTGTAATAAAAGTCACTGAGCCCCCATCCTGTCTTCCCCAGCCCCAGATCAACACCACCCCAAAGAGCAATCTTAACAGAGACCATCACATACAAAGCTGGCAAGCACTGCACCAGCACAAACCTGTTACAAGGACCCAGGCTAACAGTCAGATAAGTTTCCATTAGTCAGCCTTGCTGCAATGCTAACCTTCATCAGCTGTAAAATACGGCCAGTTCTCCAATTAACTATGTGTTTCTTACAGTGGTGTGAATGTAAATGCTGCTGGGCTAGCATGATTAACTGGCACCAACACAAACAGCAATTTCCCTTTGCTTCATCAGCTTTCTGCTAAAGAGGACTTGCAGATAAAGGCTAAGGGAGTACTTCACATATACACTGGTAGAGTGAGAGAAAAAATGGACCTCCGATCCCTAGGTGGAAAGCTGTGAACAAAATACTTTGCTCTTTGCCTCATGAGTAGTTATTCAAAAATTAGCACAACTGTCCCAGGTGTGAATGATTGGTTGAAACGGGTTCTCTATATTGCTGAAAATGAAAAACACAGGAGGCAGCAGTTTAACTGTCCCTTTCATGAAGAGCAAGAGACATATTGCTCTTACATACAGAATTCCGTATCACCTTACCTCATTACAGCCAATTAGCAGTACATTCATTACTTTGTTAACAAATTGCACGCATGCAGCAGATTTCCACTGAAAAGACAAAAGGTTACCTCTGCACCAAGTGACGCAGAACAAACTTGTGAAGGCTACAAAGCAACCACAGAGCAAGGGGAAAAAAAAAAGATGCTCACCATTACATTAAGAGAGGAAAATAAACGTTTTATAGATTTAGAACTTTGATTCTACACTTACAAGCAATAGAACAGTTACAGTGAAAAAATCTACAAGCAGTTCACCAGAACGTGCCATGGGACCAGAGCACCAGAACCACTTGTCCCTTAGCTATGACCAAACCACTTGGCTGGTGAAGCTCCAAATGCCTCACCATTTTCCAGAATTACATTTTTCCTCCAAATACATCATTTTACATTCTTAAGTGCATCTTTCTTGCTTCATCCTAGAAATTTTCTTCTTTTCCCTTAGCATATTGGAAATCACACAGACTGAGATTTCCATTTAACCACAGATAAGAAGAAAGCACAGATGAAAAAAACAAACAAACAAAAAAAAACCAACCACCAAACTTGAGTTTGATAACATTTCCCTCCTATGCATCCATGACTATATATAGAAAAATAAGAGAATAGCTTAATGCTATCTGTTTTAGACCAGAGAGAGTAAAAAGCGAGTGCAGAAGTACAAACGCAGTGACCTTGGCTGTCTTCTGAAGAACCGTAACACCAATGCTGAGACATCACCATGTACATATTCATTTGTCCCAGATTTATCTTAAAACTTCACTGCAAGCAAGCATCCATTTTAACACGCATTATTAACTAAAGAATTGGGATTTTTGGGAAACTAATGTTCGGGTTTGACAAAACTCAGGAACTTTAACTGAAGTTTATTCTGCAGGTTATGACATTAAAATTGGCTCTCATGCGTGGACTCTCCATTGCCTGTTAGAGAGGCAGATCACACTGACACCCTTCCAGCAGCTGAAGCATTAATCACAGCTTTGTCCCCTGCACAGACACCTGCATTCACAACTTGTAAGAATTTAATTATTCTTCCTAACTTTTCCCTCTTTATTTAAAATCAGTCAGTAGGCCAACACTGACAGCAAAGAGACAAAGACAAATATTATTACATTTTGTTTCTGTAATAAGACAGCTAAAATACTGTTAGCTTAAGCAAAGGTAGAAACTAAATCTGGGCATTAGCCTATTAAGCTCGTTCCTAATCTTTCTCTTTCATTATTTCTGTACTACTTGGAGCTTTCAAATTGTGGTGGTTTTTTTGTTCATTTTTGTGGTGGTAATATTCCAGAAGTATTAAATGTCAATATTGCTGTTGATCCCTTCAGCTTTTTGGAAGCTAAGTTTTAAAAACAGAAATCTCTGATAAGTTCTCTGTCCATACCCATAGCCAATGACTGATCTTCAGCACAGGAAGTATTGTTAATGCAAAAGGAAACACTCCACTGGTGTAAATCAACTTTGCCCCGCATCCTTTTTTCCCCACACATCCTTTTTTCCCCCTCATGTCTTTTATGGCATGTACTAAGAATGATTTTGTACACTATGTGTGAGATTAGTTGTATGTAAATAAAAGGACTACACTAAGGGTTAGCAGACAGCAACCATAAATTCACTGTTTCACTTTAAGCAAAGATCAGCTGCAGCTCTTCTCATACAATTTATGTAATTTACTTGAACTCTTAAAAATTAACTAATGGTAATATTCATTGCAAATATATTGTAGATTTATCAATAACCAATTTTCCTACATAATATAGCACGTATCAACTAAATATTTCCTTGGTCACAGCTGTTCATTTGGGAGATCTAACAATTTCCTTTTACTGTGTTTTCCCCATAGATTACAATTCCAATCTAAATATGAGAAAATGAGACAACTTGTTGTAGCGTACATATTATTATATGTATGAATCCTCAATCTATACCAAAAACAAAGACTAGAACATCAGCATAAAATAAATTGCCCAACATTTTGAATTAATTCCTAAGTACTGATCCAGGAATTTTGAGGAAGAATAGGGTTAAATCTTGTCCACAATTACCTTTGTAACAGTTTAATTCCCTTTTATTTTATACCATAGGCAAAATGGAATACAAAACAGTACTGGAAGACAATCGTCCATCAACAGAAAAATATAAAACCCAACTTTCATTAAAGATTCTTATCACAAAGCTTTTAAAGATTTGACAAACAAAATCATCTGAATAAATCTTGAAAGATCCAAGTAGTTTACTGGGCTTTAAATAATGTCAATTGAAAGAAACAGGCATTTGGAAACAGGAACCATCTGACTTTCAGCTCTGACCATTTCCTTTTCTGAAAGAGATGACACTCTAAAGGACAGTGCCAGGGTGGCAGTCACAGCTGGGCACCACTTACTCAGCATGTGGCAGCCACATAGCCACTACATGTTTAGAGACTTCTTCAGCTGGCTCTACTCATCTTCCACAGAATTTTACACACTTCTTTCATGAAAGAAGGGAACAAATAAGAAGACTTTATTAATTGATCTTCATGAGGAGACAAAGTATTTTACACTGACCTGCACATGTACTGTTCTATTATCATTGTTCATAAACTTCCCTGCCTGCTGACTTTGCTTTATGAGGATGATGCTCTTTTGTTAGAGTACTAAATTAATTTAACCGGTGTCAGAAACCCAAACAAGAAAGCTTCATATCTGTAGTACAGAAGATCTGTTGATATTTTTGGTTTCATTGTGGCAAAGGTCACAGTTTTCCCATTACACAGACTTTGAGGCTGTCCATCCTGCTGCAAAACAGCATACTGGCTTCTTTCTGCAGGCCCACAACTTACTGAGTAATTTACTGCAGAACTAGGACTTGGGGAACTGCAGGAAAATGCTATTTAGAAATGTCAGGGAATATTCAGCATTTTTAATCACTCCTGTATATGCCAAATTATTAGAATTCAAAAACCGTTGAAAAAAAAAAAAAAAGAGTAAAGTTATTATGCTACATAGTGAAAAACAATGTTTTTTCTGAAGCACTTGTGCACATTGTGACTGTCTAAAGGTCAGCGACACTGATCCAATCAAACTCTGGCTTTGCTTAGAATGGCAGAACCCCAATTTGTAACACTGTATAATTAAAATGCCTTTTATTTTTGGTGTTCCTAATATGACTTATAATTCAGAAGGAATCGCATTCAAATTATGAACAGATGATTACACTGAAGTATTAAAATTATGCATGATGTGCATAATTTTATTTCAAACAGTTAAAGGGATAATCCAATATAAAAAGCAGCCCTTTACTTGGGCAGCCCTTGTTGATGAAGTGTTAAAGGCGTTTGCCATTCTAACAGCATAAAAACGAACGTCTCAAAGTGTTACCTACTTGGGACTTTTAGCAAATTTGTTAACACTTTTAGGTATATTACTCCATCTTTCTCTTGGTGTGAACTGGTATCAATTATTTAGCCAAATTTATTATGTTATTAAAATACCTGCTGATTAAACGTGAACTAAAATGTCATTTCTGCACTGCTCCTTATTTGTACTATTTTACATTTTTCCAGATAGGTATAAGAGGTGGACTCAATTACGCTAGCAACTGAGAAATATTCTGCAAATGGAGACAGCTCCTATTGTCTAAATAAATCTTAAATACTGTTCCAGTGTCATGCTAATAGAACAAAAGATGATTTTGAAATATAGCACAGCAGTTCCAACAAAGAAACACGGTTTTACAGGGGCAGCTGAAATAAAAAAGGCAGCGAAGTGAAGTGAAGTGCTGTAGAGCAAATCTTATCTTTATTGTGTCAAACAGCATTGCTGTGTAAAATATATAAGAACCACTACCATCATTCCTTTTTTTTCCTGCAATTGGAACAATTTAAATGTGAACATAGAACACAAAAGCAAACACTGACTGCTGTAGTGTTTATTTCTTCCCTAGTAAGGGAAGAAAGAACCTTTTAATAGTTTAATTTTGTGAGTATTAAACAACTAGTGTGAAAAACAAGCTGCATGTAAACTATTTCTACTGCCTCTGCTTCAATGACTAGCTGAGGCAACCTGTTATAGGAGGTGTTAATTGGCAATAGGAGTACAAGTCAGAAGCATGTTCCCCATCGTCCTAACCCAGCAAGGCTAGGTCATTAAAGTGGAAATGAATTCTTTCATGCCGACTTAACCCTTTCAGTACGTATTTGCAGCTGTTATAACTCAAGACAATTTAGAAAGACAAAGTAAAACTTGCACTACTTTAGAACGCAAGTAAGTATTCACTAACCCTTTTCCTTTAGTCCTCTACTTCCTTCATAGTAACCATTTCAGATAATCACATTTGTTTTGAAGGTGGGAGAAAAGGAACGTTAAGGGTATAAAAGCAATGACAACCATCAAAAAACAGTAATTTAGCATATTAAAGGATACATGTAAAGATCAGGTACTTGAAGTGAGCTTCGAGCTACTGTTTTCACTGAGGTAAACCCAGTAGTGAATGTATAGCTCAGAATGGGAGGAAAAGCACTATAGAATACATGCAAAAAGGACACAAAAACCTGAGAAGTGAGTAGAGAGAGAGGTAGGGGTGATAATAAAAAAAGACTTAAAAGCCACCTAAGCATTTCTGCTCTTCTGTACTTCGCCTTTGTAGAGAAGAGTTGTAACCTGATATGCTGACATATACACTAAGAAAACCATACCTCTTTTTACACGTTGCTAAACTTAAAAATCTTATCTAAATTATGACTGTGGAACAGTTCCTCTGTACTGAGACAATACACTTCAAAACAAACAACTGGAGTTCAATCGGGGAAGTGACAAAGTGAATAAGTCACCAACCGGGCCCCAAAGGTTTAACAATGCAGTCATGACAAACACCAGAAGCAATGCGTTTTATTCCCCATAGCACAGGGCAATCAGTCATGATCGAGCAAATGATCTTACTCATTAAAAAAAAAAAAAAATAAAATCCTATAGCATTCATAGGAAGGGGAAAATATACTGATTTGCACTGTAAATCACACACTAATTAATAGGAATTTAAAATTTTGTTGCAATTTTCCAGCTAGTACACACACAATTTTACAGTCAGTTCCACACCAACAGGATTATATTTTGAAGCAAGCATTATGTCTAAACAGTTTGTATGTTTAGGCCCATCTTTATACCAATTATAATCAAGCATACATAACAGACCACAAAATACCATAAGCCTCAACAAACAGCCTAGATTTCTGAAAGGATCACATTGTCTTGTTACACCATATGTCAGATGAAATAAAAATTACAGTAATATGTTTAGTTTGAGTCTTGTAGACTCCAAAATGGAGTAGGGATGCTAGGGAAATATTATGGCATCAATCGTTACTTTAAATTAAAAATATCTTTGTGAAAAACTTTAACAGGCTGGATTAAAGAAAAACTGCCTCAGTATGTTTAACAAAACCCTGTCTCCTACCAAAAAAAAAAAAAAAAAAAAAAAAAAAATCATCCAGGTTCACATTTACAGCAGAACTCAACAACAACAATATAGACGGATTTGAAACATTCAACATTTCCCACCTTCCTCCTCTTCAAAACCCAAAGTTACAGAACACATAACTTTGTATAGCTCTGAGCAGTTGGCTCAATGGGTTGGGATCATCAGTTTGCAAACACCCCTTCAGCAGAGCCAAAATTTTACTACTTCTTTGTTTTAAATTAAACAGAATTACCAACAGAGAACACGGCCAAAATTTTAGTTTTGTGTATATACAGGAATCATCCAACAAAATTTAGCTTATGTTTCTAGCCTGTCCATTCACAAGTTCTTGAGTAGAAAAAAGAACCCTCAATGATATCCCTTGCATAACTAACAATTGCATGGAAGCACAGCAATCCATCTACAAGGGCAATGCAAGATTTCCCACATACAGTCAATGTCCAAAATAGTCAAAATTATAATATTTTTACCAACAGTGCTCCTGTTTCTGACATTCCCATAGGAAATATCATTTGAGGTGGAGGCTTACAGCTTAGTAAGAGAAAATATATATTTAGCAGGATTTAGCAGTGATATGGTGCCAGTTTAGTTTATTTTGAGATAAGGTAAGCTTAGTTATGCTACGCTGTACTTCGTATAAAGAGACTTTTTCTAATTATTCTTTTCGTTAATGTTTTTATAAGAAATATATATTATCCAATATTCAAATGTATTAGAAATACACTGATATTTACATATTTGATGCAAATTGCAATATTCTGATTTTTGTTACGTTGCTAATAGTAATAGCTGTAGCACGAAGTGGCTGCTTACATTTACCCATTTAAAATTCGTTGAGACACACAGAAAAGCATGAGATGCTTTTGAGTATGTCTGATGTATGATG
This sequence comes from Tympanuchus pallidicinctus, assembly GCF_026119805.1. Taxonomy (NCBI): domain Eukaryota; kingdom Metazoa; phylum Chordata; class Aves; order Galliformes; family Phasianidae; genus Tympanuchus; species Tympanuchus pallidicinctus. Next base: position 15,755,194 of record NW_026294669.1, on the reverse strand, counting down.
AGTATGCCGCATCACTGCATTAACTACAGATATCCATATGAATAGGGTGACAAAGCAAATATTGTTTTGTGCGTGTACATATGTTTTTGAGAACTACTGCTCTTCACAGCTTGAAATTATAGAGGAAAGAAAGAGGAAAAATTCAGAAAATACTATATGTTGGTTTCACTCCAGAATAGAACTAAGACTAACTCATTATCTATTCCTATCAATACATAAACTACTAAGGTTTAGAAATGAAACACTGAAGGAATCAGGATTTGTGAATTTTTCTCTTCCTCCAGGAAGCTGTGCTCAAAGCTATGCTTGACGCTGTCTTATTCTAAACAACTGTGTCAAGCAGTTCAGGTTGCCCTCTGTGGGCCATGCCTGAGGTCAACCTAAAGCACACCAAAACCCACCAATACTAATACAAAGAATACAAAGAACACCTCTAACACATGGTCCTAGTAAAATCTGAAGAGTAGCCTTCATCACCACAGGAAGAAAACAGGCCATTGCTCAAATGGCACTCTTTAAATGGCTGCACAGTGGCACAGCAACTTATTATTCAACAGCACAGCATTGCAGATGAAGAAAATTTTGATCACTATATGGGAGCTGTTTTCTGCTTACAGAAGAAAATATTACAAGTGAACAAGCATAATGACAGAGGCACAAAGATGACTGCTCTCGTTTAGTCTTTTTTCCTGTTTTCTCATTATGACTACACTCATTTCCTTGCCTAAGTTTCCTTTATCTTTTCTATGGAAAGTCAGCTGGACTGCAATGGCAATTATGTTGAGGAAAGAGAAACTAATTGCCTAATTATTAGAAATAAAGAAGTTTAAAATCTGAGGCCAAGAGTAGAGTGCTAAAAATGGTCTCCAAAGCTTACAGGAAAATAGTAGATCACAGGAAGCTGATAATGCTCAGGCACAACCCACTAGCTTTGTTATTTTTAGTAAAGCATGACTGTAGAGTGGCACTTTAAGGCATGTTTTACACCACGAAGAAAGTACACACTGTGGGCAAGTTCCCCGTCAGCTTAGACAATTGTATGACAGTTCCTGAAGTGACTCCAGAATGCCCCTGTACCCCTGCCCCCATTAGCACTGTTGGATATAAATAATGTTACAATTACTCAACTATATTTCAAATGTAGGCAAACTCTGTCAGCTTTTAGCAATTCCCAGCAACTTTCAAGTAAGCCTACGCTATCCACGAGGCTGGCATCTTCTGAGCATAAGCAGATCTGAGCCACACTGGTGCCTTAAACATGACACACAACTTTTGCTGCTTTAACAAAGGACTGTTCAACCAATCAATGCAATAAGATACTCAGCTCAGTCAATTGAAGTAAAATAGCATGGTTTACTCTATCATAGGTGCTTTTCTCCCTTCCTGAAAATGGTCAGCTATATAAAACACATAACAAGCACGTATATCTGCCTGAGCAAGGAGGGACTAGCTGACCTCCAGAGGTCTCTTTCAATCTTAACCATGCTGTGATTTTAGATATGAAAGCTGAGAATTTCTGTAGGAGATACTGCAGGCCATTAAGTTCTTCAAAAATTTTATAGGAATTGATGTTGGATGGTTTTCAGTGGACAACTACTGTTTGTCACTGAGAAAATGTTAAAGCTTGCTGCTCTTTAAAAGGATTGATATCTTCTGGGGAAATAAGTAAAATCAGAAGTCACACAAGCTGTATTATTATTATTATTATTTTTTTTTTTTTAACTTCCCTCCACCAATCAGCTGGGATGTATATTGACTATTTTAGCAATAAAAACATTGAGTACTTGGAGACTTCAGTGGAAAACGTCACACAAACAGTGGCACAGTAAAGACGCATAAATTCTAGAGCTGCAAATTCAGACTTCTTGCTCTGGTACAGTACTCTCAGAAGGAATATCAGAAGTTTGAAATACATGGGAAGCAGAGAATTGTGTGCCATCACAATTCAGGCCACAAAGTTTACACACCCAGGGGACACAGGAACGAGAAAGTCACTGAGGTGAAATAGATACCAAAAACTATAAGAAACGCTCCAAGCTTTTTGAAGAAAAAGCAGACAAAACAACCCAGTTCCTTACATTAAAGGCAACAGCATTCAACAGACACACTTGTATCCTCCAAACTAAGAACAAGCTGTTTCAAAAAGCAATTAACTAAAATAATGTTCTATAAGTTGCCTTATTACACAAGGGGATATTAGCATGCAGATTAGCCAGCTAGAACATGCCATTTACTTAAAGACACATCAGTTTATTCCAATGAAGTAAATCAAGAAAACCTGCATTTAATTGATAATTGGAAACGAGCTAATGTGAGTCTGACCCTCCTTTGTCTGCCAGCTCACCAACTCTTATTCTGAAGCCTTGCAGAAAACCAAACCAGTAGTGCTCTTTTCTAATAACCATCCTGGCTACATTAGCAGATGCAACAGAACTTCGTATCAGTGGCAGGTCTCCCAAGTTCCCACGGTGCCATAGATTTACTCAATGGGATCAGTATGTTCTGAAAACCCATGATAACATGAGGGAAAAGGTTCCACTGAATCAGACACTGCAATGCTTTAAACCTCATAATCAAAGTGACAGTTTTCAAGTGCCATTTACAATGCCCTAATCTGGAAACATCCCAGCTAACCCATCTGATCAACTATTTCACAGATGGAAGCACTTGATGGCTAATTGGCAAGTCCATTATTCAAATAAAATAGCTATCTGCACTTCTATTTTCTGTATTCCACGTCAAGGTGTAAGCATTCCTTGTAAGAAACAGGTCACTCCTCTCTGCCTTCCATCCCATTTTTATATTCTCCCCTCCCCCCACCATCAAATATGCTAATTCAGAAAGACACAAATAAATTTTCCATTTAATGCACTAGAACATTCATATACACCAACACAACAATGTAAACCATTATTTTCAAATAAAATGAAAAACAATTTTTAGAAGTATTACTTATTTCTCTGCTCCCTATTACACCTAGACAGAAATAGAGCAGGTGTGTTCATGTGGACAAGAACTTGCATAGTTTGGGTTACTCTTCCAGTAGTCTTAGGCAAACAGCTCTGCTCTCTTCATTTACTCACACTCTGAGTCAACATCCAGTAGGATTGTCTAATAGAGACATATGTGGAACTCATTTCACTAGCAAACAATAGCTCAGCATACAAAATGAAGAGGAGTGTTGCTCCAAATTCCTGCCTGCTGCTTAAGAAGAATGCTTTCACGTACCCCACAAAGCCTGTTGATTTGTCTGCAGCAAATGTACAATGCAGCACCAAGTACTAAGTCACCAGTGAAATACAGTGGTGGGCAGTATTTCAGGGGAAACAACAGCGAGATGGAAATGAACAAACCAGAAAAGGGGAAGAAAAAAAACATGACAAAGCAAAGACGCTGGAAGAGAACATACAAGAAAAGGAAAATAAAGGTATTTCCAAAATCTGAACTCCGATGATCAACAGAAGGAAAATGAAAGGAATAATAAGTATCATATCCCTTTCTAACAGGTCCCCCACATCTTTTTAAAATCCCTCAACCACTCACTCTTCTCGGTGTATATAGCACAAGCAGAAATTCAAATGTTAAACTGCCAGGCAGCTGGGAACCAAATTACGCACAAAGAATTGCTTCAAAGAAGATCTTACTTATCGTACCAAGGTCAAAACTAACATAGGTATCTTCTCATACAAGGAACACAAAGTAAATGACTAAGTTTACTGACAGACAAAAAACACTGCGGATTGCTTATGTGATGCCAAAGCATCTTCGTTCCTCTTTTCTGTAAGAACACAGTCCTTGTCAATATATGACTAATAAAGAAACTATTTATAAGATGTCTAAACCATAAGTCAATGGGTGGAAAACACAGCTAAAATATGCATGTGGTTATTCTTATAGTGATGTTGTCTTTCTCAGATATTTAGCAGCCACATGAAGGCATATATGGTCATTGATATTTAGCACTGACCACCTCTGGACAATTCAACATTGAAAGCAGATGATTTGCCTTCAAATAACAACTCAATAATATGTTGATAAACAAGCAGTAAATAGAGAAAAAAATGGATTTGCTAGAAGTAGGTCCCAAGTAGAATACAAGACATCTAAAGACTTCTGAAAAGAAAGATGTAAGAACAAATCCAACTGGCTGTAGGAATAGCATCTTGGAGTTTCGAAGTAATGTGGAAAGCAAATAATATAATATAGGTGGTATTAGAAGGGTGAAAGAGACAGGTGCTGTTGAAGAAACTAAGGCAAGTCAGTGAAAAAGAATCCCATGGTAGAGATCAAACAGTAACTGTGCTTATCAGGCTGATGCGCAAATATTTGTTAAAAAGTAAATCAAATCAACTATTAACTGATCTTATTTGATACAGTTCTCCCACTAAGAAATCAAAACTTTAGCTAAAAAAAAAAAAAAACAAATGCTGAATTGAATTAGATGGCATTCCTTTAAAAGTGCTTCTTTTTTCATATGTCTCTACACAGATGTTTCTTGCATAATTCCAACAGGTAGTTTTACTATGTTCAACCTTAAAAGCAAAACTTTCAAAGAAAAACAAAGTTCTATACAATTGTTTAGTACACTATAGAGTTACTTCCAATGGGTTGCCCTATTTATCCTATAGCGTGAAAATAAATGCCCAACTTCTTTCTTCCACCTCAAAGTCCTCTGATTCACTTTCAATTACATCTCAGTCAACACTCAGAACAGAAGTGATCTTTGAATGTCCATCAAAACACCATATTCTAAGGATACAAGATTATTCTGGTTAAATATCCTTCCTACTGCTTCAGCAAGCCAAAGACTACAGAAGTAGCCAAGAGATTCAGTGCAAGCAGCAACTTGCATAAAGAGCAATTCAGTTTTCCACTTTCTTTTCAATCCAACACATTCTCATCAATTCATTTAAGAGACAATTCCATATTTAAACAAACAGAGCAGCTTTGCAGGCCAAAGCTGCCAGAGGAGTTCATCAAGCTTCTTTTAACTGTTATGTTCTATTGTCTGCTGCAGTTTCCTATCAAGCCTTAAATTATAGCTGAGAAATTCAGAAAACACCCGAGAAAGTTAACTGTAAATTTGAAAAACAGCTTTGATATGCGTCAAGTTCAGAGAGGACCAAGAAGTGAAAGCTTGAGTGATTAGACTGCGCAGATGTTAAAAAACTGAAGAGTCATGAAGCAGGCTGGCAGCTCGGAGGAACAAGAGAAATAACTGCTTAAGAAAGTGAAACTAAAAATAACTGAGGACTGCTTGAAGATTCACTAAGAGAGTGTGAATAGAATTTTAGCTATAAAAAGGGAAAAAAAATACTCATGAGAAGTTGCAGCTAATTTAACCAAACACCTAGAGGCTGTAATCAGTTTAGAATATGCACCAAGTGCTTCAGGATTACATCACCGGACACAGACACGTCATACGCAACCAAAAGAAGCTGTAGGTTTCACAATCTCAGTGATTCCAGAAGCAAACACACACATCACAAAGGTTAAGACAAACAGAACTGTTTCTTCCCAAAGCACAACAGCCTGGATTCCAGGCTTAGAACAGAGGAGGAGAGAAGGAAAAGGCCTTCTACTGTGTACAGCTGGAACCAATGGGACCATGGAGTGCTGTCCTGTCCAAAAGGAAAGGATTCTTCCCAGAAGCCTCAGACAAAGAAGTTCTTTTCCTTCCCCACCCCACCGTATCAATGGTAGGCAGGAAAAAGCCTGGCAGCCCAATGTGGTAAAATCAGCTTCGTTTTATTTTTGAAGACGCCAACTGGCCAAGAGAAAAAAAGCACCTGAGACACAAAGGAGGTAGGAGAAACCACACACATGTGGGCTTCATGCTGGAAGAGAATGGCTGCCAGAGGGGCCTTTCTGCTGTGAGCTGAGTTACAGGAGCAAGGGCAATAGCCAGCGACATGCAGGTGGCTACAGCTACCTTCAAGTGATGAAATACATACATGATTCAGACATAATGCCTACCACAACCTCGTTTAAAAACTGAATTCTTTATTTTGCAAAGAAACAAACGGGAACACTCCGTCACTTAGAGCAACAGTAATGCTCTGAAAACCCCTATTGTTGGAAATCCATTTTGAATTTTGTTTTCTATTTCCATGGCTTTTGAATTCAAACTAGAACTGTTCAAACACTAAATTAAAGGTTAATAAACATTCTGTAAAACCACAGTGCCAACACAAGCGTTCACACCAACAAAAGCAGTCAGACTGTAACAACCAGTGATTTGCATACACATATAGCATCTCTGAAGTCAGATATTATTCCTATGAATTCTGTTTTTTGGGGGGGGAGGGTGTTGATTTAAATAATTAAAGGCATATTCCAGTAACTGATTAATATCAAAAAGAGACGATGTTGACAAGCTATATACTAACCTGTCCCAGGCCAGGCATACCTCCTCCAAGCCGCAGAAGTCTATCCATATTTCTAGAGAAACAGAAACAAAGGAAAAAAATGTTCCCAGGCTCTGAAGTGTTTACTAAATTGCTATCTATATAATTCACCTTCAGTCACTCAGTATGTCAAAAATATTGGTGGTAATTACAACACAACATCAGACTTCCTGTTAATTAACACCACATATTAATTCAAGAAGCTGCCTTCCATGCTAATTAACAGACCTTGTTTTATTGCTTTGGTTTTGGGTTATCCCCATTTCTGAAGATGAGTACTCTTGTCAACTTCTCAAAACTTTCCTATCATTCAATTAACTGCAGGAGTTTTGTTGCTTAAGAAAAGCACCTACATCCAGGAAGTTCCTAAAACTTAAGACATACATACAAGCTTACTCTAATTTGTTCAAAAAGCATCAATAAAAATGTGAAAGTAAGGATTTTAGCATCCTCATTAGTAAGTTCTGTGCTAATTAACTTACAGCTTGTCAGTTACCATCAAAACTACATGTGAAAGACACTGAGCAGATTATGGATCTCTGAATTAGCATCAAAAGCTTTTTTTTTAATGAACTCATTATACTAAAAGAAATACTGTAAAGTAAACATTTAGTGTGTATATAGTTAGAACATTAGTGACAGTGCAGTCACTTAATACATTTCCAGTGTTGCATGTGGCACTGCTTCAGTGCAAGATTATTCCAATCAAGGCAACCAACTCGCTACTGTCTTGGAGAGAAAAAAGTCATTTTTATGCTGCAGATTTAAGGATTGATCTCTAAGAATGAGAAATGCCTAGGTGTCCAACTAAAGAATTGAGCAGATGCTTATTACTCTGCAGTTTATTCACTTATATTGCTGAAAAGCAATTTAATCTTTCATCCTCATCATCTAAGTAAGGATTCTGTTCCAGGTGTAACAGTACTTTAACCTGCTTGACTCATTCAGTTTCTTAGTAAAAGGAAACAAGATATACTGAATATTATTTTTAAAACAACTGCTTTTACAGTTCCAAGTCTCACAGAAATTACACTGTATTTTAATTGTAAAATAGAAGGGCTTATTTTAATTGTAAAATAGAAGGAATGTAGTGAAGAATCAGAAACCATACTCTTAACTGCAGAAGTTTTAATCCAGTACAACGAAGCCTGCAAAGTGATGTAAGAGTATTCAAGAAAAATCAGTAGTGGTATTCCCAAACTACATTCATCCTCAAAACATATGTTACATCACATATATCAGAACTATACACAGTCTGAGGTTATGTACATTAAAAATATAGAAGTCCTTATACTGATGGAATTAGGATTTTTATCTTCTGAAATGTGTTAGTATTTGTACTGATTAAATACTAACAGGCTTTATTTCAGTTTAAAACAAATATTTTGAGCTTCTAGTAACACCATTAGAACCTATAGCAAGATACATTCTTTAAACTCCTATTGTAGCTATATCCATCCATCCATTTCAAACACCACCACCTAAGGCACAGATCAATAACACAAGCTATTTGCTAATCTCACTCCAGTTCAGCATTTGTAAGACATGCTTCTAAGGCAAGCAAACCTTACAACTGCAGCCTCAGCCACTAGTAAATGCTTTCTGAAAACCACCTCAGCACTACGTGAATTAGAAAGGAATTTATTGAAAGGTTAGAGCTGCCTCTTCAGGTAGCCAATGAAAGCAGTTTCTTTCCTACAGGCAAAAGTCAAACACAGTGTATACACCCCTTTGTCCCAAACCACAACAAACTGCAAATCAAGAATTTTGATCAAAAGGTAAAGTTCCTGATTAAAGCTATTATGTGAGTAAATCATAAATGGCTTCTACAAAACACCCATGGGAAACAATTAAAGCCAAATGTCTCACTTTCTAGGGCAGACAAGCCTCCACTAAAATCCAAAAACAATTATTCATCTTTATGACACTGTCAATGGCTGAAAAGTGGTGGCAAAAAAAGTAGAGTTAAAGTATTAAAAATAGAGTTTTAATCAATCATGACTGTGTGCTTATTTTGAGAAATCTCTCTCTGTAATCAGTAATCATAAAATGCATTGGAAGCTTTTCCTGTAAGCGGTAGAGGTGTTTTACCTACCTGCATTTAAGAAATAATATCAGATAACAAATTTTATACCTCCTTACCTTTTGCTTTAGCAAGTGACACACAACAGCTATTACCAGCTCATTAATGTTTTATTTATAGCATTTATTCTAGTTTCAAAACCAACAGAATATCTTCAACGTTAAAGTAGAAATTATGCAAGAACATTGTTTAATACAACAAAACATGCTTATATACAGTGAGACTGGAACAACTAGCTACACAAACTGTTTATTTGTCAGTGTATATTCCCAGTTTTTGGAACATCAAAAATCCCATTTTCTAATGGAACTGTAGGGATATAACATACTATAGCTACCACTACACTGAAGATGTTCAGATTCTCGAGGCAGCAGCACATGCAGAATCTCCAGAAATGAATTGTAGGTGCTACGTAAATCATTTCAGTAGTTCCATAGATTGACTCTGATAGAGCTTTGGCAACTAATATCTTCCTTTCTTGTTTGCAAGTGAAGATGCTTTAGTGGGTTAGAACATATTTAGTCATTCATAAATTCCTTCTCCATCCCCTCCTGGGATATAAGAAATAGTTCACTAGATGCTTGATTTAGTGTTAGACCATGAAGTGCAGCAATACAGCAACTGTTATCCATCTCTGCCTGGGTCGGTCTGGGGCACAGTGGGTAACAGAGATGCAGTTGCACAAAGGTAAACACATCTGAACAATTTCTATATACCATCCAAATTTAAAAAAAATTGGTAATCAATCCACCATGCCCAAATATTATTTCAGCAATCATTTCAGTGCGAGTGATGATGCTTTTTAAAACTTAAGCAACATTTTAGACTCTAACTCAGATAACTTCAGATTTACAAACAAAGCAAATCTGCATTTCTAACCTGGTGCTCAACAAGAGGTGACTGCAGAACAAACTCAGCAGCAACTCCCACAGTTTGATTATGAAGATGTCAGTTTCTTTCCTACAAAGGAAAAAAGGAAGGAGGGGAAGGAGAGAAAAAATAGTAAAATTAGAAACAGTAGCATATGTAACCAGAAACGTTGCACTGACGTTCTCTGAAAGGATAAAGCATCACTTCAAAACATCCTCTTTTTTAGAAGTTTTATTTCCATAAAATTTCTGAAGGGTATATTTGCCATGTGCAACACAAACCTCTGCAATACAGAAAGAAGTTTAAGAAAGAAAGGATACTGTAATTATTAAGCGCTTCAAAGGGAACCCACTTACAATTTCACATTCATACCACCTTAACAGCTTCACAAATCCTACCAAATCTGTGTTAACAATTTAAAGCTAATGAATAATTTCTGGTGCTGTTAGAATGAAAGTACGGCTCCTCGTTACTATTTGAGAACTGTGCTGTACAGAGCCCTTGGTGTGACCAAGTAGTGAGGGAGGCCTCCACATTCACCTGATCTCCAGTTGAGGAAGGCCGCTTTACACCCAGTGTAGGAGTTCATACCTGTGTTATCTTTCTCCCAGAGAACACTGCCCACTAACTGCATCCACTCAATCACTCACAGTGCAGTGTTTTAAAACAGATCTGTGGCCATGATTTCATAGACATTTTTTTGCAATGTCACTGCTACCATAAGGAGCGCTGGGGAAGCTGCTGCTGCTTAACAACTTGATGCTGCTTTTCTCAGTGCTGCCAGAGCAGCCGTTTGTGCAGTCCTGCAACAAACTGATAGGCTAAGAACAACGTTGGTTTTAACCCCATTCATTTCTCTGATAGAATTCATGCTGCATCCCAGAAGCAGTTGTCCTACAACAACAGAAAATGAGGTCTTGGAAGAGCCAGCCGCTCTAAAGCTAGTCCAAATTCCAGAAGAAATTTATGTCAAACTACCCTTGAAGCTAAAGTTGCCCAAAGAATGTCTCTGCCTGTCTGTTATGTTTGTATACTTGCAGCCAGCTGGGCACCTAGCAGTCCTGCACTCCCTTCTCCATCCCCTCCTGGGATATAAGAAATAGTTCACTAGATGCTTGATTTAGTGTTAGACCATGAAGTGCAGCAATACAGCAACTGTTATCCATCTCTGCCTGGGTCGGTCTGGGGCACAGTGGGTAACAGAGATGCAGTTGCACAAAGGTAAGCACAGGAAAGAGGATGACACAGAACAGCAGCTTGGCAAGCCTTCAGCCATCAGACACAGTGTATGATCAATGGATATTAAGATGTTATAATCACAAAATAAACAAGAGAGGCAAAGTAGACGTAACAAAAGAGAATAAATGGAAGGCTTACCCTTATGCTGGGCTCACCACAAAACACCAGTAGAGGCGATCTCCAGAAGAGATCCTTCCCCTCTGGTAGTCAGCTCTTAAATAGGTCTAGGAGGGGTGGAGTCTGGCTCCACCTTTTCTGGCAGCACAGGTGAATTGCCTTCACCTGTGCTCCTCTGGCTGACTCATGGCTTGCCTCAGATGATCAATCAGAAGTTCAGGCCGTGACTCAGCAGTTCCCATACACACAGCTACCAAAGATGCACAAAAACCTACATTATTGTATTTGACACCCCTCCACAAACATACACACACACACACTTCCACTTCCTCATGTCTATCATTCATGAGCAGTGTTAATGCTACTTTATGGGCAGCTCCTGTCACAGAACACTACTGTAAAATACAGACAATTCAGACATCAAAAAGTACAGATACCAATTCACATTTCAAAAAAGCATATTTTAACTAGATCTTCCACTTCAAACACAATCCAATAATATCTGAGAGAAAGCTTAGAAGCACCAGAATGCAGCTTATGCTTCTGTCCTGATACCAGCTGCCTGATCTGTCCTCTCACTTCTCCCCTGGTGAATGCATACAGCACAGTAACACACAGCTGAAAGTTTTCCCATCTCTGCTGACAAATGCAAAAAGCTAGCATTGATTACACACCTACCTGCATTTATTTCATATTTTATACTCATAAAATGAATATATAAATTAAAACAGAGAAAAGTAAACAGACAATTCATAGCATCTCTCATTCCCTTCTTTTCCAAGGACAGAAAGTATTTCAATAAGCATAGAATCATTATGGCTGGAAAAAATCTCTAACAACATCTTGTCCAACTGTCCACCTACCACCAATACTGTCCATTAAAACATGTTCCTTAGTACCACATCTACAAGTTTCTTGAACATCTTTAGGGACAGTGGCTCCACTGTCCCCCTGGGCAGCCTGTTCCAGTGCCTAATTACTCTCCCGAAGAAGAAATTTTTCCTAATATCCAGTCTGAACCTCACCTGGTGCAACTTGATGCCTTCAGCCCTAGTCCTATCGCTGTTACCTAGGAGAAGAGGCCAACCCCCACCTTGCCACAACCTCCTTTCAAGGAGTTGCAGAGAGCAAAAAGGTCTCCGCTGAGCCTCTTCTTTTCTAGACTGAACAATCCCAGCTCCCTCAGCTGCTCCTTGTAAGACTTGTGCACCAGACCCCTCATCATATTTGCTACCCTTCTCTGGACATGCCCCAGGGCCTCAGTGTCTTTCTTGTAGTGAGGGGTCCAAAACTGAACACAGTACTCATGATGAAGCCTAACCAGAGCTGAGTACAGAGCAATAATCTCTTCCCTGCTCCTGCTGGACGCACTATTTCTTATTCAAGCCAGGACGTTATTGGCCTTCTTGGCCACTGGGCACACTGCTGGCTCATGTTCAGTCAAGCATCAACCAACACCCCTAGGTCTATTTCCTTTACATGGTCTTCCAGCCACTCTGCCCCAAGTCTGTAGTGTTGCCTAAGGTTGTTGTGACCAAAGTATAGGACTTGGCACTTGGTCTTATTGAGCTTCATCCTACTGGCCTCAGCCCAACTATCCAGACTGCCCACATGCCTCTGTGGGGCTTTCTTACCTTCAAGCAGATCAACACTTTCTCCAAACTTGCTGTCATCTGCAAACTTACTGAGGGTGCACTCAATCCCCTCACCCAGATCATCAGTAAAGACATTGAACGTGACTTAGCATATTTCAGCACACATTCTGAAATTAACTTGAAATAGTCTTAAATTGCTGAATCTCTTTGCATGAGTTCCATACCACAGTAAATTACTTTCTATCCAGTACTAAAAATCCATGGTGCAAGCCCTCAACGAAAGAGAATTCTACTGGATTGGAAACTCTGGAGTTGGTAAAACACCACCAGAGTGCCCTAACAGCAACAAGAACATTGGGCTAGGCTCAGGTAACAAGAACTTAATCCAGTCTGAAATTGCTACATTGAGTAGCTTCATGCTACACAGTGTAACTTCCATTTCCCCTCTGGTAACTGTTTCTCCACCTGCCCTAGGAGGACTACAAGACTCAGTTTTGTGTAAATACTGTCAGACCTCCCGTTGAAAAGCCCTACACAGCAGACAGATTAACTACTTTATCAACAGTAACTGAAAAAGTGGTTTAAGGTTTTTGCTGCAAATGTAACACAATTCCAAGAAGCAGCTATGAAGGCAAAAAAAGTTAAGGAACTGCAACTTGCAAAGAAGCATCATTTCACTCAGAAAAGAACAAAAATCCAATGCAGGTAAAGTCAACAAACATGGAACAAAAGCAAAACTTGAACAAAAACAGATGTTTCACATGTTTGTGGGGGGGGAAGAAAGAAAGCTTCTTTTATATTTTGTACAAAAATGAAAAGAAAAAAAAAATCTATTAAGACAATTCTTAGTTATTTGTTCTTTAAAGACTAACAGACCAGAACCACACTAAAGCAGGCAGGTTGGGTCCCCTGATTCTGCTTTTTCCAAAAGTACAGCAAACATGTCTAATCCTGCAACACCATTGCTGAGCTGCAGTTACAGAGGTAACCCAGAGTGAAGCCAAACACTCTGTACTGCTGAGTACACCAACTTACAAGTTTAAAGTACATGAAGTACAAGTTAGCAGTTAAGGGAACAGTCATTAACAAATTGCATCACCCTAAAATGAACATTTAAAGTTATACATAGACAATGAGCTCCTCAAAACTGTGCAGTAGGGAGAGCAGACATACAGGTGTTCTAGAACAGTTCCTCCCCACCAAGCAGTCATCATGCAGATTCCTGCTGTTCAAAATAGCCAAACTACCTGTCCTTGCCAATTATCCCAGGTGTCGGCTTATCACAGAGGACAGGGTATAAACAGAACCTGCTTAAATCCTTTCCTTGCCTGCACAACAGAAAATCTCAGCCAGTGCTCTTTTTGTCCAAGCAGAAACTTTGTCCAACTGCACCCCGTGTATGTGAGGTACACCTTGGATTCATGCTCGGAGGACTAAGCTTTTAAGCTTCATGCAAACCTATAGGGCTGTTCAGATTGCCTCATACCCTTCTGGCTATTTATAGTTTTCAAATACGTTTTGTACAGCTCAAGAAAAAGAAATGTCTACCTCAGTCCTTGCTGTCCTGGAGGACTTGCTGGTTGTAATGCAAACAAATACCTCTTTAAGCGATGACCTCAGCCCGCACTCAGCTCTGTCTGCTGTTTACAAGCAGCCAGCTTCCTAACTGAAGTTCTACGAACAAGAGTGAGCTCTGCCGCATGCAAGGAACAGCGCTGCCGCTCGTGATGGTGTCTCAGTTCCTACGCAATCTCACACCTCCCAGCCCGCCGCGGACATTCCTTCTCCCCACCTTCAGCAACGCTTCGGCCCACGAGGTCCCCAACAGACAGCTCCTAGAAGCTCCGCGCTGAGGCAGCGGCTGGACACCGCCTAAAGGAAAGAGGCGGAGGAGCTCTGTTGCCCGTGCCGACCGGTGCCCGGCTCGGCCCCTCCGCCGCGGCTCCTTCGGGCTCCTCCCGCCGGGGCCCGGCCGCCTTTCCTCCCGGCACTCCGCCCGGCCGCAGCCTCGCATGAAGAAGGCCCTCGCCGTCCCGCCCGCCGCCCGGGCCCGCTCCCGCCGCCACGGAGAGGCCACCCCACAGCCAGGCGAGGCCCCGGACGCCTCTCTGAGACGAGCGGGCAGCCCCGCCTCCCCTTACCTCCGTCCGGATCCCACACCGAGCGCGCCGCCTCGGCCCGGGCCGCCGTGAATCAGCCGGATCTCATTCAAAGCCGGTCCGCCCAGGCCCCCGCGTGTGCTTCCCGGTTCAGAGGGCGCGCGGCGGGACTTCCGGTGCCGGAGTAGGGTTTGGGGGTGGGGGGCAGGAAGCCGTGGCAAAGCAGTTTGCTTGGCAACGGCGCGTGCCGTCTGCGGGAACGCGCTGAGAGCTCGTGCTCGTGCGCGAGAGCTGCTGCGGCCGTTAAACCGCCTCTCGTGTGGCGCGAGGCGCGCAGGCGAGACGTGAGCGGGGCTTGCGGGCCTGAGAGCATGAGAGAAGTCAGGGGACCGTCGGGTGCCACAGCTCCGCTCGTGTTGGCCGTTATTCTGTCCACCTACAAATCGGCAGCTGTCACAAAGTTACCTGGAGCTCTTGGAGCGGTGACGTTCAGAAGGACGCTGTCCTTAAAGTGACACTGAGTGCTGAGGTGAAATGCTCGGGAGGCTTTGCTCTCAAGTACTGTACCTTAAGCTTGTCTCTAGCTCAGAGCCCGGCTGCGTCCAACTGGCACCTATGTGCAGATAAGCAGCAAATAGGATGGTTTTATGTTCCAAAAATGCATCATCAAATCAAAAAGAGAATGATTAGTAGGAACACCGCATGCAGCCATCTCAAAAGTGATGTCATGAGGATTGAGAGGATTCAGAGAAAAGTAATAAAATGCACATAGATATGAAAAATCATATGTGCAGAAACGGAAAAGAGTGGAATGGTAACAATTTTTTTCCATACAAAGAAGACAAATTTGAGATAAAATGGAAGCATGCACACTAATGAATGATGTGAAGGAAACAAACTGGAGTTTTCAGTTACCTTTATGGTACACAGGAGAAAAATGAGCAACAAAAAGATTGGTAAATGAAAAGAGGAAAATACAAGGCTGAGGAATCACAAATAGTTCTTCAGATAATATGTGACTGTTCTGGATCTAGGTGTCTCAGGAACTCACTCTGACTAGAACAGCGCTTTTCTTAAGCTGCTAATAGTTGCTAAAATATTATGAGTATTTATTGACTGAACAACTGAAGAACCTAAAAGGCAATTTCTTGTGTTTCCACAATGAATGACCAAGAACAGCATTACAGTTTGGTTCTGAAGCTCCTTTAAGGATTGAGAATGTAAAATTAGAAGATGGTCAGCACTTCACCGCACAGATGGTTACAAGGAAGCAAGTGGAAAGGTACTGTGTTATAAATTACACTTCAGCCAGATACAGTTACCCCTTCCATGGCACATGAGCCTCTTCAGAAATCTTATGTTTTTGTACTGCGCTGTGTAAAATGAACGAAAAGAGAAAAATTCAATTAACATCATATCTACTATTCTGCTCTTTAAGAAGGTGATCTCTGTGAAAAACAGTATGCTTTTAATAGTCTCTTCCATCTCTTTTCAAATCTTTGCTAGTCTGAGAGAATTGCTAGAGTTAAAATTCCCAAAATATTCTTAAAAAGATAAAGAATAGAAATGTAGTTTATACCATGAACCTGCCATCTCTATTACATGCAATTAAGACAAAACCTATTAGTGCATTTTGTCATTGCAATCACAGCCAGATTATTCAGGAAAAAAAGGAAAACAAACAACAACAACAACGAAAACAACAATAAAAAAAACGGAGAGTATATGTGTGTGTTTGCATGTTTGTCTCACACAAAAGAAAATATGAGACATATTTCTAGCAGGTAGTTACATTCTTTATTATTTTACCTGGAAAATTCAAGCTGCTACAGTCTTGTCCTTAATACTTCAAGATTTTTGTGTATTTAAGTGTCTTCTAAAGTTGTTAAAATTATTACAAGGTCAAAAACTTTTTTTTTTTTTTTTTTTTTTTAGATTACATTAATGAGGTAAATATTGAAATGCATTCTATATTTTTCTAATTTGCACTGTATTTTCATAATTTTATTCTCCCAGTGGATTGGAATTCTGTCACCTTAGTAAGAGATACACATCACATTTTATTTTTTTACTCTGCAAACATGTGTCTTTATGGAACACTGCAGTTCTGGAAGAAAAAATATCTACAAAATTCTTTAGAAGAGGAAGCATTCCCCTGGATTAACATATACAGCAAGGAAAAGCAATGTAGTCAGATTCTGTACTTCACCTTTACCCACTGATTTGAATGAGTTATGTCAGTTCAAACCATCTGAAGATTTGGGCCTTCTTTGAAATACAAAGTGGAACAGACTTTCATTGTTATTCTTAATTATATTTCACATCGTAGTATTGACTCTCATAAAACATACATTTATTGAAATTTTATAAATAATATACTTAGAGAAGAAGGAAAAAAAGGAGAAAATAGAAGAAATATTTACATTAAAAAGTATAGTGAATTAATTGGATATATAGAGCCAGTATCATCTTTGGTACTTACAACAGATGGTATTTTATATTTTGATATAAAAAAGATATATTCTTAATCGTATATGTCAAAGAAAAGAGACCATATGTTGTTAAACACTTCCAAATTGTCATTTAATCTGAAGGGCACTCTCTTGCATGATACTAAATCCTGCATTGTTTTTGTCTAACTAGTGCTAATCTACAGAATATTTGTATTTATTATTTAGCTGTAAAGGAAGTGCTGAATTAAAATGTTATGATTTTGTTCTTTTCATTTTTATTACTTGGATGGATGTCGTAAGTGGTAAAAGCTTATTTTGGTTGGCCCCTTACATTCTTCCAGTTGTCCTTGTACCTTTCTGTCCTTACTGTCCTAGTAAAGTGATCAACAATGATCAGACTTGCTAAGAGATCACACTATTATTTCGTAGTTTCCAGTGTATCTAGAACGTGATTTTCCCCCAGGTCTGTGATTTAGTTAAAGCAGCAGTAATCCTGCTGCTCTGTAATTAATGGGTTTAATTTTCAGAGCTGAATGACAAAACTGAAGTGTTGTCTATAGAACATGAGAATATACACTGAGAGATTGGCCACAGTTTTTGTGCTGGAACAAGGGAAATCTCCAGGACTTTGTTAACAATTATTTATATTAAATATACATATATATAAAGTCTGGGATTAGAATACAGTGTATACTGTAGAACTGGATGAGACACTAGAGTTTTGAACAAGTACATCTCTATTTGAGAACATAAATGGGAGCACAGGGAATGCAAATATACTGCAGAGACCTGATTTTGACCTAGTGAGGAAATAAGTTAGAAAAAGCACGCTTGTTTTTCTTTGTTTAGCTACAAACCATGTTTGGTAGTCAAACATTGAATAGATAACAATAGAGGAATTGGAGTTTTTTAAACTGCAGTATTTTACCCTAGACTGGAGCTCTGTACATAGAGATTTGGCAAATCTGTATGTGGGGAAATGATTTCTTCTGTCATACTTGGCGAGCACTCAAAATGGTTAGGAGTGCTTATTATGACCTCTGTGACATCCACAACAGCTTGTGAAATGCCTGAACAACTCTTTGATGCATGCAGACTAATAAGAGGTCTTGTCACAGACAATGAATTAAATTTTACAAGAATATAGGTTAAAGACAGTAAATAAAAGTGAGAATGCTTTTTTCAGTCATCTGAACATTCTGCAATCAGCTACCAAATGCTGATAGAGGTTTGAAAAAGGCTCCATTAATCATAAAGCATATGATTAATTAAAACTTGCAAAAAAAACCCACTATTTTCATGTTTTCAAGAATATAGTTTTGCCCATTAAATTATGACAAGTATAAACCCAGCATAATTTTGAGTGAGAAGAATGGTAGCGATGTATTTGGATAGAATCTGTCACAGTTTAGAAGGTAAAGAATATTAAGAATGCAAACATTCACTTCTGAATGCATTAGAACTGCCCTGGAATATCAGGGCCAAAAGATACTGTTTATATTGAAAGTTTCTGTATACAGGAAACAATACAAATCTCCTATACTATTCTACAGGAAACTGGACTTTTGTCTTTTTATGTCTATTTAAAGTGGCTGAGTTGTGAGAACCATCTACAAACCATCTGGAGAAGATAAGGCCAAGAAAAAATCAGTCTTGCTGGAAATACTTGTGTTGGGGGTGTCTATGGAAAATTTTTATGAGACAACAGAGGAGTGGGTTTGTGTCCCTGGCAATTGCAAAGGTGCTACTCTGTGAGAGACAGATTATTTAAATAACCACGTAGAAGACTGTAAATTGACGACTGCAAATTAAGAGAAAGGTGGTGTGTAAAGTGGACATACTGTGGTTTTTTTCTGGATTACTGTGGGATGGAGCAATGTTCAACTTTTTTCTAATTTTTTTTCTTTTTATTCAGTGGGAGTTTTCCCCCTTATTTGTGACACAATAAAAATAAATTTTACACTTCCTTTAGCACTTAAGATGTTCTTGTAGCTGAGCTGAAACACTCCTTTACAAAATGCTATGTAGCTGGTACAGTGCTTTGTGTCAGTGTCAGGAAGCAAGAGCTAAGAAATTGACTATTGCAGTCATTTCTAAGGCTCTGTCTGCATTAGGACGTAGTACAGAATAGTAGGAATTAGTTGGTAGGTCTAGACAGGCAACACAATATTTTTGTCAGCCTTTTTTTGTCCTTTGGATAGCTCTAGTTTCAACCCGTGAATTGAATGAGCATTTGCAAGTGAAGTGTTTTAAGCATGTTCCTGGTCTGCAGTTTTTCATGTGAATGAATCCAGTTTCAGTGTTCCTGAGAGAGATTAGCACAGCAAATCAAAACACCCAAGCAGAGACAATCGAGGCTTTAAAGGCATGCTCCTGATCCAAACTTAAACATGCATCATGTAGATGCTCAATATATGCCTTTATTTTTCCTTCCAAAAAGTATCCCACAGTATGAAAAGAAAACATGTCAGAAAGCTGGAGAAGAGTGAAATAAGATTGAAGAAGGTGAGGTCCTCTACATTACTACACATGGCATGCCCAAAGCACTGGGTATATACAATATGTTCTATGGAGAGCCTGAGGGACCTGTAAACTGCGAGATAAGCCCCATTCAGTGAATATTTTGATCCTCGCAAGCATGTCGCTTGGGAAAGGCACATTTTTTACAAGAAAGCAGCTGCCAGATGAGACCATTGACCATTGTTAAGATCTTCAAAATAAAGCCAAGTAACGTGAATTGGAGCAGTTAACAGATGGATGAATTACTTGTGATATAAGTGATAACCAAGTCAAAGCAAGGTGAGAAAAGGACTTGACATTGCAAAGAACAGCGGATATTTGCAGGGCTAGTAAAGACTGCTTCCCAAATAAAAGTGTTAGCTAGTGGTGAAGGAACTGGAGTCTATCTAATTAAAAATGCATACCAAAGCATAAAGAGAAAATACTAGGGTAAACAAATGGCAGAGACCAGACTTGTTTTCAATAAATGTAAGATCAATCACAACATGGTGAAAAGGTCCCGCACAAGAGGTTCAGTGTCCTGTATACAATGAAAGCAGCCATTTTGCAGAAAATAGATTGCTCTCAACTCAACGTGTAAAGATAAGCTAAAGAAAAGTGATCTGTGTTCATACTACTGGAAAACATAACAATGGTGACAACACTGAAAGTCATTATAATGATATTTTAAAGGGGTGATCAGGGTGGCATTATTGTAAAAAATAAAAATAAAAAATAAAAATAAAAAATAAAAATAAAAAGATTTTTCTGCTGGGCCAGAACTTTTTCATTTGAAACTGTATCACAAACAGAGATGCAATTTGTGGATTTTGGAAATTCTCTGATGACACAAAAGTAATAAAGAAGCGCTACATACGCATTGCTCCACAAAGGAGTTATATCTGTGAGACTGCATTAATAATCACGGTGATGTGGCAGAGAACGAGGTAGCTGTAGAGTCTTTGTGCCTGTTCAGAATAAGGTTCTGTCCATTCTTTCTTATTTACACTATCAGGAAGTGAATGGACATGTGCTTTCTATTTTAATAGGAACGGGAAAACATTAATCTAACATAAATACTAAATTTGTGAATTCCCAGTAGACTTCATCTTTGGATTCATGCAAGGTATTGATCCGATTATTTTGGTCTTTTCTCAGTAGGGTTGCTTCGGTCCTTGGAGTACACCCAGGTACACCCAATGGCATTTTTTCCCCATCATTGCCCCGCCTGTTTCTTCCTTGTCCTCCTTGATAGGATTCTCTGCTATGGTTTTATGACTTGATGGGTCCACTTCATTGTGGTTGCAAATTTTTCTGAGGTAATGCAAATTATTAATAGCTATCTGGGGGAAGATTTCTGCTAGTCATTTCATTTAGAAAATAGTTATTTTATTGATCAAACATACACATCACACCTCAGCCACTTCAGCTTTCTGTAATATGAGTCACTGGTAGAAGGAAAAGGTAAACAGCAGAATTGCTTCTTGACTACACACAATTTGTACGGTTGTCAGCGTGTCTTGTTCTATGTACTGACCACAATAATGGAAGCTTATAGAAAGGCTTTCCTCATTCTTTCTCATCGTATCTGAATTGGTAAAAATAATATTTTTAATGTTCTTCTTCTGCCAAGTAGGCAGGTAATTTGAATAGGCAAAATATTTGCATCTAACAATAGACTACTCAGGTAAGGCAAGATGTTTATTTTAGTTACACTGGCTGTCTGCCATTAATAAATACAGTCACAATTTATCTCTTCTCACTACTATCTTGATTCAGTTGATTAAAGGCTATAAATTAACTTTAATTACAAGTTGTAACAGTTGGCATTTGGAGACCTACATGTTTGAGACCATGTGGTGGAAATTTTATTCTCCATTGTAGAAATAAACCAAAGAAACTCTCTGCCTAGATTTCTAATTTCATCCTTTTATCCTTTTTTTTTTTTTTTTTCATTTGCCTACAGATTTTTTTTCCTGCATTTAGAGTAAGGTTGAGTGTTCTTTTTTTTTTTAGCTCAAATGACTAAAAAAAATTTTGATATCTTATCTTAGGTCCCGAGTGCATTCAGGCACCAACTGAACCTAAGTCTTCCCTCTGCAAAGGTAGGATGTGAAAATTTTCATCCTTCTCTGATTTTTATTGTTAAAGTAAACAAACTTGCAGATCTTTTTATCCCCTACGAAGAAGGTATATGTAAATTTTGCACTTGTATATGGTACTTTTGTGAAGAGATCTGCATCTTTGCCTTTCGGGTTTCTAAGGGCTGATGACAGAAGTCTCGGTATCAGACATCTTAGGCATCATTGATCTGTTCTTTGAATTGTTTATGTTGAAAGAAAGTTAATTTAAATTACATTTTAGTTTATTTTATTTCAGATTTCTTTGTTCTGATAAAAAGAGTGAACATGACTTCTTTGTTTATCCTTGCTATTGAAGTGCTAACCATGACAGCAGTGCCTCAGTGTTGTGTAACTGGTAAAAATGAGACTAAATCCAGATAGATAAAATATCACAGAGATAAGCAGAATGTTCAAAGTGAGAGTAAATACAAAAGCTTTGTTGTAATTAAATAAAGACATGGAAACCAGATAATTAAAAATTAATATTTTTAAAGTATTTTAAAATTATTGTACTGCTGGCATCTGACTTACGTGGTTGTAAAAGTGGAATGCAATACGAAACATGATGTAAGATGTAATGAAGACATTTCACGTACTCGTACGTTATATATGTTTGAGCTTTTTAAGGATAACGTATTTGAATTAACATGGTATGAAAACATCTTGTGTTTACAGACTTGTCTTGTTGCGTTGGTTAATTCACCATACCTGGCTTCATAGCCTAGAGAATGTCACGATTAGCTATTAATGACTAGTTTTTGAAGTCCAAGAAGATACTTCAGTATCTGCTGCCTAATTTTTTAGAAATTCCATTTGTTTTGATACTCAGTGAAGCCTTAAAATTTGCTTTTGGCTCTTGTTTTAGTTCAGCAAACCATTTATATCAGTTTCAGGCATAACTTTTAATCTCTATTAACTGGTGGAGTCTTGAAAAAAATCCAATGGACTTGTTTAGGTATGTCATACATGTTGATTGACTTACTGATATTGATGTGTAGAACTCGCTGCTCTTAATTGCCACTTACAGATTGCTTTAGAAGTTAGAAGTCCTGTGCAAGGACTAAGAATTAGTTCAGATACTTTGCAGATCACAACTGTAACATCGGTGCTTTTAAAGTTCTTTGGAGTCTTTAAGTAGTTCTCACGTATAGGTCACAATGTTAACACTCTTTAATACCTAAGATATATTATGGTAATCCATACAGTGTGTGTGCAATGTGAAATTCTGGTGAAATAAATGCAGTCGTTAGTCTAAACAATCTCTTCCTTACAGTAATTATGCTCCCAGAAAACTGCTTTATGGCATTAAGGCCTCATAATAGTATTTCTGTGTCTTTTAGGAGCTTTGGAATTTTGTCTAGTGTTTGTCTACTTAAAATTCCCACTGCTTTAGCTTTTCTTTAGTACTCCTTTCAGCATTTGTCCAGTTAACTAATATAGTTATTTGCTCCTTTCATTTCAGTTTTATACTCAGTAATGGGAGGACATTCCATTTCTCCACAAAACCTGAATTTAGAAATTAATTAATTAAATGATGGATTTCCAGGCTACTTGAAAAAATAAACTCAAGCAAGAGCAATGATCTCATCTAGCTAGTAATTATCCTTTGTGTTCAATGCTCTTCACTCAGTGTTTCAGCAACTGCAAATAGCCTTTAAATAATCATGAATCCATTGCTGCACATATATATGTCTTACAAGCACAGATGCTTAAGACTTCTATTGACCGGCTGCAAATAACATCACTTTTAATTAGAAATGCACTGATATAAATCTGCCTGCTCATCCTTAGCTTCATCTTTCAGGTAACTGGAGCTGCTAATTACTTTAAAAAATGCAGGTCAAATGCTCAGTATCTGAATTCATTAACTCAGTAGAATATGGCTCTCTCTATGAAAAACAGGATAAATTTACAAATGTTTTTAGAGGTCAAATTTTGTGCCCTACATTACCCATTGACTTTATTTGTTCCTAGTAATAGATCTAAGATTTTGTAGGCGTAGTAATAAACAAACATTCTTTAAACGAACGGCTGTTAATCTAGCTCCATTCTTTTTTAATGGAAGACAGCACAGTGTACTGTTAATGGTATATATGTAAGCAGTGACATTAGGGGTCTTCATCCCACCAAAGAAATATCAAAGCCAGCTCATTCAGATTTTATCCATACATTGTTTTGGTTTTGTTTCTCAAGCAAGTAAGAGAAAATGATTCTCACTGCCAATCATCACATGTGCCTACCAAGTAGTCTTTTAAAATAATCAATTCTGAATGTAAAGCCCAGGTCTTCTAAACCACTTTACATACTGACAGTATGCCAGGTGTGCAATCCTCTTCCTTACATTCCTGTAAAAAATATTTTTATATACACAAACGCTTAAGTAACCAAGAATTTTATAAATGCAAGCCTTCCTTGCTGTCTTGAAAGATAAGAATAGACTGCCTGCTGTGTGAAAATAATCACACTTCTCATTATTTGAAAGTACTCTTAATATTGCAGTTAATTTTCTAACAGCTGTTAGATTTATAGTTGTGAACTATTTACAATGTTATATGGTTTAGGCTTTTTAATTTGTATAGTACTTCTTTCAGCTCTTCCTGAACTTTTCTAGTTCTTCCTTTCATTTCCCAAACATATGATAAATTTTATTCATTTCTCACCAGTAAAATTCTAACTAGTCTTGTTATGTCCCTTGTAATTTAAAATTGGCTTCAGATAGATTTGATTGATGTGGATCATATTTATGTCACAAATGACTTAGAATAAGATAATTTTACTTTAATGCAATATTGTGGTGTAGGTAAGTTTTGTTCCTTGTTGATTCTTGGATTATATCTCACTATATAAATTGAAAAAAATAATAATATCAAGTATTTCTTATCACAGAGAAAGGAGCTATCTCACATATTTAAATGAAGTGGTATTTTTAAGGAGGAAGAATCTCCTCTGCCTAAATTTGGGCATACAGTCTCTATTGCCTTTTGAGGTATTTGTCATTTTGCCAGTTAAATAAGTGGGATGGGCATTTTTTTAATTATTTTTTATTATTTTTATTTTTTTTTTTAGAAGAAGCTAAGAATGCTAAATGCCATTTCATAAAGCTTACTAAGGAATGCTGGCTTTATTTAATTTCACAGTGACTGATATCCGTAGGAGGCGAAGGCACGTAATATTATGTAGTGTTGCACACATTTATTTCGTGCTTGCATGGAGTATATATTTATATTTCTTTAGGAAAAGATAGGCCTTCAAACATAGAAAAATACTGTATGTTTTGACATTCTCTCATGAGAGTTACAAATATTCTATATGACTCAAGCCATCTCTTAATAAAACCTTCTTAAATGTCCGAGGGATTAAACCAATATTTGGTCTTATTCATTATATTTGATCTGTTTTGGCTTTTAAAGATCAGAAATTCCAGAGTTTCATTATCAGCTCAGCTGCCAGTCCTCTTATTTTGAACCAGAAGTGCCAATACGTGCCAGAGCACAACAGAGCACACAACAGAGGTCCTGACTACAAATGGTCATTCAAATTTGTCAGTATTCTGTGTATTAGCTGGATGCTAAATTCTCCTTTAGTTAATTCTTTATCTAATTTGTGATCCTGCATTCAATAGGTATCCTATTACTATTTTACTATTATCAACTGATAGCAAGGCCTTTTTGGGTACAACATTTTCCTTTTTGGACGTTAAAACGTTGCAAGTAATGGCTACTGAACAGCTGTATATCAGACAGGCAAAACACAAAGTGTGCCATGTAAAAAAAGTGATTAACTTTATAACTGATTCTGATGAAAAAAAGATTAGATTCCAGGTACATTATTGTTTATTACCGTATGTATTAAGTATCTACGAAAGCTGCAAGCACTTATTCTGCAAATGGTGGTGGAAAATAAGGCCATGCATATTCCTACAACAAAGCTGTTCATTGTATAATTTAGTTTTCAGCTGAGTCTGAACTTACTGCAGGTGAAAATAAGATGATCCAGATCTGTCAGCACTGATATACATGTAGGTGGTTCCATTATTATAATTTGTGAAATGCTCACAAGCTGTCTTTGTGAGGGTGCTTATATAGAGTAATGTATTAAAAAGAAGCAAGATGTTCTACCTTATGATGGCATTGCAGTTGTGCAGTTTGTGTAAAGCAATCAAATGTTTCTAATATACACACAGAAAAAATTTTGAGCAGAAAAAATGAGTGTTATTGTTTTGTGATTTTGCATGTAAGGTAATATCACAAAATTGAAGAAGGAATTTCCTACTTTTGATGTGAGAGATATGTTTATAGCATATGGGACTGATAAGTATTTATAAACCAGATGCTCTTTTCATGAGCTCTGAGTTAGTTTAAGAATAATACTGATTTTCTTACGTAGAACATTAGTATAGCAAGTCTGTCCCTCTTCCTTGAATCTAGAGCTGTTGTGCCAGTACCAGTAGGTCTTCTGGACTTTTTTCCACTATTTCAAGAAGACTGCTCTGCTTCTTCCAGTCTTTTCTTAAACTGTACTTTTGGCTGTTGTTTAAATCAAATATTCAGGGATGAGTACGAACAGTAAGCTCAATTGGTGCTGAAAGTGTCTGCAAGTCTGATTAAATTGATGATCAAACAAAATAAAATTCCTACTTCAAATATCTAATTTTAATAAGCTTATTTAACATTTTAAAATATGACATGATAAAACACCAAATATAATCTAGTACCTCATAAGTAGAATTTCAGTTTTTCAGTTCCCCTTTCCCTCCACCTCATAGTTAAGAAATGTAGTAAAACAATGTTTGCATGAAGAGGTCACTCATTTTATCAAGACTGACAGATATACCCAGAAAATAAAGGACAAGGTTTGGGACTCCTGGTCTTTTCATCAAGTCATTTTGTTTCATTTACTTTATTCTTCATTATGCGAAATTGAGGGCAAAGTGTGTACTACCTGTCCCTCAAAACAAAATGCCTGCACTGAAGTGTAGTTGAAGATTTGGAAAATAAGTGTTGAAAAACAGCTTCAAATTCTATTGCCCTTTTTTCACCTACCTGAAATACGAATACCGGAACCATCAAAGTTTCCAACAAATAGCAGTTCTGCTTTTCTTTTTAGTTCTGGCCAGTGTGCCATTTTTGAAATATTCTAACAAAGAAACCACAAACCGCTAGTCACACCACAATACCAGCTTGTGTTTACATTTTCAGCTCTCCAGATCATGATCCTATTGAGTGTGCATAGAGCGAGTGCGTGTACATGCGCCCATCCACCATCAGGAGAAATGAAACTGTAAACACAAGCTGGTATTTTGGTGGGGGCACACTAATATGGCGGTTGGTAGGGTCGGAAGGTGGAGGGTGAATTATGGATCCAGAATTTCCTTGTATTTTTCTTTTTAAGTGAGGCTGCTTGTACAGTAACTGCTATTCAAACCTAAATGTTCACTTTTAGAGCAGTAGAACCCAGCCTCATTGATTTTAAGCTGTGTATTCAGTCTTGAACAAAAATGAATGAAAGCACTACTTCTTAACATACTTAAACTAGGCAATGAAATACAAACTATTTTACAGGGAGTTCTTGTATCAGAGGACAGTGGGCAAGAGTAATCTCACAGTCTTTATCATTTATGGTAAATCACCTTGTTTAGTACTACGTAAACACTAACAAAATCACTAACAATTGTAACATGGTGAGAGAAAACTGACTGCCTTTAAACTTGAAGAATCTAAGACTCGTACTTGAAAGTAAACTGTTCAAATAGGAAGCACCTGATGCATAGACAGAAGAGATATCTCTAAAATCTCTTCTATGTCATCTACTGCTTAATTTAAATATATTTGCAAGTTCCTAGTCCTTCTCTATTACTGAATTAAAGTTACAATGCTTGAAAAAATCTTTCATCTGGAGAAAATTTGTGATTGCTGTTTACAGAACAGATGTTGCCATGAGTCTGTATGGAAATCTCATTAAAAATTAAGATCTTTTTGCCACTGTCTGAATTTGATAACATTTTTGTATTGGCCATTTGTAGCTGTTTTACCCTGCTTTCTCCAAATAGAAGGAGAAAGAGGAATATTGCTGAAAGAACATTGTCATTTTGAGAGAACATAACACTTAAATGCATGATGAGGCCCTAGCTTCAAGAAACAAAACAGATGCAAGTGACAAAAGAAAGGCTGTTATCTTCAGAAGAAAAACACAGTTTCCCTTCAAAACCTAACTTTTCTGATAGCTTCTTCTAGGATGACAACATACCCTAACTTTCAGTCCTGCTATCATGTTAATGTGTCAACATCAGCATTTCTGAGCTTACTCTTTCGTAAGCTATCTGCCGTACTCTGTGCCACAGTAGAAATTTTAAAGCCTTGTGAAAGAGATGAGATTACATACTAAAGCAACTAAATTAATTAAAAAATAAATCATCTTAAAAACAGTAAAATAAGATCTTTTTTTTTTTTCAAAAGCTGTAAATGCATGTTATTAGTGACACCAGTAGTGCATAACGCCTGCCTTTATGTGACCTTTAAAACAAATTTATGTTAAAGGCATGCAAGTCTCAATACACAAAATCATATTCTCCATAGTTAGCTCTGTACGCTTCATGGAAATAACGTAGCATCATAGCTCCTAGTACATGGCTGGTTAAATACAGTGCAAAAAGCTGATTGTGTGCTATACAGGACCTGTGAAATTTGATATGTATATACTTTGAGCATTTGGGATTGCTCTCTAGAACATATTAAACATAATAAATTCCTGTATTTAAAAGCATTTTGATCTTTTGGGAACAATAATATTCAGAAGACAAAAATTCAGAATCTCATCCTGAAAATTACAATGAAGTTTTAAAGTATAAGATCAGCCTGATTAAGATAATTAGGTTAGTCTAACCTCAAGATACCTTCAGCCACACTTTTATGGACTCCATTTACTACGAGAGGTATTACAGAGGGTGACCAAAAGAGATATATTTTCATTCCTAGTACCCTCAGGCTTTTGACACAAACTCATTAATATTTTTTAAAGGTAAGCTTTAAGTTATTTGTGTGAAAATCATGTTCTGGTTTGATTTAATGGAAGCTGAGATTCTCAGTATTACCCATTACACAATATTGGGTAATTGTACAAGAAATCCTTGTTGGGTAATAATGTAGGAGTTAGCAAACTACTTGAATCTTTATAGACTAGAATTGAATGAGTTGGTAGATACCTTTGTATTAGTAAGTTTCTGGATTTTTTTGTTTGTTTGTTTGTTATGTTGCTTTGGTTTTATTTTTATATTTAGATCTTTCACTCTGTTAGTCAACATGATGTACCTATTTTGGGGGGGATTTCACCATTCTATCCATCTAGACTTGCTACCTGTTTCTGTGAATCTTTCATTCTGATCATTCTGATCTCTCTATGTGTGGTCAGGGACGCCACAGAACAGCAGCAAGGAGCTGTTTAAGCTGTTTACCTTTTTAAGACTGGCCTAATGTAAAGATAGAACATTTCTGTTCTGGCAGGGCAGAGCAATAGCAATTCATTTTGCAACCCATCAGCAATGCAGAAAGATGTTGGTGGAAGAGAGATCTGCTCGGTGCTTTTCCCAGACCTTAGGAAAAGAGCAGTTAGCTCGGCGGCATCAGAACTGATGACTCTGAATCCTGACAATGTTTCTCCTGTATCCATGTTTTCTACTTGCAGCTTTAAAGAATAACTTTTCTACAAGATCTGGTCCATCCAATCCTTAATCTCATTTGCAGCATCGTATCTTTTTCTTGGAGTTATTACAATAACATACAAATGACCATTAGACTAATGATAGAAAATACTTTAGCAACAATAATAGCTATAGCAGCATAAATATTAGTCATATAAAACCACTCTCCTGTTTCTGATGTAAATTCTTTCTTTTATATAAAGCAGAACAAAAGAAAATTGGGAACATCAATATATTTGCATGCTACGGCTGATAGAATTAGCAGAGAATTGTCAGTCTTTAATTCCTGCTAGGAAATTCACTGACGTTTAAAAGCAAATAAACAAATCAAATAAATTAATTTGAATAATAAGAAGAAAATTCCCAGATCTGATACACAATTGAATGACCGTAGTGAGGAGAAACAGTGTAGCCAAATCCCACCTGCATAAGCTTTTATCTTCTGCCAACATACTGCTATGATAATTTTGATTTATTTGTTAATAAATATTATAATAACATATAACCACATATAATAACTGTGAAATTATGTGGATTGTCTCTTTCGTATTTACTAGGCATATATTGCATGTGTTTGTATGCAGTACATAAAAAAAACACTGTTTTGAAGTCATATGTCTTTACATAATTTCAGATTTTATATTCAAATGTAGAAGTAGTAGTAAAAACATTCAGAGGATACAGATACAATGTAGTAAACAGTTTCATAATCTAAAAACTGCAGTGCTTAACACATAGCAGACACCAAAAGATTACATTCAATATTATTTGAATGGAAAATTTCTTCCACAAGAGTTATTCTTTCAAAAGACTTTTACTGACATTTCAAATAGAGTGATGTATATCTGCAAATAGTAACAAGAAAATGCTTTTAAAAATACACTGCATTGAACTTGAAATTATTTGTTTTTAAAATATTTTTTCTGGGGCCAGATTAAATCTTACATGGTAAGGCTTAGTTAAGCACCAAGTGTAGTTAGCTGGTAGACTCACATGTTGTATGCCAAGTGACTGAAAACACTTTAGGTGAAATAAGTTACTATTACTATTACTGTAATTGATTTTTCTTTGGGGAAGGAGTATGGAATGACTTGCCTTATGTTTGTTTTGAAGAAGTTCCTTCAGAATTAGATCTTATTTACAGTAAATCTAAGGCTGTGGTTCCACTGGAGCTGAAGCCAATCTAAATGTTGATTGCTGCAAACCCTACTTTTGGCCATATGTTACCACTGCTTTCCCTTGAGCTTTCTTTGCTGTGCTCTTCTCCAGCATTTCTACTGGCACCTTCATTCATCTGACTTTAAAGTGAATCTATTGCAACTCAGTGGCCTGCTGCTAACCCAGAAAAAGTGTATTTTGTAAGACTGGCTTCCCCACAGGATCAGATTAATACCAATATCAGGGAAGTGTGCAACCAGTTTGCGGAACCAAAAAAAAAAAAAAAAAAAAAAAAAAAAAGCAGCAAGATTATCTCTTTAGATATGGGATTCCTCTTCTCTCTCTCTCTCTCTTTTTTTTTTTTTTTTTTGACCAACCTAGCTGTATTGTCACACTGCAGCTATTCTGCCATGAAACAGCTCACCTCTGTGGGGAGATGGGAGAGAATGGCATCATCCAAACACTACTGCTGGTGCAAGGGTGTAGGCTGAAACACTTGGCAGAAAACAGCCTAGCAGCTCTGATTTGGAGCAGTTCAAAGTATCATGAAACCACAGCTTTACCTAATGAAATGAGATAGTTGGTCAGGTATTGATAGGGATTATTAGAAAATATTAGTTTTTATTTAAGACAGTGTGTTTATATTTAAACAGAAATGGTGTATTAAGCAGTTAAATGACTCGTTCTTATTATTCTTGGATGGCATAATGGAACAGTCTGAAATGAGACTGCTAACATTATTTAATTATTGTATGGTAATTATTGTATGTTTATTATAGTTCGTATTTTTAAATATTAAGAGTGCTGATTTCTTCCCCATCCCTGAAAATTCTGTTTCTCAGTTCAGGGTTAGACATTCTCTCAAATTCCCTAGAATTCACAAATGATAGGTGAGTTGTGTTACAGCTATGTGTTAGAGCAGTACAACCTGGCAGATTTTAAACATTTAGATCTCCCTGTCATCAAGGCTTCCTCCTCGTGTAAGAATGTCCTCTTATTGCATCAATTATTCTAAGATAAATGGTTCTTCTAAATTTATATACAAGGCTTTTTAAAAATACAATAAATAAGGCATTATTTCCAAAGTATTTACAAAATTATGAATAGTGTCAAATTAGTGTATCAAATTAGATACACAGTATTGCATCATCTTAATTATCCCAAAGTCTTGTATCTAAATAGTATTAATGAGGTTAATATCCATAAGAGGACAGATTTAGAATCTCATTGCTAAAACCGGTCAAATAATTCATAATGAATTATTCACCTTGGGTTTTTTTTTTGGTTTTTTTTTTTTTTCTTCATGAACTCTCAGTGAACAGATTGTGGTTTGCTCAGAAGAATTAATTATTCAAAGTTATTCACCAAAAAACTTAATAATTCTCGGGCTCAGTTTCTTGGTGAGCAATATATTGTGAACATCTGACTGGCCCCAGTAGCGCAGATCTTGCAAAAGTCTCCTCCCCCACCCCCACCCCCATAGTAACCCACCCTTAGAAAGCTCAGGTCTCTGAGACAAAATGTTTCTAAAACTTTTTTTTTTTCCTATCTTGTCCAGGGAACTCTCCCTCTCACTGTGACAGAGGCATACAGTAGCAGTCCTAAAACTAATGCAATATTGTCTCTGCCTTTTGGTTACCACATATTGTGTGCCGTATTACGCTTGTACTTAGTTCCCCATTTCTTGTACTTCAAGAGATGACTCACTGTCAGTTACATATGGATGATGTGGTTTAATGTGTTGAATTACACTTACAAATTTTTTTGTAGAATTATTGCTAAAAATGTTTCTGAATAGGTGTATAATATTTAGATCATTTATCTAAATCAAGTGACTTAATTTCAAAACATATTACTATTATCTAATCTATGTAATATTCAGGATAAGATTTTTTCTTCCATACAGTAGTGTTTTTCTATAGACATGCTCTTTCTCCAGCTCGCAGACAAGGAAGTTCTCTAAAATGTCTCCATTAGAACAACTACAGTTGCTGGAATAAGCCATGGAATAGCCAAACTTGTTATGGTTTTGTCAATACTGTGTGGAAAAGACGGTTCAGTCCCAGCTTATATTACTTTTCTGTATGACTTTTCTTTCTTGAGGAAACCCCACTTCCAAAGCTGACTCCCCCTCACTGAGGAGAAGCTCTGTCTTCCAAGGCAGCGGTATTCTAGATAATCTTCCTGTGACTCTTTTCTCTTCTTTTTCTTTTTCTTTTTCTTTTCTCTTTTTCCCCTGGACTTTTTCCTTTATTTTTAAATTTCATAAGTACTTTGGTCTGTAGTGTTCAATTCTTGTCCTTCAAATGCAACAAAACAGCATCACCTCTTTGCACTAGAAGACTGTATCATTAAAATGTTTGAATAGCATCAGGAAAACAAAAGTAAGGAAACAAAGTCTTTTGCTTCTGTTCCCATGAACCAAATGTCAGCAGCCTGTTGGCTCTGTGACTCTTTATTAACATCATACTTTACTGACCTGTTTTCCTCTTCATCCTCTGCTTTTCACAGCTTCTCTTTAGTAACAAGTCAGGAAAATGTACTGGTAAAAGTCCATCCAATTATCTTCTGCCCTAATGTATTGGTGTAAAATTTGAAGGATTGCTTTCTATAATACAGAAATTTATAATGAAAAGGCAGACAAAATTCTGGAATTCACTGTGAGTGATTTGTCATTCTCATCTGTTGTCCCAGGACCATACAAATGTGTTCAGTGATGAAACAGCAGATACCCAGAGGATAGAGCTGTTCAATTAACAGTAAAATCAATTAATTACACTTCTGTTTCCTATATCCTCCTATACCCTTTACTTGTTCCTGCTCCCATCCTCTCTGTGTCTCAAGTAATCCATAGATCACATCTATATATATTACAGAAAGTATTTCTGAAGGGCATCCTCTGTCCCCTTAATGGGATATTCTCAGAATATTTCTAGCTTTTCCCTTAACCTGTACTTTTGGGTTCTGTCCACATTAGAGACATTATGAGGGGAGATTTGTATTTATTTATTTATTTACTGGTTCACTAACTTCTGGCAAATAATGCTTGGAACCATTTCTTCTGTTCCTTACTATTACAGGCTTATTCTTCTACCCATCAAAGAATAATAATATAAAAAGCAATATCTTCACATCAACTTCTGAAATGTGGTTGAAATTTGCCAATAGAACTACAAATGGTTGGGCCACAGGCCACAACCTAACATCTTTTTTTTCCATACTGTCTTTGGGAAACAGTGTTACAGAAATCAGAAAGCCACCAAGCACATTTTTTCCCTAAATCTGGGCAAACAATACCTTATGAATGTCTGAGTGGCAGTGCTTGGCGAATGAAAAGAATCTTTCTACTGCTTGCAGTTATGTATACACCTCTTTCTGGTGAATGGTTCCTAGCTAACAGTCAGATGGAAACCATACCCAAAGCAGTGAGAGACATTATATTCTGAAACCCCAGGTGCTCCAGAGCTGTCCAAGCAATGCAGTTCCAATGCACTGCACACTTTGCAGTGTGCTCTTGTAATCAAGTGAACTAAGGATGAAGGCCCAAATGCTGTTTTCCTTAATCTTGATTAAGGAGATTGCTGGAGATTTTATGTTCAATGTCACTTAAGCCCATTTCTTAAACTGAGCTGTCTGAGGAGATTTATGTCATCAATAGAGCAGAAGCAAAGGAGTTGTGTGAATGCATTAAATTCTTTAATGGGAATAATAATCAGGCGCCATGACATTTGATATTAACGTTGGGATGCTGATGTGAGTAAGTAACACAAAATTTTACACCATATTTGCACTACAGCGCTTTTAGAGACCCGTTGTATTTGGTATATGTTTGTGAAGCACTGGGAAAAAGACCAGAGTGGCTCAACAAAGATGCTGAGGAAGCGTTTGCAGTCCGGAGAAAGGCATCGCAAATAATAGCTAACACAAAGGCGGCTTTCAGCTCCAGCTCAGAGCGTGTGGGATCTGTTTCTGTCTCCACTTTTCTCCAACTTCTGTGCAGTATCGATTCAGCTGCGGAACAGAGTAGCGAGGACTTGCGTTCTTAGCCTGAAGATCTTTTCTTTGTCTGACTGAGCTGCTGGGTGCCGGCTGCAGACCTGCCGTTGGGCTCGGGGAGGAAGGGCCGTTCGGAAGCCGGAGGGCAAGCGGGCTCCAGGCCCGGCGTGCCGAGGAGGCAGAAGGCGGCGGAGCGCGGCGCGATGCCTCTGCCCGCCCCGCGGGGGCTGCTGCGTTCCGCGCCGCTCTGCCCGCGGGCGCCATGGGTGTCGCGTGTGCTCGTCGGTACCCCTCCGAAACGGCTCTCCTTGTGGCTGAAACACGGCTGAAGCACCGCAACGCGAAGGTGTTTCGACTACAAATGCAGTTACTGAGAAATATAATGGAAATGAATTCGTAAGAGAGCGCACGTGAGA
The DNA here is from genome assembly GCF_026119805.1 of Tympanuchus pallidicinctus. Classification (NCBI taxonomy): domain Eukaryota; kingdom Metazoa; phylum Chordata; class Aves; order Galliformes; family Phasianidae; genus Tympanuchus; species Tympanuchus pallidicinctus. Next base: position 15,720,443 of record NW_026294669.1, on the reverse strand, counting down.
GCGAAAAAGGACGGCAGAAGTGTCGAGTCCTGCCGCCCGGCGAGCCGCAGCACGGCTGCGCCGAGTCGCTCCTCCAGGCACCTGCCCCGGGAGCAGCGCTCCCCGGCCTGCTGCCTCCCGCAGCCAAGCCGCCGGCGTCTTTCTTCCTGAAAATAAGGCCGGGAAGAATTCGCAGATTAAGGCAAACGTCGGCTAATCACCCCACGCCTGTCCTAGAAGAGGCAGACGGACAGACACCGAGGAAAGCGCTGGGGACAAGCTGGTGTGAAATGCAGTAGCCCTGGAGAGACTTCCCAGCTCTAGTCTGCTGTTACAAGAAAAGGATCATGTGAGGATCCTTTGAAAGGAAATGTTCTAACTAGAGCAAGCAACTGCATTAATTGGGAGGCTTGTATTCATACATGCTGAGCTAAATAAAGCAGGCTGCTTTGCTGCAGCAGGCTGGGGAAAATGTACAAAACTAATCCTTTCAATGACTTTGCCGTTGATTAGAGTATCCGTAACAAACGCGCAGCTCTAAGAGTTTCACTTAGCACGAACTTTTTTTTTTTCTTTTTCTTTTTTTTTTCCTCAGAAGCATCTTAAAGCTAAACAAACAAATAAACTGGGGGGAAGGGGAGGTATGGCCACGATTCTCGAGCTCGTAGAGCCGAAGCGACAAATTATTCCCCTTCTTACGGCATGAAGTTAACTTTCCTGATGGAGAGAAACTCGGCAAGACAACAAGCTTTGATCTTTGTGTGAAGGAGGAAAGTAATAGAGTGACAACCTCTTCAGAGCGTAATTATTCTTTGGCCGCTCAGACAAGAAGTTTCCTGTCACTGTTAAGGTTAATATTAAGGTAGCTCCGCTATACTTTCCCATATAAAAAAAAAAAAAAAATTCCTTCCCAGAATGTTATACTATTAATTGCCAATTTGCATATGTGTGCAGCTGCTGTTTTGGCTCCGATCTTCCATCCGATAAGCTTGCTGGAGGTATCACAGAGCACTTGGCAGCTTTCCTATTTGAAAAGAAAGCCTTCCTAACTACAGAACAGCTGATAGTCTATCAGTGATAGACCCTGATGGCGTGAATTACAATTACACTACTTTTCACACTAAATCTGGGTGATAGCTACTTGGAAAGAAGTTTCATCATTTTTTACCACAAACTGGAAAAAGAATTACATGGTCATGCTGTGCTTTTAAAGGCAGTTTGGTTCACTTTTGTCTATTTAACACCTAATTCCGAGGAGTCCATAGGCATCTGGAGATCTGAACGTCGCGTAATGAATTCACTGTTTAGATGGGAGATTTTTTAAATCTACCTCAAATTACATTTATTAACAAGGCGAGCGGGAAGTGTTAGAGTTGTTAGACGCTTCATTTATTAAATAATTTGTGGGTATTTTCAGTTGTCATATCCAGAGTCATGGGGGTTTACTTATTTTTTAATTAGCAATTCCAAAACAATGCTACTGCAATTTAACAATTCATCACGTAATCTGGGGCTGTTCAGTTCAGCCACTAATGCTAGATAATTCAGATTGTTATTTTGATCTGTTTATAACTCATTTTGTTGTGATAAGAGAACTGCTGCCTTGAAATGAAGAGGCACGATTTTCTATGGACCTTGTTGCGACTTAGAAGCTAACTATATCGCCTTTATCTACCTATTCCTAACAATAAACGTGCTATACCGAAGCAATAGGTATTTAAAAAATGTAAAAAAATCTCTTGTTCTCCCATTTCACAATCGGACTGTATTTCGCCTAAGTATGTTCTCATGTACGACTGCGGAGGAGGGCTGGGGGAAATGCAAGTGTCAAAGTAAATTGAATTGGAAGAGTGAGTCACCCACATTGCTGCCGAGGTCACGGTGCCTAAACTTTTTCCTTTATATGTCAGCAAGTTAATTTAGCGAGGTGCTGCCCTGATACTTAAATGTAGCTGCTCAAATATATTTAAAAGGCACGGTGGAAAGCCTGACTCCTGACGTAGCTAACCTAACAGAAAATAGACGTTGTTTTCCTTTTTTAGTTGCTTGCTTTATTAGATTTCTCACTCTCGCAGATTATCCAAAAACTACCCATTGATTGATCGCCCGTAGAGCTGCATTTGGTGTAAAGAAAAACTTCACAGCTTTATTGGCTCCCAAGAGACAAAACAAACATAACAAGATATTCGTATTAATACAAACAATGCAGCAAATGAGAAAAATCATCACATTTAAATAAGACGGTAGAGTCAGTCCAGTGTACACCCCATCCTCTGATGCACCACACATGGCAGATCAGCTCCTCACCAGCGCTCTGAGGCACGAGTCCCCACGGGAGTTACGTTATTGCTCACAGCATCTCAACACAGTGAACACAGTCAACCTAAGAAAATGCCACCAACTAAAAATTTAAGAACCCAGTTTAACGGTATTTCACTGCAAGCTTGCGGCTCTAAACAAGAAGGTTGAGATTAATCTGTTTCTTCAAAAACATTTTGAATGGTTATTTGAGCAGACTTGGACCTGGAAGCTGTTGCTCTTTTTTTAATTATTATTATTTTTTCTTTCTTTTTTTTCCTCCCTCCCCCCCCCCCCCCCCCCCGATCTCTCTACATACAACTATTCGTAACAACGCATTTATTTGGGGAAGAGAAAGCAAAAAGGTTCGAACTTTCTGCTATTCCTTCTGAAGACAAAGAAAGGAACGTGTTCCTTTAACCTTGGTAAAAGAGTTGGAGGAATTAGTTTTATTTAAAAAAAATCTTCCCCTCCCAACACCCCTCCCCCAAACACACACGCGCACACCTACACATGGCACGAACTTTCTTGAAAAGAAAGCTAATGCCCTCTTAGCTTCATCTCGGCAAAACATCTAACTTGATACATGGTTAGGAAGAAAGGGATCCGATTTAGAGGACAGCGAGTCAAGTCGGGATTACTTCCTGCAAACTATTTATTAAAAGATGCGACCTGGCTATTTATTACACAGTAGCATTTTCTCCACCGACATTTTCCTATAATAGCCCTTTTCTTCACCCTATAATGGAAAAGGCACTTAGACCCGGTGGGAAATATGGACCTTCTGGAACGCTGTGAAGGTCTTAGCATCCTTGTGGTCGTGTTACCCCCACGCAAAGTGCGAGGTAATTAATTGCTTTTCTGTCATTCTAGTAATCTCTTCTCTTTGATAACCTGGGTAAAACCAAAATGAAACTGGATTTGTTGGCCATACGATTCCCTTGCAGTCCATAAAAGATTTGACACTTCTGAGATTCGTATCACGTTCCAGGTCTTGCATCCATTTTCTACCGTATGATGGGGTTGAAAAAAAAGCAGAAACCCTCTATTTTTATGCTTGTAGCGTGTTTGGGCTCGACGAGCATTTCTTGGCAACCCCGGTATTCTCTAGGGACTAAAAAGCAAGGCACGCTTAAAAACGCTTACTGCATTTAAGGCCCATTGATGTTAATGGGCTTGTGGACTTGAATGAATGACTGCAGACTCCCTGCTAATAACGTTCACGAGGGTCTTTTTTTCACACTTGGCCATCTATACGAGCACACACCCCGCCACAGAGCATTGCCTAAAACTGGGGGTGCGCAGGGCACGCAGGGCAGTCCTCCGTGTGGGTATCGCTCGTGCGGCCTCTTTGCTGCGTGGGGCAATGACGCTTTCGGGAAGGAGCAGCATGCGCGCGTTTAAATAATAAAGCAAGCGTGTAAATTGAACTAACTTCAAACTAATTTGCAAAGCGTTCAGCATTTTGTCCTCTTCTTTTAAGAGGCGTTCACAGATTACTACACTCGTGTCCTCAAGAAGTTGCAGTTGTCATCATGAGCTACAGCGCCAAGGTATCCTTAAACAAAGTAGATTTTACAATGATCACTTCAAAAACTTTGTTAAGGGGCACGATACTATTTCATGATTAAATGGTGCCATATCTTATATTGGTTTTCCTTTCAGATTTGTGTCTCCCGAAATACATGTGCGTCTACACACACAAAATTACATATATCTATAAAGGTTCAGAGAAATGCGTGGAGAAGTATGCTGAAGGAGATTTCAGAAATGATACAAAAGAATGGAAGGACACTTTAGAGGTGGAAGAAAACCTGCTGTTCCAATTCCTCGGGCAGAAGAAAAGCTAGACAGACCTGGCAGACTGATGCTGGAAAAGGTTTATCATGCTTGGAATACTAAGGGGCTCTAAACTCCCTGAATAAGAAAATCAGATGAATCCATTTTAATTAGGGATCTTCCTGGTGCTACCGTCTTGTATCACTTGAGGCAACTGGGAATCTAAAAGTAACAAGCTTATTTGATCTGTATCAACTGCAGTTAAATGGACACATGGATGAGAACTCTATTAAAAAATCAGTGTGTGCGATTTTGGCTGCTGAGCCTCCGTGGGCTTTCACATCTTGGATGGCATGGAGCCCGAGGTTTCTCTCCAGTGCTCCCATTGAGCTTGGACCTGGCTTTTTTACGCCCCCACCCTTATGTCCAGAGTTACGTACACGTTTCTACATATTAAAAATGGAGTCTACGCTGCTCGGGTTGACAACACGAGCAGACCCATCACCGGGTCTAGCTGTGAGCCCTGGGACGTATCTCTGCAGTCAGCCGCTTCCATAGGGCCGGCTCCGCGCCTGCAGATATCCCGCACGCGACCACAGCGGTGTTTTTTTCCTACCCTCTTCCCGTTCTGTTCCTCCTCCGACAACTTCTGTAACCCCTGTCACCCAAGAAAACCCTCCAGCACTCGGCTGTTGACAAACTGGTGGGTCGGGCGGCCTTTCGCTTGATTGTCACCTCTGGAAAAAGTGCTAATGGACATTTTTAGACAGGATTCTCCCCCGACTCAGTTTCTGGTTTGCGAGCGCGGTCCGGTCACGCAAAGGCTGGGCTCCACACAAGGTCCTCACCTCCGCTCTCCGGCACGCACACTGACCCTACGGACAGTTGGCGTGGGCTTTGCGGGGCACCTGTTGCACGCAGATGTACTGACAGCCCCACGGTCCGCGATCCCAACAGCTCCTTTCATTCCCTTACCCCGTGTACGTGAGGAACCCCTGCACGGGATTTCCCCGATGGCGAGAAGGGCAGCTAATCAATACAAAAATAAATAGAACATTATTTGCCACTCTTTTTTGACGATCAATTATGAAGAAGCTTTCCGTGGAGCACATCGGTAGTGTCAGGAGGGGCGGCAGCGCAGCTGCCCGAGCTGCCGTGCTTCATCCATCATTACTTAGCAAATGAGCCGACTGGCTGGTGGGCAGGTACTGAAGCCCTGGCAGGCAAGCGGGAGAAGAGATTATTTTTGCATATCTTCCGTGAATCTCCAGGGAATTCAGTGGCGTTCCTAATCTCAAATGCTAGTAATTAAGAGGATGGCATCTTTGGGCTGGAGAATTCAGAAGAAAATCATTTTCACGGCACCTAAAGGGCTCGATGTCGCGCTTAATGACAGATGGGAAACCTTTATGAAGGCTTCGTAACCTCTTGCCCTGAGAGACTATACTTTTTGACACTGCTGGCTTGAGAGGATATAGATGTTTTTACTCGGGTGATAGTGCGGTGATTTTGTAAAGCAATGAGTGGTTTATTAAAGTATTTTAATGAACCGTGCGAGCGGCGAACACCTGACAAAGCTTGTTGTCGCTGCTGAAAGCAAAAACATAAGTATTAACTACAGAGTGCTTTTGTGTATGGAGACTTTTATATTGCACAGAAATAAGATGTAGGGAGGGAAAAAAAAAAAACAAACACAAAACAAACAAACAGACAAACAAAAAAGCAAAAAACACCTGACTTAGGAAGTAAGATTCCATGTTTCGTCTTTTTAGATCACGGCCTCAGGAATGCCACGCTGCTTCTATTAATCCCTTTATTGACTTGAGGGTCTCTGTATCCGAGTACAGTTGTATTTAAAAAGCGGTAGAGAGAAAAACGAGACTCATTCACATTCCGAGTCTGCTTTCTGTCTCACACGTATTACATTTCACCAAACAGATAGAAACAATAGAGCTTATTAAGAAAAACTTGTTTTGAATGGTAAATTAAGCATAATGAAAATACACACGTTTTTACAAGTAGTGATTTTTTCACCGACTGAATATTTAAAACCTTTTGAAAATATATACTCGTCTCTGCAAAATGGTTTTCTTTAAGCTCATTTTCACCGTATCAGCCCGCTCTATGTATCTATTTGTATTTTGTACTTCGGTCAGCTCACAAACCTTACGAAGCCCTACGCGCTGCTCGCGGGCCGGCGTTACGCAGCGGGGTGCCCTGCGAGCAGTGCCAGCGCTGCCTTCCAGCCTGAGCGGGCGGCGCGCAGCCTCCGCAATGGTGCTTGTTAGGCACAAAAGAAGTCATCATTTTATTTGGAAAAGTCTTCGACTCCAATACCTTCGGTCCGCAATGTAAATAATCGCAACGGACACAACTGTTTGTCACCGCTTTGGAAAATCGTGTGTTATCAATAGGCAAACCAAGAATCTTTTCAGGAAAAGTAAACCTGACCTACTAGAAGGTCTTTCTCTCACCCTTATGTACAAAGTATGAAAAAAAAAGGCTTTATAAATCGCAGGAAAAAACAAAAGCATGTTTTTTATCTCCATCTCCCGAAACTCTGAACTGAGAAGGGGCAGGGGAAAAAAATCTGCTTTGAGAAAAGGGTGCAGAAGTTATCTTAAATGTTGCTTTGTAGTGTAAATCCATTAAATCACTATTCTCGGTACACACCAACTTCTGTATCAGGAGTTACAAAGTCTCTCAAACGTAAAGCACTTCAGAGCTGAGTATTAAGGTGGACCGGATTTTTCTACTCCGTAGGTATCACAGCGATCTGGGAATTTTTTTTTTTTTACAGCCTGGGATGTCAGAATGGCACGGAAGCATGAAAATCTCACCATCTGTATGCTCAAGGACAATTCATCGAGAACGCTCAACGACAGACTTGGAATAACAAAACGTGAGCGCTCTTACTACCGCTCAGACCTCATTTAAATAGCACTTAACCTGCGTTGCCGTGCCGCTTACCTCGGGCCCAAACCTCCCCTGCCACTGTTCGCCTACCCGCACGAATCCTGCCATAGAACAGCCACGTGCCGTTTGGAATAACACTTGTTAAATGAAACGGGAGGTTACACGCAGACGCACATGATTTAATTTCGCCGAGTGTTGTCGTGCAGCCCACGGAAGGTTCGGGAGCTGAGCGGTGGCTTCACCTGGAGCTTAGCTAGCGCCGGGCAGTGTCCTTCTGGCTGCGTGTTCCCTATCGCTGCCAGGAGATAAGGACTTGTTTTAGTTGGAATTCTTAAAGCAGACACTACATAGTTTAGATTAACTCCTTTCAGTAGTACAGCGTCAATGTGTTATTCCCTTAACATAAAACATACAGATTATGTAAATCTGTAATAAATACTATTTTGAAGTGTATAGTAATCAGAAATCTTTCAGGGCAGGATGGAATGGAAACTGAGAAATATTGGAGAGTAAACATTCCAACGCTCATTCCTCTGCTTCTTCCTGGCAGAGCGGAGCGCAGCGCTGGCTGCCGCCGGGCTGTCAGCGCTCCGGCTTCGGGCTTAGCCCCGCGGCTCCCGGGCAGAGGGGGCTTCGCAGGAGCCGGGAGCGACGCGATCCCGTGCGGGGCTCCCCCCGCTCCGCTGCCCCCGTCACACCGCCCATGAGCGGGAGCCTGACCGCTCGGAGAGGAGGGCAGCTCTTTCTGCACCTGCTCATCATAGGGTGCGAACTAGGTGCGTGCTTGCAAGGCCAAGCAATCAGAGAGGCGAAAGGCGGCCGTGCAACTTGCTTACGACCTGTTTAGCATTCCAGACTCTAGTCCCTGTGCAGAGCCGAGGACAGCGGAACCCTGGAACCCAGCAGTAATTGGCACAGCTCTGCGTTTCCCTCGCATTTGCGGGCCTCGCCTGGCTGCGGCGGCGGATCGGCTCCGGCCGGCAGCCTCGCTCGGAGCTGCCTCTGCGCTGCGTCTGCGGCTGTACTCTGGGGGGTCACTGGGAGCGGAGCGCCGGCCGAGGAACCTTTGGGGCTGGCGGGCTCGGTAATTCCGCTTACCACGGGCGAGCTCCGCGAGCTACCACGGGTAGCAACGGGCCTGCTGGCCCTCCCCGGTGCCGCCCGCCGCTCTGTGCGCTCTCCCCTAGGATCCCTCTGGATTCCCACCTCGGCCAGCTGTGGGGCTACGCGTTGCGGAGGGGCCCGGGAGTGTTGGGCTTGCCATGCGGCCGGTGGGAAGGAGGGATCGCGGCAGGCAGGCGGAGGGAAGGAGGGAGGGAAGGAAGAAAGGAGGCCGGGCTGATTAGCATGCAACAGCGCTCGCAAGCCCGGCTCCATTGTTTTAACACCTCCCCTCTCCTCCGCGCCAATCTGTCACCGTTCAGCAGGCGAACGCTGCTGCCTCGAATGCTGCTCTTCTCAAATGAGACGGATAATTAGCTGCCCCGCACGAATGGCGCACTCTTCTCACCCCTGATTGCTATCACCTTCTTGCTCCTGGCAGTTTTGACACCTCGTAATCAGCCTGCTGCTTTTTCTCTTTTCTTTCCCTATTTCTGTTTTTTTTTTTTCCTCCCCCTTCCTTCAGTGCTGGTTGTTTTTTTTTTTTTTTTTTTTTTTAATGCAATCCCGGTTGCCATTTGGATTGAGACTCCTCTGTTGAGTTAACCTTGTATGATTGTGGGGGAAAGGGGAATTTACGGAAGGGAGGAAAGGAAATCGCCTCTTCTGTCTCATCTGCTGGATGGGAGCAGGAGCAGCTCGGCGTGATCTTCCCGTGCTTTTGTTCGGCAGGGAATAGCCCCTTCTGAGCATCTCCCGAATTAACATTAGCTCGGATGGGAAGAAGAGTCCGAGCCTCCGCTCAGTTAATGGAGTTCTCAGTTAGTGGAGAAAAGGCTGTGTATCTTCTTTTAGTTAAATTTAGCAAAACGAGGAGGAGATTTTAAAAGTAAGTTCACACGGTCTGGAAGCTCTCTCTTCCTGCCGGGTAGGTATGAAAGGCATTCAACTTCTCCCGAGGCTCTGAGAGTGAATTAACCACGTTCCATGGGAGGTGGGAGAGGGCTCTGATTGGAGTGCAAAGCAGCAGAGGGAACTTCTTCCCTTCTGATTCCAGAGAAATAAGAGATCTCAATTAATGCACTGGTGATTTCTGTGAGGTCTTAAAAAACAGAGGACTCGTGGAATCTGTCATAGGAGCGTTTTCCTATCCTCTAACAAGCAATGACAGTCTAATTACTGGAGCTACGAGCAGCTGTCGAGCTCGCCAGAGAGATAGAGCAGCTACATGTGTTGTGCCCAGCCGCCAGCACGGAGCCCTCGCAGCAGGCTGAGGCAGCCCCTCGGAAACTCCCTGATAGGAAGCACTTTGCTTCCCTGCCTTCAAGTCAGAGCCAGGAGTCAGTTCCGTGACTCCTGGCTGGGAACGGGGGCTCCCATGTCGTGTGCAGTCACCGCAGGGTGGCTTGGAGAGTGAGCCCACCCAGCAGCCCTGCATTACCCCAGGGTGCTGCAGGCTCTGAGGCAGCCAGGAGCAGCCTTGGCCAGCAGGCCTGCTGTTCTCTTTTCTCTCGAGTTCTACTTTCTTCCTTCAGATTTATTATTATTAATGAATTCACATTTCCTATTTGGATTCAACCTCCTCTGCCTGAGCTGAGTTTGTGTGAAAGGGGAAGAGAAGGGGAGGAATGCTGAACCTCCTCTGGTGTGTGTAATAAAGCAGATGTCCTTGCTGGCAACAGCAGCCTCCTCCAGGAAAGCCGTACGAGTGGGGCCTACTCAGGGACAGCACTCACCTCCCACCTCAAATCCCTCGCAACTGCTTGGTGTGAGTTTTGCTATTCCTCAAACTCAGACTGAGCCTATCTGGACCCCCTTGGGCAGGCAGTTTTAAATACCCAATATGAAGCATGTCCTTCAGATGCTGCCCTGGCAGGAACGGGAGAGGGATGGAGTGTGCTGGGTGAGTAAGTTTCAGCCAATAGTGTCCCACAGCTCAGCCCAGCAGGGCCTCGGGCTGCTGCTGGGTTCCCACCTCTGCTGATAGTGGTGCTCATGGGAAAAACGCTTCCACGCAGAGTGGTGTGTGCCAGGGGACAGATGACTATTTTCTTTAAAGGTGAATCACAGGTGATGCAGGCTTAATAATGTGAGCTTCTGAGCTAGGATTTCATGATAGAGAGGACAAGTTGGTATTGTGTGGGTTAGGCTGGAGACGTGCAAATCCCCACCTTCCCTCCCAGCGCTGGAAACTCGGCTCCTCAGCAGCCTCCTGGTTGTACTGCAAGGTACATCACAGCCACACGGGCAGTCGGGTGCTGAACGAACCCTCAGCACTGCTACCAGTGGGGGCTGAGAGCTGCTAACAGGAACAAAGTCTTTCTCCAGGTCACAACGCAGACGTGCACTGTGCACTGCTGTTTATTACAGTACACTCTGTTGACAGCCAGTCACAAACATGAGATATTTAAAATAGAGCAAATAACTGCAAAAAAATCCATTCTAAAAATTATGCAGGTATATATTTTTTCCCCACAGAAGAAGATCATCTGCAAAAAAATCTTTAAAAAGTGTTGTACTTTGCTGCTATACAAATATTAATGCTAATTTTATCAAAAATCAGGGCTAAAAATCATACTCAGTTCAAATGCCAAAAGCTCTAAGTCACTCATTATCATTAATATAAATTGTTTAGTAAAAAACCCATGACTTTTAAATTTGAACCCAATAAATCTATAAAATGTGCAAACTTTATCAAAATGCAATGTTTCAGCCAAATGCATTTAACTTCCATTGAGAAAGCCATTCTGCATATTCAGGTTAGAACCGAAGTTACTGAGATTTCTGTGCTTAGGTTTTCCTCTGGCCTGTCTAAGCCATAACAGACTTGAACAATCCTTCATAGCAGACCAGAAGAAAAGGTAAACCTTTCCATCTTTGATATTCTTACCTTTAGGGACCCTTCAGGCTTTTCTTATTCCATCCTTCATATTAATATTTTCCATGAAATAGTTTAACTAATGATTAATGCTAGAAAGGTATATTATCACAATTGTTATTTTTTATAACAAATTTTATAAAAGAAACTAGAAATGAGAGCCTACCTCTCCTTCACATTCTCTTCAATTAGAGAATCATATCACTAGATATTGAGAAGAAATCCTAGCAGTACACCAAATTTCTCTTTCAGATTAAAGACTTAATCCTGCTAATCTGCACTGATAAATATAATCATGACTTCGAGCCTATTCAGGCAAACATTAACTGGGAAAAAAAAAAAATTAACCACAATCCCAATGGCAATATTGAAGCATGACAAGCAGTAATGCGAATTACAGTACTGACTTGCAGTTTCATTTTACCTCGTCAAACGACAATGAAAAAAATGTGCTTATCTGACAACTTCAGTTAGTTCTTGTTACAAGAAGTCTCAATTCTTAAATTCTTAGCAAATCTATTCAATAATAATAATAAAAAACCACAAACAAGTGTATGCAAAAACAGTGACCCACTGAATTCTCGTATATTAAGACTGTACTTTAAAGTGGGAATTCAGATGCCGAAGAAAATCTTCCTTAGATGTTAGAGACGGTGGGAAAACTTCTCGACAGAATTCACATACTCCACGCTGATTCAGTTCAGAGTCTGTATAAGTTTGTGCCAGCAAATCATTGTCCTGTGGCTGCCAAATGAGCTAAAAGAAACAGAAAACGATTACTGCTGTAGTTTCTAATGTGAATTACATTATGCTGTGGTTTATATTTATATTAAAAATATACCCGCCTCTTTAAAATAGGTTTACTTAACATATGCCTGGCAGAGGCATTAACTGGAGAATTCTCACTTAAGAAAGACAAGCTTTTTCTTTTGAAGTCCCAGAGACATACTACCTTTGCAAATACCTGATGTTTTAACATCTATTAATGATAAATGCTGCAGTGAGCAGAATTCTGTAATATCAGTCTGATATAAATTCTTTTCTCTAACGTTGTATTTCTATTCTTTTTATGATAGAAGTCTTAGTACATAATATCCATCTTTAGTACCATTTTTTTAAACCTTAAAATAAATATTTATTGCACAAAGGCAATATGAAGTATTTCTATTCTTATTGGTATACGTCGAATTTTCAGTTTACTTGCAAAACAACTAGAGCAATGTCATGTGGTCTAAGTTACTTAATTGTTTTGACTGCCATTTAGTGTAAACATGTCTCAGGTGGTCTCAGTTTTGGGATTCTTCCTGCCATGACAGCAATGAACTCACCATGGCCATTGGAATATCCATCCATACACTCAGGCAAACTATGCAAACTATGCAAAATTTGGTTCAGGAGCTGTTGCTGCTCTTGCTACCTGAGCGAGATAGTTGAAAGCCAGCAAGTCTGTTTACAGACCATGGGGACATGAGCCTGAGTGCATGCCAGTTATATGGCTTGATAATACCCAGGATTCAGAAATTCAGTTTTCAAAGCAAAGTTAAAAATAAAATTTCACTACTTCAGCATTAGCAACAAACCCAAGATAAAATACATAGCTATGGTACGTGGCCAGGACAATTAGGTTTTGAGTAAACTGAAAATCAAATGCATGCTGCTGTGACTACAAAGTAGACAAACTGGCAGCAAATTTATATCAGATCTATGTGGGACTAGAACCTAAAAAGGGAGAGCGCCCTCCAGTTTTTTGGTTCATCTTTCTTCTCTTTTTCTTAAATCGCATGTGGAAAGGTGAGCAAGAATACTTCAGAAATTAGTTGCTTTTGAAATTCCAAAGTTCTAGCTATCCATTCTAATCCAAGAGTTTTAATTTTTAGGAAATTATCATGTCAAATACTTAGAATCTGTTGTACCCCCCCGCTCTGGTACAATGTACACGGTCACTGTACAATGAACGTGGCTTTCACAGTAGTTGATCCCTGTGTTTAAACCAGCTGCAACTTCCTGGAGTCAAGTCCTTGTGCTCTCCATATTTAAACAGTGTTTAGCTTATCAGACAGCGGTAGCAGATTTACCATCTTTCATTATGGTCAGCAATCCATATAATTAAATTGGCTAATTAGTAATTAAGTGCAATCACACCACTTCTTTTCAGCTAAAAGAGCCTACTTACTGTACATTGCTGGTGTAAATTGCATATTAAATTTTCTAGACACAGACACAGTCAAACATCCCTCCAGGAATGTGTTTAGAATTACTTGTTTTTAATACCAAATCATGTAATTTGCCATTTAAAAATATATACTATTGTAAAAATCCACTAAGGACACAATAAGATTTCCAGTCTTAGAACCACGACAGAAAGAAAAATACTCATCCAGCAAAATGCTGAAACAAGCACTTAACTTTAATTTCTTTCTCTGAGCGTTCAGCATGTGCTTAAAATGATTTTCAGTAGAGAGATTTATTTAAGCAGATGTTTAATTTTTAAAACAACATCTAGATTAAGATCAATAGACTACTGACTTGATTTGTAATCATGAACATCCTCAGAAATGTTTTTGGCTGAAACAACCCCCGCAAATTGTGAATACTGGTAAACATAATGCATCTCTGTGCAAGTCTCAATTAACAGTAGTCTGTAAAATCCTAGGTCCACTAATAGCCACGCTTATTTTAATCTGCTGCTCTTTTCAGTCACTCTATTTTTTTTTTTTTTTAAGTTACATCCAAAGAAAACAGTACTGAGTTTTCACATTTAGTATCCACAAAGAAGGAAAGAGCTAAATTTATTACAGCAACTGAGAGCAGTTCCAAGAACTTACTGTTGCCAAATCTACTGCATTTATGGGGTTTTCCATTTTATAAGTTAACATATGTAGTAAATACTTGAAAGTTTTATCTACACTAGGAAAAAAATAGTCAGGTATCTCATTCCTCCCCACTGGAGCTTTACCAGTGGTAGGGATGATGGCACTGGAACTACTCCCTAAAAAAGTCATAAAAATCCCAGGAACAAATATTATTCACAGTTGTTGTTGTTTTAATTTAGTACAATAAACAGACATGTATGCAAGTAACATTAAAAGGAACCTAGTGTTTTAATCTACATACATATTATCTATAAATCCAATTCACTAGGAATTGGAACTGAGTCCCATTCAATAGGAAAAGTACATTAAAAACTGTTTTGTAGGCAGCTAATTAAAGTTGATGGATGTTGAGAGAGAGATAGCTGTATATTTAATAAATTCTAAAGTATTACTGGCTTAGTTCAAACAAACTTTTGGATAAGATGCATTCTGATCCATATCCTGTATGTTCTATAGTGCTATGTAGATATGACTTATCAACACTGAAATAGTTTCTCATTGCCTTTTTCCCTCCAAAAGTTGCACTTATATTTTTTCCACAAAGCAAATAATTTACATTTTAAGTGGTGGTCCCAAATTAATTTCTTTATTGCAGAGATACCAATGATCGAACCAAAGCCTTACTGCTATTCAACCACAATTTTTCTCCACTTTTTGAAGCTGCATACTACCCTATCAATTTATAATCACATACCAGCTGTTTCACTGGCTGTAATATACAATGCAGGGTGCCATCTATTGAAAAATGAATACATAGACTAACTAGTAAAAGAACATGCTGGAGAGAAAATACAGATAAAGAGAAGAGTAACAAGGAATGGAGCGAATGCTTCACAGCTCTGCAGGAATTCTACTAGTAATAAAATAAGTGAATTAATTTGTTTAACTCAGGCACAGCTTTAACAGAAGATCCAATGAAAAATAAAGCACAATAAAAAGCTAAAATTAGTAAGTTAGTGTAATTGAGACCCCTTATGCTACAGACAGGTATTTAAAACATATTTAAAAACTCAGGCATATAGTTCAAAATAACAGAAACAATAAACTTTCTGTATTTTAAACTTTCACTCAAAACTGATTTGCAGTGGAAAACTGAACTTAGTCTGGGTAAGTTTTAGCAGAGGAAATCATAACTAGGAGGTAAAGCTCTTTTGCTGCATGTCATTAGGAAAAAACACAAAATTGTGTCAAAGTAAATAGTGAAAATATTCAAAATCCACCCTCTCCAAATTCCTAAACATCACTATTTGTGTAGTTTTGAGAAGCTCTCCTTTCATGAGGTCTGAGAAAAACCTCAGAAATACAATAAATAAATAAATCAATTGGAGTCTATAAAGGTCTGCAATAAATACACGAGAAATTTCAGTCGAGACAGAATGAAAGGAAGCGAAATATTCAGAGACACAACTGATAGAAGCTGCCAAACCATTATTCTGCCTTACAGTAATTGGGCCTTGCTTTCAGGAACCTCCCTGGACTTTGAGTAGTAAGGACTTAAATTCAAGCTCAAAATACCTACGGAAACGTGAATTATTTTAGTGTACTTTCATACATTTGTCAAAAGAAATAATTACTCTTTCCTACTTGACTGCTTAAACTGTGACAAACATATTTTTGTTGTGGACAGTAGGAATAGGGTTCTGTTTATAACTCAGATAAAGATAAAAAGTAGATCATTTTTTTTCCACAGTGTACGTTTATGTTTAGTTTTCTAATTAATTCTTCATACTCTCTGATGTACACCTGAAACAATTAAAACAATTACATGCCCTATTCATCTAAGATAAAGAGTAGAAAGAAAGAAAGTGATCTAGGTGACAGCTTAGGATTAATGAAAGCTTTGAAACAAATATAGAAGCAGTTAATATCTACACAAACTGAAATTTGGGTGATATTTATTTAAAGTCTTGTCCTATTTCCCTGGAAAAGCGCCTTGTACACATATTTCAGCATCAGTGAGAAGAACTGGCAAAATGTATTGTCTTAAACAGAAGACTGGTGAGATATCTCAGAGAATATGTTAAGTGTCAAAGACCTTAGCAATACGGTTGATCACATCATTACCTTCTTTCAAAGTCTACAGTATTTAGAGAAAGATACCTGATGAGGACCTCTGACGGTTGTTCCAGGAGCTTCTAAAGAAGGAAAAATCACTTCAGGCGCACCTTGGCTTGCGTGCTTAGATATAAACGTGAAAGCAGTGTCTGCTGTTTTCAAGCATGTTTTGTCACGAGTATTTTCTATGGGCGTGTTTGCATGATTTGGAGGGTTTGTTTTGTCAACAGTAGTTAAGCTTTGTAAAGCTGAGGTCACGAGATCAACTCCATGAGCTTCAAATGAGTTAGGTTCCAATTTACTGAGGTTAACAGCACGGTCTCTGTGCTCCCGGTTAAAATGATGATCTTGAAGCATGTTTTCAGCTATACCAGAGCAAGGAACTGTTACTTTTTCCTGAGTGCTCTGCAAGAAAGCAGAGTCATTGTCTGTAGGTGGAAACTTGACATTAAATTTAGAAAGTGATTCTACAGAGTTGTTGTCCTCATCTTGGCCCACTCCTCTTGGTGTGATAGATGTGATGCATGATGCACCTCTATTTATATCCTGCATAACCCGAGGCTTAAAAAGCTCTTCTGCTTGTTCATCAGTTTTATCAGTACACTGTATTGGCATGGAAAACTGTATTTCTGTGAAGAAAGAATGAGGAGAACATTAAGAAAAATATCATTATAAAAGGTGTGATATTTTTTCTCCACAAGATTTTTGATTTTCCTTCTTGGCTTTTTAACCTTTGTTTCGTCTCTTTGAAATTGGTTCAAGGTGTATTTCTCTTCCATAACCATTTGCTCTGACTCCAAAAATATCAGAACAGAAATAAAAGAAAATAATTGTTTTATTAATTAGATTTCTCTTACATTTTTGGCTACAAACACTTCCATTTAATTGTAACCTATGTCATCCCATACGCTTAACATATACCTGCATGTTCTGACAGAAATAAAAGTTGGAACCAAAAATATTTCACACAGCACCAAGAACATTCTAGGCCCCATGAACAAGATTTGAGAAGGCACTCAGGTACCAAACTCCCAGCAAATTCCAAATTAAGAAAATATTTAAACTGAGCAGCTATTCAGAAGAGGGATCGTATTTCCCTGTGCTTCAAGAACCTCATGTTCATTTTTGGCACTTTGTACATTCATTGTACAAAGATCTTCTGATAGCAGTCAGATACCATAGCAAATGTGAGCTGCAGAAGTGATAGAAGTCACACAGATTAAATCTATATGATGTAAAACTTTCTGCACAGATGAGTTAGGCATATTTTTAAATAAAATAAATGAATTCGGGAATAAACTGCCAAGCACCCACTTCTCAAACAAAGTTTAGTAGAATGTAACACTACAGTTTCAACTTGGCCCTCTGAAGCTACAGGCTTCAAAGACAAACTTAAATTAGAAGCAAATGCTGGAATTAATGTGTTTGCTTCAATGATGTAAATTTGGCAAGTGGTTTTTGAAATCACTGAAGAATCTGACCTTACTATCAAGCAAAGCTAGAAAGAATACCCACAATAGCCTTTATTATGTTAAATATAAGCATTAGCAAACTGGATGTCCAGGATCTCTTCCATCAGCTGTATAAATCAAGTCTGTCTTTTGTTTTCAGGGAAGAGTTAAGCTCTTGTCTGATATAACTAAACACCATGTAAAAGTCTGAATGAGGAAGTCTAGAAAATCAGTACTCCGAGTGTCCTCGGTTCAGAAGTTTTCCTCTAACAAATATGAGGCCACAGACATTTGAAACAGACATCTTTTGAACTGACAGCTAAATTAAAAGCAAGCAAGTTCTGTATTTCACACGGTACGATGGGATATCACATGCAGTAAGTGCCTGCCTCTCACTCCAAGGGACAAAACAATTCTAAGAGTTACTGATGTGACGACTGTCTTCATAGCATGTGATTTGGAGCATTCGTCATAGAATGCCAAAACTGGCGATGCGTTTTCTTGGTGAAATACTGAGCACCATGTGAACAGACTTGAAAAAGGCAGATGGTAAACAGTGGAAGTACTTCTATGTATGTGTAATTTACAGTATTTTCAAATATAAAGCAAAGCTTTCAAACAGTTGAATCACAATAAGAGCTTAAGTATGATATTACCAGTTTCAGGTTCTGGCTTTATTTTAAATTTACTCAGTTGGTCTGTTTGTTCTCTGGCTAGCATACATATTCGATGACACTCTTCTTTCATCTCCTGAAAAATAGTCTCCAGATTCTCCCTAGAAGATTGAAATTGTAAATTAGACCCTCAATCAATTCAGCTTGTTGTGACCTTTATTGTAGTCACACCCACAAAGAGAAAAACAATAGTGTATGCTACTTTACTTGGATACCTTGTTCTTCAACATATGTATACACATTTCTGTTCTCAGAAAAAAAGCAAGCGGAAAAAGGAAAAACAATATAGTCAAGGAGCTGTTTAGTCATAATATATACACACATTCAAGTTTAGGGCCTGACTCTGCAAGGACCCTGAGACAAACCAGCCTTTACATTTCTTTTCCAGCTTCCTCAGGTATCAGTGGGACAGCTTGTGCAAGACACTGCTTATATTCCATTCTAAGCAAAATAGGGCACTGCTGCTGCTATGAACACTAATTTTTTTTTTATTTTTTATTTTTTTTTTGTGGTCTTCAGACTTTACAGGACAAGGAACACACAAGCATTTGTTACTGCTCCTTCCTTCTCTGTCTACCTCACATCTTGGAGCTGTGCTAGTAAACTTATTCCTCTGCTTTATAAAACATGGCTCAACTCCTTTTTTTTTTTTTTTTAAGGAGTATTTTTTATTACATCTTTTCCAGATTATATGATTATCCAAAATTTAGTTATCTGCACTAAGACTGATAGACATTGCTCTTCATGCTGATTTGAGATTTTTTTTACCCTAAGGCACTAGACATCACATTATGCATAAATTTCCATTGAGAAATTTTGATACATTTGCTGAATACTTTATATTTCTAAGCATAATAGCACAGATATTATAAAATTGACTTTAATGATGAAAAAGTTAAGTTTATGTGTATCTTTGTCTCAAAAAAAGCTCAGAGGGGTCGTTTTTCTTTATCTCCATACATTGGTTTCCTTTCTATTGCTATTCATACAGCAATCAGGACTGTCATGAGTTGTGCTCTTACTCCCCCTGCGCTTCTCTTTTTGAATACAAATGTCTACCTGGACCTCATTTCAAAAAAGAAACTCCTAGAGAAGAAGCTAAAGTTCTGACCATTTTTCAAGTGTTTCAATAAATAAGAAATGGGAAAATTCTCTTAATACGTTTTTAATTGGAGCATTAAAATATACGTATGATTAGATGAACCAATCTTCATTTGCTAGACATGTGATAGCATAATTTTTCTACAGAAAAAATGTTATACTAGAATCACAGGATCTTTTGAGTTGGAAAAGATGTTTAAGTCATCTCATCCAACTCTCCTGCAGCGAGCACAGACACCTACAGCTCCATCAGGTGCTCAGAGCCTGGTCCTGCCTGACCTCTCAGAGGATGGGCATCCACCACCCTCTGAGCAACCTGTGCCAGTGCCTCACCACTCTTATCATAAAAGACTTCTTCCTTATATCCAACCAAAATGTCCCATTTTAGTTTAAAATCATTTCCTCCTGTTCTATCACAACAATAGTCTGTCACCCTCCTTCTTACAGCTCCCTCCTTAGAAAGGACGCTCTCATGTCTCCCTGGATCTTTCTCTTCTCCAGGCTGAACAGCCCCAGCTCTCTCAGCCTGTCCTCATCGGGGAGATGTTCCATCCCTTGGATCATTTTTGTGGCCCTCTGGATGCACTTTAACAGCTCTGCATCTCCCCTGTACTGAGGACTCCACATCTGGACACATGCTCCAAGTGAGGTCTCACCAGCGCAGAGTAAGGGAGTTATTTGAGAGTGAGAGAGGGGACAGGCAGAAGTTTTTATTCTTTAAATATACACAAATAAGGACATTAAGTCTTTACCACAGACTTATTTCCCTTTTCTTATTGTACAGCAGTAATGATTTAGTCTAAAGATCCATCTGGTTCACCTAGTCTATGTCAGAGCATGGCCAAAATCAGACGCTTAAATAAGAGTAATAAGACAGCAAGAGTTCACAATACTTTTTTCCCTAATTCTCTCCAATCCTCTTCAAGAATATTTGACTTGACATTTGCAAAGGTTGTAAGAAGCGGTGTTATTGTCTACCTGGTGAAAAGTGCAAACCTAAGAGCATGGTCAATATCTTTCTCAAAACACTGGCTGAAGGAGGAATGTTTGCTTAGGAAATATACTGCTTTTGGTCCCTTGGTCATTGTCAGGGCTGGATGCTTTCAGTTTACAGATAAACTGGTTTCAACCCCTCTCATTTAGGACAAGAATTATTTCTTCACGCTATCAGACCTCCTCCTGTCAGTGCAGCAGGCTACTCTGCTGTGCTGCCATCAGTTAATCCATTACAGTTGTATGTTCCTGTTTTGAAGAAAGCTAATGCAAGGGAGTTAATGCTAATCCAAAACCCAGCATTAAAGTCCACTGTAATATCCTGCAGAGTTTAACCTGCTGCTGAACTCAGCAGCTATTCTTCTTCTCGGCTTATCTGTACATACTTGTAAAGCTCTTTTGTGATTCTACATGGCTTTTTTTCCTTCCAACTTCAGCCCTGCTGCTCCCCAGTACTTTTTAAGGTACTGTGCAGAAAGGATGGAAAATGAGAGGTCATAATTAGTAGCAGAAAAGACAATTGTAAGTAAGTTGCAGAAATAATGCAGAAGTATTTACCTTTCAGGCAAAGGTGAAATACCAGAAATCCCTATAGATAATTCAGGCTTATCTGGAACAACTTTCTTACTTTTCACCTTGAAGTAAAACACGAAATTATGGATCACAGGTTAGCATATTCATTTTGCTCTTCGGCCTGATATGATTAAAAATGCCGCAGTACCCTTCATTCAGTCCTTCCGGAAGCACTCAAAACATTCACAAAACAACAAAAGAATTTTTTTACTATTTTGTGAAATCCCTATTTTTAGTTCAGCTTTTAGCAACTCAGTGCGGCATTCCTCTGCTCATACTTCCTAAAAGGAAACTTTTTCTATGAAATTCTAAGAATCTTCCTTCGCTGTAAGTCTGTTTCAATCATATATAAGATTCAGATTATGTATTATGTATAAGCTCGTTAATGAGGAACCCAGAAATTCCAGCTCTTAGAAAAAAAAGTAATCAATTTATTCACAAAAACAATCAATGAAGACATCAAAAGCGAATACGGCAAGAGTTCTCTCGGGTTTTCCGATGTTCTTAGCTTTGACTACCACCTTGTGGTTCGTTCTAGTATTACATTGCTTTAAGTCAATGCCAGGTATTAAAATATTCTACAATAAACGGCCATTAAGCTCAGTTCCACTAAATCTACATTACCAGATGACCTGGATATGTTCATATGTGCTCCACACCAGACTCATAATATGATCATATGTCTGTCAAACTAGCTGGTTTCAGTGATACATTGCTTATAACCACTGACCAGTAGCCTACCTGGTGGTAAAGCGCAACTGTGGCTCCTACTGGCATATTTGAGCTGCTTTATTCCTAACAGCATTGGTTACAAATGTCTGCTGTAAGACAAAAACGCTTGGAAAGTCTGATAGCAACAAGTTCTGTGTTGCTGTGCTCATTCTCTTACCTATATTCAATTTAAATTAGCTGGCTAAAAGGCACTTACAAGATTACATTTATACCAGCGACTGCAGTATAGCTATCCCCTAACTGTATTTCACCCTAGATGCTATTCTGTAACAAAAATAGAGTGGGGTAAAAGCAAAAAAAAATCAACTCAATCTTGATGAAAACTCCCAAGTGAAGATTATAAAACTGAAATGCTGATCTCCAGTTTTTGCAAATGCTAGTATAATGATGACAGAATGTAAAAATAACTAACATAAAATCAACCAATGTATTGAATAGTTCAGAGTTTCTACGTGCTTTATGTGCTTTAACAATTTCCTAGTAATGATATAATGTTGAAATTTAAAATCACTTTCTTAGAATAATTAGCATAAACATGTTTGAAAAGAGTGGTATTTTACAGAAGATTGGTTTTTCATTTTATCTCCACTGGGTTTCTTATCTTACCTCTATTTTGTATGTTGGCATCTGTGTACCCTTTTGGACGTCATTTAATTCTTTCAATTTGTTTTTCAGAGTTCGTATTTTATCTTCTTGGTTGGAAATAATGGACATAAGCTTCCTTTCCTTTTGACTGTTTCTGTCCTCCAGTTGCTTCAACTTCATGCTCTCATTTTCTAACTGTTCCTAAAAAAACAATTTAAGAAATTCCAGTGTATTCACTAGAACTGAGGTGTGTGGAATTTCACTATTCAGCGGTCCAAAAAAACCTAAATTGAGCTTCTCCAACTTAAGTCAGGGACACTTATTTACTACAGTACTAATTTTGAACTGATAGTAAGGACCTTCTACTGCTAAACACAGATATATCTGATCATATATGATTAGTCAAAACAATTGAATTTTCTGAATTTATGACAGTCATATTAATGTTTTTAGTCATTTTACTGCTGAGTGTGCCCCTGAGAAATCCCAGATCGTGCAGATAAGAGAGAATTTGGATATCAGAAGGAGGTTCTTCACTGAGAAGGCAGTTGGGCCCTGGAATATGCTTCCCAGAGAAGTGGTTATGGCACTGAGCTTTCTGGAGTTCAAAAAGCATCTGAACAACACTCTCAGAGATATCAGATTTTTGTGTGGTCCTGTGTGGAGCCAGGAGTTGGACTCAGGATCCTTATGAACCCCTTCCAACATGGGATATGCTATGGAAGAGTCTGGGGAAAGGAGGAATTCCTTTCTGTTGAGGAGAATCTGGCCAAAGAATGCCTATGGAAACTTGAAGCACACAAATCCATGAGCTCCAATGGGATGCACCCACAAGCACCGATGGAGCTGGCAGAAGTGGTTGCCAAGCCACTCTCTATCATCTTGGAGAAGTCATGGTGAAATGGAGATATGCCTGCGAACTAAAGGAAAGCTGATGTCGCTCTTGTCCTCAAAAAGAGCAAGAACGAACAGGGAAACTACAAGCCAGTCAACCTCACCTCCATCTGTGGGAAGGTGATGGAATAGTTTATTCTGGATGTCATCTCCAAGCAAGTGGAAGAAAAATTGGTTATCAAGAACAGTCAATATGAATTCATTAGGGGGAAATCATGCTTTACCAATCTGGTAGCCTTCTATGATGTCATGACTGGCTGAGTAGATGGGAGGAAAGCAGTGGATGTTTGCGTAGTTGGACTTCAGCAAGACTTTTGACATGGTCTCCCATTACATCCTTGCAGGTAAGCCTTGGAAGTGTGGGATAGATGATTTGACAGAGATGTGGATTAAGAACTGGCTGGCCAGCAGGGCTCAGAGGGCTGAGATCAGTGGCACAGAGTATACTTGGAAGCCTGTAGCTAATGGTGTTTCCCAGCAGTTGGTACTGGGTCTGGTCTTTTTCAACATCTTCATCGATGATATTATAATAGGTCATCAATAGTCTGTAAAAAGGTCATGGAATGTGAAGAGGAAAGAAGAAAATAAAAAGAACACTGTTCTTTTGAGAAGAATGTTTTTTTTACAAATGGGATCTAAATAGATTGATGTTGTCTGTTTGGAGATTAGATAGGTAAAGGTTAACCTAAACTATAAGATATTGAGATATTATCAGCGAGATAACCAAAATGAGACAATAGGAGCCATGATGGATCCATAGCTGGTCTATGCACACACACTGCGTGGTCAAGAATGGGTGCGTACACATACAGCTGAAACAATA
Source organism: Tympanuchus pallidicinctus (assembly GCF_026119805.1). NCBI lineage: Eukaryota > Metazoa > Chordata > Aves > Galliformes > Phasianidae > Tympanuchus > Tympanuchus pallidicinctus. The sequence goes on along the minus strand of NW_026294669.1, from coordinate 15,696,738 downwards.
GTTACGTGCCAAGTAGCTATTCTACCTACCTAAATTAAGTCGGAAAAATAGCATTGAAGGCAGTTTTTTCTTAAGTATCAGTTGTGACTTTATACAGTAAACTTAAGGTCAGAGTTTCAATGCAATTCTGGAACTTGCTGGAATCCCAGAGATTCGGATTAAACTTCTTCTTAGGAGGTTCAAAACACTGTCTAAAAATAGGTTGTTCTTATCCTAGAAAAAATCCTCTCTCACAACCATTTGCAGATATTACAAATCCATTCATTCAAACACCTTTGAAGTGACAAGATATTTCTGCTCTTTAGGTATTACAAACTTCCTAATTTCTAAGGCTTAGGGACCTTTCCCTCTGCACTTTGCACTTTACAGGACAGATCAAACACTTTCAGTAGTCTTCTAATGTAGAATCTGTACTCTGTATCATTGTAGGTAAGAACCCAGGGAAGTGTGTGAATCAAATAGCAGCAAAGGAGGAAAAAATGAGAAAGATTTCTGTTCTGAAAAGAACAAGGTGTCTGAAGATTTTAGGCCAACGAATCCTAAATAACATAAATTTCTATAATTGATGCTGCAGCAGCTACATTTAATTTTTTCAAGAGGCATGAGAACATTAAAGGCATGAAAAGTAAAGAACATGTAAAGGAAATATCTGATGAATGAGAAATCAATCAATTCATCAATTTGGGAAAAAATAGCTTCTATTAAGCAGAGATGGAGGCACACATAAAAGTATTTTCAAGAGATCTGAAAATACTTCGAAGAAAATTAAAGCAGAGACAAAAACTGGACATTGTTTTACAATTACATACTTTCCCATGTTATTTAAAGACTATAAAAGTCTGAAAAGCATTATGCAGCATGAGAATAAAAATAAAATCATAGCAGCTACAAAGAAGACTTCAGTATTGTTCTGTGTATGAAAGAAACGTGAAAGCATATAGCAGCTCAACTCATGACCTATTTACTGAATACATCAAGCCACAGTTAAATATGAACAGGGCTACACTGTTATTCTTCTACCTGAATAATACAGACTACATCAGAAATAGTTACCAGAAGGTACCAGGGAGTGCTCTGATCATCTAAGACAAAACAAAACAAACATGAGGAATGGTACGAGGAACTGATTTTTGCTGTTCCAGTAACTGAAGGGCAGTAACATTCCATGGTGCAAGTTCACAAACACCAAGCCACACAGAGCCACTGAGTTCCCAAATATTCCCTGCTCAAATTCAATTTCCATTAAAACAAACATACAACAACAACAACAAAAATAAACAGCACACAGCTACTCTGGTATTCTTCTTTGAAAATAAGCTGCTTGGAAACCCAAACGCCTTGGAAAAAGCTTATGTCAAACACAACAGTTGCCCTTAAACAACTCTATCTTAATGACAGCAAATTAATTCTTTCACTGAGCCTGTGATATAGCATTGATCAGCACACAGCATTTATCCATTTGAAACTAAGCTTCAAAAAATATGCACTTTTAAAAACTTCTGGACAGCCAGTAGCTTTCTTCCACCTTCTCCTGCAGGCAGCAGGGACAAGATTTAAGAGATGAAAAAAAGTTATGTGGGAATCAATGTTGGAAGAGCTTTTCCAACAAGTTTCAATGAAGATATATCAGATTTAAGTACCATTTTTGTGCAACTTTGGAATATCATCCTAGGAAAAAGACTGGAAATTGCTTTTGGGGATCTCGTAGTAATACAAGCCTTCACAGCTTGATCATCTTACAGTTTCTAATACTGTCAGAGTTTGGATTTTGCAAACAATGTGGTAACATTAACCTAAAACTTAATGCACTTTATAATGTCATGACAGGCATGCCACATAGGTGGCACCTGCTCAGTTAAGTACTTGGCTGCACAACATATCTTTTAAGAATGCTTGCATTAGCACACAGCAAAGAGGTTATTTCTGTATTATGAAAAGGTTAACTCTTCAAACAATGACACTTGTTTTGGGGAGGTTTATCTCACAGAACATTCAAGTTGGAAGGGACCTCAAAAGGTTCTCCAAATCAACCTACTAATCAAAGCAGCAGTCATAATGTTTGACCAGGTCTTGAATTCCTCCAAGGATGGAGATGGAAAAATCTTTCTTGACAACCTTTCCTGTCTGTCCTCACGGTTAAAAATTTTCCCTTTTATTCAGTTTGAACCTTTCACATTTCAAATGCCTATTGTCTCTAGCCCTCTTGCCATGCACAATTGTGAAGATAACCTCTATGGAGAGCTATCAGCTTTCTCTAAAGCCACTTCTTCTCCATGCTGAACAAGCCTATGTTCTGCATGGGGTTTCTCAATCCCCTGACTTCTCCTGTGGGCTCCTTGCTGAACTCCATTGTTTCATCGTCCTTCCTGCATGGGAGGCATCCACACTGGATATGGTATTCCAGATGCAGTCTACTGAACGCTGAATAAAGGGGCTACTCACTTCCCTGAGGTTTGCTAGCTGTGCTCTCAGGAAGCTGCTGCCTTTTTTGCTGCTGGGGCTCATTGCTGGCTCATGCTCATCTTACTGTCTAACAAGATCCCAGATCCTTTCCAGCAGAGTTGCTCCACAGCACAGCCCTCAAATTGTACTGCTGCAAAGACTGGTCCCTTTACTTTTCCCCTGAAGTGTGCTATAATGGCCTTCCCTTTGTCCTTCCCCCCCCCCCCCCCCACCCCGACGAGTTCCTAGGATAAATAAACTTTTACATGATTTTAATGGAAAATGTTACTCAGCTTACAAACTACTGTAAGGGATTTCAGGGAACATTTCCGGTAATGACTTTCAACAGCTTAGCCACATCCATTATTTTGGGGCAGATAAAGAAATAGGCTATACCATAATTTCTTAAATCACAAAGAAAGATCTAATTAACGTTACAAAATGCATCCTATTACTAAGCTAAATGCATAGACTTGTTAGCTACCATGAAAATCTTAAAGCACAGCTTTCTATGCAATAAAGACAGAAAACAGTGACACCAGAGAAGCTGACACTGATTCTACAAGATGGATGTAGTAGCTGCTCTTAGATATCTAAGTCATTTTATTCCCACAATTCTGAGCACAAAGAAGACTGCCATACATTGTCATTCTTTTTACTATGCTAACAGCCCGCAAGACAAACATTTACTGCAGAATAAAAAATTACGTATATTATGTGCATCAGTCATTCCTGATACACAATTGCTTCCATCTTTTTGTGGCACAGGAAATTCTGATCATCATGCTCCATGTAGCATTCAACACTAATGCTTCTGTCCAAGCACACATGAGAGTGTCTTCTTGCCACAGGTACTGACTTTAGCTTCCTGGTTTATGGACATTGATGACTGACTACTAAAAATAGCACATAGAAGAAGCTTTACTTGACACTGGTTAATTGACATGTCTCCTGGATAACTTTGATGCAGTTACTAGAGACACATTCTTCCTTCTTAATAATGTTGAACCAGGCAGTACCTAAAAACAGCCTCAGAAAAACCAGCAATTCAGGTCCCTTTGGCCTCCTCAAGCAGGGATCTGAAGAAAATGTGGTAATTTTGTATGTAGTCTGGTACTGACCACCAAGCCTGACTCAGTGAAGATGAATGAGAACAAGGAAAACATTTTATGACACCCTGGCAACAATATTTGACAACAGCAGATAAAATGGACAAGTCTGGCCAAGTTTTTGAAGCTGGAAGACAGAAAAGCAAATCCCTACATCATTTTGAACTTCCGAAATGTAAGGCCTGGCCATACACCTATCACAATCAATCCAGCACTTCTATTAACTGTGCTGGAAGACAGATCACAGTTTTGCAGAGAAACTATATTGGACTTGGCAGAAGACAGTTTCAATGGGTTTGGGTAAACCTAATTTACTATTCTGACTTGAACATTTTGCAAGCCTAAAAATTTCACTGGAAAAGTAGAATAAAGGACTTAATACAATAGAGGACAGTATTTATAGATATCATTTATTTGGTTTAGAGCAAAACGTGGATAGAATATAGTTAGAAAAACATAGGCTTTCAAATAAAATATATAAACGTACAAATTTGAATACCTAAAAAAGGCCAACAATTTTGAATTGAGTTAGATTGTATCTAATTAGTTGAATACAACTGAATCAGTGGTAAGACGATTACTGTTTTTTGTCTAACAGAAGTCAAAAGATGATGTCTTGAGAAGAGTGCAGTAAAGGCGATGTCTTGAGAAGAGTGCAGTAAAGGAGAAGGCGTTCCTGATGCATCCCTTAATAAATCCCCAGATTTTCATATCCACACTTCCCATGTTTTTATTAACTTAATAGATTTATCTCCCAAGAAGTTTCGCAGTTTTCCCTTGAAACATGAAATTCTACTGGTTGACTGCTAACCCCATGAATAATTCTCTCTCTCTCTCTCTCTCTCTCTCTCTCTCTCCTTTTTTTTTTTTTTTGTCAACCTGGCCTGTAATAATAATTATTATTTGTACTTCATTTGTTCAGGAAGACAGGGATTGTGCCTGATGTAAGTGCACATGGACTACATATATATAGTTTACTTTACATGGAGTTTTATCAGAAATCTTACCATTAGTGGCACAAAAGAACCAAAATCCAGATGAACTGGCTGAGAGGCAACCACAATAACTGACTAAACCAGAATGCAGGCAAATACAGATAACATATTCCATTAAGAAAACAGCATCTGAAACAATGACTCCTGGCTCTCATGCACTGTACTGTATAGATGGCATAATTTTGCAGTGTTTTCCCATATGAGAAGAGTAGATAACAGCTCACATTTTCAGCCATTATACAACTAAGCTGCTAAGTGAAGCTACTGCCTTGGAGTGCTCAGAAACAAGAACACGGAATATTCGGCTTGCTCACATCTTCATATGCAACTGTAAAGCTGAATATATCCAATTCAAGACAGAAATGCAAAAATATGCAAAGGTGTTCCATCAAAGAATTAACCCTTCAACTGCACTGCACTACAAATAAATGTGGAGTTTAGGAAAGAAAGTTCAGGAAATGTAAAGTTTAGAAAAGTTTGTGATTATATATTTTTCTATGTAAAATCTGTAAAGACTCCTTTTTATTTAAAAAGTAATGCATAGAAATCTTTGAAAATAACAAATTTAAAACGTTAGCAAAGGCTTAGTTTTAAAGAAGGTTCCTTCAAGATAATTAAATAAACATCAGTAATCTACTGCAATTATTAATTAGCATAAATTAATTAATTTCTGATTTGAAAACTGCATTTCTGTGAATTTAGCATAGCATGTTTGTTCATAGCGATGGCTTAGGAAACAAATTCTGAAATTAACTGTTTTTAAATCCAGGACATGATAGTCATAGGTCTTTTTAATGTTGTCTTACAGGGTCTCTGTTAGGAAGCTTCATACTCTAAACCAAGAGATTTCAGCATTACATAGCAGCTCTCAAAAACACAACAGAATGACTTAGAATAAGAACAATGTGACTTTGTGCATCTCTGTCCCTGTCTTTACTGAACATACAAAACCCACCCACCATTTACTGCCTATTCTACAGAACTGATTTATTCTTATTCCTGTTACTTTAAACAGGCTGTACTGAAAACTTCCATGTTATTTCAGTGAATAGAGAAGAAGAGACGCTGTATTAAAATCGTCTGCTTAAAATTAGACAAATCATCAGTGTCTCCAGAGCAATGGGGAGTTTATTTACCACTCCATCACTTCTTGAGTGCAGATTCTCCACTTCTTGAGAAAAAAACACACAGACTGGCTGCAATCTGAAAACTCTTCTGAGAGAATGAGAAAACACCTTCTTGACGACTGGTTTGGGCAGATACAGAAGAAGTAAGCAAGTTCCTACTTTCTAATCAAAACTAAATCAAAATCAAATTCTAAGGAGCTGGAGCAAACGACAACTACACTGGGAAGTTTCAAAGACAGATGCTCAGTTCAACTAACAAGGCTACAGGGCACAATGCTCACACACTTAAGGATCTTGTATTGGAAGAACAGTTCTAAGACACCTGTCCTTAGGTTCTCACAGTATAATCACAGAACAAACGTAGTCTTACACTCAGCATGCAGCAGATGACCATACCTTTAAGAGCCTTTCTCTTCGCTTTGCTACATTCAGTTTTTCAGAGAGCTGGCTAAAAGATAAGTTGGAGGTTTCAGTGTCTTCATGCCTCAGAATGTAGGGATGCACATTACCTTAAAACAAAAAGCAGCTGATCGTCACTGTATCTTCCCACAGACAGTTTCTAAGTACAAGCAAAAATTAAGATTTGCTAGGCTTATATTAACTTCTTTATTTTCTTTCTAAAAATCTTCATATTAAACAAGCAAAATAAACCCAATTGTGCGCTTTTACAGACAATGTGAGACTAATCTAGCCATAAGAAGTGTACAGGTATTTTTAAAAATAAAAGCCAACCGCTTTGCTAGAATTTATGAAAACCAGAAGTGTTAGGCTAGTGTGAACAAATATTAAATGAGCATGGCAGACAAACACATGGTTACAGTGACTCTTTTCTATTATTTTTGTAATACAGTAAAACAGTAGAAAATTATCAATCAGTGACTATTTGATTTGAAAGAGAATTATGTGCTTATAAACCCTTTAGTTATCCAATAAAATCAGCGTTACAAGACCTCCTGATGTAAAAGACATCTAACTACAGCATTCACATCTAGAACAACCCATGGGCTAAACTTATTAGCAGACAGCCGTACAGTTAATACGCAACTGTTTTAATCTAGTGAATGATTTGAACCCATATTTTCATAACTTCTTTTTTTTTAGTTCAGTGTGAGCAGGTTCTACATAAAAAGAAAATCTCACAATTTCTTGAAGAGGATACAGAAGTGTTGCATTTTATAAATAGATTTTGAAACGGCACATTTGCGTTAACTCTCACGTTCACAGAAAAGCATGATAGTGCTTTGAAAGATGTATATTGTGAAAGCTGAAGCCACAAAGTCAAAACTATTCATCAATGCAGCACAGCATAAGAAGAAATAATGTGCAGACTGGAGTACATACCTCTATTAGCATTCAGAGCAGCTAACTGTGAATTCAGTTTTGCAATAATGCTGTTTTGAAGCTCTATCTGTTCCTGCTGTTCACATATTTGCTGCATGTAGTTCTCTGTCTGCAAATACAATTTAATTAGCATTAATCTTGTTTTGTTTTGACTAGGGGTCTCCTATTTAGCATATAAAAAACAGCTCTGACTTTTAAAGATGACTGTAGTTGCGGACCTCTGCATGAGAAACCAACTACAGCCATCTTGGGCAAGTCTGTACTTTTGAAACTTTGCTGATTAGAAAAGATACAGTAGTAAATAAGAACTAATTTTCAGTAACTGTTTCAACTACAGCACTTATAAAGGACAAGATGGTTTCAGTCTAGGAGTGTTCATTCACAGCCACAGAACACAGCAGGCTTAAAGTTAGAAATATTTTATTTATTTCTTCAAAATGCTGGTCAGTTAGCTTACCCATAGAAAGATATAACTTTCTTTCTCTGTCTTTTCTAACAAGCAAACAACATTACTTATCCCATACAATGGATCCTTTGTAAGTAACAAACTGCCTACCTACACAGCTCCTGTGATGTACAGTTATTTTTCTAATCCGAACAAAGGGAGGGAAAGCAAGCAAAGAAGTGGCCAATCAGCTCTATTCATTATCTAATCAGAGTTATGCTATCACCAGGCCATAAAGATCCTAATAACCAGACATACAGAACCTAATAAAGCCACTCACATTTCAATGAAGTGTATGAATGTTGTTAGACGGCCAGTTAACTGAACAAATGGTGGCAGGAAGATGCTACTACTCAAAAACTACTATTTAGTTAGCACAGCCCTAATGTTGCAGTTACAGTAGCACTAAAAAGAAGTGAGAAAACTTGTGAAATCACAGCAAGAAAGCTTACAAGGTTGCACTAAATTAAGAATATGCCTATTACTGAACAGATCAACACCCAGCACAAAAGCAGGTACATTTTCACTTCTATTTATAATGAATCCATACTGATTTCTAATTCTCTAATCTCAGTCACATTTGAATTTCACACTCCTCTACTGCTCAATGTGCTTGTCTGCAGAGTAGGCAGGAATAAACCTAGAAGCAAAATTTATTTTAAAAGGTTGGGTAGTAGTTGTACTATGAGAGTTTATATTAAAAAAAAAAAAAAAAGTGATCAAAGAGCAGCACTCTCCAGCAGCTACAAGAGACCTCATGAAGCAGAAAAATCACTGAGAACCAAATTGAAAATGTACAACAGCAATGTCTTGTCAACACTTCTGTACAGAGCACAGACATGACAGCTAAAACAGACAGAAGAGAAGATGCTTTTGACAGCCAGTGTGCACAAATTATTCCTTGAGTCAGATGGCAGCAACAAGTTACCAACTAGAAGATCTGCATGACAACCAACCATCCATCTGTATCAAACACCATCTGGCCGAGATGACTCTGGCTTCTGTGTGCTTGACATGGCTCCCAGCTCTAGAGACTGGCAAAACAAGTGGCCTATTGGTAACTTAAGTAGTAAACTGTTAACAACAGAATGGTGGACAATCCAACAATGTGTGAAGGCCACACAATGAACAGAAGAATTTACTAGAACAAGGCACTGTATGAAGATGATTCAAAACCCATGAGTTTGGCTTAAAAAAAAAAAAAAAAAAAAAAAAAAAAAAAAACTGAAAATGAATCCAAAACAAAAATACTCCAATTCTTCCTGAAAAGATACTTCAATTCTCTTCTGAAGTTATGGAATCCAACTACTGAAAGTTTGACTAAAGCAAAAATTTGGCCTAGTTGGTAATTCTTTATGAAAGGCTTTTGGTTTTTATTTCAGAACCAGAGAAAACATGAAGGGAAATACTGCAAACATTTGGTTGTCTTAACACTGATGAGCTCATACACTTGCCTACCTTTCTTCTATGGACTTGAGAAAGGCTATTGCCTGACCTTGTATTCAGTGTTTTGTTTCTAGGGCAGAAATTTCTCTCGCTGACATTTTAGATGGCCTAGAAGTATTACCTTGATTGCTTTTCCTTAAAGTAATTAATTTTTCATCTTTATTTGAAACAGCAAAAGTGGTAAAAATTCAGAGGTGCTCCTTACAAATTAGAATGCCTCTAGAATCTGTTTCCTTAACTTCATAATTAAAGAACAATTGTATAGTTTTGTCTTTTTTTTTTTTTTTTAATAAAACCAATGCACATTCTAATAGTTTTCAAGTAAGTTTGCTGTAAATGTTGAAAGAAAGCTCCATTGTTCTAATAGCTTGCCAGTGCTTAATACACTGGAGTCTTTAACCTATTCACAATAACAACTCAAAAAATCACTTTTGAGTAAAGCAAATTAAACTTCAAAATGTACTTCATTAAAGATGGGTAACATGCATATACTTCACTGCAGTTTACATTAATCCTTCTTCAAAACAGAAAATTCTCACCTTTAATGTTTCAGGGAGAAAAAAAGTTGAAATTCACTGATTCCATTCACACCTTAATGAGCTGCTCTGCAGCTTAGTGGCCTGGTCTCATAACTGCTCTTCTCAACTCCAGTGCACTCAAGTGAGTAGCTGAAGTGAAACCGAAATCTATATGTTCCACAATCCTCGACTGAAAGAACTGCTTTACAAACACAAGTGAAAACCCACCACATACTTTTTGCTGTAGTTCTTTCACAGCATGGTCTCTATCCATGCATGCTTGTCGATAGGCTTCATAAGCTTTGTTAAGTTGTTCTCCAATGTTTTTGTCCATAACTCCCAATGTTGTTTCATCACTGAAAGGATGGTCAAGTCAAGAGATCTGAAAAGTAATCAGAAGGGAGAGAAAGCCAAGAAAAAGAAGTATATAACTAAAAATATACATAACATCATTCTTTTTATTATCAGCTTCAAGTAATATGTGCAGTAATCTTGAGCATTAACTCACAAAACAGACAGAACTACAGCTCTGCTCATCTCAACATTTTAATTCTATGTATAGGGGTATCTACCCCTATATATCTATAGGGGTATGTTCAATCATAAGCTAAGTAAAAACAGGTTAACAATGAATCAAATTCTGGACATACAGAATTTAAAATTGAGGCAAATCACCAGTTACCTGATTTTACAACATTTCAGACAGCTTAATGTTTACTCAATTGTAAAATAACAGGAACCATTTAAACAAGCCAGAACAGAATGCAGCTTTTTGCATTAAACATTTTAAAGATAAGAATTCAATAACATTAGGTCACATCAGCCTATCTTACTCTTTGCCACACTTGAAAATGGCAACACATTCAACACCAAAAGTTGAATAAAACAAATTTTATCTAAAAAAACAAACAAAAAAAAAAACCCAACAGTATTCCCAACCAGTAAAAATTAGCAAGAATTTTTTCCACATTATTATCAACTTCTTATACTTAGAGAGCAATTTTATTAGCAGCTCCTGAAACTAAACCTGCTGGTCACTGAGGCATAACAGAACAATACTGACTGGTTACAGACTTCAATTTCAAGACAGAATGAACTTTGGAAACACAGATGCTTTGCTTCCATAATCACAGATGACATAAATTTTAAGATTTCAGATTAAAATTTATGATAGGGTAAGTACAGTAGAGGATAGATGAGTGAAGTCACAAATAAAAGCAAAAAAGGGCCAATATTATGAAAACAAATAAGCAAAAAAGAGCAATCTACAGCTCCTCTCCTAGTTAAATATTAGCATGGTTACCTCACAGTACAAAGAATGGACAGCCACTATCATCTATCACTGTCTTCTGGGTTCATGCAAAAACCACAGACACTCTTAGAGATAGTGGAGCTGCCAAGAAAATAAAGCAAGAAGGGTACGAGCATAACCTATCTAAGACCCTGCTCAAAATCCTAAAGGACTACAGCTTTAAGTTTTGTTCATTTTTTCTTGCTCTTGGATATCTTTAATGCAGAAAAGAGGTTTGATTTTCCTAAAAGATTCAGCTGTCTGCTGCATAGATGTTGTACCTTTTTGTCCTGTTAGCTTTACTGCAAAGATGTGTGCATATTGCAAAAGCAACTGTATCCCAATTGTATCTCAGGATGGCTGCACTTTATTAATAGCAAAGTGAATTCTTTAACAGGGCCTTTTGATACAAGAAGTATTACAACAGTGAATGGGCTTCAATCCAGAGTACCCACAGTTCATAGAAAATGAAGGCATTCATTTCATTCATGGAAATTCAAATTTCAGTTTGGAAAAAACAATGCTTAAAAACAATGCTTAAAACTGATACGTAACTTCCAGCCTTCTACTGACTGATTGACTGAATTGATGGAGGCTGGCAACATTAACAAACATTCTTACTCTTATCTAACCTACAGTAGCAGGAGACAGAATTGTAGCAATACACCCAATTTTCTGTTTGGTAGATAATAATAATAAAAAAACAACAGTTGTTTGTAGTCCAACTCTATGGAAAAAGGCCCATGAATCTCAACTTACAGGTAGCTACCTAAAAGCCAGGCTCCATGTAAGAAAAGAGGAATAGAAATAGTCCATGATGATATTTTAAAATGGAATTGCCACAGAGGAATTGGTCCTGTATACCCTATACCCTGGACATTAGCTTCTGCTTCTACTCCTCCCTTCTCTTTCTGCAAGCACAAGTGGCTTTACTGTAAAATGTATCAGCAATCCAATCCAGCTTAAAGCTAAACACTTACAGGTGTTTTGGCTGTGCTATTTTAATTCAGGTCAGCTTCATGGACCACTTCAAATTGCATGATAACACAAATACCTGTGTCAGTAGAAGGATGCCAACATAAGGAAGGAAACATCAGCAAAAGGCAGACAGAATTCCTGTTTTCATTCATAGCAATGACTTCAAAATTGTAACATAAAATCCTGGTTACGTAATAGCGATAAAAGCCTGCACAGACACAGAACATGATACTCCACCTTCTCTCACATCAGGTCATGCATTTTTGCCATCTATTTGTACCGTGTCAGCATTTCTATGCTGTATGGTTGAGCCGTGCCAGTGAACTAGCACCCTGCTGCCTCTAAACAAACAAACAGGATGAGGCTGCTGGAGCACCACTACCAACACAAGGAGGCAGTGGGAACATGAGATGAGCTGTGGGTAGGATTGCTGCAGTCTGGAGTCTAGATTTACACTGGATTAAACTGCTCGGCAGTCACATCCCAAGTTGTCTGGAATAAATAGATAATGTGAGAAGCAGTAATATCCAGAAATCCTGAAAATTTGAAAAACTGGATCTTTTTTCTGCTTCTCCTTCATATGCATCAATATCTATCAGGAAAATTGCCAGTTGTTCCTTGTAATTTTCTCTGTTCCTTTCAACCAGTTAGGAAGAAAAAAGTCACCAAAATATCCTCTCTATTTTAACCAATCTTAGTTATGTTGCATCCACTGAACAACTGGAACACATTCAACTCAAAGCTGACAACCCTGATCACCAACATTCTAGATTCATTAGATCCTGAAGACCCTGGGCTGGATGTGGCTTTGGGCAGCCTGGTCTGGTGGCTGGCGACCCTGCACATGGCAGGGGGATGAAACTCGATGATCATTATGGCCCTTTTCAACCCAGGCCATTCTGTGATTCTTTCGCCACCAATCTTTTGGAGTCAGAGCAGAAGCAGCAATACAGAAAGCTCTGTTTATTCTACCAATGACAGACTTAGGGAGATTAACACCAGAGTCTGTCTGATAAGGGAGTCCTGTAAAAGCAAGCAGCTGGGTGTTGGGCTCCATGGCAATGAGAACATGAATTCCATCTCTGAGTAACGTCTTGAACACTGGAAAACAACTGGGTAGTGAAAATGGCGTAAGACAAACCTGTGTGTAAACAAACTCAGGGAAACCTACAGAAGCTCTTAAAATCCTTGCTTCCAGCAAAACATTCGCTCATACAGGTGGAGAAAGACAGCAGCTGTAATATGAATTTTCCAACGCCAAAAAACCTTGACACAAAGATCAGCAACATTCTGCTGCACACATCTGAAACCGCAGCAGCACAGTGCTGCACACACACTGAGTTTCCACTGTGCCTCAGAAAACACCTTCCATTCTGAAAAATAAGGTTTTAGCTAATTAGCTAATTAGCTAATTTAGCTAGTACACATAGGCTTTCATTCATAACGTACTTGCCTACCTCTCATAGGTTCACATAACAACACAGATGCCATCCAGACACAAGTAATTCTCTATGTACTTCTGCTTTCAAAACAGTTTTTTTCAATGGAAATATTTATAAAAGTTACACTGCCATCGTCTTAGGAACTGGAAACCTGTCGAGGCGATCCCTTGGCAGCCACTGCGCGTACAGCTCGGAGCGGCGGCGGCTCTCCCGGGCTCGGGGGGCGACGCCGGTTAGCGGTGAGCTGGGCCGCCCCAGCCGCCCTCGGCCGCCACCCGGCTCAGCCGCACGCTTCCGTCCGCCCCTCCGCTCGCCGCCCCGCTACTTCCGCGGCCTTCTCGGCAGCGCCGGGGGCGGATGAGGCCGCCCGGGCCCTTCCGAGGGCGCCGAGAACCGCTCGGCGCGGCTCCGTCCCGCTTCTGACCAAGGCGGAGCGCCGCCGGGAGGAACCGGCGTTCCCAGGGGCGGGCGGCGGAAGCGCGGAGGGGGCGAGGGCAGGGCTGGGGCGGAAGGCCTGCGGCCGGGCGCCACGACACGCGCCCCGGTCCCGAGACCGAGCGCCCGCCGTTCCCCCCCGCGGCTTTGGAAACGACTCAGACTTACGAGCGCCTCGAGGAACCCGCGGCCGCTCCCGACACGGGGCTCTGGGTCCCGCCGGAGCGCCTTAACCCAGGAACCAGAACTCACTTCCTGTTGTGCCTCTCCCCGCCCGCCCGTCCGCCATGTGACGGCTCCGCGTGCGGGGCGGCTGCCGGTCGGGGGCAACTGCAGGCCTGGCCTCGGCGCCTCCCCGCCGGTCTCGCGCTCCGCCTGGCGGCTCTGGGCGCCCCTCGGCTGCCCCGCCGTGCTGCTGGGCTTCTCTCTTCCGAGCGGGACTGTGCTCTATGCTCGTGGCTAGCGGCTTCCAAGCTATTTCTGTTTCAGGTTTTCTATGAATGTGTTATTTGTAAAGAGAGGTACTTATGTTCATAACATAATTAAACTTTCCTTTTTCACTCTACTTTTGCTTTTTACTTTTGAAACTTAACGAAGTGGCATTTTTTTTCCTGCGTTTGATTCATGTAGGCAACGTTGTGTATTCTTAGGAATATATGGGAAAATACATTTAATAATTTTATTTTTGCTGCTGTTACAAGCCCTTTTTTCTTCAGATCACACGTGGGAATCATTTTTCTTTGAGTTATGAGAGTCGATGGGAGAAAATGTAGAGTTCTTTACATATGCTTAGCACAGGGCTCTGGCCATGAAGCCAGCGGTAGGGAAGCAGCCTGGATTTTGTGTTGGCCTCAGCTGTGCCTGAGCCCCAGGGCTGCGTACATAAAGGCTGTGGTGCTTTTTATTCTGGGGCATCTCTTTGCCTGCTGATGGATCAGAACCTGCTGTACTGACTCTCATGTTCTAGATGAGGCCTTGTGTGTGAGCACTGAAGCCCAAACATAGCCACTGGTACAGCTGTACGTCTTGGAAGATTATTTCCATTATAATTTATTTTTCCTGCTGAGTCTTTTGAGCTGTTTTGGCCTTTGTTAAGAGAAATAGACTTGTAGGCAGGTAGTTTAACGAGCTAATACATGCATTTCCTACTCAGCCACTTTCAAGAATTTGGGGTTTAGTTCTGATGAACCACTGGGATTCCAAGTGGGTTTGCTTTGTTAACGTGTTTCCAAGAAAGGTGGATTAATTTCGTCCTTCCGAAGCCTTTAGCTTAACAAGCTGCTTGAGGTGTCCGACTTTGGGTTTCATTTAACCAGGTCTTTGATTAAAAAAAAGAAGAGAGAAGGGAAGAAAAATGAAACTATTGTTTCTTCTAAATCTCTACGTTTCTTAATTTATTCAGTCTTCCCAAGTAGTTCTGCACTTATAATGGGTATCTCCTTTAGTAACTGAAAAAAATATTTTTTCTCTGTGTGAAGTCAATGTATGGAAATATAATTTAAATGACGCTATGTTTTAAAAGGGTCAACATGTAGAAAAATATGAGTAGGTTATCTGATAGTGAGAAGTATCAGCTAAGATTATGGGCATGTGAACTTGAGCAGAGACCTAACATACATGCCATCTGTGAGACATGGCCATTGTATGTGATGGTGGTTCAGTAGCAAACCAAAGTTTGTTAATTAAATTCTAGAAATGTACTTGATGTAATTTTGCTGTGAAGGTCTCAAACCTGTCAGCAAAGCTGACAACTATCTACAAACAGAGCTTTGCTTTTCCAAGTGAAATGCATTATTCTCTTCATACTGTAATACTGTATTAGAAATATCACAATAAAATACAAGAGAAGCTGTCTTCCCTTGAGCTTTTTTTTTTTTTTTTTTTTTTTTTTTTTTTTTTTTTTTTTTTTTTTTAAATTTACAATTTACAATTCCTGGCCACCACAAGAAAATGTATGTTACAAACTTCACAGTAGCAGTAGCCTGTGCTGACCTTAGAGATTTCCTACACTTTGAATAAGTTGTTAAATAGAAGAAAGGACTGTCTGAGAAAATAACATACAATCTCTATTTGGTAGCTAACTTGATGTCTAAGTTTGACCTTTTAAAAGAAGATCAGCTTCTGCTTTACAACCAATTGTTTATGTCCTTTTCTTCCTCATCCTGTTTTCTTTTTCTGTTTCTCACCTTCTTCCTCATTCTCTGTATTTCTCTCCCAACAGCTATTTCAATAATGAATTTCTGTAGTCCTCACATTGGCCTTTGCCATTTTTATGTCATTATTAAGGCAGGGTTGCTTTTTTAGGTGTAAATATATATAAGTGGGAAGAGTAAGGCTATTTCAGTATAGTTGATAAGAGCTGAAGATTTTAGTAATCTGCTAATCTTAAAAGACTGTTGCAAGTGACTGATCTGGAGCCTGGGAGTGACAGGAAAGAGGTCTGTGTCTGTACTGTTTCACGTCACTGTCTTCAGACTCAGAATCTTCTTTCGACTAAATATATTTAGAAACATCACTAATATTATTGTAATTGGTAATTAGCAAATTGATTTTTTTTCAGAGTGAAAATTTAAGAGTTTGCACTAACCAAGTCAAGCAGTCCATACTAATATCTCACATTATCTGTGTTGTTTAGTTTCTGATGTTACCAGAAAGGAACATGTATTTTATGTAGTTTTTACCCTGGGATAACACGGGGTGAGCAGTGTATTGATTTGGTGCTTAAACTGTGATAAGGCATGGAGAGGAATGGACTGCCGAAGGTGGACTTGCCAAAATGCTGTATTTCAGCATCGGGTTAAATCGGATTCCTTCGTGCAGTTTTAAGCTTATTATTAGTTTTAAGCTAATTGACTTCTGCCAACTGTCGGAAAGGTTCCAATGTTTCTAGAACGCCCTTCTTGTAGGCACTGGCGGAGGCGCTAGGGGGCTCACGTCAGATGTTTAAACCTTTCCCAGCGCTGCTGCGTTCGGGCTCCGTAAGGCTGTGCGGCACAGCGCGAGCTGCCTGCGGGGCCTGCGTGCCCCTCTGGTGTGACTCCATTTAGTGACATGAAGAGCCCGTTGTGCTATTGGAGTACCTTGGGTCAGGAAGGAAGAGCTGTGGATTAATTTAGAATGAATTTTGTTTCATTGTAGGAAAGTGAGAGTGGATTTTGCTTTTTGTTTTACCAACAGCTAAATTAGTTAGCTGGTGAGCCTGTGGAAACCTAATGATGTGCAGTGCAAATAAGATTGCCTATGGGTAGCAACAGACAAAACCTGGCTTCCAGAAACTGAAGAATATTTATTCAAACAAGCAAACCAAGTGCAATACTAGCAATTGAAAAGCAATGTTAGTACAATTATAAAATTTGCAACTCATCTTGTACTTTTTCTATGAGTTAGGTTGTTGAAGTTGATAAGTATAACTTACCTGTTCTATTTACAAAATGTAGGAATCAAAGGTTTGAATCTCCTTATAAAGTCTTCAAGAGAATTTTCTTTTTTCTCTCTCTTTCTTTCTTTCTCTCTCTCTTTCTTTCGTTCTTTTATTTTTCGTAAGAGTAAAGGCAGTTTTTTTGTTATCTGAAGGAGTGTCAACAGGATTATGAAATACAGTTCCGTGTTTCAGCACTGGTTATGACTAATATTAGCAGGGAACTTCCACTGAGAAATACCCAACTGGAGAACTTCCTGAGTGCAGCCTGCAAGCAGGCAGCCATCCTGTGATATAGTGTGAGCTGCAGCAGCCTGCGAGCTGCCTTTGGGCCGTGCTTGGCTTCCATGTGCGATTCCAGCTGTTTCTGGAGGCTCGCTGTTCTGAGCAAGCGTTACCTTGCATGTAAAGGGAGCAGTGCAACCTATGTGTTTGGAAACAGCTATACACAGTAATTACTGTAGCAAACGTGTATCTTTAAACTGGATTTTAAGAGCCAGTAATGATAATGGCAACAGTAGAAAGTAGCAACCACTTTGTCAACATAATGCTATCAACGTAGGGAGAATGCTATCAGTGTAATAGAGAATGTAACTTGTGGTACGTCCAGAAAGAGTGCAACAAGATGGAACCTTAAATACATCTTCCAAGAGAATAGCACAAAGCCAATCCACTGATCCTCAGTTAAGATCCAAAGGAAATTAATTATGCAGAGCCTTAAGCCCAGATTAGTTTTGAAAGATCTTTTTTTCTTTTTTTTTTTTTTTTTTTTTTTTTTTTCCCATGAAGGCAAATACTCAGGGGCTTTTATACCTAAAAGTTAATTTCTCAGGCCTGCCAGTGTAAAGAACTAAGGTGTTTTGATATCAACTACACTACATAGTCCTTCTCCCTAAGTTCCTTGTTAAAATTCAGTAAATCTCACGGCTGTTTTAGACAGAGCTACATTATATTCAGCATCTAATTTAAGAAAACAAGGCTGATACAAGGAGCTTTTGCACTTTTGGCTGAACGTTTGATTCCAAGCCATTTATCAGGCTGCCAGTGTGGAGTGAGAATGGAGGAAGGAGAGAATAAAGAGAAGTATTTGAAATAAAGCATTTAGTTTGTGGGGTTTTTTGACCTCCTTCCCTCTCCTGCAAAAAGGTGGAGTTATGTAGTGCAGCAAGATTATTGCTTCCATGGTATTACTTTTGTTTCTGCAGTCTGGGGAAAAGGAAGAGACAGGTGCTAATGCAAAGTCATTAGGTTTAATGGACTTGTGTTAGTGTACCTGTGGAACTTCTTGTCAAAGCTGTTCAGGATGTGAAAACGTTGGATGTGTTCAAGGGGAGACTGGTCAAGTAAATACTGGAGAGATTCACTGAGGGAAACTAAAGAGACAGGCAGCATCAATCTCAGGAAGTTCTCTGACCTGAAAATAGCTGGCAGCTGGGAGAAGACTCTGAGGAAACATTACATATGCTTGCCCTGTTCTTATTCTTCCCAGGGCATTGATTTTTAGCCACTGCTGAAGAGAAGATGGGACTGAACCAATGTGGCATATGTTCTTATGTTAATGACTTCATGCTGATACAAACATGTAGGAATTTTTCTGCGTTAAATGATCTTCTGTAAAAGAGAGCATACTGTAGGATAGAGAACATTGTAACTGCAGCAGTTCCAAAAGATATTGCAATGTCCATTCTGAATGTATATTTTTTATTATTTCAGAATATTCAATTGAAAAATGAAACATTTTGAAACTTTTGTAGATGGTGTAACATTATAATGGGATGGAAAGCAGTACAATAATAGCAGGGTGGGAAAGTCTTTGGCTGCAGCAAACAAGAATGAGGCTAAGTGCTACAGAGCTGAAATGGAAGAAATGAGCTGCTTACCTTTGGAAGGCCTCAGGTAGGCAGAGATCTCCAGCAAGAGATGCTCTCGCCTCCACTGCCCACCCTTAAATGAGGTCTGGGAAGAAGTGGATCCTGGCTCCACCCCTTCTGGTCACTCAATGCATTGCATGCACCTGAGCTGCCCCGGATTGGCCCTGCCTTCCAACCAAGTGCTCCATCACTGGTTCAGGCTGTGGTTTAGCATTTCTGCTACAGATGATGATCAGTGAATTATAGCAGGTTTCTAAAGATGCTTTCCATAGTTTTTCTTTGTGCTTACAGTTACACTATAATAATACACTATAACTAACAGTAACTAACAGATCAACTCCATAAAAAGTGAAAAGTTTGGTGAAATCAAATGGTGAAAGTTTTCCCCATTATTTAAATGGTGATGACATCTAAAATTTTGATGCTGCTTATTTAATCCAGGACCTTTGAACAGAATCTCCGGACTGTTTTCAGTGGTGAGTGGAGACAGGACAAGGGGAAACGGCTGGAAACTGCAGCACAGGAAGTTCTGCACAAATATGCGCAAGAACTTCTTTACAGTGAGGTGACGGAGCACTGGAACAGGCTGCCCAGGGAGGTGGTGGAGTCTCCTTCTCTGGAGATGTTCAAGACCTGCCTGGATGCCGACCTGTGCGACCTGCTGTAGGGAACCTGTTTTGGCAGGGGGGTTGGACTCGATGATCTCTGGAGGTCCCTTCCAACCCCTACAATTCTGTGATTCTGTGATTTTTCCTAGTTTTCTTTAGATTTAGATCTTTGTGGATCTAATCAACTATACATAAAATCCATACATAACATCCATAGCATATCCATAGCATAAACATTCCAAGCTTCCTCCTAAAGAAAAATTTGTAGGGAAAGCTACTAAAATGCTTTGATTTGTTTTCTTTTTCTTTTTAGTTAATTAATTAATTATTTATTATTATTTTTAAGGAAAATACATGTCCACTTCAGTAATTATTTTTGTAGGATGATATAGCAACTGAAAATATACATATAACTTCCCTAATGCAGTTGGTTGGTGTACTTTTAATATTGCTTGATTGAATGATATTGTGGAATTCAAAAAGAAATATTTCTGTTTCTGTGCACACTGAAAAATATTTTGGAGTGATTCATCTCTTCAGTCTTTCTCCTGTTGATGCAGTTGTTCCAGGTCCTCCTGTTTTATTTTAAATTGTTTTATAAATGAAAAAATAGATCTGTGACTTCAACAGCACGCCTTTCTTCTTCGCTCACTCTCATCCTCTGAGAATTTAGTGATCTGAGCTTGACTACCCAGAGTGTGCAAGACAAAATAAGGTGCTCAGGTGAGGGTTCCTGTAAATCTTACTGTGTACCACTGCACTGAAATTCTATCAACAGGGGAAACAAAAAGGTATGAACAGTTATCAAATAATCATTCCTCTCAAGTTTTAACTAAAATTTGTTGATATCCTCATGCACCAAAGATAAATCGTCATGCTGAATTTCTGTGGTAAATCTTTCTCAACTTCAAGAAGAGAAAGCTTCAAGTTATATCTTGCATAGGTTAGGTGTGCTGGCACTGCACTTATTTGAACACAGCCTCATCTGTAAAGCTAAGAAAACTAAATATCAAACAAAAATGCAGACCAGCTTCGTGCAAATGATTATTCTCACTGTGCTGTAAACAGGAATGGAGAGAAGAAGATCTGAAAAAAAGAAGAAATATATTCCCAGTTACAACACAGAAAATGTATCACTAGTAATAAGTGGCTTTCTGAAATAGTTATGCCACTTAAATATTTATTCCTGGTGAAGCAGGGATAGAAGTACATGATCAATGAGTTTGGGCCTTTTTGTATAATCAGTGGTAAAATGAAAGCACACACACACGCTCACTTACTTTGTCTGGCACAGCTTCAGTCTTCTTATTCACCAGCTGCTAAGTCATTTTCATATCCGTAGCTGCTTCCTCTGAGTGAAAACACACCTGCTCTTCTCACATTGTTTCCATTTATTGTTGGCTTCCTGGAAGCAAAAGATTTAAAAGAATTTTGGCTTGTATTGGAGATCTGAATAATCACAGCAAGACTCAAAACTGCCACACTCTAAAAGTGATTATACGTTAATGTATCTGCATCAATTAACAATTTCCATCAGTATATTTACACTGAAGGCTTAGAATTACATTTTGCAATTGGCATTTGTGCTCACATTATTTTCTGCCTATGCCATTTGGAAATACACTTATTTGGCTAGGTTTTGACTGTTGCTACAGTGTTCGTATATACCTGCCAATGCTTTTAGATAGCATTGTAATTAGCTTATTGTGTATTAAATCACATGAAAGAACTGTGCACAGAACTGGGGGTTCATTCCCTGCAACAGTGACTAACAGCTCGGTTTTTTGATCACAGAAGGGAGAACACTCAGGTAAAGAGAATGCTATAGAAAGGCAGCTTTAATATGAGGAATAAAACCAAGAAAGATGGATGATAGTGACAGATTTCAGGTTAGTTTATAATAAGAAAATGAAGCACCAGAGACCTCCTTCCCAGCTTGGCTTGACTTTGCATACAGCCGAGATGACAGCTCTCTCTAAAGCCCGCTTTTAAGAAGATATGACTTACACTGGAGCTTGGAACTTACAGAAGTAATCTTAAATTTCTTCTCCAAATTCTTCAGAGACCATGGACCATTTTCCAGCCTACCTACTCCTACTCACATATCTGAGTGCACCAGTCACTATTCCGTTTCTGCCTGTTACCACTTACTGTGACAAACACAGTAACCCAATGGTTACTGTGCCAGCCTTGAAACTGGCAGCACAACTTCCAAATCCCGAGTGCTGATCATTTTCTAACAGAGATAGTCTTTTATAGAGACATTAATTCATCTTCACAAGGCTCTATAAATCTAGCTCTTCCTTGGCACGTAGTAGAGTAGTTAAAGACAGGAATCACAAAAGGAAATTAGGGTTTTGGTACCAGCTGCTACAGCCTCCAGTATGTAACTTCCTTCCTACACAGTGTATGGGGCTAACTGAAAAGCAATGCCTTAAGTAGAGCTGCTGTCTCTGTAGCTCTGAGTCCTTTCTGGTTGTGTCTCTTGAATATGAAAATTTGATTTTGCATGGAGTAGCTGAGGCAGACCGCAGAGACTGTAATTCTCCAGTCCCAAGGGGTTCAAGCCTCCATTCTAACAATGCTTGCATGCTTTATGGCATGATGTGCAGTAGGGTATTCCCACTTTGCTGCTTTTGACAACCAATTTTACTGACTGATTTTCTATTTTACCAGTGCCTAGAACCAGCCCTCTGAAGATACCATCCTTGCCAAAGGCAGAATCAGCTTTACCTAAACCATTCCTAACATATGTTTGCCTGTTTTGAAGATCTATATTGGTGATAAAGATTTCACAGCCTCCCAAGGGACCTTCTGTTCTTCCTTACAGATTTTTTTTCTAAACCTCTAATTATTCTTCAGTTGAACCACACTTTCCACAATGTACAATGAACAAACCGGACAATATGCTCCAGCTGAGACTTTCCACCATAGTTTCCAACAAATGTATGCTGACTGTCTTATACCCTTAAAACAGGACAAAAGCTTAAGCTATTATACAGACTTGTTCAATTATTTGTTCCAGTATTTTTCTCTGAATGGAAGTAAAGCAGAACACTATGTAATTCTCTGGTTTCTTCTGTTCCCCCTACTTAGAAATAAACATGATGTCTGCCTTTCTTTCTTTTAGAAGCTCATCTGTTCTCCACAAGTTCTCAAAGACAATTGCTACTGGCTCCAAAATGTATTTACTCTGTTATCTCTGAGAATCCTGAGAGGAATTTCCTCAAGCCCAGTTCATTTGAAAAGAGTCATCAAAATCATAATTCTAACCTGAATTCTTCTGTCGTTGTCACTGACACAAACTTTATCCTGCTGACTGAGGCTGACCCTTCTGCTGAAGAAAGTAAAGCAAGTATCAGCCTTTTCCATAGCACCTTTGATAGTTTTTTTTTCTTTCTCTTCAAAGAAGGAATCCAGAGCACTCTTTCATTTGTCTTTGTCTTAGTACAGAGATATTAACAGAATACAGTTTGTTTTTTTTCTAACCTCATAGTTTTATTCTTTTACATTCCCCAGTAATTTGACTATAGGAATATAAAGTAGAAACTTTGATGACTTAAAGATTGTTAAAAAGTACTTAGATGTTGCTGTATTTTATTTTTTTTTTAGCTTGTTGATATTTTTTAAGCACATTTCTGATTTTGTGATGTGGAATGATTTGTGTTATTTCCACAGTCTGTAAAGGAGATGCAAAATCTCTGGAGATCCTTGTTTCATTTATGCATTTATTTGTTCCAAAGTTTTCAGTGGTGTCTATATACTGCATTTAGGCTCATAAGTGTCTGTGTAGATATAGTTCTGACTGATCTGCCAGAAGTCACACTGCATGAACATTTGTGCTAGGGCTGGGTTTGAAGCACAGAAATGGCTTGCTCACATCAGTGGCTTCTGATTCCTGCCTAGTTTATGATCTGATTAAAGCAGGATTATTTGGTTATTATCTCAATTATGTAGATTTATTTTATGCTAGCAAATTGCCTTACTTACCAGTTCTTCTTTGTGTGCCCTTCGTTGTCCTTGTTTATTTCTACATTGTCTTTAAAAAAAAAAAAGAAAGAAAGAAAGAAAGAAAAAAAGTTTCAGTATGTATTTTTCCCATCTGGTTAGTCCAGCACTCTTCTTAATTAGTAAAATGCCATCCTGTCAGATTCTCTCCTGCCAGGGAGTCATTCAGCTACCAAATCACTTCTTCACCTCCATCATATATTTTAACATTTGAAAACAGCAAAGCTGTAAGATATCACATTTTCCCTTACAACAGGAAAAGCAAAACCAGCCACAGCAATGCTAATTAAGTGTAGCTTAGGATTAATTTGAATTTTAACCAGGCCTCATGAGACTTCAGAGAATGTCACAAAATATATAATAATGCTTCTTTTCAGTTAATATTCATTTACTTGAGAACAATAAAAAGCAACAGAAATAGGCACAACCTGTTCTGTACTCTTTCCCCACGTTTGTGTTCTGCCCAGATTGCTTTCCCAATGCATCATTCTGAAGGCCAGCCCTTCTCATGTCTAGGCAGTATCAGATGGGATCAAGTATCACTGTGCTTGCCTTCTCTGGACTTAAACTTCTTTTTTCATTATAAAGTCATTTGAAGAAAATATGTTGGCTATTTAATCATAAGCCTTATATCTGAGTTCATCAGTTTTGTTACAAAAGCATCATCACTTGCTTCTCTTCCATAATGCTAAATGGAATGCTGTGTATTTTAAAATTACTGTGTGATTCAGTTACTTCTGAAACAAATCTTCCCATATTGATAGACATATTTAAATCAGACAATGCCATAATGCTGATTATAGATATCAAAGCTATTAAGTGCTAAAAATAAGTGTTCTTAAAAAATAAAATAAAAAAAAAGGGAACAGTCTGGAGGAGAAATCTGAAGTACATCTGTATTAGGAATATATGTACTTGAATAGGAGAAAGCACAGGAAATAATGCAAAGTTATAAAACATTATGAATTTTTTTTTGTAGAATTTGCTAAAGAGAAATTTATTAGGAAAGCATTCTGTATATCCATATCATTTAATAGTGGCTATAGCTTTTTCTGCCTTTGCTTATATTTTTGTGACTACTATAGGATATATATGTATAAAAATTGGTTTATTTTAAATTCTGTAGGAATTCTATAAGTATTAAAAAAAGCAATTGTACCATCTGAGTATTTCTCTTAAAATTCTGACTTCTGCTGTATTCTGACTTCCTGCTGTCTGGCAGGTGTGCTCAGGCCAGTTAAAAAAAATAGATTAGAAGCAGCAAGGGTGAATTAATTTACTCAGAGAGTGTTCTGTGCATAGAACTCAGCTCCATGGGTGCCAACTGCTGCTGGAGATATCTCCAAATCAATGAGGGCATTCTTCTGCAAGAGAAGTAGAAGTAAGCAGAGAGAAGCAGGTTGCGGAGCACCAGGCAGCACCGGTTCTGCAGAGGTGACCGTTTCAAGGTGCGAGAAACTGGGCAAGCTCACTGTGTGGACATGGCAAGTTGTAGGTTTTCCCACTATTAGTCCCACGGAGGATAAAAGCAATTTAATTTTTTTATTCTGTGCTATAGCCCGTGAATTTTTTTTTTAATTTTAATTGAACAATATGAATTCTCTTTGAATCAATGTCCATAGTGTGCTGCCACGCTTAAATGTTATGCAGACATGTTACAAAATGTAATGGCAGTTCACTATGATGCTTATTTATACTTCAACCCCAGCTAAAGGAACTGAAGATGCCTGGGCACCATACTGGTCACTGAGCATAGCTTGCAACACTCTCAGTTCATCCATGTAAGGTATAAATATCTCAGCCAGCAGGCAGAGACCCTGCCCGTATTTCTGGGTATCCTGAAGCTCTCCCTGGAGTTCTTGCAAGGTTCTGGATCCATTCCAAGAAGTGGATATAGAAAAGCCAGTATTTCAGAACATGGAAACAACTCCTCCCTTTCTCTCAACTGGTCTTTATTAATCGCTGTCTCTTTGGACAGCATTTTGCTTCTCTAAGTGTTTGTCAGATTTGTGCCCCAGGCATGCATACTTGAGGAATACTGCTTTATTTGGATATTGAATAACATGATGCATCTCATTAGTAATAAGCTTTTTTTTTCTTTTTTTTTTTTTCTGACAGAACACCAGACTTATTGAAGATGACTGTTGAGTTCATTCAGTGTCTAAACAGGTCCTCACTGCAAATCCCAATCTACTTGAGCAGATGTATAATAAAATGCCATGGGCAATACTATATTATAGTGTTAGTAATAATGATAATAAACAGTGATATTGAATTTCTTGTCCTCTTTTATATTAAAAGAAATGAGAGCACCATGTCTCACATTGCAGGAAAAAATCAGTAGTTGACAAGAGGTTAAGACTGCTATACAGCACAGTGAAAGAGTTACAGAGAAATATCAGACACCATTTATTTCATCAGCAATAGCAGTGTTACGTTACATTATAAATACAGCTTTCACTTCTATTTATACATCTGGCAGCCAATGCCAATGCATAAAGCATCTTAGGAGTGGTTCTCCATACTGGGAACTTTTTTGCCAAAGAAGCTGAGGAGAGCTAGGTAAAGTTTTCTTTTGTCTCAGTCAGATGCTGCCCACCTTTCAGCAGGCATTGGAATTTCTGTTTATTCTTTCTCCCTCTGAATCTGTTCCATTCCTCTAGACCCTCTTGTCTTCATCCTATGCTACCTGCCTTATTTCTAAGTTTCCCAGTTTTTGCTCTTCCTTTGTCCACACTCCATCAATTTTCTCTAACTCATATAATCCTTTGTATTCTGCTTCTTACACTCCAGAGGATGAATTTGATTTTTCAACTAGCAACATGGGAGGGACTTCTCTTACTCCTGTTGTCAGCTTTGTGTTATTTCTAAAGAGTAACTGCTTAGGTAAAAAATTTGCCAGGATGCAGGCTTGCTTATGAATGTAAGAATTACAAAAAGCACTGATTTGTGGAAAACTAAGAGAAGCTCCTGGAAAACAGAAAGGACCACCTGGATTCTGCCTTGCATAGTGCTTTGTTTTTGTTTAAATCTGTATGTTCCAAAATGGCTGACTTGAAGGCAAATATCTCTCTCCATTCTTTGGATATCTGAAGGCTCTACAAACATCAACCTGATAGAAAGTGTAGTGAATATGCAGTGATTACGTTACCAGATTTGTTTATTTTGTCAGATTTACTTCTCTTTATCTCCATCCCTATTCCACTTTGATGTCTTAATGTTTCTGGCATTAAACTAACATAAAATTACCAAAACCAACAAACAAAGCGGCTTAGCTAAGACTGATTGAATGCTTCTGGGAAAACAAGAACTAACTTGAACTTAAAAAAAAATAATTTAAAAATATGGCACTTACCTGAAGCTTATCCAGCTCTTTTGGGATTTTTCCCATCTGTGCTGATGTGCTAATAGTTACCCTATTAGTTTTCTTTTTACTCTTGCTAAAGCTTGAAGATGAATGTACATATATTGCAAGTTAGCATATCTCAGCTACCAGTAAAAAATTTGAAATGCTGTCAAATACTAAAGGTGTTTTGTGAAATCTATTAAAAATTCTGCCCTCTTATGACCTTGATTTTCATATATTTTATATGTGCTTATAATAGAACAGCATGATTCATTAAACACATAACTTGACATTTGGGTTTTCCGTATGTTTTTGAAAGTCTAAAATGAAAGTGATCCTACCTCAACAGTTTTTTTTATAGTGTACTTTGAACAGAACATTACAGATTTGATTGCTCCTTGATTGCTCACAAAATTTCACGTTTGCAGAATCATAGAATCATAGAAAGGTTTGGATTGGAAGGGATCTTCAAGATCATCTAGTTCCAACCCCCTGCTATAGGCAGGGACACCTCCCTCCAGACCAGGTTGCTCAAGGGCCCATCCAGCAACCCAGCTGCTGAACAACTCTCTTTGGTAATCTACCAAAGTGGATTTCAACACCTTGTGTCATGCATTGAGGCAAAAGTGAATTTCCAAATGAAATCCAGAATTACTTAATGGTAAGTAATAATAAGCCCTGTAAGTTGTGTCTCTGGAAATTATTCTCAAATTAATGATCAATACAGTTTTGTAACTTCCATTGTTTTTCTTCTATTCTTAATTTCATAGGTCAATCCCTTCCCATTCACAATCTCATAACTTTCTTTTGGCAGTTCAAGCAACAAAAGAAAGTGTACAGTTGGTGTAAGTGTGGGTATCTATCAAGAAAGAATATCAAGATTGGAATTAGGAGGGTCAAATCTTAACTAGCACTGAAACTGAAAGAGATGTGAACAGAAAAATGAAGCAGAACAAAACAAAAAAACCACCTAAATAATGTGGGTACATTGGCAACATGAGGAAGATCTTGGAAAATGCTGCCCCTTGGTGAATGAAGCTGGTGATGCAATAATAAATGATGTGGAAAAAGAATGAGTGCTGAAAGCAATGGTGTCCTTATTTCAGTCTTTAGTAGTAAAGCTGTCTCACAGTTCTTGTCTCTACTTCTAGAAATAAAGTTTGGGGGATAAAATTACCAAGCATACTGAGTACTGAGTCAGAATTAGCTAGAGCAAACTGGATGCATGTATGTCCTTAGGACAGGTGGGATTCATCCAATAGTGTTAGAGGAGCTGGTGTCAGTGTAAGGCCTCTCTTTAGCTTAAAAGTTTACATAAAGTGCCTGATGATTAGTAAGAAGAAAAAGATTATGTCCATATTCCGAAATGGCAAGCAGTGGAAAGTGGTGAATTACAGACTTGTGGTCCTATTGAAAGTACAGGAACAAGTGTTTATAAACATGTCATTTCTGGAGAGATAGGATGATTTATTCTAAAGTATAGATTTTCATAAGTTTTTATTATTACCTTCACACAAATAGGTGTATGCACTTTATTTTCTTCCTGTGCTGATTGACTGCCACACTGAGTCTTTTTCATGGAACACTGATAGCCAGTTGCTGCAAACTGAGGACTATCATATAAGCATCAGTTGGTTATAGCTTGCCCTTGGAACTATTGATTCAACACCTAGCATTGCTCATTTGCATGGTCCAGAATAAAGACAAACAAATTCCCCTTTAGTCAACTCTTGTGAGGCCCCATCTGCAGTACTGCATCCAGGCTTGAGTCCCCCAGTACAGGAAGGACATGGAGCTCTTGGATCAGAGGGTCTAGAGGAGGGCCACTAAGATGATCAGAGGGCTGAAGCACTTCTCCTGTGAGGAAAGGTTGAGGAAACTGGGCTTGTTTAGCTTGGAGAAGAGAAGGCTCCAGGAGACCTCATGGTGGCCTTCCAGTACTTGAAGGGAGCATATAAACAGGAGGGGGAACATCTGTTTATGAGGGTGGACAGTGATAGGACAAAGGGGAATGGTTTTAAACTGAGACAGGAGAGGTTTAGGTCAGATATTAGGAGGAAGTTTTTCACACAGAGGGTGGTGACACGCTGCAAAGGTTACCCAAGGAGGCTGTAGATGCCTGTATGGGAACTGCTGAGTCACGGCCTGAACCTCTGATCACCTGAGACGAGCCATGAGTCAGCCAGAGGAGCACAGGTGAAGGCAATTCACCTGTGCTGCTGGAAGGGGAGGAGCCAGGCTGCACTCCTCCTAGACCTATTTAAGAGCTGGCTGCCAGTGGGAAAGGTTTCTCTTCTGGAGATCCCTTCTTTTAGTGCTTTCTGCAGGTAAGCCTTCCATTTATTCTCATTATCCTAGTCTATTTTGTCTAACTCTCTTGTGATTATTACATCTTAATATACATTGATTATACGATGCCCCATCCCTGGAGGCATTCAAGGCTAGGCTGGATGTGGCTCTGGGCAGCCTGGTCTGGTGGTTGGTGACCCTGCACACAGCAGGAGGGTTGAAACTAGATGATCATTTCAATGCAGACCATTGCATGATTCTATGATTCTATGAAATTCATTTTGTAATTTGGCTTGGTATTTACAAAGCACAGTTAGCAAGGAGAGTAAATAGGTTCTATTTCAGTTAAAAAAAGAATAATCCTTTTTTTCTCTTCTTTAGAGGTGCTAAACATTACTTACTTTTCTCCTTCCCTGCATTCCTTTTTTACCAGCCTCTGACTGCTACAGCAGCATCTTCCCCAAAGCACATAGTTCCCTACAGTTTACGTAGAAGTTCTCTATTCCAGCTACTCTTGTAATTTAATAAGCAAATGTTGACTGGTACAGTCTCTGCTTTAACATGGCTTGATGCCACTGCTCTCTGTGTTTATATCCAGTGTTCAAATACTGATGAAGGTAAACTCTTCTTCTGGGCATGTGGTGAAAGAAAGATCTGCAGTTTAATCATAGGGAAATCAAACCATTCTGAACATTCTGGTCACTGATTCTCATTGACTATTTGGCTCTCTCAAAAACTGACAGTTTCCCTATCATCACTATCATCTGACTTTCACCCGTGTTTCTAGCAGGGAAACCATGCAGATAACTTTCTAATCTGCTCAGGCATTTTCCTGCACTGGTGAAATCTACTAAAAAAACTCCTGATGAAAACAGTGCTGCATGAAACTGTCCAAGTTAGAATGACTGACTTTACAGGATAGGAAACTTCCCTGCGATGTGAATTTCTTACTGCCTAATTAAGGTGCTTTTGAAAACATTCCCTTGATGTTCATCAAGACTCAGAGTCATCTGCTGAATATATCTTTAAAGAGAATTCTAAACATCAAGTTGTAATTTCTGCACAATCCTTCAATTCATCAGTTTTTATTTTGACGTTAGAGAACCTTTTTCTTATTGCAAATACATTTGTATGCAAGTTATGATGCAGTCTCTTACTGATTATTTGTGACATACGCTTGGATACTGCTATTATATATGCACTCATATCTGAAGCCAAATCAATTATTTAGAAGTTACAGGACATGTGACATTAACTGAGATATGAAATAGTCCATTTGTATTAAAGTGTTCTATGCAGTGATTTTTTAGTAGTTGTTATTTATAAGGCTAAGCTAAACATAAAGAAAGGGTACTTAATTTAGGAAGTTGTGAGCAATACACATATATATTTCTTCTAAAAGAGAAAAACATGCAGATCACAAAGCATATGGTTGTCTCTCCTCATCTGTCATTCACTAGATTCTGCCAGTGATGTTAAAACTTTGTATATTTTTTTTTCCCCAGTTTCAATTAATAAGACATTTTGTACCTTTGAATAAGCATGAAGGGTGTTTTGTAGCTACATCTGGATCTTCTATCTTAGTGTACTCTGACCTATCAATATTCCTGAGAGGGGCCACCTCTTTTTGTGTTTGAAATTGTATTGCTCTCATGGATCTTACCCTCTGGAGCTTTTGTTCAGAGCAATACCTGTTTTTGGATGAAAAATGAGTATTAGGAAAGTAGAGCTTCCCTTCAATATGATTGCTACAACTGGAAGTAGAAAAAAAACATACACTGTGCTCAATGTAATGACAACCTCTGGATAACTGGTTATTTATTGACCACAAGACTGAAAGTTTGTTGGGAAGGATAAAGGGAGCTGACAGGTTTGAGTTCAGTAAATATGGCCAACAGAGTTCTGCTGTTCAAAGTCCGTTACTGTATTGTATCATCACGGATTAATATAGAAATACTAATGCTATCTTTGTTTTCCTTTATCTGTTTTTCCCCCGTGATCTAATGCTGTGGTTTAGGTTCAGTGAATATTTGAAATGTTATTAGCATCCCACAGGTATTTTTTAAGTACAAGTAAACAGAAGATGGATGGTTATAGTGCAAAATCAGATGTTGTATGGATGTATGATGAGAGGAACTTCTGTAGGAAGATGTGTGATAGAAATGACCTATAATCCAAACCTATTTGCACAAAGGCAATAATTTATAGAGAAAGGCTCAATTTTAGATGATGAGTTTTGGGTTGTTTCAAATGTAATAAATAGAAATATCTCTGCAATGGCATGCTGCAGCTTAAGATGTCACGTGGTAGCCTCCTGTGAGAGAGGAAGAAAATGTCATAACTATCCCACAGCATTCAGTTGTGGTAACTCACTAAGGAATGTTTCTCGAATATTCAGTGAGGGTTAAGAATGTTCAGAAGAAGCTGGATGACCAGAAGTATTGCCAGAAACTGAGGAGTTCTGATTCCTAACACTTTTTGCAAAATCCTTTACAGGCACTTAGGCATTAAGGATTTTAAATTCCAGCAAGTTTTTGCTAGTTCTTACTACAGCTTTTTTTTCTGATTTTTTCAATGCCAACTATCCATAAAATTACTTAGAAGCCTGTTACTAATTCTAGAACTGGCCTAATAGAATTAATAGTACTAATGCATTTTCGTTGTTCTATTACTGCTGAAATCTGTGTACGGTGTTTTCCAGGCATAAAATTATAAACCTTTGTATTCTTTGGGACTCTACTGCTATCATTTGTTCTATCAGATATAAAATTCTCAGTCACTTTTCCAGTTCAGAAACTCTTAAGTTTCAGAATGGTAGATGGGCGTTTCTTAAGCCTTAATATGAGAAGTAATAAACAGTAAGTACAACACATGCTGACAGGTTGCTTTTTTTTTTTTTTTTTTTTAAGAAATGACAGTTGAAATATTTAACAGGATTTGTTCATCTGCATCTCCACAGGTCACAGATGCCATTGCCTTTTTTGTTATTATCATTTTTTTCAATATGGTTATCAGAACTGCTTTTTTGTCCATTTGTTCTGTATTCATGTGTTTGAAACACTTTTAATATCTCTCAAAGTCTACTGCAATCATTTAAAACACTTATATCGAAAACATTCTCCTTCATGTTTAAAAAAATAGAAATAAAGTATTACATTAAATAAATAAAGCTTAATTAAATAAAGGCAGCTTATGCAGTCTTATGCCTTTCCTCTTTGTAATTCTTATGCCTTTCCTCTTTGTAATTCTTATGCCTTTCTTCTTTGTAATTCTGTTCTGACTTCACAGTTATCCTCTGCCCTTCAGATTTCAGAGGCATACGGGCTGGAAATGAAGAATGGAAATGATCATGCCAACCCTCAGATTTTGTCCCATTGGGGTGGGGATCTTAACCAAACAAAACTAGCCAAAAGGGTAAGATACAGTGAAGAAAAAGGATGCATATCTGTAGCCTTATACTAATCTCAGAACAGTTTAAACTGGAAGAAGCCTCTGGAGATCTTTTAGCCCAACCATGCACTCAGAGATGGGTCAACTTCAAAGTTAAATCAGATTCCTGAGGACCTCATCCTGCTGAGTTTCCAGAAAAAGGAAATTCTGTGATTCTTTCTGGGCAGCTTGTTCCAGTTCTAAATGAGTTCTCCTCACCTACCAGCTGTTCCCTTGCTAATGCAGCCTTCATTGCCACAAGTTGCTCACAGAGATGGCAAGTCTTTTTCTACACATGTTCTACCTAACCTGCTGGTCTGCTATTCTTCTCCTCTATTCCAAATTCTACCATTATTTCTCCATAATATGTTCTTTTTAAAAAAATTATTATCCTTGTAAGGGGTTTTCTGCAGTTTTGTAAATACAAACACCACATATGTGCTCTCTCTGTTACAAAACTTTCAGTTCTGTCAGTGGGGTTGTGAAGGACTGCAAGACCCATGAATTTTATTTTTCCATGGCGAGCCCTCCAAAAGCAGCTGATCCAGAGCAGTTCAGCTACCTTCCTGCTCCCTGAGGAGGAAATGGGAGCCTCCAAGTTCTCATGAAAAAAATATATAGAAGTTCAGCAGGCATAAAATTTATTTTTAATTTGGGATATAAGATCTAATTCATTAGATTCTAGAAATAATCTGTGGCTTCCTTTCTCACAATCTTTCTTGTATATATTTTGTGTAAGTAACTTCTGAAAGCGTTTTGGAAATTAACCTACATAGGGAATATAATAGCATACTACTAAACCATTCAGAATAGATTTACTTATAGATAGTCAAATAGGCACAATGAAAACCTTATAGGAATAAGAAAGTTCAATGCTGCAGTAGTAGAAAAGGAGCAGAAAGGCTATTGAACTAATTGTAGAATAAGTTATTAAAAGAACTGCTATGGTGACAGATGGAAATAAACACTGCTGCATGAATAATAATCATGTTTTTCCCTAACCAAAGATCAACTCTAGACATTCTGTCTGAATTAATTTTCCTTTAAATTAAGAGAAAAATAAGCTGAAAACAAAAGAATTAATGAAAACCTTACATATGTTCCTTCGTAATACATTGTATTATGTTTCCCTCAAAAATGAAAATTGCCTTTATATATGAAACATTTAGAAAGCTACATGTATGTGACACAAAAACAAGAGAGAAATAATATACATCGTTTTATCAGTAAGAATCCTAACTAAAATTGCAGCAAAAAAGAATCCTTAAACAACATATTAAAAAAAGCTTGTCCAAATGTGGGTTATTCACAAGAAATTAATCCCAAGAAACAGAAGTGTGTTCCATATAGAGATTATGATCATTTAAAATAGAAGCCTACAGTGATACCTTTATGTGTACCAGTGCTCCCAGTACACAATCTGTATAAAAACTTGGCCCTGATTTATTCTTTTTCTCTCTGCAGAAGAGGAATTATGATTTTCAGAGCAGCTAGCGTGTGCTGTCATAACGGAAAGGGGAGCAGAAGTAGTAGTAATCCTATGAATAAATTCAGGGAGCAAATCTGTACTTTGTACATGGGTGTAATTCACATTGCCTCTGAAAAGAGTTCTGCAGAAGTGATGAGTACAAGATTAGTTGGGTGGTTCTTCAAATCTCTGTGTCAGCCCTTCTGTTTTTCAGCTGCCATGCTTTATGTGTTGCTTATTGTAGGCTCTTATGCTGTAACCTTTTCTGGGTTGGAACGTTTTCATGTTGCATTTTGTGAAGCACTAAGCATATTCTTTGGCCTAAATAAATAATGAGTTCTAAAATAGAAACATATCCCTCAGACTCCAACCATCAGAGACACGCACCAATCTTGTTTGCATTACTACATGGTTCAATGCTGATTTGTTGTATTGTTATGTCTTAAAACCTGTGAGGTTAAACACCTGAAACTATTTTAGTGTCTGATTCAAGCAAAGTTAGTCCTGTTGTGAAAAGCAGGTATTTCATGTATGCTGAGGTCTGAAACAATTCTGGGTGTTTGCTAAGTAATTAGCGTGCTTTTTCCTAAGTGTAGCATATGGCAGGCAAACTTGTAAACATTACCCTAAGATACCCTTTTTATTGCCGAGTTCTGAACTGTAATTCTATATACATATAATATTTTAATAATAGCTATTACAATGGCATTGATATTTTAACATTACCTGGGACAGTGACAAGAGTTTGAATTTGCTTAGAAAAATTGTCATGAATGTTCAGCTGCACCTTTCAAAGCCGTACCAGCTTTGATTGTGCCTTCAGCCACGTTTAAATCAGACAAAGGATTTTTCTGGAAGCACAACCCATACCAGAGCTTCCCCAGTCAGACTGCCTCAGGATGGGGATCTCACATGGCTTCACTTCCAGTTGCAGAACAGAGAGTGAAGATCTCTTCAGAAGCACGACTGAAGAGGTCATGTATGAGGAATGAAAGTGGGAACTGAAACCAGAGTGTGTAACTGACCCTCAAGAGAGATTTAGCACTGTGCTGCCTGCCCTCTGCCTGGGCGCTAAACTGAGTGAATAAGGTATTGAATGGGTATAAGTTGCTTATTCATTTTGCGCAGCTTTTCTGCTTCAGTACAAGGCTAATGCACGAAGCAGGCTGGAAGTCTCAGGCTGCTTTTCTGCACTGCAAGATACAATACTGACGTTGTTACTCTGTAGCTCTTACTCAGTGGGCTTTCCTGAAGAAGAGAGCAAACTGTTTTCAAGGAGATTCAGCTTGGTAGTCCAGCAGTTTTGTGGGTGATATTAATAGATAGAAGTGCTGGACATGTGATTTACAGAAACCAAAGACTTAAATAGTCATACTGGCAACACAGGCTTCTGATAAATAAGCCTCTGCTTTGCTTTTCTTTACTTTGCCTTTTTTTCTTCCATATATTGGAAGTTGTCATTACTGTCCAGCACTAGAATTAACATCCCATGTGATCCTGTAAAAATATTTTTTTCTTCCTCCTGTTCCCCTTCTCCCTCTTTTCCTTTGCCTGATGCTTCCTGCTTAAGATCTCAATTTAATTTAAGTAGATAATTAATCAGTACCAGATAATTCTTCCTGCCTGTTCTGCAATGCTCTTTGTTTACAACATGCACAAATGATGAATAATGCCACCATCTTTCAGTGAGTAGCAGACTTCTATTTTGTATACTTACTACAAATCAACATTTATCCAGATTTCATTTTAAAATGAAACATATACTTCTGTGTATCTACTATACAAAGTAAAAAGGGAAAACTCCTGCACCTGTGGTAACTGTAGAACATAAAATGTTCTGGCTTGGCTCCAGACACTGTGAGCACTTCCTTGACTACAGAGGGGAGATCAGTTTTCTTCTGAAGAATGGATTTCCCTCCACAGGGAAAAATCCAAAATTATAATCTCCCATCAAACTGTAACTTAAGTAACGCATGCATTTTCGAGATAGTTGGGATGATATAATAGGAAAAGTTTGAGCTGTAAGTAATAAATCAGTTCTGGGGGGTTGTTTTGTTTATTTTCTATGTCTATGAGAGGAAACTTGAGAGATGAAAGAAGCCAGCTGATCGCATCGGCTTGGTGACCACTGAGATAAGATCCCTTGACATCATACAAAAATTCTTGACACCCACTTAGTTCCACATTTCTGCAATGCATTAAGCATCCTGTTGCTGCTTTCTGCATAATATAAATTACATGTCCACAAAGGCACCATGACTTGAATGATCTATTTGTAATTAAAGTATAATTATAATGCATTTTCCTCACCTCCCACATATTTATTTTTACCACTTTTCTTGTTCTGACTCATAGAAGACATGGAGGGAAGTGCTGAGGCCCCATCTATTGAGCAGTACCTCTGAAAACTACAGTAGTCCCACTTAAGAAGAGTTGCTTAAGAATCTGTGTCCTGAGGACCCACTGCAGTTCTCCCTTCTTCCAGAGAAATACTCTAACCCTTAGTCAGGTCCTTGTTTATGTATTTCTTTACTGGCTCCCAGAAACTTGCAGTAGGCTCAAGTCTTCCCCAAAACCTTCTGGTATACAGTCTATTTCTAGCTACTTATAACTGTTAGTGATGTAACAAGCATCTTCCTCATTGTGGATTTTCGTAACTACTGGAAAAAAATCCCAAACAGCAGTCATTTCTTAGAATTAAACAAGAGAAAAAGTGTATCATTTTCTCCTAAACTGAGTGGAATCTTTTTTTGAGAGGCTAAAATGAGCCGTGAATCGAGGCAAGGATTAATAATTTGACTGTCTGTAGATTTTTTGACTTAGATATGCTTTTGTCAGTCCTATGAACTCTGGTTTAGTCGTGAGCCCTCAAAATATTCTGGCGGGCTCTAACTCTTTGAAAATGACTTAATCTAGAAATGAGTTTGTCTAATTCAGAAATCAATTAAATAGGTACTGATTCTGGCATCATATCTCTTTGTGACTTCCAGACACCCAACCTTGAGAAATGTCTGTTTATGTTTGAAGTCAGCATGCTCTGGACTGAGTGGGCACTCTTTCTCCTGACTTTACCCAGCTTCTTCTTCAGATGTACTTGGTTCAAATGTGACAAATGCTATCCTCATGAAAAATAGAGGAGAAATCATTAGATGAAAAATTTACTGAAAAAGGAAACAACAGCTGGAGTAAGTGAGAGAAAAAATTGACTAAGAAAGGTAATATGATGAGATTAGAAGAAAAGGAAATAGATATTGGTCTAAGTCTATATGAAGTGTTGAACCTTTGGAGAAGTTTACAGCTTATTGATATGAAGTAGAAATTGATTTCTTTTCATGATTTTTAGTATCATTTGTTACTTTAAATTTTTGACATCATTGAAGCTGAAGTATAGAGCTTGCTTCTCTTTGTCAAGGGGATACGATTAAAAAGCTATTTCAATACGCAGAATTTAAATCCCAATTAGTAGTGGACACCTAACTTGCATATGTTAAATGTACACTTTTAAAGTGAAAGATTTTAAATTTTATGTTATTTCCTTATATCTGCCAGGACTTCACGTTCCATGTGCTTTCCTCTTTAAAAAAATGTCCAGTGAGCTGCAAAGGAAACTACAATCAGGCTTGCATATATTACTGCTCTAGAATCAAAACCCCTTGAGAGCTTGTTTTGTGTTTTATCTTCCCCAAAGACTTGTTAGCAGAGAACTGGTGAAATGTTGATATCACAGGAGAATGACATTGGAACAATTACATGAAGGAATTTTAGTTGCAGTGTTTACAGCTTTTGGGCAGAGGGAGAGGATGTCACCAGAATACTGGAGGGAGTAAGAAAATTTGTAAGGGAAATCAAAGATCAGGGAGCAAGAACATAAGGATTTTTAATCTCAACTTTTTGCCTTTGGCACACAAAATAGAAAAACAGAACAAGATGGTTCATACAGGTTTAAAAGCAGATTAATGTTAAAGAACACAGCTTTCTGTTCTTGTTTTATTTATTGACATCCTTCTAAGTGCTCTGACCAGAGTCATCCTGTGTCTTAAAATCATGTTTTAGCAGAGAAATATAAATATGCCCAGCATCTAATCTTCCAAAGCAATATGAGCGATATAGCCATAGCGTTTCAGTATTTTAAAACTTGCTTCAACCTGAGATGGTTTCGAGAGGACATAGACAAGAGCCTCTCGCTTAACTCCCTTTAATTCTAAGGTCCGGTTGCTTGGCTTTATTCAATGTTAAGCCCCCAAAGCAAAGAGACTTTACTACACGGGCTAAAAAAAGCCCCTCTCTTCCTTCTCCAACAAGCTGACCTGAATTCTGAATAGCTGTACTTTATGCCCCTGGAATTAAACAAAAATAACTGCAATTAATATCTCTCCTGCCATATGCTGTCTTTCAGTAGAATATTTTATTATTACCTTGTTTAAAAATAGGTTTTTCAATTAATGGTCTTTTAGCAAATAAAAACACTTTATGGCTGGCGTGAGGTGCATAAGCAAATGTAAGAAGACCAGTTGCATTCAACTTTAAGACTTAGTAACTCAGATAATTATGCAGAACTAATTAATTCAAAATCTGTTTATCAACAATAGAGTGTAGCTCCAGCATTTCATCCCAGAGGCATTAACAAAGGCTTATCACCTGCTTTTGTGTTGCATTTTTGTCTCAAAGGCAAATCAATTGACAAAGGATGTAAAAAATGCCATTCCCATAACTAACACTTTATAGAACTTGCAGGAACTTTTAATAGCTGCTACCAATTAATTTCCCTGGCTTAAATTAAAATAATTTCTAAATGGAAATGAGATGTGCTAAAAACATCAACGCATTCACTACTAATATATGTGCTCTGTGAAAAGGAAATTTGAAATACAAAGAAATATTTAAAAAATTCAAATAATTGCTTAAGCATTAGGCTGTTATTCCTGTCAAAATATTCACTGTGCAGAACTTGTGCAGCACTATACATGCTTTAAACCTTTCTGTTGAAGAACTATGTTGATGCTATTATTTTTATTACTCTGTCTTTTTTGCTGCACATTCTGCTCTTTCTTTTCCTCATGTTGTTCTTTGAGCTGCAGTTTTTCATTCCCTATTACCTGTACCGCAATAGAAATGTTAACTAACAACAGTAGATGTATACAAAGTGCCTGTCATGGGTGGTTTTCACATTTTTCTGCAGGTTTATCATGTAATCTAGCATGTGAGTAGCTTAGTGTCTGCTTGAGTGTTCAGTGTGAGGTGTCAAACATTCATCTAAGATAAGGTAGTTCTGCACTTGAGAGGTTTGTATTTATTTTCCATCAATATACATAAAGCATTATTATATGAAACAGATACACGAATCTCTACTTTAATGATCTATCCTGCAGAATATCAAGGGCAGCTGACTTCAGCGCTTTTGTGGAGTCTCCTCACAGAATCCTGTTTCCAGTGTCTTTCTAAATACTGAGTTCAAACTGAATCAGTAGCCATAGCTACATAATTACAACAATCGCATATGGAATCTGTAGATCAAATCCTATTCCTGATGAAATTTGTTACATAAAGTGCTTTTAGCATGACTCAGATACCCACATCATCCTACAGATAATCGTATGTGCATTCATGCATGTGCACAATTAGCCACGTGCATAAACTTTGACAAGATTAGAGCCACTGTCACAGCTATTGTGCTCATGATTATTTTCTTATCAATCCTTTCATTGTTTTTTGCATCAGTAGGTAATTTCTTGCTAATAATTCATGCACTTCATTGGAATTGACTTCCTTTCTAGAGAGATCAGTGACATACATTAACATAATTCTGTGTTGAGGTACGTTGCTATTAATATTGCCAGCTCATATTTAAACAAGGTTTTGGAGTAAAATATAACTGTTTCCTCAATATATTTTAGTTTGGTGTGATTTGGGCTGATAACAGGTAAGAAAGACCAGTTCAAGGAGAAGGAAATACAGATGGTCTGGATTTTACTGCAGGTGTCAGACACATTCCCTTTTGCAGATCAGCTACATTTACTTAAGTATTAGCCACAGCTTGAAAATCTGTGGAACAAAGATTAGGAGGAATCGTGGTCTGTGCTCAGTGTGGTAAAGTAAACAATTAATTCAGCAACAATGAAATTAGATACACCCCAAAATACTCTCTGTATTGCCTGCTCACAAGAAGCTATAGGTAGGGCAAAGAGAAGAGACAGTCAAGGGTTAAATTATGAAATTTTGCAATTTATTTCTTATCATTTATGAGATTGTTAAATGTCAGAAAGTAGATTTTTTTTTTTTACTATCAGTATAAAACTGAACATACTGTGAGACATAAGGTAGCAGGTGTCTTGGCTCTAAACTATCAAGTCTGTGGGCATTCTGTTATAACAGGTGCTCCAAAAATTTGAACAGATTTTAACAAGAGCTGTATGGGCTTTTTAATTAGCCTGGTTACTCAGCATGTGGAGAAAGCACTAGGTATGTGCTTAAAACATCATTGTGTCTTGCAAACAAATGTTTCACATACTTACAGTCATTCTTCTTGGTTATCTTAGAATTCCTTTCTATTTGATGCTAGGGTTTGACCCTTCTATTCATTTCTCTTATCTATTCTACCTGAAAAGAATCATCATACTAAAAAAATAGTTGCATGTTGTAGAATCTCCTGTTGAGTAGACAGCATTTAATAATTTGGATTTACCTGATATTTAGCTGTCGTTTTACTTGGCATCATAAAACTACAACAAGCCGTGCACCACAGAAATTCTCTGCTCAGAGTACAAAGTGTCTTTTCTTCACATTCAGTTATATTTTTTTCCACTATTGCATATCATCAGATTTTTGTCTATTAAAGATGAAGCAATAAACTAAATAAAAAATCATTAAAATAATTAATAATGTTTTAATGCTATAGAAATTAATGTAAGTTTAGGACTATCTTGCATGATATGAAAATAATGCCACATAAATCCATTTTTTATAATGTTGATTTGAAAAGAATAAGCCGAAGAAATCACTTTACACGGGGGGTGGGGGTGGGAGTAGGAACAAAGTGGTGGCATGTATGAATTTTTTTGCAAAATATCCTGGGTGAAATTTCAGATTTATTAGTTTATTTTTACATCAAAACGATTTTACTAATTCATTACTCTGTCATGCTCTGACAGGAATATCTTCTGCCTGTATTCGCCTAGAAATCTTTGCATCTATAATGATTTTGTTGCTATAAAGTTTAATATTGCACATCTTAAATTACAGAAATCAATTTTTTTAGCTCAGTAGAGATTGTTGAGATATTATGTGGAGGATTTCACACTTGAAAAAATTCCTGTCAAAATATCTTTTATCTTTTGGTGTAGGATTAAAAATACCAAGACACATTCTGATCCATATAAAATACATACTTTAAAAAGTGGGCTCAATGTTAAAAATGCTTATATCTGCTTTTGCTTTTTTTTTTTCATTTTTACATGAATTCATTTCAGAAATGTACATTTCATTCTTTTCCTTGTAAATTCAGCCTCTTTCCTTACTTTATTTTTTCACAAAGACGTGCTCAGCAGTAAGAAACACAAGAATAGTCTGTGATCACTATCTGCCTAAAATAAAATTAATTACCATGCTTACTATATGTATATATATAAAATTTGGAAATTCTAGCCGTCTTATTTGCCTAATGGGTGCATTGTGACACGGTGAAGTGAAGGCAGCACCATAAATGTTAGCTAGCAGAGGTGACAACAGTGATGAAAAAAACAGCAGAGCAGGCGTTAGTGTGTCAGCCACCCCAAATCCCCATCAATCTTGTAACCTGTTTTCTGAAGGATTGAAGGATTCTTGCCACTGCATTTTTGTTAGGTAACACCAACAGTGAAGTAGATTACACTCACGCATATTACCACTGCAGCCGAGTCTGTGGCTTGAACATTAGTTGCCTTGGCATAAATGCTGGCTCGTTCTCTGACCCCACCAATTCACACCGCTTGCTCCTGTACCTGCAGTGTTTCTTAGCTGTACCAATGCAATCGTTTATAAGCCAAATTTGCTTCTATTGGGTCTGCTAAGCCAATATTGTGGCAGAATATTGTTATATTGTATTGTCAAATGATCGTCTCATTTTACTGTGAAAATATGACCTACGTACGAATTAAGTCTGCTGTAGTCAGTAGCAAAGCTGAAGACAATGAAATGGACTCTGAAATGACACATACAGAAAATA
Source organism: Tympanuchus pallidicinctus (assembly GCF_026119805.1). Taxonomy (NCBI): domain Eukaryota; kingdom Metazoa; phylum Chordata; class Aves; order Galliformes; family Phasianidae; genus Tympanuchus; species Tympanuchus pallidicinctus. Next base: position 15,654,532 of record NW_026294669.1, on the reverse strand, counting down.
GGGCTCTGTCAAGGAGACTTTGAAGTGATAATAACTTTGAAATTGTAGTCTTCCTCTTTATTGCCAGAATCTTCATTTTAATCTTTGGAGTGATAGAGAATAGTGATCACTTCAGCACAGTTTTTTTGATTCATCATCATGTTGCATTATCTGAATAATCATGAAAATTGAAAACAGAAGTATCTCCTGCCAGAGAATGATTTGTATTAATAAGGTGCTATGTAGGAAGGTCTGTAATGAGATTCAGGTAGTAGTAGTTGAAAAATGGAGTTGCAGCAATCTATTTCTAAAATAGGGGTAGTTCATTAATGATCAGAACAAGAACATGGCATTCTTCTTAGATGCACGGTTATAAACAAGAAGCCTATTTCTCAAAACTCAGCCATGTCTTAATGCAATTCTTGTTTTCTTGCAAATTTGGAAGCTCACATTGGTTTGATTGGATGTTGCATTAGGACAGAGGCAAGTACAAGTGGCAGGATAATTATTGTTCTATGTTTCTAGTTGTTAAGATTGGTGTTGTGTGGTACAGATAGTTGTACTAGGTTTAAATACACAGATTAAATACATGGAATTGATCTTGCAGGATGCTTCAAGAGCAGACCTAAGGATTTCATATAAAATACAGTTTGCAAAAGGCTTCAGATTTTTAAAGTTTGTCTGTGGAATAGCTGTGGACAGATAGAATTTTGTAATGCAAAGTAGGAAGCTGTGTGTTCCATCTAGGTAACTAGAAATCTAGCTACTCTTTTTGCTAGTATAAATTCTGTGTATGGAAATTCCATTAATCAATGTTGAAAGTATTACAGCTGTAAAACAGGTAGGGTGTTAAGGTCAAGTCCTGAAGATAGTTAGATTTCTTAGTGTCATTAATGGTTACATCAGTTTATGTAAGCATAGGAGTCAGTATGTGGTTGAACTGTAGAGTTCATATGAACGTTTGCAGGATTAAAATCTTGAACCTCTTGAAAATGTCACTAGCAATTATCTAGGTAAAAAATGTACCATTTTTAAAGCAAAGTTAATACTTCCATAGACCACTTGAAGATACATTAAATGATATGCTCAATAATCATCACTGTTTATTTCCAACTGAATTTCTCCATCCCAATAGCTGCTTTTGTGTAGACATACAGAACATAGACTCTCTAAAATGTGCCCAAATTTTGAAAATTTCAGCCTGGCAAAAACTTGCAAGTAAAAAGTTTCAATTATGAATAGTAGAGAAAGCAGTAATTACAGTTTATTATTAATATGTTTTTAACATTTACTTTGGCAGCTCTGATTATCTTTTATTGTACAATGAGGTCAATTAGGATTCAGCAGATCTCGGAGTCAGTTGACAATGATGTTTATAATTAGATAGAGGAAAGAGGAAAGGTTGGTGGTTTTTTCTCTTCCTCATTAGGGCTGTCTGACTGAGCCAATTTTATTGCTATCTTAAAGGCAGTTAAAAAGGTCTTGTGACTGTTTCCTAAATGAATTGTTCTGCAAAATGCTGCTGTCTTTTTAACGATACCCAATCATTAGTATGGATAAACAGTTCCTATTAACATTTAAATTATATAATTCATTGCTTTGATAGGAAAAGATAAATGTAAGTTATTTTGCATTTCACCCTCCAACCTATGAACTGCAAGGATACGAATTCTATATAACTGTATTTGGCTTTTTGGAAGCTAAACTAAAAGGGCTGCAAAGTCAAAACCAAGTTTAGTACTGAATTCTTGTTTTTGACAGCTATTAAACAGTAGTTTCTATGAAGCAGTGCAGTTGATATGGGCCTTCCAGTGCCAGATCTTTAAAATCTTCACTTGAGACTTTGCTGCTTGATCTTTGCTTAATAACCATGAGATTTTTGTTTAATGAAAAATCATGACAGCACGAATATAAGTGCATGGAAATACTTTGTCATTCTGAGCAGAAAGAACTGATAAGTATTTAAAAACCTTCACACTCATTGAACAAACTGGCTGTGCACATTGCAGGGATATAACAGAAACAATCTTAGTTTATAGTATGTTAGTTTATTAACATCTTTGCAATTTCAGGCACAACTCTTTTGTTTTCACTCAGTATTTGTTTTGTTTTTAGAGTGGCACTGACTCCCTCATTATTCAATGAGAGGTTAAATAGATATAAATTTTTAGAATATTTTGTACTATGTTTTAATCATGTTTTTGCTTTTGTAACTTCAGTTGGTATTTAAGTAATGCTTATATTATACATAGTATATATTATACTGTGTTGTAATATCATTAATAGAAAAGAAAGCAATACTCCAATAAATGCAGCTTGAGATAAATATAAACTGAGTTCATGACAGAAGAACAGAAACAACAACAATAAAAAAGAAAAGAAACAAGGAGAAACTATAAAATAAACGTGAGAAGGAAAGTCCCAGCAGTTCTAATTAAAGATTTTTCAATGATAGAACTGCAGCATCCACCCACATGTCATTCTTGTATGACACATAACAGAAGATCACCAGCTCTGTCTTCTTTGCACAAAATTATTTTTCTTATGATTGTTTATCAATAGTGGCAAAAGTGAGAATTTTGGCAAAACCACACTCATCAACTGTACAGAAAAGGAGTAACTGCAAAAAGTGCCGAAACCCAAGGAGTGATTGTTAAAACAACTTCCAAGAATCTCTGCCAGCCCTGTGCTATCCTAGTACATTAGTGGGTACGCTGGTTTCCTTCACTGAGTAGGAGACAGTGGAGCAGCCTGAAGAAGATGACTAGCTCATGGCTTGTGTAGAAAAAAGTGAAATGCATGTTTCCTTTGTTTCATTCAAAGAGGACTGAAGTGAGAACAAAAAGCCAAGAATATTCATGACAGTGGCAGATGGTGCCAACCTTGCATAGTGATTTTCTATGATTATTGGGTACTTATTATACTTTCAAAAATGAGAAACAAAGCCAGAGAAATACGGTTCTAGAAGATAATGAAATCACACTGATGCAGGTCTTGTCCTGAATATCGTATCTGGATTTATTTGGAGTTTCTACGCAATCCTCCTCTATTTATCCTTCCCCCCTGTATATTCTCTAGAACCACTCCTGGCAAATAAGAACCATCTCATTATATTCACACTGACACTAAGAAGAGTTTAAAGTTAGGTGGAATACATCTACCTGTGCCATTTTAGGACACTTAATTATTACAAGCTTTAAGAACTGCAAAAAATAATACTCACTCTCAGTTGTTGGTATCTAATTTGCTTAGCCATTTTCAAGCAGTGAGTGTGGATTTTGCATTTTTAATATCCCATACTGAAAGCTGCAGGTATTGTGCAGAATCATATGAAACTTGGCACAGTTTAGAAAAAAAGTAATAATTCTGCATGCAGAATGGAGGCTGACTTTGCAAAGCGTCTGACTAAACACTGGGGTATTTTGAGTAATTTTCCCTTCTCAAAAGATCTTATTGCTTTGTATGCTCATAGCTGGATGTACGTTTAAAGAAGATAAAAAATACAGCCAAGTTAGAATGAGAGATAGTTTAGCAAGTGGCCCCTTATGAGTACACTCTTTCAAATAAGAAAAAGCCAGTGGAAAAAGTATCTTTTCCACTAGGAGAATGTGAGGGCCAAACGAGGTGACAAGATAAAAAGATCTCTTGCCCCTAAATGTGAGTACCTCTGAAGGTGACTGGTGAGTCAGGTTTCACTTAAAGAATAGATTCCTTTTGCAGCAGTAAAATAAAATTCAAGCAAATGTGGATACTGAGCTCAGAGAGTCTTCACCAATAGGAAATAAATTCTTCCTGTCCTTTCCAGAGCATAGGGGACTTATTAAAAAAAAAAAAAAAAAAAAAAAAAAAAAAAATTAGTCTAATAATGAGATATGAAGAGAGTTTTTTTGCTATGTACGGTTACTTTGATTAGTAATTCATGTGTTTGATGCCAAGCTTTAAAGCTAACTGCATTATGAGCCTGTGTCATATTGCTGATGTGACTGTGTTACAAAGGAAACTGTTTGCAAGAGAAACACAAGGTCTGAATCTACAAATCTTTAATATTTATTTAAAATAATTATTTCATTATTGGAAAGCTCTGTGAGTTGTTTGTGTTTTATTCGTAACTAGTAACCATTTTAGATCACAAATAGGAGTCTGTGGAAAAGAGTTTTTGTTCTGAAAAATAGCTCTGTTGTCATAATCTGTTTTAATAATTCCAATTTCTCCTTTGGTGCAAGAAATACTGCAGTGAGCCTTTAAAATACGATAGTCACGTGTCACCACTTTTTTTCAGTTTCTTTGAGCAGTCTTCTGAATAGATTCTCAACATACAAATGCTTCCTAGTCAAAAAATGCAATCAGGGCTTCTGTTTTTCATTATTTTTAATTGTTTATTGTTTTTTAAAGTAGGAGCGTATAGAGGGTGTCCAGCTTGCCATTGCTGTCGTAGTACTGCAGCACTGGTGTCTGTTGCAATAGAATCAATGATACATGCATTGGTTAATTGCACTTGTTCATTGAATACCATTCACTGTGATGTATTTTCGTCCTTGTTGGATATTATCACTATAGTTTCTTCTATATGATACTATTGAAAATGAATTCATTTATTTTGAAAATCCTCATCCTTCGCTGAGGCAATGGATACACACATGAAAAGATACAGTATGGCAGAATTATCAAAAGACCCTGACAACAAATCTGCCAGTCTTCTCATCCCAAGCATATATAGCATGCACTTGACTGAGATGGAAAAGGCAAGATATGTGACAGCCCAGACATGGAGAAACATGAGTATCTGTTTTAAAAGTAAGCACATGCATAAGACTTAACACTATCAGGGACCTCATACATTTTTCTGCAATTTCTCAAAAACAGTCATTTTATGCCTGCCTTTTTTTTGGTGTTTGTTTGTTTGCTACTATAAATTTCTTGATTCTGTCTTTTGGTATGTGATTATACAAGGGCTTCCTCTCAGAAAACTGAGAGGAAGAATGCTTTTAAAGCATACTTATTTTATAGTATAGAATTGAGTCTGAAGTGTAACACTACTAAGAAGTAGGTGTGCTTCAGCTATTAAATTAAAAGTGATGCAGTATTCAGAGAGCTATTTGAAATTGAAAATATTGAGGAGAAATAACAATATTCTAGGGAACGCATAGGAGTATAAAGAATCTCTTGTGAGTTGATGTGAAAGGAGTGTTTGTGGACTTTGGACCATTTGTATTGCAGTAGGGATGACAGACAGCATAGAGATCCTTGGTCCACAAATAGTGCGATAGTGAAGAAATACATATATTCACCGAAAAATAACCGTTTTATATTAGGTAGTACATGATGAGGTACACGCTGGGTCTGCTTTCACATTTTTTTCTGACACCCAAATACTTCTTGACTTGCACAAATAAAAAAATGCAATCTTTAACCCTGAATTTTTCTGAGACCTTTTCTTCACGTTAACTGGTTCATTACCAGTGTCAGTGATGTGTGCGGTCTGTCTTTGTGAATCACAGAATCACACTGCTCATAAGTCTGTAGTACTGGATGCTGGATAAGCTGTCCCCAATCAGTAACACTGTAAAAGTCTATAACACTATTAAGATCCAAAAATACTGTAGCTAAAAATTAATCAGCCTCATCCAAAGAGCCATTATTTCTTTCCACACAGTATTCCGGATCTAGGCAAAAGATAAAAGTCACAGAAGCTTTTATGTATTAAAAGCAGAGCCAGTTGGCTGCACTGATTAGGGTGAACAAATGGCAGCAAAAACAAAATCTTCATTTGCTTTGAAGACCTCATGCTGAATGAGAAGCTGTTGATGAGATACGGATAGTCGCTCTTTGCAAGCATTTGCATTTTCTTCTTTTTGGCCTCTCAAGAGAAAAGAAAATTCTAGCAGTAAAGCATTTCTGCCTCTGAGATCAGAAAAGCTCAGAAATGAAGTTGAAAAAATGGAACTCTGAGAACAGTTATGAAGCTGTGGAGGTGCCTGACTCGATGACATACTGACTTCACTGAAGCTACATTAGGTGTTTCCTGTTGTGGAGAGCAGTATGCAAGTTCTTTGTATCAGATGAGCTCTGTGCTGCTCAGGGAGTTGCTCTGCAAAGCAGTTGCTGAGGCTGTCACACACAAAGCTTGCCGGATAACTCCTGTTATTAACTCACAAAGCAGCACTTCTTAACATGCCCTCCTAGCCATTTTAGCAGAATTTGGGTGCTCGGAGATGTAAAAAACAGATACCATAGGAAGAAATTTTTTTTTAATGGAAAAACTGCATCTCTGGATAGGAATAAAAGAAACAAGAATTGATAATTCTTTGTATTTTGGTACCTAAGAATATTGCCAGAACTGTATACTGTGTTAACTAGAGTTACCTCTCTAAATAGAGGTGTACTTTTTCTGCAGCAGGAATTTACTCTAATACTTTTATACTTTTCCTGCCTTAGCAGTATAATAACTACTGTACCATAAATATAGAAATTACTCCCAAGAATGTAACAAGCAGGATTCACACATTTAAATGAATTCAAAAAAAAAAAAAAAAAAAAAAAAAAAAAAGCTGAACTGTTTCCAAATTCTTCTATCCAAGCATCACTTAAGAAACTGTTTGTTCAGTTCAGTTTCATCTCTGCAGCTGCCAAACCACTTCAGTTCTGCCAGCTCTGCTCTGTGATTGCAAAATAAAGGGTGGTCACTTCACAGTGTATGCAAGAAATATTATAATTTTGTGAAAATTATGACATTTAAGAAATCGTTTCAATAGTAAATTGCAGGGCTATCCTGGTACATGTCTACATGCCTATTTAGAAAAGAAACCTGAAAGTTTTATATTTACTTCTCCACGCCTTCCTATAACATTAGTGGATTTAGTATACAGGGTTTGCATTTTCTAAGGCTGGTACACTTCACTGCAGCTTACATTCATAAATATTTTTGTAGTATAATGGCCTGTCAAAACAAATCTGTTTTCTTCATTTGTGTGTGCAGAAGTGCATTCTTACTGCTTTTTGCTCATCTCTAAAGTTAACAATAGATATTGCTTAAGGTAGCAAAGCTTTTCTTTTTGTCAATGCCATCAGTGCCTCTCTTCTTCAAAATCAGACGTGAGAAAAAATTAAGCAAATAGCTCTTACTAATGTTCCTACATAAACGTATTCATCATTTTTTAATCTCATCTCTGGTGATCAGAGCTCCCTGCGTGCATTCGGTGTGCAGAAGGACATCACGAATGAAGCTGCTACCTGTTTTACTGAGACGAGACGCAAATGCTTACATTTCCACAATCCTTTTTCACATGTATTGTATACTTTTTCAGAACAATAATCTCAATGGCTCCATAGCCTAAATGAAAGGTCTCTATTTCATGTAAAGCAAAAAATGTAAATATTTCCTATTTCTTTAATCTCATGTGGTAAAGCAAAACGGAGGGAAAATCAGTAAGCTCCGTTGCTTAATTTCCAAGCAGTTTTCTTCTCAGGGATGCAATTTCCCTCAGATGAAGGAGAAAATAAAGTGTGCTTAGAAGTCAAGAAGGAACAGAATATTAATTTCTTTCTAATTAAGAAAAATGATCATGTAAGTAGTGATACAGAAAAGCTGTTAGAAATAACATAATAACAGGATGTCAATTTCTGCAGCATAAGAGCAAAGTAGAAGGAAATTGTCATGGTTTTCTTTAATGCAACAAATGTAGAAATAATAACTTCTACAGCTTTTGGCTTTACCCTGTGACTGGCATCTCATACTGCCCAGGATGCTGTTTATATCAGACCGAGTTCTGTGTTTTTCTCACGATGACACGTAATTTGCTTGGTGGGAAATTTCCTTCCGTTCAGAGGCTCATTATGGGGAGAGAGGTCCTTCAGGGGGCTGCTCTTTCTTCATCTTCAATTGTCACTGAGAAATATTAAAAAACAGACTGTAAGGCGATACCAAATTGTAACAGTAATACTTTGCGCTCATTTTCCTCCTAATGTACATTGCCTTTTACATTAATTCTGAATGAGGTTTGATTTCAATAAAAATCATAGAAATAGGCATTGCACGTTTTCACTAGTAAGTTATTTTGAGAGGGTTGCTCCCTTTATTTTTCTTCATACCAGCCCTGTAATTAGCCCTTGACGTAAATGCAGATTCAGAGGAATGGAAGTGATGGTAGCATGCCTCTTACGTGGGATGTTATGTAAGCATTAGCGTTAGCTTGTCAAATGCTATTTCCACATACCCCCGTGCAGACCCACTGAACAGAACATAGGCATAGGTACATCTTCTATCAAATCTCTAACCCAGAGAAACGCGCCCTGTTACAGCACAGCCTCGTGCCAATCGCCGCCTCAGTAAACACTGCCACATCACCATGACTGCTCTCCAAGAATTAGCAATGAGTTTGTTTATAATCAAGTTTATCAATATTTATAAAGTACTGTACTTAGGGGGATAATATATTGATAAAATACAGTTCTAAAATGCATTACATTTCCACATTATATCTAATGGCTAAAAATACATGTAGTGGGTGTGGAGTAATAGGGGCCATACCCCGCCCCCACAAACAGTTTCTTTATCACCCCATCTGCTACCCCAAATGCTAACTCTCAGGAACACCACTGCTTTGCAGCATGTTTTATTATTCAAGCTTTGGTGGGAGGAGAGCTGCAGAAAGAAAGTGTTAACTGTAGAGGAAGGGAAGGTCAAACTAAGACCCAGAATAAGCTGTATTGCTCCACTAATGCCAGGACAGTGGCACAGACTTCCACTGGACCTAAACTGGCTACTAAACACCATTAGATTATGTTAAAGCCTGCTAGAAAAAAAAAAAAGAACGGTGAGAAGGAGGTCTGAACACATTTGTCAAAGAATTAATAAAGAGGCTAAAGGTATTTATGTAGGCAGGGAACATATGGAAGAGGAACAAGGCAGACTTTGAGAAGAAATTATTTAGCTTAATTTAAAAAAAAAAGCACGAAAAAAAGAAAAAAAATCTCCCCCCTAAAAAGTACATATATATTAAAAAAAAAAAACAAGAACCCCCCCCCCCCCCCCACAAAACAACCCCAACAGAACAAAGACAAAAGAAGGGAAAAGATGAAAGCCTGCACTTTTTTCACATTGCCTTTCTACTTTTTCAAAAGGAAGCAGTCGGGTAGGGCGTGATCCAAAGTGCACAGAAGTCAAGCAAAAATTCCTCTGGAATTTTGGAAAGAAAGAATGCTGCTAGATAAGTATCAAATACTGATGAGTGTTAATGGGGGTTTTAGAGACAAAGCGTCCAGTTTGAAGCACTTATTGGCGATGTCTACACTATCACCACTTGCCAAAAACATTTCCATCACTATGTAATGGTTGAGTTTTATAAGTGATTTCCAACATTTAGATCTATCCAGCTCAGAGCAGGTGAGGAGGTGGCTGAATATAAGTCATTGAGACAATTCTGAGGATGACATTTTTCTTAAATATAAGTCAAATTCAGTATATGGTTTCATCTGGGGGGTTAGGGGGGTTAGCAGTGGGGAAAAATGCTAAAGAAAAAGCAAGAAACTGAAAGCATTTTTTTGGATATAAACAAAATTTTAAAATGTAATTTTTGATCTTAGTAATTTTTTCTTTTAAAACTGACCTACTTAATTAATATGGAAGAATACTGACAGAAACCAAAGTGCTCTGTTGTAGGACAATTCTGATTGTTTGGGGCAACAGAAAAGTAATGATAACTCTGATTATGTGATTCATCTGTCAATCTGAAAATGCTGCTACTCATACTGCTCTCGGTTAGGTAATGTACTTTTAGCCAAAACGACTAAACAGCATTCAGGGCCTCGCTGGCACATGTCTGCTAGGATGTGAAACTGACAATACAAGTCAGGTTTTCCTTCAAAAAAATCCCATTTATTTACAGTGGCAACATAATGATCTTCCCTGAAATCAGTCAGAACAAGCAAGGTGTGGTTTTTATACTTCTAGTTGCATTGCCTGAACAGATGTCCTATGTCTGGGGTGCTGGCTTGCCCTCTAAGGCTTCATTGTGTTTGTTGCTGTTGTTGTTATATCTACTTTCTTCTGTCCTCAGGTGTTACATAGTTGCATGTTGGTGTTTATTTTTATAGAATTGATTGGCCTTCATGCTAAAAAGTACAGCATGCGCCAGTACATGCAAGGGTCAACATGTTCAGTGAAAAGAAGGTTTTAATCCTGATCCTACTGTAATTGTTCACCAAACTGTCAAGGTGAGGAAAGCAAGCATTTTACCAGAATGCATTAGTAAGTTTCCTGTCTCTAGCTCTTTTCACACATACAGGCTATGGTGAGAGCTCAGATTTAGAGTCAGTCCCAGGTAGTGAAGAGTTAATGTGATGGCCTCTTTCTTCTGAACTAAAACAGGATCTGGGAAAGATAGGGGCTGTATGTGTGGAAAAACTACAAGTCGATGTTAGAAAGTATGGAAAGTTCAGTCTTGGTTAAACCAAACAGTGTCCTGTTAATTTTTAGGATAAGAGCCTTTTTACTGTTCTTCCTCCTTCCCCCATTGGATAATCAAATCCTTGTATGATTCAATCAGGTTTTAATTTTCCGTGCCAAAAGATTCCATACTCAGAAGCGATCGTTTATAAAGTACTATTAAAAGCCAAATTCTGTTTTATCTATATGGCCTTTCCTCAAGTGAATGTACTCTCTCCTGCTGGTTGCTGTGTTCGCTGACACGCTTCATCACCAGAAATGGCTCTGGACTGAGTCATGATCGAGTTTGGGATGTCCTATATTGGGATGGCTGCGGTAGTTTCCTGCCCACGCTGCAGAACAGTTCAGACAGAATTGCAGCTACAGAATTGCAAATAAGATCTTGGCATTTGTGTAATAAACTTGAGCAGTTCAGTTACTGCTTTATGAGAAGCAGAGCCAGCCCTGTATTCAGGACAGGAATCTCTTGAGAAGCAAGAAAAAGAGGGATGTGAAATTCTGTATCTTCCTCAACGTAAGCCATCTACGCTTGTGAATCAGATCACCACACTGTCTTGACTGCTGTGGTATCCAGCAGGACACTTTGAAACGAAAGATATTATGTGAATTACTACGTGAGTGAATTGAAGTTAGGAGAAACAGCCATTTGGTAATCTTCAGACAATGATTTTGTACGTGGCTAGTCTGAGATTCACAGTTTATTATTCCAATAAATGGGAAATTTGACACAATAGCGAAAACAAAGAACACTTCAAGTTTCAAAATTAAGGAAAATAGTAGCACATTGTCACAGAGAACATGTGTGCAGTGTTATGGTTTTACAGAAAAAGGAATTAATCATTCCAGACACAGTCAGTTTAAAGTATGACACAAACCTCATTTTGCAGAATTTCAGGCTCATGGAGGAAAGACTTACAACTGCACACAATGACTGGAAGGAAAGAAACCCTCTCTGGTTACCTGGAATACTTAAACGTGACATTCCCAACTCAATAGGGAAGGACTGAGACTCACAAATTGTCTGCTATCTAATTGTCTCTTGGCTCAGCTTGGGAAATGCAAATAGAACTAGACTGCAAAAATTGGTTCAAGGAGCCCTAACAGGATATCAAGCACTAAGCAGTATACAGCAGATGGTAAAAGATTTTTAAAAAGCAGTCTTCTTGAAGTTCACAATAGTCTAGGGAGTTAGAAAATGGCAGGTGGAGCAGGAACTGTAACAGGTTATAAATTGTCAATAATTTCCTTTTCAGTGGCAATGAAACTGCTCTTGAAATCACCAAAAGGTTATAGAGACACACTGTAATTGGAAGACACACACCTCAAGTGAGAACTGACACAAAGATGTAACAACTACAAAAACTGCAGAGGAAGAATGTAATCTTCCGAATTAACATTTATGAGCTAATGAAGAATTATGATCAGTCCAGAAAATCTCGGACCTAGATGCATCTAAAGGTTGCACAAAAGAAACACAAGCTACAAATTAAGATGATTAAACAGCCTACCTTAAGCAAAAGGGACACAAGAACCTTGCACTTAGACTCTTCAAGTTGACAACTGAAACAGATAATGAAGCTCAGAATTAAAACACTGTGTGACAGGAGGCTGCATCTGCAGAGTACTGAGTGATGCAGAGGACGCACGTGTGTACACAAACAGGTCTAGGATTTTATCTGCATTAGGTACGTGGCTGATTTACCAGCTACCTCCACTGATTTCTTCAGCCTCCAACAAAATGCTAAGAAAATTGAAGGCACGACTCTCGCCAATACACTAGTTGTAAAAAATAATTGTAATTGTAAAAAACAATTCCTGACTACAAATAACTGTTAACGTTTGGTTGAATTGGTTATTTTCCAGCCCCTTATCTTCTTGCTATGGTAGGCAATTGTCTCCTTTCCCTATGCTTCAAGTCAACCATTCTGTCTTTGGCAGAACAAACATACTGGCAGGAGAAATTAGAAAAGAAAGTGAAATTACTGTTGTCAAGCAAATACAGAGTGAGTGGAGGATGCTGTAAAGTTTCAAGGAAATGGAAAAGAAAATTAGAAGGTAATTATCTTGGTTGGTCTGCATTTAAATAGCCTGGAACAATAGCACCAAAGGCAGATATGAATTTTCCTATTAATCTTAATGGAGCATTAACAGCAAAAAGTAATTATGACAACTTTAATGCTAGTAGTGTTAACTGTTCCATTACTGAATTACATACCACATGTATACATTGCAGCACCACTTTATTTCTTTAGAACTTTCTTGGTATTTACTAACATTTAATTCATCTTAAATGACTACTAAGAAAAATACTGCTGGAGTCTACAAAATGTTTAGAACCAGAAAGGCATGAGAGGCAATTCAGAATCACACATAAAATTGTTGCTTTCAGATCTTTCACTTAAACTGCTCATTGATCCCTGTTGTTTGGTTGTCACAATACTTTTTTTTTGCTACAGAGAAGTCTGATAGCTTCAGACTTTCTTCCCCTTCTGATCTTATAAGGAGCTCTTTAAATATTTAGAAATCAGTTTGAGACTTTCAAAAAATTCCACTAAAATTGGACTCCTGACAAAGAAGAGTGTCACACAGCTATACCCTAGAGAGACGAAGGTTAACAGACCAAGGTCTCAGAAAGCTGAGAGTTTTTACTCTGTGGGGTAGTAACTTGCATGAATGGGTATGTTTGGAGAAGTTGTGCCTTTGCAAGTTAGCAGAAAAATATTCAATTCTCTGTCTTGATCTTCTCCTACAGTAACAACAGTAATGGAATAAAGCAGTTGAAGTCTTCTCATCTATTTAGCTCAGGAGCTGGAGGTAGGCAATGAATCTTCTTCCTAGTCCTTATTTAAGGTTTAGCCATTGGATTTACTCCCTTGGCATGTGAAAGTCTGAACACAGAGGAATTTTCAACTTTCGTTTAAAATGACTGATGATTTGGACAGAACTATCAGACGAGTCAGAAGATCCCATTCTGTAAAAACCTCAACACAGCAAGTAAAAGAGAGAGAATAAGCATGGGTTATCTGGCACACTGGAAGAAATCCCACTGATGACTTCTAGTTGCTATACAAGCTCATAGATTAAGAGATGATGCTCTTTGGGAAGCAAGGTCAAACAAATTGGCAAGAAACAGATAACAAGGCTGTGACAGAGGAGAGAAAACCTTAGAGATTCCTTTGTAGATCAGTAGTTTTCTGTCAGCAGTGTAGTGACTTCATTATAGACCACTTATGTGTGTGTGTGGAGTGTATACACGCATGTGTAAGCACAAGTAAATGTTAATTTCCTGGAGATTCCTTGACTCCCTGAAGGTTGCAGAAGAAACCCAAAGTGCTTGAATTTAGTGGGCGGAAAGTGAGTTAGAAATAGGACAGTTTATCAAATTATGGTGGTCCCATCCCACAGACTGTTGTCCTTTCTTTGCAAGCTGTATAAATTCAGCCTTCAGCTACGTTTCCAACTTCAATTCCTTGTCACATTTCTCATTCCTGTCTCTCTGCTCAGCCAATGGCAGCAGTGCCAATCCCCCAGTTGTTAAATCTATCCGAAAGCTTTCCCCCTCCTACTTTATATCACCCTAAAAGTGATTTTTGCAGCCTCTCCTCCAGAAAGAGTGAATTTGAACACAAAGATGGAATATTTGAGCCAACGAGAGAAGTAAAAAGAGAATCCTTTGAGTCTTTTCTTTAACTCGCATTACCCTATGCACATTAAAAGAAGGAGGCTGTCCCTTTAAATAGTTTGGGAGCCCTCTAGTGATTCTTGTTGCCTTTTGCTGAAGAAGCACTGAAATCCTCCCCCGTTCCCATGTAGGTAGGTAGGGGAGCCTTGCCATGCAGCTCATGAACCCAGTATTGCCATCCCATGGCCCAGCGTTAGTTTCATAAATCCTTAATATAGCACAAAGAACCAGAATAAAGTGATTTCCTTTCTGAAGTCACCTCTGTTTGTCCATTTCATTCACCTCTGACATTCCCATTCTGCACAGTTTCGAGAGCTTTGAACTGTGGCAGCCCTTTGCCACAGTTTGTGAAGGCCCTCCAGGGCAGAGCCCCAAGCACATTTGTGCCTGCGTGTGCTGCAAAGCCTTCCTCCCAGTTCATAAGAACCAGAGTGTAAATCCTGATCCTTCAGATTATGGTGGGAGCTGAACCTTTTGGAATTCTACCATTACAAGCTGAAAGCTCTTATAAAATATATTTTTAGGAGTCCTATTGAATCGCACAGTATGTAGCATAATGTAATCAATACAAGAAGCTGCATATAAATAATCTGTTTGGATTCTCACACATTTTAAGATGAGAGAGGGCACCATTCCCAGCAGTACTCCCCCCCTCCCTCAGAGTTCACACCTTTTATGGGGGAAAATGATTGTAAAGTATTCATTTAAGCCAATAACCAAAGCTTATGTTATTCATTTCTCGGTGATATACATAGTGCTCTTTTTGTATACTATTAACTGTGGACATATGTTTTTCATTTGACTATGTTACTTACACACATAATTCTTTTAAAAAATATGTAAAATATAACAGCTGCTGTAAAAAAAAAAAAATATTTTTAGATCTCTGAAGAGCATAGCGAGCTGCAGCACACAACAAAAAATGGCTTGGTCTTTGTAATGTGCCCATAGTAAAATACAGAAGAATTTAATCCACTTGGTCAGCTCCCTGAAATGGGGTGAGCTGACACAGTTATAGATGACAAAGTGCTTCTGTGGAGTTTATTCCCTGGCTGTAGCAGAAAGGTCTTGACCATTCACTGCATCAAAGAAATGATACAAACAATGGATCAGCCAACTTTTAAAACAGTAGTATAAAAGCAATTGTAAAGGCACCAACTGTATCATCTGAGCTCTGCTTTGACATTGCTGTTTTCTGATGGCAAAAATATACCTCTTTCCTGCCAGTGTAAGTGAGAGATTAAGGGGTAAATATAGAAAACCTAAAGTTTGCTTTGGATAAGAAGTTTTTTCTTTATGAATTATTGAATAAATCAAATATCCTTGGTTCTCATCCCAACAGAGTGTGATGATTGCTAGCTTGAAAAAAAGTAGCAAGAGCAAACGTTGGCAAGAGTGAAGCATTATAATGTGATGGCTACAGAGATTCAGAGATAAGAAGGATTGTCAGTTACAGTAAATGCTATTAGTGTTGGTAGAAGATATTTAAACTGTAATTCTACCCAGATTAAAGTACTCAAGATGGTGTTCATGGGTTGAAACCAACCTCTGTGAACCTCTTCTGGGGAACAAATTCCACCACGAGGTAATGCATAGATGCAGATTATTCTGTTGCCACACTTTTGGCTACTACTGTGTGAAAGAATGGCAAGTATGGAAAACTGCCAAAGCTGAATGTCTTATTCCTTCTCTTCCAGTTGATAAGACAGGAGAACTAAAATGTTTTTTTTTTTTTTTTTTTTTTTTTTTTCTGAAATCAGTTATGCAGTATCTGGAAAGTAGGATGAGAAAACAAAATCTTTTTGAAGATCACAGTCAGCCAGTGGTAGAGAACATACTGGGGAGTATCCCACTTCCAGGGGAGCACTGCCATCCCCTGCAGCAGCTGCAGCACCAGGCTGCAAAGTTTCTGCTGCTGTTCGGTGGGAAGTCACAGTCTGTACTTGTACCAGGTCCTGCTCTGCCAGGTTCTCTTAAAGCACCTTGTATCACCCAAGTTAAATGTCTAGAAAATTGTTCTCATTTGTGTGTGTGTGCGATTTTTTCCCCGCTACGTTCCTGTTTCCATAGTGCTAAGCCCAGTGCGTTTAGAAGTGCTCAGAGCATCCAAAGCTGTAGGCAGGGCCTTTGAAGCACTTCTGTTCAGCTCCAGTGCCCAGGCTGTACTAAGCTGTGCAGACATCCTTGAGTAATGTCAAGGCAACTTCTTTAGTCACATGAAGTTGCACTAGCGACATCCAGCTGGCTTTCCACTAGTTTTCAATGTACTTGTTCTACAGCAGTAATTTTATAATATTACCTATAAACCATTGAAATTTAGCTTATTTAAAACCCTTTGTTTAGCTTAATGTGGATGTCAGACTTTTCACATATCAGTTTTGACATCTGTATCCTCATTCTGCAGGCTGATTCTGATGTTGGCTGGAAAGTGGTGTAATTAATCACTGCCAATATTTGGAAAGGCAATATGGGAATATATCTAGGGAATTTTGGTTTTACTTGGAACTGGAAAGTCTGTGATCACATTAGATACATTTATTTAGCTTGCATAAATTTTGCATTGTTTATACATTAACTCAAAATAATCTTCAAAGTCATCAGGATGATTATAATGCTCTTTGGTATTAGAGAACTGACAGGTTCCAGGTTTTCACAAAAGTTCTCTCCTACTTTAGTTGTTTAAGTAGTATTTAAAGAATAATGATGGTGGTGTAGCATTTTTTGTAAAGTAACAATTTTGCTGTATATTCCTTTTTTGCTGTTGTACAATCTAGTTTTTCAATCATAGGAGATCTAACTGTGAAGCCACTTTCAGTTTCCATTTTCTTAATAATCACGTATCTCCAGCAGAGATAGCTAATCTGAGACTCCTTAGATTTTCTGTTCTCTTAAAAAGCTTCTTATTAATGTTGTTATATGAATTTTGTATCCATTTTCTACACTGTCATTGTGCTGAGCTACTGAACTCCAGCACTGCTTCTGGCCAATAGGAAGTTGTCTGCAATCCTGAGCTTTTAGTGTGAGTAGATTTTTTTGTCTAAGCAGTAACTTCTATTGAATCCATACCCATAGTGTTGCTGTTTTCTGTCATCTCGGAAGTTTGAAAGAATGGCAGATCAGCTTGATTTCAGTGCCAAACATGTGCTATGGCAGTAGCACTCATTCGGATTCAGTCATAAGATGGAGACAAAGAACATGAGGTAAAGTTTGCTGTCAAGTTTGGCCTGTGAAATTTATGTGAAATTTATAAACCTTTGTCAGTGATCCAGTGATCTACTTAAACAGCATGGCAAACTACAATACTAAATACTAGAACTGGATCTAACTTTCCTTCAGGCTTGTGCACTTTGCCTGAAGATGTGTATTTGCTACAGCATCTCTTTGGCAGAGGATATCTACATAGCGGCAGCAATCAGGAATCGGCTTTCCACTGGCAGATTGCATTTGACACCTGACTGAGGAACTAATGCACTCATTCCACAGTCCAGAAGATAACACTGAACAGTTTGATTTCTAAAATGAAAAAAAAATCTTTATGTGTATTTTTTTTGGGGGGGGAAGGTGATGGGGGAACAAACTGTCTAAATTTTATGTGGATTTTTCTTTTACATAAGGGAAGAAGAAATTTGAGCGAGAAACATTTGCACTACTGGTAGATTTCTCAGCTCCTGCATTTCCTACATGTAACATACATTGAACATTTTTGCTGGGATGAAGCAAGACAAAGGCAATTCAGGGTGAATTGCTCCCAGCAAGTAAAAGTACATCCATAAGAATATCTGGCAGAACAATGGAAACCCTGTATGGAGTAGAGGTAGTGAACTGCCGAGGTACAGAAAGCAGGACAGATAAATCTTCTCATCACTGAATTAGTAGTGTTCTTCTGGCTCTATGCTTTTTCAATAGTTCTATTTTAAAGAAAATTGCTGATTTTATTGTATTTCACTCAAAGCAATTTGGTTTTGTTTGAACATAGCATGTTTTTCTAGAGAAGAAGAAAGAGAAATGAAGTTTTGTTCATTATCAAAGTAAGCAGAAAAGCTACAGACATCAAGAAAACAAGAATTTTGAAAACATTTCATTCTTTATATCACTTTAATTTAAAATTGTATGCAGCGCATACTCATGAATGGACATTTCAGATTTTGAAGTGAATTTCCAGTGGAATACTTAATGAAGTCCTGGGCTGTGCAGAGGGTAGGATGCCATAGGTACACTTCAGCTAAAGCTACAGAGTTCTGCCAGGGACTGTGGCGTCAGCTTTTATGTCAGGGAGAGAGGCTGAGCTCCTTAACTACATGGCAAATTTACCAGTGCTATGATTGCCAATCTAATTGTTATTTGGGAAAGCTGTGGAGGTTGAATATAAGCTATGAGCTTTGGATTATAATGAGGAACCAGAAAAAATCCTAGTCAGAGAGGAGTTTAAAATATACTTGAAATCTACATTGTATTTACATTGCAGAGCAAATCTTCAGCTCTCAGAAAGGAAGATATCCTGTTTTGCTAAGTGAAGGAAACAGAGGCAGAGGGACAAACTTATATTTCCAAAATACCACTATGAGGAAAACTGGAAAAGTTCCTTAACTGCCAGCTACAGTAAAGATTACAATACCTGAAAGTTGTTTTGTTCTCTCCTATTAACCCTACTGAAGAAGTACCAAAATGGGATTCAAGCTCTGTATACATATCAAAAGGCTGAAGTGATACAGACAGAGAAGTTCTAGAAGCAAATATTCCAGTGGCAAAATATGCTATGCTGATCCTGCTGGCTTTCCTATAGAGTAACTGAGAAGAGACAAACTTCTCTGGAATCAGAGGAAGAGTAAACTTCCAAGGGAAGTTTTTCATTCTTCAGTGATTACAAAGAAAGCCTGGGGAGAACATACCAACAAAGCTGAAGTGTGATTCTTTATAGTGCAAGTGAACGATTTTATGATTTCCCATTTCTATAACATTTCTTCTTTCTTTTCCTCTGATATCTGGCATATGCCTTATAAAATTGCCTATAAACTGCCCACTGGATTTCTGTACAAGCAAAACTTGTGGAAGTTTGGAAATGTTATTTCTTTTCACCAACATTTTAAAGCCTCAGAAATTCATAGAAGTGCCTAAATCCTCAAGGTGCTGGGATTTTCACCCTTTAAATGCTCTAAGAAAAATTGATTTTCCATTAGTTTGCATAGCTCATGACAAGGCAGGGTACTAAAACATAAATGAGGTTTGGAGAATATCTTAGTGTCAAAAATAATAAATTCTTCTAGAATGAATAAGATTATTACACCTGTAGCCAGTCAACAGTGGATTTTAATATGCAAAGTAGCAAATTACCTTATGCCCAGCACCATCACTGCATCTGAAATCCACTGAGACCATCCTGACTGGAAATTCTATTGATATTGGTGGCTGATAGGGAGTTTTGCATCTTTGACACTGGATTTCTTTTCATGCTTCCTGAGTTGTGATCATGTGCATTTGCTTGCCTATTTGTTGTACTTATTTTTTCTCCTCCATCCTTGTACGTCACCGTTGTGTAATGTTGTGCAGTAAAGAAGAACTATTGGGTGGGGCTTCACGTGTGATGGATCAGTTATTTAATAACATATTTTTTAGGCTAAAAGGGCACTCAGAAATCTAAGCAAGCACTTTTATATCCCACAGCATTAAAAATCCCCGTTCTACCAAATAAAAATGCAACATTGGAAAAAAAACAAAATTAGCTTTTTAAGATATGAGTAACTTTTAGTACCACTTCACAATGACTATCCTTTTCTTTCTCATCAGAGTCCAGACAATGCCTTTCATCTCTGTCTCTCCTGTATATTATTTGTGGACTTACTAAATGATATCACTGCCTATGGCACTCATCTTTTGGAAACAGTTCTGGATCTGCATATTTATCATAATAATTTCTAGCTGAAATGCCTGAGAACCTGAGAGACGCAGACATTCATCTGGTTTTGTGACATATGAGTATACATGAAGAAAACAGTCCCCATCTCCAAAAGCTAAAAGTTCAAATTAACAGAGAGACTGGAACTAAAAGAGAAAACCAGAAAAAAATGAGGCAATATTAATAGGTGAGTTAGTTGTTGGCTGGCTAGTGTTGATATATTTAGAGGTATCAAGACAAAGGAAAGCTTGAGGGAGATATGTGAATATAGAGGGGTGTTTTTATCAGTAAATAACCATCTACTTTTAACTTCACCCTGGTGGTTATGACTCCCACTTCCACAAGTTATCAGAAACACAGTCCCTGCCACTACTATATTTCCTGTGTAAAGCACATTGCTATTCTACAACTGATATGTGAAAAAGAAAGTGATGAAAATTCAGTGGCACTGATCCATATTTTTTGTGTCTTGGTCTTTTCCAAAAAACTTTCTGTCATTTTTGAATAGCAACAAAGATTCCTTCCAACTTTTTGTTTCTGAAGCAGCTTTTCCAGCTGATGAAAATGTTAGGAGAAGACCATGCATGAGGGCAAGAACACTTACATTAACAATGCTCTCATTTTTCAGCAGAGAACATACTGAAATAAGGTATGCACTGGCAGAATCTGGCATAATACCATACAGTAATCTCACAAATATTTTTTGGTAACATGTTTCCTTTTCACATCCCAGCTGCATTAGAATCAAAGAAACGAATGTTTACAATATAATTTGGAATTTTCTAATCTTTTCCTGGTAATAAAATCAGTTTTCATGGGCTCTGATTTTGCACTGTCTGGCAGTAATATACTTTGTGTAGTAATAATACTATCATTCCACTTTTCCATCTGGATGAATAAGCTAATATAACTGAGAGGTGCCTTGTTGAATCAATGAAACATAGTATAATGTAACCATTTTTCCTCCGGGTCAACCCTGGCTCAATTTTTGGTCCAAAAGGAAAGGTATGGTTCTCTGAAATTAATTTTATGGATCACATTTTAATTTTCCATTCAAGGGTTTTTTACATGGTTTTAGGTTGAATTTGTTTGTGGCAGGTTGAAGTCAGATGCAAACATAGTACCAAGTCCTTCTGGCTTGACTCTTGGTTTGCTCTGCAATATGATATCTGAGCATTTTCTAAATGACAATAAAAACTGTTTCTGCTTCTATTTCTATTCTCCTACTCAGTGTTGTTAGCATCATTCTGTGTTTCTTATTCCACCTTGAAAGTTGTTCCTAAAAACTGATCCAAGGAGATAGGGCATGTACAGCAGTATTCAAGAAACTTCAGACAGAAAAAGTGCAGAAGGACTCTTCCAGTCCTGACCACCCAAGCAAGCAAAAGGCTTGTTGCTATCTACATTGCTTGTCATGAATAGCTGAGAACTGTTGAAAGGCAGCATAAGCCAACAAAATCTTGTCTGGTTTGGTTTGGTTCTGCCTCCTGCTGGCAGTGAAGAAAAAGAAAAAAAAATTGGCATTTTCTGTGCACCACACATTTCAGGCTGTTTTTAGGGCTTTTGTACTATTAGAATGATGCAAAATTATTCTTTATATGAAATGTAGGCATTTCTTGAACTTCTCATGCAGTACTTATTGATTGGTGCTAGGTACCAACTGAAGGTCTGAGGGATTAATATCCCTCCACTTTTTCTCCACATCATGGTGTAATGTGACCAGAAGTTAAGGTGGTCAGGCAAAAAACAACATCTGGAAGATTTGGAGGCTGCGTTTAAGAATAGATCTTAATTATTTTACCAACCAAGATTACTATCTTCCAAATATTCAGAGCTCTATCATAAATATATAGATTTTCACATTTTCCTAATAAATGAATGAAAAATACCTTTTGGGGAATAAAGTGATATGTTTTTAAGACATTTGTTTACTTTTCTTGTAAGCTCCTGAGATGGCTAACATACTAGTTGTTAATCACACCATCTGTTCAAGCAGTGTTTGACTAAATGAATCAATTCATACTTTTTCTTCTTAAAGCAGTTTTTTGCAGAACAATATGTTTGTGTCTATTACCCCATCATTTGGCAAAGTAATATGAGATATTTTAATTTTCCTATTTATTGTGCATGGATTTTCAATCTCCAAATATTTTTTTAAAAATATGCATACAGCACAGAAAAGCTGTGTCTATTGATTTCTGTAGCACGGCAAACAGTGGAAAAATCTGTTCCATTCTGCTGTCAAATTCCAACCATCTGATTATATTTAAATGAGTTATTTCAACATGCTACTTTTGAATGACCGTCGTGCAAGCCATTCCTAGCTCGTACCGAAGATGGCAGTGGTGCACAACCTAGCTTCTGGTGCTTATCCTTGAAGAATTATTTATCATATTTGTGTTAGAGGTTCCAGGAAAGAGCAAATTAGAGAAGGACGATCCTGCAAGTGGGAAAGGCATACTTTTGCAGTTGTCTTTGTTTTTAACTGTTTTAATTTACATAATTGCAATCAGAATTTGTGCTAAATAAGGTAACCGAAGATTAAAAATCTCCTTGGGCTTTACACTAAAAGTTAAACGGATCACTTTTGAACTTTAGGATTCCAACCAGTTTGTTTTTGTATGTGCTTCCTAGTTTCAGTTTTCATTGTACTGACAAGTCTTGGTCATTTTTGAAGCCTCATCTGAAAGGCTATAAGTTTCAAGTGAGTGTAGGTCATTTCTGACCCACAGAAGCTGTGCACAAATACACCTGGATGAATTCCTGACTCTTCCTTTACCTTAGAACACGTTTTTGAAGTTCACCGTAGCATAAATTTGAAGAGGAATGCTGAACTGAGCACCAATAAGAATCTGGCAGGTAGTTAGTAATAAAATAAAATAAAATGAATAGAAATGATGATTAAAGCCACAACATTAATACAAATATAAATAAATAAATAAATAAAGAAGGAAAAAAAGTACTTCAGTCTGCTATAAAGAGTAATCTCAAAGAAAGACTGACTGGATAACTACAGTTTGCTGGGTAAAATATTGACTGGAGAGCCTGGTCTGGAGAGTGGTGATGAATGCAGTTAAATCCAATTGGCAACCAGTCACAAATGGTGTTCCCCAAGGTTTGGTATTGGGGCCTGTCCTGTTTAATAACTTTATTGATGATCTGGGTTAGGAGATCAAGTGTACTCCCAGTAAATTTGCAGATGACACCAAGCTGGGAGGTATTGTTGATCTGCCTGAGAATAGAAAGATCCTACAGATGGATGTGGACAGGCTGCGTCGCTGGGCTGAGGCCAATGGGATGAAGTTCAACAAGACCAATTGCTGGGTTGAAGCAACACTACAGGCTTGGGGCAGTGTCTGGAAGGCTGTGCAGAGGAAAAAGAGCTGGAGGTGTTGGCTGATACTCAGCTGAACATGAGTCAACAGTGTGCTCACATGACCAAGAAGGCCAATGGCATCCAGCTTGCATCAGAAATAGTGTTGCTGTCAGGAGCAGGGAAATGATTGATCCCCTATACTCAGCTCTGGTGAGGCCAGGCAGTTGTGTTCTGTTTTGGGTTCCTTGCTACAAGAAAGATACTGAGAACTTGGAGTGTGTCCACAGCAGGGTGATGTAGCTGGCAAGGGCTCAGGGGAACAAATGTTATGGGGAGTGGCTGAGGGAACTGGTATTATTTAGTCTGGAGGAGGCTGAGAGGAAATCTTATTGTCTTCTATAACTCTCTGAAAGGAGGTTGTGGCGAGGTGGGGAATCGGTCTCATCTTCTGACTAACTAGTAATAGAATGAGAGGGAATGGCCTCAAGCTGTACCAGGGGAGATTCAGGTTGGATATTAGGAATAATTTCTTCTACAAAAAAGTGGTTAGGTACTGGAAAGGGCTGCCCAGGGAGTCACAGTACCTGGAGGTGTTAAAAAAACATGTAGTTGTGGTATTAAGAAACATGATTTAGTGGACAGCATTGGTGGCAGACGGACAATTGGACTAGATGTTTTTACTGGTCTTTCTAACCTTCATGATTCTGTGATTCTAAGATTCTATGATTCTATGATTCTAATCATTCATTGTTATAATGGACTGAATTTAAGTTTTGATACCATGATGATAATGCAGCTAATAACAGTTCCTAAGGGCTATATCTTATTTACAAGAGTGCTTATGAAAAAGTAAGTGCTTTTCCTCACTGCTGTGATATCACTATCCTTTATAAGAGAGGCAACTATGTCCTCAAAGGTAAATGTCTATTAAATCTTTTAAAGAAAAAAGTTCTGAAATAGTGGCTCATTCAGATTCTGTTATTTCAACCTGAGTCTTATTCTCTAAATTCATATATTGGCAGGTCTCTTAACCAGCAAGTGTCCTGATAAGTTAATAAGCTGCTGACTTATTTTACAGAAAGTGGAGATTTTGTATTTCTTCTGTTTTAATTACCAGCTAATGTTAGTCTCCTCAATGCATTGCATAAATTATCATTGTGAAATAATTCCTCTGAGAAAAAGGATTATTTCTTGGCAATCTGAAGACAAAAGAAGACATTCTTTCACACTCCCAACCCCATTTCAAATCTAAATATTTAGCATTTAACAAACTTGATCCACTATGTTGCTGTGAATCACAAGATTTATTTGACAGTGGAGGGGCCCATACTTTCTGCAGAAGAAAGACTACTCTTACAGTCTCAGTTAGGTGTTAAGTTCCAGCCACTGTTCACTCCAGTACTTGTAGTATTAGTGTATAGAATTTATTTCACGTCTTTAATTTCCTGTACTGGAGAGACATTGTTCTCACATTACTGACGACGAGGATGTTTCATGTCTTCACACCATTCTTAATGGCTCATTTCTAGATATACAGAAAGGCAGGCAGTTGAGAAAGGGAAGAAGAAAGAGAAGCAGGAAAAAGAAAGGATAGCCATATGCTTTGTAGGCCTCCGGAGGACAAAGACAGTGATTGGAGTTGTTATAATGCTACACAGTTCACTTGTGGTCAACGATACCTAACTGAAGACAGCACAGAAGGCAATATTGGGATAAAGATTTAGTTTCCAGTTTTACAGCCTTATGGATGTCCCACTGGGAAGTCCTTCTCTGAGTCCTGATCTATCTTCAGAAATAAATGTAAGCTACATCAGGGAATTTTAATTTGTCTATGTTATAGTTTATTTCAATATCAAAACTTTGATTTTGTATGGGAACTGCTGAGTCACGGCCTGAACCTCTGATCACCTGAGGTGAGCCATGAGTCAGCCAGAGGAGCACAGGTGAAGGCAATTCACCTGTGCTGCCAGAAGGGGTGGAGCCTGGCTCCCCCCCTCCCACCTCCTAGACCTATTTAAGAGCTGGCTACCAGGGAAGAAGGATTTCTTCTGGAGATCCCCTCTGCTGCTGTTTTGTGGGTGAGCCCAGGATAGGGGTAAGCCTTCTATTTATTCTCTTTTGTTATCATAGTCTGCTTTGCCTAACTCTTGTTTATTTTGTGGTTATAATATCCTAATATTCTTTGAGTATACAGATTTTTATTTGCTTTTTCAACACTTTCAAAACACTGATTTTTCTCTGTTTAAGGGGTACAGAAGGTGGCTTTGGAAATGTGAGGTAAAATTAGTTACTCAGTTGTCACCTCAGATCACTGAAAAATCCAGGTAGAGCTACAGCATCACTGTGAAACTGCTCATACACAGCTTTATCTGGTTCATTAGAAAGGTTATCGTGGGGGTTTATGTTAATTTTAACAATGGTGCCTTCTTTCTATACTTACTATAATTCTTGAAAATCTAGTAAGCAACGTTACCGTGTTGAGATTGTAGATATTATTTAGCAGACAGATCAGGTATGACATTTTAAAAAGGAAACAATTACATTTTTGTCCTGCTAAGGGAACTGTATTTACCTTCTTTACGTTAATAAACTGACAAATTTGACTTCCTTAGCATTCATATCTCTTTTGCAATACTCTTCTTTAATAGAGCTCTTCATTAAGAGTTCAATTTTTTCTTGATCTTTTTAATTGATCAGCAGTTTTACAATTTTCTAATTTTGAAAGCATAAAATCTTTCATGATACAACCTGATCTCCTTATTGCTTGTATATACTATAAGCTGAATTTGTGCAGTCATAATTTGTATGGGGGATCACTGGCACATATATAAATTCTGGAGACTTCTGCAGCATCATTTTTGTAATTGGACTTTTTGTAAGTAGAAAGTAGATAATCTGTAATGGTTTTGTACGTAGAAAAGGTAATGCAAGTGATTATTCTTGTTGTAAAAGCTCTTTTATGGATTTGTAACTGACCTTTTCTAAAACCTAAACTATTTTACAATAATGGTGGGATTTCTTCTCTGAAATTTAAATTTTCTTGCCCATTAAAATAATCTAAAATTTTTTATTTTAATCAATTGAAATCCATGATTTCACTGAAAAATACTTTGTACTAGGTGATTATTTTAATTCTCTTTGTAAGTAAGCATATAAAAATGAATAGTTTGAAGGAGAAGAAAAAGAAACAAGGACTAAACTAAGACCTTTACTATTTAATGATGTTACAAGATTATTTATGTCAACTTAGAAAGTAAGATGCTTCTGGTTATAAATAGAGCAATATGCCACTTGAGTTGAAGAAAATCATCATTGGTCTACAGAGGTAAAAGTTTTCATTAAATTTATCCTCAATTTTGTGCTATAACTGAGCGAGAAATGACAAAAGAGGAAATACCACCTGAGTGCGCCTAATGAAAGGCATTCAAACAGAAGAGGCTCCTTCAAATTTTGTGGCTCTACCTGCATTGAAAACTACAATCTATTTATATTACTCTATGTCCAGCTCAATAAAATTTGAGTTCAGAAGTCTGTGTGATCTTATTATATGTCGCTGCAATAGCTTGAGGTGTTAGGAAATAAGTTTGCTCTCATGAGTGCCTATTGCTGGAGAAGGAATAGAATGAAAACAAATTGAAATGATAACTTTCTCCCTGGTCTTCTGCTATTTCAAGCTTTAGGAGGTTAAAAACTGTTAGCTATTATTACCTCTCTGTTTAGATATGGTTTTCTGTCCTGTGTGAAAGATGCAGAACATTTGCCAGTAATAAGGTTATTGGTAATCTGAATCTGTATTTTCAGTTAAACAGAGAAGTTGTTGAATCCCCAGATATCAGAAAAAAATCTGCAGAAAACACCCTAAATCTCTTTTGGCAAAGAGTTCAAGTACATAAGTGCAATGCCACAAAAAAGAGATTGCACTCTGCTATTCATCAGTAGTAGAAACAGATTATTGTAAGTTTTAATATATTATCTTCAAAGAGCTATGCGATATCGTATCCTATTGACCAGACTGTGCACTGTAAAGATCTCCCAAATCCAGTGAGCTTTAAGTTCATGGGCTTATGTTGTTTACCAGCATCAAGCTGCTAATTCCTTACATATCTTTTAACTGGTGCTTAGATGATAAAGCAAAGTTACTGTTACAGCAGATTAGAAGGGAATAAGATGAAAGAAAAGATGAGCAAGACAGGACATCAAACTACTTATTCAATGATTAAAATGTTTTGCTGATTTAGTGTAGTATCTGATTCCGTAGTGTCTATTGTCAGGTCATTGAATCGTGCAATTGTTCACTATTGATCTTTCTTTGGACTTTTGCTCCCTCAGTTCTTTCCTCTGAGGTGGTGGTGGCACTACTTTAGTGGCTTAGCAATTTCCACCTTCCAACATTCTCCTACTCTAAACTAATTCTCTAAGTATTGTGGAAGAGAGAAGCAATCAAAAGCAAATGCCTGCATTTGTAGGAGCCTTCAGCTCCTGGAGACGCTGCTAATTCCAGAGGCTTATTTTCAAAACAAAAAGCAATACAGTGCTGTAGTTGTACCTAGAAAGGAAGGCTCACTATCACTGAGCTGTGTGTTGAACTTCTTCAGTGAGTTGTTTATTTCTGTGCTAGGTTTGCATATAAACTTTTTATTTTCCTTCTGCTGCAGAACATTGAAGAATTACATCTTGGATACACTTTTAAACGTTGTAAGAACATGCCATTTGCAATTTAAATTGATTACATTTCAAAGCAAAGAAGAAAAGGAAATAATGATGGGAAGATGTGTTTTAAAAATGCTACAAATGTGTCATGTATTATTCAAGGGAAACAATTCTTTTACACAGTATGAGAATTGTTAAATTGCAAAATAATATCTATTACTGCAGCAATAATGTTGCAGTTGTGTTTCAACCTCACTTCTTTTGCCCACCTTTTTTTGTTGTCTTATTAATGTAGAAGCAAAGACTCTGTGGACTTAGAATTGGGGGAGAAAAAAAAAAAATTACTTTTGGGCCACTTAGCTGTTTCTAATCACTCAAGTGAACTTTCTACAGTAAATGCAGCAATGCACCGGCACTGAGCAGGCCTGGTGATGGAGCTAATGGTGCTTCCAGGATCCTTTGTTCTGAAGAAGAGCGAAAACAAAAATAATGGTGGAGAAGCAGAGCAAGTGATGGCATTTGGTAACAGGTGTTGCAGTAAGGAGTTATTTTATAAGCCTGCTAGAAATGCTGTTAGCAGTGCCAGTGGTGTCATTATTTTGACCAGAATGGCAGCAAACCCAGCTTCAGCAGACTTAAAGTCAATTACACGAGTGCAACAAGACATCTGTGGCTACTGGCCTTTCTGGTATCAAATGGACTAAATTCAATGCCTCTTGTTATTTCAGGCAACACTTTAGCATTCATTCCTTTCCAATAAAACTCTGAGTAACCTTCTTTTATGTAGAAAATTGAGTGAAGGGACTTGCACTTTCCCTCATACTGAAAACTTTCTCTGTGGGCTTATGTGGTCAGTAGAAAATGAGCACAGGATTCCACTGAGTTATCATTATGTGTCATTTGAGAAATATCCTATGGGTTCTGATTTAGCCAGACGTTATGATAATCTCTTCCTCAAAGGATAACATAGGAGTGAAGATGTATCTGCTCATAGAGTATGTAAAAATAAATATGTGGAAAACCTGCATATTTTCTAGAATAAAAGATGCACGTATATTTGTTTGTTACTCCAATTGTATTAATAGTAACTATTTCCAACCACTTTACACTTCAGAATATACAATCTGTGTGAATTTTAAGGGCATATACTTCTGCTTCTGTTCTTTTCAAAGCAAAATATTATGGTGAGCCAGTTTTGTATATATTATTACATCCTCTCTAGGGACTAAAGTAAAAAATGTCTGTGAAACATTACTCTAAATCACCAGTGAATGAGGCCTCTCATAGTACATAAACTTAACTGTGTTCATAAGTCTTCTCTGGGTCAGGGCTGAAGAATGCATTTACTTACCCGCACTGCCTTAAAGACAGCTTAACAAACAAAAGAATCAAGCACAACAAGAAAAGCATCATTCTTGTGAAGACACTTGACATTCCCTGAAGCATTCACACCCATAAAATCAGTACACACCTGAAAAGCAGACTAAAGTAAAAGCAGCTGAAATATGTTTTTGTAGGAGAAGTTCAAATATTTGCAAATATTAAGCAATTGTTCCACACTCCTAATACAACTGGTTGCATTACACTTGAATATGCAAAGGTCTTTCAGTATCACGGAGGAAACCGAAAACTTGATAAGGTTTGAAACTGGCTGTGTTCACTAAATATGTGTAAATATGCATTCAATTAGTCTGTAGTAATTCTAAAAATGTTGTTTATTCATATTTCAGGATCCTCAGTCTTCATACAATGTGTAATTTACCTCCAGTTGAGAACAACCACTGTTGTTCATTCAGTATGTGAATCCACCAAGTGGATTCTGTATTAAGAATATTAGTACATTGCTACAGAATGCTTTTGTTTTTGCAGAGCAAACTAATTGGAGGAAGAGATTTCTGCACCAAAATTACAAAGTCACATGCTGAAAAATTATAAGGGTATATAAAAAACTGATTTATAATGAAAATACTGAATCTAAAGAAGGTGACTTTAATGGCTACTTCCCTCAGTCACTTAAAAACTAACTATGCCTATAAAATTCCATCTGTTGTGGAGTGAGATAGAGTGCTCCATATAACAAACTTAACTACTGAAACTTTTTAGACTCTATAGCTGCTCTCATCACTGAACTTAAGCTGTGTGTTCTTAGGATATATTGGAATATATTTTTCTTACCATTAATCTTTGTTGTTGCAGTACTGGGAGACAGATTAAAGAACTGTAAATCAGGATCTCTTGAGTTCTCCTTTTCATTCTTCATCTTAACTGGCTTCTTTCCAAATTGCTAGTTAGCCACCTACATCTTAGATATTTAGAAGATCTGTGCTGCAGATACCTAAGCGATGACAAAAAATTTGGAGATAGTCTGTAAATTACTTTGCAAGCTTTTCATATTAGCTATAGCATTTTAAATGCAAAACACTTATACTGAGCATTAGGAAACTTTTGATTCTGCTTTATATACTGCATGCATTCAAAGAGCTGCCCTGCTTCTCTTGCTGGAAAGCAATGTAAGCCACTGATATTTTTACATTACACTTGTGTAGGGGTTCTTTTATGGATTCATTCATATTCGAGTTATGTCCCCACTTGATTCTTTTCCTCCAATTGCCTACCAAATACCTGTGATGCAGGAACAGAAGCTTAGAGAAAATTGCTGAGGAAGCATTTATCTATTGAGAGAAGAGTCAGTTATGTTCTAGGTCCTCTAAAATCCTGTTCTCATCTCTACCTATGGCCAGCAGCTGTACCTATAGAGCCATATCCACCTTGTTAGGGGTACATTGGCAAGCTTATATGAAGAGAATTGCTTGAATAACTTTTGGAAAATACCCTTGCAACATTTATACATGCATCATTGCAGAGATGGCAGTGGTTCCATACCTTTTCTTACATAGTTTTGTACATAAAAAGGCATCTCTCCATACAGTATTTCAGCATTTGCTGTATGGGCCAGGACAAAACAGTATTTTATTTTTATTATTGTTATTCTCAGAGGTTAGGCTGTTATTTAATTTTCATTTAAGTAGAAGAGATCAAGAAAGGTGTGATATCAACATCTACTCAATAGAAAGGTGAATGAATACTGTTTAAAGTTACATATCAATACAATCACTGGTAAGTTTTCTGCTACCTGCTGATATTATACTAGTTCCTGCTAATGTAGATATGAACAACTAATTTCATTGAGGGGCAATACTGAATGCACCAGAAGAAGAAACATGTAGGTTTGGCTACAGTCATATTTTCTTTTTTTTTTTTTTTTTTTTTTTTAAGAGATAGGTAAACTGGTCATCATTCCTGAGAAATACTTTGGTGGAAACAAGTTAGTTTGATCCTGCAAGAGTTGTTCAGTTATTAGTCAGAAAACAGGCTATCCATTAACATTATTTATCATTGAGCTATATACCTGTGCTTCCAGACACTTACTTCCAGGGGTGGGAACATAATTCAGATTATTTCACTTCAAACACAGAGGCCATTTACCCACTTGAGCAAGAGAATGATGTTTATTATTCAGTTTCAGTACAGATTCAAGGAGAATTGGCCAAATGTTGGAACAGCTGAGGGCATGAAAAATTTTCTCAAAAATGCCTGCATTTCCGTTGTATGAGCTATAATGAGGAACTACTGCGTTCACAATTTTTCATCTAAAATTATTTTGCATGTGTTTGTAATTGCAAATCACCCTCTCAAATTTTTCTGGTGAAAGTGAGATTCTTAGTTGATATATTAAGTATAGTAAGTGGTGAAAATGTTTTGAAAGAGTACTATTTAAAAATTTCAATACTTCTAAGCAGTTGGCTTACACTTATGAACAATGCACAAGTGCATGCAGTATTTTTATCCTCCTGAGTGAAACAGACAAGTAAGTTCACTTATTTCAATGTCTCTAATTAACAGAGAGGTGAGTGAGTGCTGTTTAAAATGATACGTGACTGAATACAGCTAGTTTTTGGTACTTTTTTATTCCATGAGCAATGGTTGATGTATCAGCCAATATTTTAATAACTTCCAAAAGAACAAAAAAATATGAAAGCCTTTCAGTTGAGTTTTCTTAAGCACAAAACTCATCCAGAAAATCTGTGGGCAAAAAACCTGCAGATCTTCTGTTCAAGCCCATCATAAGAGATTTTCATTCAAAATATTAAAAAATTGGTGACAGTTATTGATCAAGCTCTGGCTTAACTCAGCTCCTGAGATACATTTCTGAATATTTTCCAAGATCCTGAAATAATCTTCTAACATGAGGTGCTTTTGGCATTGGTAAAGGACACAGAAAAATAGGCTACTTTTTATTCTTTACAGGTTTTTTTTGTTTTTGTTTTTGTTTTTGTTTTTTTTTTTTTTTTGCTGGTTGAGTCCTTTCCAGAACTATTCTATAGGTAGAGATAAAGGAGGCCATGCGAAGTGGACACAGGTTAGCTATCTTAGATCAGTACAATGGTTGCTAGTATCTTTTGTGACAAGCCATGCAGCTTTGTATTTCTCTTCCTTACGCCTTCTGCTTAAAATCACCTAAGAATTCTTGCAATTTGCTTTAATGAAAACATATTTGTGTCTCAGGAAGAATAGTGTTGCATCTCTACAGCTCATTAGGAAGTAAAAACCATACGTTCAATATGATGTGCAAGTAAAACTTTCATTTTAAACTGTGTTGCTACATAATTATCCTGTTTACAGTCTATCCTACAGCTTTTCTCACAGAAAAATGTAGATTTGGATTCTAACTGGAATGAAAATGCCAGAAAGCTTTGGCAAGAGGAAGGTTGCTGCATACTTAGGGATATTGCATGGAGAAAGAAATGTGTTTGTAATTAGGGAAACGCAGAGCAGTTCTGATTACATCTCAGAAAAGCCAAGTAGAGCAACTTTCTGAAGGATAGACCATGTAAGCTTAAGTGAATAAAAATTTAGCTTACAGTAATGTAGTTAAAGGAAATACACAGGTTCTCACAAAGTTACTTTAACTTTTAATCTTCTATAATCCATTTCTTCTATAATTGACTTGTACCTGGATTAAAATATGCACACTATCCTGCAAATTTCAAAGAGTCTGGACAATTTTCTCCTAAAATCTGTGAGTAATGGTCACAAAATTCACCCACATGCAAAAAGTTAGTATAATGTATTCATTGAATTAAGTGGGCACTAAATAGACATATTGATTATACTGTGTTATGGAAAGCGTTCAAATCCGAAATGATTTTGAGAAAGACTAAAAAAGAAAGTGTTGCTCCCTCATCTCAATAGAACATTTTCGTATATTCTTGACCCTTGGAATCCAGGCACTTCTAAAAAGCATCACTTTAAAATTATTTTAAAACACTGTTTGACATGTTAGTGTGGGACTGTTAAGTCTCATACACTTCTACTTTGACAAGAGCCTGGAAGATTATACAAGCTAAGTTGGTGAACTTGGAGAGCTGAAGCAACTCAAATGTAGGACTAATAATGCCACAGGAAAAGTCTATGTAAGGATTATAATCTCAAAATGGAAGTTAAGGTTGTGTGATGTCAGTTGCTTTTTATATATGACCAGGGGGCTAGTCATTCTGCACAGAAACCTGCATTTGTGATGGATTCAGGAAGTTAAAGTTTCCAAGTCAGTTCCTTGCAGCATTTTCTTCATCAACAATCATGGTGGGTCAGTAAGCAGTTGTTACAAATGCTCACAGAAAAATCCCAAGTGCTGCAGGTTCTCGTTGTCCTACTCAGGCCAAATTGTTCATCCTTTTTGCCAGATCAAATGGAAGTTCCCATTTTCATGGTACTCACAGTACATGAAAGATTAATTAGGCACATTCTACTTATTTTCACTATGAGTACCAGAAACCAGAGGGTGGAAATTCTAAAGTTTTTGATTACTAAAACTTTAGAATTTCCAGGAAGAACAGACCTGGAGCCCTATAGTGATGATTCAAATCACAGTACTGTAGACCAATATATTGAGAAAAGTTTAGGAAAAAAAGTTTACAGCATTACTGGTGTAGACTATGAGAGACTGTATTTTCATGGCATGCAGCACTAACAGATGTGGTGCTGCACTTTAATTTAGTGTGAATAGCCAAGTTTCATCAAAGCACTATTATTCTCAGAAAATGCCTGCCTGGAGAATGTTAAGACTTTTGGCTTTGTAAAATTAATACTCTGGCCTGGCTTCTCCCAGTGGCCAGTATTTCTATCGGTTGTCTTACCATTAAGAATTTCACGTCCTTATTCATGTAGATGGTGACCAATGTCCTTAGAGCCCTCTATCTGTGACACCTAAGTGTCTCATTTGTTGTCAAATACACAAATGAACAAAATTTTTCTATTTAGAAATAGTGAATGATCTAAGGGGATGTTTCAGTAAAAAAACTTATCATGGAGTCAGAGTTCTTTAAAGCTCATGACTAACAATTCTGGAGGGTTAACTCATGTTCATAAGAAAAACAACCCCCAATATCTTTATATAAATGTGGAAGGAACTTTGAAGAGCAAATGGCAACACAAGTGGAAACAAGGGAACAAGAATGAAATCCTCATCCAGAGTAGAAGTTTGTTTTGTATACTGAAGTCAAAAAGGTCTTGAAACATCTTTTCCTACCCCCTTCAGAACCATAGCATGTTCAGTAGCATACTTAATAGTAGCATTAGTGCATCTCTTTAAATCCCCAA
The DNA here is from genome assembly GCF_026119805.1 of Tympanuchus pallidicinctus. NCBI lineage: Eukaryota > Metazoa > Chordata > Aves > Galliformes > Phasianidae > Tympanuchus > Tympanuchus pallidicinctus. The sequence goes on along the minus strand of NW_026294669.1, from coordinate 15,619,908 downwards.
ATTCTGCATGCGTTCTTATGTGAAATTCACCTATATGATTCATTCTTGCCATGAAGTGAGGATTTACATTTGGTACTAGGTACCAAACCTGCAATTATATTTGCAATGCATAGGAAACTCTCTTCAGCTGGTAAATTTATCACAGTGCCCTTAAAGAATGTCATGGTATGTAAGCACATAATTTCAAGAATAAGCTTTTATAACTTACGGATACTTCTTTAGAATATTCTCCTAGGTTTTTCTGCTGGTACCATATATGCTTATGTTACATTTCAAGTCTATTCAGTACAGTTTGCTTGCCATTCTCTGCCTAAAGAGAGACATGGATGTGAGAAGAGCCCTTACACTGTTTGCCAAGTATGACAAACCAGGCAAGATTTGTGATATATCAGGACTACTGTAGATTGAACTTGTGTTGATGGAATCTTTTTTTGTACTCTGTATGATCATAACTAATCTTTGTATAGATGTCTAGTTTTATATGCTTTATAGATTTTCCTCATTTCACTTTGGTCAGAATTCTCACCAATGTGATACAAAGGACAAGTGGTAAAGAGTTGTCTTTCAAAAGCTGTGATTACTTTAAAGGATATACAGTAAGGCATCTGTCTGGAAGCAATTAAAAGCTAATATAAACTTTCTGTTTATTTTAATCAATCAAACATTTTCACTTCTTTCTCTTGGTGTTTTTATACTGTTCTAATTTTTTAAATTTTCACTGTCTATAATGTCTTTTGACTTTTCCTTTCTTTTGCTTTCACTGATCAAATATTCCACAGGTTTCAAGCAGTGTTCTGACATTTAAAATTTCTTTAAACTACATTCTTCCTATTTTCTTTTTGTTCATGATCCAGGTATAAATGTTGTCAGGTCCACTTAGTTATTTACATTGTACTTAAAAATATTTTTGTATGAGTGCAGTTAGAATATTTATTTACTTTCTTCCCTTTCCCAGCTCTTCACAAACCAAAGCAATGCTCACAGTTTTCTGAGGACTGAGATGACACCAGTCCAGGTTTAAATCTCAAATGTAAAGAAGATTATCATTTGAACTGAAACCAATATACTGTTTTATGATGAGAAATCTCTGATATCCAAATGCACATTTTGAGAACTGCTGACATGACTAAAATGCAATATCTTTCTCCACAGTGCTCTTCATCACATGTTGTTTCATTTTGCATTTGTTCTTTTTAATATAATAAATGGATATGTGCACAGAATCAAAATATAGGCAGTTGAAGTATGGTGCTATCACTATTCAGCTAAACTTACCAGTGTCTTGAATAGACATTTGCCTGAAAAAAAATTGAAAAATGAAATTCTTCATTTAGTCACTTTATTACAGCTTGTAAAATCTTGGGGTCTAGTTCTTAATCTTTTCCTCACTTGCAAGAATAAGCACTGAAAATTTAAATTGCATCAAACCAAGGGTTATGTATAATTGCATACTTCCCTATTTGTTTAGTGCATTGAAACAATATAATAGAGGCACTGTCTCTAAATATTTATTTCCAGCAGTCTTTAGGTGCTGATTAAATATTTACGTGATTCAATAGCAGTTCTGCAGAGGCACAATCTCAGGAATTTGCAAAAGTGCCAGATTGAGTTATGTTGTGGTGCATGGACTCTGAGTTCTGCTGATACGTGAAAAGGCAAGAGAAGTGTGTTCTGAAGCACCACCTCTCAAGTATTAATGTGATTTATTTTCACTAAGTATTTCTTGACTTGGAAATATTCTATAAACAAAAAGAAGTCTGGTGTGTGAGCTTTTCACATTATTTTCTTCCTCCCCGGATATGTTTATTTGCATTATTTGTATTCACTTCTTTGAAAAGTTTTATGCTGTCTATTTTTGTAGTGGGCAGTCTGCTTACCATAAATTACTTCTTATTTACAAGATTGCCATATGAAATATAGAGCAAGTGAGACAAATACATTCTAACTCAGAAATTTCAAGAGAAGCTACACCGTTTTACGGTTTTATGACATTCATTATGCCTCCAGAATTGAAAAATCTTTCTGAACTCCTAACCATCTGCTCTGAGTAAAGCAAATGTTTGTGCTGCTACTCTCCGTAATCCCCGTTTCCTTTCTCCCACATCTGCTACTGACCAGACCACTTCTTGATTGTTATGGATTGCTCAGATTGAAAAGATGCAACAACTTTAAAATGAGAAGATGTCATTGTTACTAAAACCTTTTACTCAGACTCTAAATCAGGCTGCAGGAGCCTTCAGGTTTCTTTAGTGATTTTGGGCAGCTGACTGAATCTCTGCACGCTTTGATCTCCTATGTATGAAAGGGAACAATATTGCTTGATTATAAGAGAATATTACTGTTGTATGTTTTAATTGAAAGCATTTGTTTGTCGTGTAATATGAGGGTATAATATTATATTTTTAGGCTTCTACACACTGTATATAATGAAAACATTTTAAAATGAAAAATTTTTCTCAGAATGCTGTCTCAAAATGCCTTGAAATGAAATGATACACGAATTGCCATTTTTTCTTTTGGAGCATATAGAATCTTCTGCTGCTTGAGTGATAGTGATCACTATCACTAGTGATAGTGATAGACTGTGAAATAGTCAAGTAGTTGAATAAATCTAGTGAAGCTTTCCTGCACTTCTGCTGAACACAAGCCTTTTATACCTGCTCTGTATACTATATTCTGTAAGTGCTAAAGATAGAAGCTCTTCTTACTGTAATGTTCTGTAAGCATTTAAAATGTCAGGAAATAAAACTTATTAAGGCTTACCCGTGTATGGAAGCTTCCATTGGTATAATTATATAAATCAAATTTATATGATGTTTATAAGCACTACATTGTACTGTATCTTGGCAGACACAAGTTGTTTAAATTGATTCCGTGATTTCAGGTTGCTGAACATTGCATATTGCATACCCTAAACACACTGGGCACAAAAAAGACAAAAACAAAATGCAATCCCCACCTCCAAATAGACTCATTGGTACTGAACCTCTGCGTGTTTGCCTCTAACATTTTTCAAATCTTCTTAACACTTGAGCAAGTGAAATGGTCTCAAAATTGATTCAGAGAAGAGTTTGACAACATAAACATGCATGTGCAGATGTCCCTTTTTGAAGCAGGTCTTACAGTGCTTCTTTTAATGAATAAAAAAAGCCAGGAATCCTTTAAACATATTGCTCCTGCTTTTGAGGGAGCTACTTGTACAGCAGGATAGACATTCAGTAGTTTGTTTAAATATAGTTACAGAACGGCAAAATTACTTGCTGCAGGAGAGTGAAAGACACAAAGGTCCCTTGACTTACAGAGGTTTGACGTATTGCATTGACAACAAACCTGCTGTTTTGAAACTGCAGAATTTCCATGTGCAACTGCATGCGGAACTGATCTAACAGTTCAGGGCTAACTTCTGTAGGATGTAATACCAGTATGGTGGGCATGAGATGACCCTCAAGTCTCCATTACTTTCTGTTACTGTTGGCACACTTCAAACCATTTGGGTTTCAGCAGGTCAGCTGACATAGTATGGCAGTGATGGTAAATGTCTGCGAAGTGATTTTGGCGACAGCTGACCAATGCATATGGCACATATGAAAATGTGGTAGAAATAGGTAATTTCAGGAAACATTTATAATGGAGTCAAAGTGAGGTGTGCTCATATTTCCTTTCTGCTCCTTGGTGGCCTGTTAGGACACCTGTGTGGGGAACGTTAATCTGGAACAGATCACAAGGGCTGCAGGTGCAGCTTCAGAACATGCTGGGGAGGTAGACAGCAGCAAGAGGCCAAGAAAATCTTGTGGTACAACAAGTTCAAGCAGGGACTGCATTCTGCCAGTAGCACAACATGTAGGTTGTCATGTAGCCTCTGACTGCAGGAATGGCACACATGGAGGAACACATCTGGAGTTTCTGTTCCTGTAAAAAAAACCCACACCATTCCTGAACTGTCTGCAGAATGCGGAGACTAGGAAGCTCCAAGGATCAAATATTTGTATTTGGAATAATCAACCAAACAAATAATCTAGCTTTTATGATGAGAGGAAATGTTGATCCGGGCAGTGCCTTAATATCATTGTGCCATATTGCCACATATTACATATTTCCAAGTTGCAGCTTGTATTTTCTCTTTAGACCCATCATATTTATTATATGATGTTTATTATAGCTAATAATATAAACATCATCAGAATGTATCTGCGGTGATGTGAAATGTTATGGGTTTTATTTCATGTAGTTTACTTGGGTTCCAAAATATCTCCTGTGCCCTCCATCATTGTTTGGATTTTAAGACGCTCCTGTCTCAGACATATTGAAACAAAGAAGGCTGAGAGAGGCTTGGATTTAGTTTTGGTTAGTGGCAGATTCTGCATGATTCTTCACGATTGGTAGGGCTAAATCTTGTTCATTTGAAATTAGACTTCTGTTTTCTGCTTCAATTTGGTATTGTGTAGCAAACTCCAGCTTTCTAAAACCATCAGTGCTCTATGGTCAGGTTTAAGAGTCTTTTTTTTTTTTTTTTCTTCAGCACCTGCCAAGAGCTGAGGAATTTTCTAAGCTGTGATTAAATGTGCTGCTTCTCATTATTCTTTTCTTTTTGATGACTGTTTAAAAAACAAAAACAAAAAAAAAGCAAACAAAAAAACCCAAAAACCAAAAAACAAACAAACAAACAAAAAACCCACACCAAATACACTTTCTAAACACACCAATACATTTTCTAAAGGAAAACGATGAATACCTATTTCCCAGGGAAATCCATCTCTTGTGCATGTGCAAATGCAAATCATTCTTCATATTGAAAGCTCTCATGCCACTGTGCAAATGCACAGAAATTAATTATACATCCAGGCTGGGGCACACAGAGGACTGGCTAATTCTGTTCTCAGAAGTCCACAGAATTGTTCTTTGGCACTATGTACAGAGCACATTTACAAGTGAAATCCTTTATCTCTGTAGACCTTTTCCTAAATATTTTTAGCTTATGCAATAGCATCTGGTTTAAAACAGGAAACAGACTTATAGCTAAATGACTTTTGCACATAAATATTTAAGACCATATACTGAAATGTGACACCACAAGTTATCACTTCCCGGTATGCAGCCTCTTATGCTCAGTTTTATTTTGGCAGATATAAAATACCACAGAGACATGATAAATGTAACGTCCTTTTCAGAAAACGAATTAAGTTCTAATATCACTTTGGAATGCTGCAGTCATTAAGCAATATTTCAGTTTTTAAGGAATTGTTCTTGTTGTTTTTGAAGGTTTTTTTTTTTTTAATGGTTACATTTTGTCACATTTACTTAAAGATTTGACCTAGTTTGCTCCCTCTTCAGTTAGTGGGAGCTTTGCTGTAGACTTCAGCTAATAATTTGTATTAAAGGAATGTGCAATGCTAGGAGTGTGAACACTATTTTAATGGGATACCTTTAGCTTTAGAAATACGTTAAAGAGAAGCATCTTATTATTCTGGAATTCTGAATGCTACTTTTTCAGTTCTGGGGAGAAAGATTTATGGCATTTAATAAGTGGTCACATTGGTGACTGACATGCTTACTGTATGAGTGCCTTTGTTTTTAATACCCTTCCTCTGCCTTGCAACCTTATGCCATGCTTTTCTTTATCTCTTTCTTCAGTGTATAAACTGCAATGCCTGCTGTTCTATGTACTCTCTTGGTGGCCAATCTGTGTTAAAAAAAACTTGGGATGTTTTACTTCGTTTTCACCTGTCTCAGATAACTTCTGCCAGATTCAGGGCTTTGCATTGGGCAGAAGAAGGACATGGTAGAAACTCGTGTGAAAGCATGAAATTCTTCTGGGTGTCAGAACATTCAAATTAGTTTCTCCAGATTTAGGGATGTCTTCAAAGATGATCAGGTAATCACGTCTGATTAATCTTAATGAAGACGTCAGTAATCATGAATAATTAAGTGGTTAATGAGACTTTCATTTTGCATTTGTTCAGCACGGGGAGGATTATTGGTATTATATCCTGTTAATAAGACAATGTAAGATGTGTAAAGAAATGTAGGCCTGCCATTGAATTATTCCCAAGACGTAGATGCATCTCAGATAAGAAAAGTCTTGGGAAAACTACAGACTATTGGTTTGCCTGAAAGGCAGAAAAGACCAGATGAGAGGAGAGGCAGGGGCAGCATGCAGGTGGCTGTGTGCTCAGTGCCTCTGAGTGTCCTAAACTGAGCAAAGCTCTGCCATTGCAGGGCTCTCAGGTACAAGCTGTTTTATCCAGAGCTGATGTTCTGTTCCAGCTGACTTTTATGGTGTTCCTACCTGCCTCCCACAGTCCTGGAAGGGAGAGAAGTTGTAGAAAAAAGGCCATTTTCTTTTCCACATAGCCAGTGGTCTTGATCAGAAAAGAATCAGAGGAAGCACTAGTATAGTCAGAAGAGTGAGGTGTGAGAACCATCCCCTCCAACTTCAGAAAGCTTTACAGCCCTGCTCACTCACATTTTTAGTGTTAGATAGTTTAAGCTCATAATTTTTGTGCCATAGTTAGGCAAAAAAAGTATTTATGAATGGTATTCCCTTTATGTTAATTCTGAAGAATATCACTTACAATATATCCTAGGGAATGCACTGCCTTACCTTGTTACAACTAAACCCATTGATAAGATAAGTAGAAGTGGACAGGCAAGTCTATAAAGGAGTGTCTAGGTGTTCTACCAGTCTGATAAATTATTCCATTAGATTTATTCAAAACTACATAAATAATTTATTGTGAATTTCAGTTAAAAATGATAGCCCTGCTTACTCTGGATGATGGATGATGCTTTAAGTTTTATGAAGAAGTCCTAAAATGTTTATAATTTCTGAATTTTTCATCATTTGGTTTTCATTTTTTCTTATTAAAAGTGGAAGTTAACCATGTTCATATAGACTGCTTTCTTAGCACAGCACAGCTTTAACCTACATTTTGAAAACTAGTAATAATTTTTATGGAATTAATATTTAGAAAATATTGTCAATTATTCCGCTTTTCCTATTCAGACCAGTCTTGCACTGAAGTCAGAACTGAGTTTATCTGTGAAAAGAAAATACTTTTACTTTCTGGAAACATAAATCATTTAGTAGAATATTATTAAATAATAATTGTTTTATTCAGAAGGGGAATGTGCACTTCAGGGAACTGCAGACGAGAAAGAAGTCAGCGTGATGACGAACCGTTTTATACCTTTCCACTAAATTTTAGCAGATCTGAGTTTGAACACTGCCCTTGTTTGCTCCATGCTGGTCAGATGATAAGGATTAATTTGCTGTGACCTATTTGTTTTGACCTTACTATGACCTTTAGGCTTTTTTATCCCTTTTCTTGACACTGGCTGTCATCTACCTTGGGCAGCCAAGTGTAACTTCAAAGCAGCATTCTGTAGGATACTTAGTTTTATTGCGTAGTCATTCATTCCAGCACATAAAAGATCATTTGCCTATAAAACTTGTTGCTAAAAACAAGAGTAAAGTGGATCCATTTTAATCTTCCCAGGTTTACGCCTCTGGGTGTATGCTCGAAAAGGAATAAAAGAGGATGCGTATATTCTTTCAATTATTTCAGTCCATTATATAATTTAATTCTTGTAGGAAATTCCAGAGGAACCTCTGTCTATATGACGTAAAAAATGCTCATGTTGTAATTTAGGAGATTGGGCTTCAAACATTTTCTATTGTGTTTAAAGCCAATTTAATGCTAAGTTGTCACACTTCTGCTGGAATATTTTAACCCGTTTATGGGGTTAGCCCATAAATGTAACCCATTTAAATGTGACCAGAGGTAACACGCTCATACAGTTCATGTCTGACTTAGGCACGTGTGTATATTGAGAGCATTTGGTGTCTGAGAAGCTGCACAAACAAGAAGGATGATTTGGTTAATGGACAAATTTCACTTGTAAATTATAGGAACTTTCCAAAGCAGACTCATCTGCTGGACTCAATGTTTACTCTGCATGCTTTGTAGTCCAGTTGTTCAATGTGAAAAACACCAGCCTTCCAAAATAATTTTTAGACCATTTTTGCTTTTACTTGGGCAAAATTTGAGAACATAAAATTGCAGAATCGTAGAGCAGCTTAGTTTGGAAGAGACCTTAGAGATTATAGAGTTCCAAGCCCCTGGCTACAGACAATGATGCCACCCACATTGTTGGTTACAGATACATCTTCAGTTTCAAGTGTAATTTTGATTTTTTTTTTTTCTTTCAGTGAACATAAATCTCAGACAAGTGGGTCTGAAAACATACAACAGCATTGATAACATAATGTCACATCTCCTATAAAGATTTAAATTACATTAATCTTAAGAACTGAGTGTCAGTCTTCCAGAATGAACAAACTTACGTTGTGTGAGTTCATGGTATGACCTCATACAGTGAGAGAATCATTTGTTGTCTTTTCTGTGAGACATTTTTGATAATTTCTCAAAGGGATGAAGATAACAACAAGTACCATATCACAAGAACCCCATGGATTTATGTTTACGTTCATATGGCATCTTCACTTTAAGATTTTCCAGGAATTCTAGAAAAGTATTTCTGTGGAAGTTTGGAGAATCTTACCATGCAAAGATCGATGTTTTTTATCTATCAGCAATGACTTCATAATTTTTTTTATTATTTAGAAAGAAGGATTTGAATCAGAATAGGCCTGTACCAGATTATTAACCTGCATTTTGCAAGTGAAAATTGTGGGAGGCTTACCCTTTAGGAAGATCTGAAGTAAATACTTTATAAAAGGGCAAAAGAATAAGATATACAGTAAGAAACTGCTGAGGGATTTTGCTAAAGTGCATAAAAGGATTATGGTTGGCCAAAAAAAATCCTTCTTTGGAAAATATTCTTTGCGTAGAAATGAAGAATAATAATGTATGGGTTTTTTTATGGTTCATGGTTAGTGGAATGGCATTTGATGCAGTAAAGGTACATTGGCTTTTTTTTCTTTCCTCTTTCCTCCACTCCTCCTGTTTTTTCTATTTTATTTTTTTTCCTTTTTTTTTTTTTTTTTTGAAAGAGCTTGCAGAAGTTTACACAAATTGCCAGAATGAAAGTTATCTTTTTCTTGGGACTTCCATAGTTCACATTTTTCCTCAAAAGTGCCCTCAAGTCTTTTCTGTACCATAGCTGTCTCCTGTAAGTTCTTGGACCATTTCTACTGGTATCAAACACCCATATGGTGCTGCAAATGAAAGCTGGACAGATTATTTTTCCTAGAACCTTAGTGGAAGAGAAAATGTATGGATTCTATATAGTTTGTGTGTCACTTAAGAACACAACATCTTTTTATTTATCTATTATATTTGAAGTAAAAAAAAAAAAGAGAAAATATTTTAAAAATGAAGTAGATACCTCATTGCCTCACATATGAATCTTGCGCAGTGTGGAGTAAGAAACCTCCAAGACTAGCCTCTCATTAATACATGAGATGTTCACAGAATGCTTGCCAGACCCAGGAAGTCAAGTTTAGATGGAAACTTGGCACGAGCTTACTGGCTTGTCCCTTTGAGGGGTGGGAAGGAAAGGAAAAGAAAAAACAGTGAACCCTGTATGGAAGCTCGCATGCATGTACATATGAGTAAGACTTTTAACTTCATTTTCTCATTAAAATAGAGAACAGTGAAACTGTAAAGATTCCATGTGTGTTCCTATAAACTGTGCTTTTCACACATCTTTTGTTAGACACATGGAATGTTAACTGAAAGGGCTTATCTTAAAAATCAGCAGGGTAGCTGGAATGCAATTTTACAAAACCTGGCCATCTTTCAACAAGAGTGGGTGGATTTTCAATGCAGCAAATGTTTGTGTATTAAAAAGTATTTGCCATGGTGACAAAGCTTGGAGAAACATCCCATTAGCCACAGACGGGAAGCCGTTGCAGATTGTTCTGATTATCCATGCCCAAAACTTAGTCTGGCTCTGTTTATACGGCATTTCCCGATTAAAAAAAACAAAATTCAACATACCCCTAAAACCTGAGCAAACTGTTTGCACTTACTTACACATGCCTTGTGCTGTATTTTCTGGCTCAGGTTCAACACATGATTAGATTCTTACTTTCCTGGAACTTAAAACATGTGCTTAAAGCTAAGCATATGCTTAAATGTTCTGCTGCACTGGGACCTAAGAGGATGTCCCTATGTTCCCAGTACAGCCAGGACTCCTTGTGAAACAAACCAAAATTTTAGAATAAAAGGGCCTGTAATCTGCAGCTCAGTAGAGAGATGAGTACAAGTTGATAAGGGTTTGTGGTGATGGAGATTCAAAGTATTGTTGAAGGTAGCCGAAAGAGCATATGGACATACTTGACATATGCATACAAATACTTACCCGCTAAAGTCTGTGGCAGCTGCATTAATCACAGTCCCAAGTCCCTGTTAGTACAAACTGTTATATCATACCACCATGATTCTGATATGAAAGCCTAGAGCAAAGTAAGCCATCTAAATGGCAGGACACTACAATTGTCTCACTGTTGCTGCAAAATAGCTCTTCTTTTCTTCCAGCTTTTCCACTTCTTTCCCCACTTCTAAGATCAATGTTTTGAGATGTTGTTCTTAAGAGTATCACACCTCACTGGAGAGTTACGAATCTCTCTTTCTAGAAACAAGAGTCAATTTCTGCTCCTCTGATTGTCACTTGCATAGTGAAAGATAAATAAATCATATCAAATGATACTCTCTGGAAAATGCTCAATTCTAGCTGGAATTAATGTGTACAAGTGGAGTGGACAGAGCAGCCTGTAAAGGGCAAGTGGCATCATTGGATGCTAGAGGGAAATAATCACAGGGCAGAACCAACCTGGAATAAAGACCTCAAGCCCTAATATCTCTACTTACTCTTTTGGACTCATTCATTTGGACTCAAGCCCACTCATTCTTGGTTTTGATGCTCAGTGTAATGGTGCCTTTATAAAACTACTTCAGATCACAGTGTCTTTTAATTTGCTGTATTGGGACAGAAGAAATGTGGAGTTACACAACAGGTGAAAGTAGTGGATATTTCATTATAGAATCACAGAATGGCCTGAATTGAAAAGGACCTCCAAGGTTATCTAGTTTCAACCTTCCTGCTATGTGCAGAATCGCCAACCACCAGACCAGGCTGCCCAAAGCCTCATCAGCCTGGCCTTGAATGCCTTCAGGGATAGGGCATCCACAGCCTTCTTGGGCAACCTATTCCAGTGCTTCACCATCCTCTGTATGAAAAACTTTCTCCTAATATCAAGCCTAAACCTTCCGTCTTAGTTTAAAACCATTTCCCCTTGTCCTATCCCTATCAACCCATGTAAAGTGTCATTCCCTCTCCTGTTTATACACTCCCTTCAAGTACTGAGGTTTAAATTACTGTAGTTTAAATTAAACATTCTGGAACAGAGAAATGTTTGCTGTCCAGACAAGTCAGAGCACAAAAACCCTGATTCAAAGCCCATTTGTGTAGAAGCAAAAATTTTCTAAAACCAGTGGTCTTTGAATACAAACCTAAATATAGAGGGAAAATTTCCTCAGATGTATACACAAATGAACTCGGAACTGAAATAAACCCCTTTGGATTCAATTTTAACCAAAACATTATTGGCAGAACGGACTTTGAATGAAACACTGTTTCTTTGTGGAAAAAATAAGTTAAAGTATCTGGACTGATGACTTTACAGGCCATCTATGCATAAATGCCATATCTCTTGATGTAGACTGCAAAGTGCCCTATCAGATAGACACTGGCATGTCAGCTGTTGCGGCTGAATTCTGTACCAAAGCTTGTGGGAAATTTACTTTCCCAGTTCAGGATGGAGACTTCTTCCAAGAGAAAGAATGTAAAAGTGTAACAGGAAGTAAGTCAGTGTAAAATTTCGAAGTCTTTTAAATATTTAAATAACATTAGCACTGTGCTGAAATACTCATTTCCTAATTGCGTAGCACACAACATCTTGGTCTTGCTAAGGCCTCCAATAAATTGAAAGCAGACTAAAACAAGCTTTCATACAAGAAACATCTGGTTATTTAAGTTTCCTTCTTTTAATACTAATTTTAACAACTCCCAAACGTGGATAGAAATACTACCTTATACTTTTGTTTAAAGTTCATTTCCTGTCCCTGGGATATTCACTGACCTTTTAATGCTGGCCATTTTGCTTTCCACTTTCTTATTCCTATTCTCATTGACTTCATTCCATTCTTGACCTCTCTTCCCCTCAAGAAAATTAAATGCAGTCCAAAACATGTTGGACACCAATTAGTTTTACAGCTCGTCTTACCTCCCCTCCTACTGCATTCTTCAGTTCATTGAGTCCACTCCACTTTTATACTTTCAGACCTCACAAAACCTATATCCCCACTGCAAAATAAACACTGTTGGCATGAAATTAAAGTCTTTTTCTCTGCTGTTTTTCTCCTGCCACCTAGCATCAACAAAAAGTGAATACTAGACACACAAGAAAAAGTATGAACTAGCTTCTACTTTCGGCTTTTAAAAACAAGCTTTATTTTCTAGAAGTTACAATATGACAGAGGTTTATAGTGCTTTATAACAGTAAATCTTGACTAACCAAAAGGTGAAATCAATCCTCTTGGATACTGTGATTTACTTGTTTATCTCTTAATTACTGAGGTGTTGGAACAAGAGTGAACGCCTTATTTGTTATGATATCTGTGTCATGAGAAAGCATATTCTCTCTTTAAATGCATACCATAAAATATAAACATAAAATGTATGCATAGATCATGATTCTACTTATATTTAGAGCTATTATTTAAAAACCAGACATATTTTCTACTGTTGCCTTAGTATGAATCAGCAGTGTCCGTTGTGGTTAACAGTAGGAACTTGCTTAATAAATCTTTTGATATTGGCCTACCCCCTGACTCAGTGAGACACTTGCTGAGAGCATACACTGTTCAGAACATAGCTGGGAAGATGGGAACCATTCTCACCTCCTGATTTATGTTCCAAAGTAGAAGATAGGCACATATTTAAATATCTTTTCAATGTACTCTTAGTGACCATGTGGCTGTCAGAGAGAAAAAAATCATGCAATTCGGTTTTGCATCACAGATCCAAACAACCAGAATTTTACTTTGACTCCTGTAATGAGACTCGACATGATGCATGTGTGTGTGTGAACTATCACCTTTTCATGTTTTTAGATCTATATTTTATACATTATTCTGGGGATATATTTTCAAATATGTATCATGTACAATGCTTATATATGCACATAAATCTTTCTGGAAGTGGCAAACTGGCTTTTTAAAATCCTTTTTCTTAGTGATACTTGAGAAGAATCCTGCTTATATCTAGTTTAAAGCAACCTGCTTTTCAGAAAGGAAAAGACATAAAACTGCCAATGGTTGCTGTAAAAAACTCCTTGTTAAACGGAAAAAGTTCATCACATACATTTTAAAGTTTTTATTAACTTATTAATGACTATGTGATATTCAGTTTTTTGAACTGATCTGAAGACTGTGAGGAAAACTCCCCTATCCTCTTTTAAAGAATCATTATTTCTTTTGACTGTCAATAAATCTTATTACCATGAGCAGGGAACACAGCTTTTATTGATTTATTTTCTTTTTTAACCATCTTGTAGTGTCTACAGCCATAGTCTATTCTGAAACCTTCACTATTGTTCACAGCCTAAACTACTTTTTCTCCACATTTCCAAGAACATTTTACGACTCTTCAAAGTAAATATTAGACCAGTATGTTTCTGTCTGATTTAATCTTTATGATGTAAAAAACAAATTACTAAAGCAGAAGTGGTCTCTGTGTAGTAATGTTTCCACTTACAGAGATATTTTATTTTTCTTTCAGCACTGGTGCTATTAGTGTCAAACTATGGATTGGAACCCACACAGCTTTGTAAATCTGCCTTGTAACTTTACATGCAAAGCATGAATTTCATGGAACCTTGGCCATGCTTAAGAAAAAACCCTAAAATATACTACTTCCATTTATCAGTATTTGTCCTAAGAAGGTGATAAGCTTATTTACAAGTGCTATGTATTTCTGATAAAGATTACTCTCTTAATTGTTTTTTATTGTTCAAACCACAGGAGAGAAACTTCTTTGACTTTATTTCTTACACTCTCTCCATATCTTGGTATATTAAGAAGAAGTGTTATTAAAATTTCCATTAATATGTAGATATCTGAAATTCAGAAAATAATTTTGTAATCATGTGCTTCAGGCAGAAATAAAAACTGCTAAGAAAAATCTCACTTTCAGCTTAATAAGACTTGGTCTTCTGATTTCTTGGAAAACAATGGAAGCCCATTTCTGGATATGCATTGCGTGAGCTCCTGCTCTGTCACTGTGCTGATTTGTCACACCTATGCTTCTGCTCACACATTGCTATTGAAATTGGAATCTTCTAATCAGATGCAAGTTATAAAGAAAACTTGAAGTGGTGAGAATTATGCACAGAGAAGCAAGAACATGCCTCAGGTAAGTGGCAATGCTCCACATGCAAATGTTATTTACCTTTGGAACGTACAGTTACAACCACATTAACACTCCTTGTGATCCTAGCAGCACTTTTGTATGTTTGAATATAAAACTAACATGGCATGAATAACTAGAGGATTATATCCAGCTTTGATTGTAAAAGCTTGCAAAGACCTCCTAATGTACAGAATGCTTATGATGACTGGTGATTCTCTCCAGGAGTATTTTCTTGTCAGGATGTTACTCGCGCTGCTCCAAACTTGTACTGTAGCCACTCAGTTTTTAATTTCCTAGGGCAGTGGAGGATGGAATAACTCTGTAACACAGAAGTGCAGCTATCAGAAGAAAATATCAAAATTCAGTTTGGTTGAGAAACATTCTTTGCTGAATTTCCTGCTGGATCAGAACTCATGACAGGGGGCTCCCATGAAGAAGGCTGAGCTCTGTGCTTGGTTGGTGACTGTATCGTGTAGCAGGTTCCCTTTCATGGTGGCACAGCTAATCTGCAGCCCAGATAATCCCCTGCTGGTAACTGAGAGCTGATTACATTTGGTGACATTCTGTACTGACAGTGCTATTTCCTGCATCCAAAAATTTAACTTTCTCACTCTGCTGAAAACTGGGGCACATAAATATCTCCAATCAGTCACATGAATGGTAAAGATAACTTCTGCTCTAAATGTGAGTACACTATCCAAAGACAGTAGACGGAATGAGCAGTTATGAGCACTCTGGATTCTCTGTATTCACAAAGAAAGAAAGAAAAAATATATTTTAAAAAGCTGGGCTTCCCAAAATGAATGGGATATAGCATCAAATTAGGAAGTTTCACAGATGGCACAATTGAGACTATGCCATACATCGTTTTGGATTACATTTGTTGGATTAGTAAATTTCTTATGATATAATTGTAAAAAGTGTGAATATGAAAATAATTTAAATGAATAATTAGAGGCTAAATTTTCCCTGTAATTTTCAAAGAATATTTTGGAGAAAGAAAATCACTCAGAGCAACAATTCTATTAGATACATCTCAATGAAATCACTATAATTCTTCCCATATTTTCCTGTTAACTCAGAAAGTGCATAATTAGAAGGGAATGTCCTTCCTGTGGCTGGATTTTTGTGCAGGTGTAGCAGTTAGACTGAAACTCTCATCATTCAACTTTAAAAAGTTAGGATGCATTCCAAAAATGTAAAATCTAGTCTAAATTTAATAAAACCTTGTCATCATATGGGTTGCAGTCCAAGATTAGCTGCTTGTTCACGTTTATTCTTTAGTTTTGCACTAATTGTCTTTTTCTCATATGAATCACTCATTTCTGTAACTGCAGCCTCCATACATTTGTTCCCATGTATAGATGTGCCAAAATGATGCCATTTAAACTTCCCTAAGCACTGCCAGTATTGTGGCGGCAGTGTAACACTATCCCCATATCCTGTAAAATCCTTGTTTTATAGAGACCTACCACTTTTTCATGTTCATGCCTCACAGTCCCACAGCCAATCTTCCCAGCTCACATAGAATCATAGAATCATAGAACTGTAGGATTGTAGAATCATAGAACGGCTTGGTTGGAAGGGATCTCTAGGATCATGAAGCTCCAGCCCTCCTGCCACAGGCAGGACCACAAGACTCAACATCTAATACTAGACCAGGCTGCCCAGAGTCCCATCCAACCTGGCCTTGAACACCCCCAGGGATGGGGCATCCACAGCCCCTCTGGGTAGCCTGTTCCAGCACCTCACCACTCTCTTGGTAAAGAACTTCCTCCAACCTAAATCTTGCTTCCTTCAACTTAAAACCACTTACCCTTGCCCTGCTGTTATCTACCCTAGTAAAGAGCTGCTTCCCCTCCTGTTTGTAGGCTCCCTTTAAGTACCAGAAGGTTGTAATGGGGTGACTCCACAGCCTTCTCTTTTCCAGGTTGTACAAGCCCAGCTCCTTCATCCTGTCTTCATCGGGGAGGTGCTCCAGCCCTCCGATCATCTTTGTGGCCTTCCCCTGGACCCTTTCTAACAGTTCCCTGTCTTTTCTATGTTGGGGGCCCGAGACCTGGACACAGTATTCCAGATGGGGCCTCACAAGGGTAGAATAAAAAGGAACAATTGCCTCCCTTAACCTGCAGGCCTCCCCTTTTCTGATGGAGCCCAGGATACCATTTACTTTCCTAGATACAAGAATACACTGCTGGCCCATGTTAAGTTTTTAATCCACCAGGAGCCTCAGGTCCTTCTCTGCAGGATTACTTTCAAGGATTTCTTCTCCCCATCTGTCTAAAAGCCTGGGATTCCTCCAGCCCAAGTGCAAAACCTTGTTATAAGGGAGAAATAGCATAAATTAGTCCTCATGTGATAATGCAATTGAAGAAGCAAGCAGCACAGAGATAGTTTTGGTATGCTTTTTCTGAGAACCAGAAGATTCACATAGAGGTATTATCCATCTCACATTGCTTTCTCCCCAACTGAGCTAAGACTATGCTGGCAATATTTTAGTTCTTGTAGAACAATACAAGTCTGTTGAAATCAAACAGTTTAACAGAAATGTTTCATTAAAAATAATTAACTAAAAAAATACAAAATACATTTGAAGACTTACTGTGCATGAGATTTTAATGTCAATCCCAAAATGACAGCATGAAAACAAATGAATGGTTGTGCCAGAAACAAATGTTTTCAGAATTCATTTCAAAACAGGTCTCATTTTCATAGCTTGCAATTAACTTTTATATATCTGTCTGACTAACGTGGTGGGTAGGGATGTTGCCTGAAAAGCTACAAAAACATATTCCGATATTAGGGGTTAGCCAAAGGAATTCTAAATCAATGTTAAACCTGAATTTAGTATATAATACGTTCATAAACTTATTATGGATTTAGGAGCCATATGAAGAATTATATGGACAATGCTTTGTTTTAATTACAGGAACCTCAGCAGTGTGGTGCTGGGAAGAAGGATTTAGATTTGGGTTTGCCACGACTTACCTGATAACTGGTCAGTCATTCAATCTATATCACATTCACCCTTTAAGTCTCCTAAACTGGGGATAGAATTGGTTAAAGCTTTGCTATTCTGAAATGTGGAATATTGTAGGAATGTCAAAAGACTGGTCTCCTTCCCTACATTCACATACAAATATATTTGACAAATGTCATTT
The DNA here is from genome assembly GCF_026119805.1 of Tympanuchus pallidicinctus. NCBI lineage: Eukaryota > Metazoa > Chordata > Aves > Galliformes > Phasianidae > Tympanuchus > Tympanuchus pallidicinctus. The sequence continues at coordinate 15,602,311 of NW_026294669.1, read as the reverse complement.
GAAAAGTATCATAGGTATTAAATGGTGAAATGTGATACAGTCTTAGAACTTCAAGTAATCCTTAACTTGCAACAGTCATTGATAGATAATGAATGAAACATGAAAAAGCATAGATATTTCTCTCTTCTCTATGTATCCTCCATGATCTTGTTGTTCAGTATATGCACCTACTATTGAAATTAGGGTACCAGACAAGCCTGGCTACACTATTTAACCATATTTACTTTAGTTCTGGGCTTTTGTCTAATCTAAGTAAAAATCCTTATTTGAATAAAAAGTATCATATATATACATGTATTTGAAAGATTTTCAGTATGCAACATCTATAAAAAGTGTTCAAAAACATTAATTTCCTGCTTGCCATATTTTCATTTTGACCTGGTTGCACAAATTTGTATGTTTAGCTGTAACTGCGTGAATATATTCCACAAATGTGCACTGATACCGAGTGTCTCCTCTGGTAAGCATCTGATGTAAAAGAGCATATCTGAAATACTGAGATATTACCCTGACAGACAATGGCTTTTATGTCAAGTGAATTTGGAGGTCAGTTTGCAGGCACTTCCAGGCACTGAAGTCCTACACATTCTTTCATACCTGATCCTTTTTAGAAGAGGAGTCCTCACATATTTTGTTCGAATTCCTTGCTCAATGAACCTACAAGGAAACTTATGGAGCAAGGGAATTAAAAGATTAAACCACAAGCCACATGTACTAAGTCTTTCTTTAAATGACTTATGAAGCACAGAGTTTATATGGTAACTGAGTCTGCAGACTCATTTGCTTTTGGAGAATTCTGAAGACTTAATTTTTGTCTGAACGCTTTGTTTCTGTAAGACTGTTCCCATCTAGATGTTACAAAAGAACAAGACAATAGAGAAGATCACAATTAGAAACTTTTTTTTTTTTTTGTCACTTCTTAATTAGAGAGAAAATCCTCTTAATTATTAACTCACAGGATAAAAATTGGAAACAGCAGTATATCACAAGGTCACAGTACTCTCACTCATGTAACTACCCTAAGTCTCATTTATTTCAAGGATGCAATATAACACATGGCGATCTTAAGAGACACAGTGAGTTGATATATACATGCATGAATTTTTTTCTCCAACAAGGTGTTTTTTTAAATGTAGATATTGAATATTGAGAAGACAAAAAGCAATTTTAACCTGTAACCTCTGTGGCTTTAAATTCACGAATTTCTGTCACACTGGGTTGGAAAAAACAAACATGATGCAAACCCTGCAGAAAACAAGTGTTGTACCATGGGTGACAAGGAATACAAGCTAGAAGGAGGCTAGTGGTTTGATACATGTAAGGACATAGGTCACATTATTCTGCAGAGATGTTTCTATTCATCTTCAGAGTGTAAAGTGCTCCTTTTAAAAATTTTATTATTAGTATTATTATTATTATTTTATCTCTGAGGCTGTGAGGTGCATGCTATGCCCTGCAGGCTTGGACTCCTGTATCTATTTGGTCAGCATGAAGTGGGGGAAAAGGGCAGCTAATGACTCTAGCCAGGAGCAGGGGATTCACCTTTTCCTGTCAGTAATATGAAGCTGTGTGTTAGAGAGTTCAGATAACACATTTCACCAGTGAAACAAACCGAAAGGAGTGACAGTGAACAGTGTTAGGATCTTGTATCTCTTCTAGTCAGCTATCAGCAAGGGTAATGCCTTTTAGAAGATCTAAAGAAGTGACAAGATGCAGCCATTTATACTGTTTCCACAGCTGATGTCAGTGAACTGCAATGATCAGGAGTCACTGCGGTGGCTGGAGTCTGTCCCAACCTTGGTTTTGGAGTACTATTTTAGTTTTGGCCTGGTTCCATTAATGCAGCCCCAGAAAACCACCAGGTGCCAAGTGGACATTGTAAATTTTGTATTCATTCTTTTGTTTTTATATTTATACCTAGATGATGATGTGTTTGCACACCTGGTCACCTTACTGAAAAATGAAGCTGGTCAGAGCCCAGCACAAAATGAGTACAGGCTGAGAACACATGCAAGAGATGGAATTGGTCCCCAGAGAAAAACCCAACAAAAAGATGTAGGAAGAATTTAGATTGGTGTACTTTTTTTCAAACAAGTTCATTACAATATATATTCAAGCTTCCCAATATTTGGCTAAATTCTTTTTCTATATGCTACAAGTAGGATTTTGTGATTTTTTTTAACCATATGCAATTACTTCATCTGGATAGGAATTTAGACTGTGCTAAGTATAGCAAAATATGTCTGCTTTCTGATTGGAATTTAGTAAAATTTGCAGAGAAATGAAGATTTCATACATATCTTATGATCTTCCAATGGCACACTCCTGCATATTACCATGAAAATCAGGAGTGAAGATTCACCAACATAGAATTGTGCATCCAAGCACTGTGAAGCTTGCAGACAGAACTTCCCTTTTTTTTCTGACTACAAAACCTCATTTCTTGCACACAAAAAATTTTCACTTCAGGCACCTCTGACTTGTTATTATGAGACGTCTAACTGTACACAAGCTGGTTAGCAGTGCAGGTAACTGTAGCTTGTTGAACAGCAGTTTGTATTAACACCTACCTTGAACAGGAAAATAGCTACATTCCACCTGAACACATTCAGCGACAGAAACAGAGATGGCAATGAACAACACACTCTGTAGAGGACTAAGCAATAAATAGAAACACTTTTTTTTTTCTTTCCAAAATATGCCAAAAAGTAATTGGAATTTTTACAAGTGTTTATTATTTTAAATTCCTTTCTGAAGCAGAATATTTAAAATTTTCCATTCCTGCAATATTTTCTGCCCAAATACTTTACAGTATTAATCAACTGATCTTACAGAGAAAGTACAGTTGTTTTTCAGTAATAATCCACGTATAACAAATTACTCAAGAGCAAGATGATTCACTACTAAGAACAGGAGCAGAACTCACTTTCCACTTTAGGAGAAAAAAAGTGTATATAAAGTGTTCTGTGCCTTATTCCCTAAATTAAGTAGATGCCTGTGTACAGCATTGACAAAACATTTCTTCTTGTATATTTTATCAACAAACTGTACATGCAAAACCTGTTAAATCCAAAACTATTCTTTAGTATCGTCAATAGGGACTCGATGTGAAAAATAGGCTATATAAAACGTTGTAGATTGAACAAGCTATTAAGTCCATCTCAAGAGCAAAGTGATTTTCACAAATTTTGAGAGATGTGCTAGAAAAAATTTCATGTAATTCAGTAGGACAAATGTAAGGTGATGTGAAAGAGTATTCAACTGAAAAAATAAAGATTGAGGGAGAAATATTTAGGTAGCAGTCGTTTAGGAAAAGACTGAGGAGTTTTTTTGGATCACTACCAAATGCTAATCAACAGTGTCATTCTGTTGGGATAAGGACAGGCACCACGTGGGAATATGGAAACACAATCCTGTCCTGCCAGATGTGAAGCAGTTCTGCTCTGCTCAGCAGAAGCTGAAGGGTGTTAGAAGCAGAGAGCATTAGGAAAAAAACTCCACTGGAATAATGTGTCCAGATGCAGATAAGACACTCGAAGAAATCTAGTGATCAGCCAGTCTAAGAGATAGGAATTAGATATTCAGGTCCAAGAAACAAAACCAGAAATATCTGGAGTTATCTCACCAGAAAAGAAAAAATAGAAAGCAAAGAGATCTGGTAATCTTCATGTGTAGGAAGAGTTGCTATGAGAAATCAAGAGAGAATTTATTCCCATGTTTGTGAGTGGCAGCACAATAAAGTCTTAGATTAGATGTGAGGGTTAGATTGTTTATTTTAATAATATAATGTAATGATAATAATTTAAGGCAGGAATGGACAGCTTGGAGATACTGTGGGATCCCCTTGCTTAGAAACTGGGCAAATATGTATCAGAAATGATGTAGAGAGAACTCTCTGTCTCTGGGTAGTGCTTGGCTGATCTTTCCTCTTAATTAGCCCTGTAATTCTTTGAGACCAGTTGAAGTTCTGACTATCTGATAAGTATCTGGTGAATAATAACAAGCACAGAGATTTGACAGATGTAATCCGACAAACAATTATGAAGAGATACAAAGAGTGTGATATGCAGCTTGACCAAAGTCTCCTGACTTTAGAAAGAAGTCAAGGAAGTAGTAATGGGAGGAATGAATTTCTAAACGCACCACTAAAAACAACCATCAGAACAGAACAAGCATTTAGCCTAGTAAGAATAGCTCCTCGCCTATATTTTTCAAACAAATCAAAAATTCTAGTCTTAAACATTATATGCAATTCAAAATTAATCAGATAAAATAGACTAACTGGGCACTCCAAGAGAAACTAGCCTCTGAACTTGGAAACCTTTGTAACATTGGTACTATATATGCAGTAATTTCTTTGCATCACTTTCTTTTGAGAAGCCAGCCTGTTTTCATTACTTCTGAAGTGAAATTATTTGAAAAGCAAAACACACGATAATGATATCATCCTGATTATTAACTTGTATTAATTTGTGCGTATAACTATGCAGAAAAAAAAAGAAAAAACAAGATTTATCATGAAATGCAGCAGCTGTGCTTTATAGAAAAGTTGATATCCTTCATCAAATAACGATGATGTACTCTGTGTGCTTAGAAAAGCCTTCTGATCTGTTTGCCATTTTCACACAAAGATTGCATCTTTGATTTTGCCAGCATTAGTGTTTGGAAGGATAATCAACACAGAAATACTCAGGTTTGACAAGTGGTGTAAGATTTCTGTAAACAGTTCTTCTCTCACAGAGATATTGGAACCAGATAATATTAAGGGAAATTATACTGCCTGAAACCCTGATCTTCAAAGAGAATATAAGTATAGATTGAAATCAGAATGGACATTTAGGGATATTAAATGCAAATAATACTTCAACAAAGGCCCAAGGATGCAATTAAATTATGGAAATAACACACAAGTTCAATAAGTGAAAACATGAAGTACTTTGTGATGGAAGCTTGTATAAACATAAGCTTACTGATGCTAAATTAATATTTAGTGTTTGCTGGAATATTTTGTTAAGGTTTCATAGAAAATTCTGGTTTGTCTAAAGTAGGATGCTTTGTGAAAAGTTTCAAGGATTTTATGTTTCTTAAAACAGAAAATTATACTAAGCATTTTAATGAATTCTATTGTACCTATTTCAAAATAGCATATTTTGAAAGCATCCTGCATTGATTTGCCTCCTGAATACCATATCAAGATTATAACATCAAAATAAGGGATTTAGATTAATTCAAAGGATTTCTCTGCACTTACATTTGATGGAATATTTAAATTATTTGCATTTGCTTCTGTTTCACTATAGCACTAAAAGAGATTAGAACTTACGACATTCTTCCCTAAGAAAAGTTTAAAGTCTCAGTTGATTGTTTTAGAATATTTTTCTTTAATGGGTCCTCAAATAAAATAAAATAAATTTTAAATACTTATTATAAAACAAAAAAAAAAAGAATTAACTTGTGAATGGTGGAAAAACTTTTTTTTCCTTAATTCCTAAAGATACAGTGTAAAAGGAAAACAAATCAAACATGTATTCAACAGGCATGTGTAGGTCGTGTAAGTTTACATCGAAAATGTGAAAGTAGTTTAAAATATATACTTTTCACATACATTAGAAAATCATTAGGATTCTGCCAGATGGCATTTATATGCCTTATTGTAAAATGTATCTGATGACATAGAATTCTCACAGGCAGTTAAAGAGTAAGAGCATTTTTCTACACTCAGCGCCCACCTGCAAAACTTTTTTAAGGATACAAATTAGATCAAGTGCATTATCAGCCTTAACCACATATTTAGAAAATGAGTGCGTAGGCTACGTGATAAGAAGCCCTTATCATGTGATCCCAGAAAGCATGGCTGTAGCTTAAGACTGACGGATAAAGAGGCTGAGGTCCATTCGCAGAGATAGGGAAACGCAGAGAGCAGGAGTAAGGTGAGGGAAAAAGTGAAAAGATACATTTCAGTTATTCTAAGTATAATGAAATATAAATGTCAGTTCATTAGCCTGGATTTTTCTTTTCCCTCCGGTTCAGTGACTCTGTCCCCAAAACACTTCAAAATCCAATTATATTCTGCTTTCCACTATTCCCGATGTACAGTTTGAATGAGGAACACCAACAAAACTTAAAGCTTCCTTTACTGCTTTGCTAAGGGGATGTGAAGATTGACTCCATGTCAGTATGGCAGCAAAAACATGGATGCTAATGCTACCAAGAGCTTTTTCCTTTTAATCATCCGAAATTAACTGACAGCTTAACAAGAGTTAGGCTTTCCTGGCAAGTTCTTGTATCTCCCCAAACTACAGAATTCAACAAAACACATTTTTTAATGTTTGCATGGTGAATATCACCTTTGATTCTTACTTGTATTCTGATAGTTTGTAAGATCTGTTCTACGTCTTTCTTCTTGGTGCAGGGTGCCTGAACCACTCATGGCAATCTAACCTTATGTGAGGAACCTCATCTAAACATGTAGCTGATTTCCTAGAAAGTACATGTGCAGTAAAAGCATGCTTCATGTTCAATGTGCATGCAAAAAACTTTACAACCTTTTGGCCTTCACACATGGGATACCATATAGGTGATCTTTAACACATATTAGTTTTCCTAACATATCAGTGCAGCAGTAAGGAATAGTTTGGTTGTTTTGGTTTGGTTTTATCTCAACCCTCTAATTGCTGACTTTCAGAGCTCTGAGTTTTGCTATGATGTTCCTGAAGGATGATAGTTGGAAATCATGTTATCATAACACAGCATTTGTCAAGATATACATTGGTGTACGCTGGAGTGGATGTTACTTCTGCTTTGATAAGCAAGCACAAGAGGCAAGAGGAAGCCAACTGTAATCTCTGTTTTCAGAGTGTTAGCTCATTTTTATTCTAGCCCAGAAAGAATATTAGACGTTTGTTCTTAAAAAAAAAAGATGTTATCTTTGGTGACAGATCTGGTTAGTTTAAGGAAACTAACACCACACAGGCATTTTGGAAATGAAAACCTAATTAAAATAACAACAGAATTTTAAAATACTAATCTTGAAATCTTCTATATCTGTGCATTCATAGGCACAAAGCATTTTCTGGTAGTCCTGTTCTTTAGATATATATCATATCAACATTTTTTTCAACATTATATCTATGTGTTTATTATTCTCCCCAGCTCAAAATGTTCTGAATTGTAATTTTTTTTTTTAAATCAATTTATTTTTGGCATTTTTAGGAAAATGATATAATAACACTAAATCAAATTTTAGTGAAGTTATTAACAACATTGCTTCAAAAATAATTTATATTTCTAGGTTCTATGAGATTTCCACTTGTACTTTATGGTAATTGAAATTTTTACGTATCAGAAAGGGCACAATAAGACCATAGATATAGAAGATATCACTCAGATTTATAATGCTCTGTCTTCTGGTCATTCTCCTATCAGTGACATTTGTTTACAATATACGGAAAATAAGTAAGATTCTATAAGTTCACTATTGATGTAAATATATAGAAACAGGAATGTGTTTCTGCTTACACATACATTTTTGTACGCTATTATGATTCAAGTCACATTTTGTTAAAGTGAATGCAATTTTTTGTGTTCTTGTAGTAAAGTTCGGAGTTCTCAGGTTTTAAAAAGTATTAACATTATAAAATAATTTTATATTGTTAGAATAACATTCTGGATAGTGCAACCAGTTTTATGGAGAGAATGTGGACAATATAAAATGAAGATAAATCAAATCTGAAATTCAATTTTTTCAGGTTATCATTTCATCCTAAGATAACATTACTCTCTAGACAGTATGTTACCAACAGGTGGGTTTCTGAAAGAGGAATTTCCAGATTCAGCACACATAAAATAAATGATGCTCTTGTTGTTTTAGCAGCAGAGTTGAAGTTGAACAGAGAGAACGCTGAACTCTTGACATTAGCACTTAACCCCTAACACTAACACTCACAGCACTTAACGTTTCAGTTAAGAGAAGGTGTGCAGTGACTCTCTCAATTGTCCCTACCTACCGTACTTTGGATTGCAAAGCAGGGCAGCCTCAAACTGCTAATATATTCCTTCTGAAAGAAACAACTGGAAGATGCACAACACATCTCCCAGATTCCAGCTGCAGTTGTAGATTCAGTTAATGGGTCTAAACTACAGCTAGTCCAAAGTAAAAATTAAAAAATGAAACAAAGGAAAATGAGTATAATGTATATATGTATACATATAGTGTATATATGTCTATAATGTATAATGTAAGTATCAGATCTCCACAGCACCAGCTTCTTGACCTCCACTGTCTGACCGCACCTAAATCAATTCAGAGGGCAATCAACTCCCTTTGTGAGTGGTGAACACCCTAGATGAGGTTTGAGGTAGATTTGAAACTGCAGCCACTAGGAGGAAATTACTGAAGGGGGCAAATAGAGGCTTAAAGGATTGACCTAAAGCTCAGTAAAGTCTGGGTGATTCCAAGCAATTTTAGTGGGTTTTGCGTCAGACCTAGAAGCTTCAGTACCTGTCACCTGTGTTCTCTGATGGCATTTGATAACCTTAGAAAAACAGAGTGGAAAACCTGTAGAGCAAATTATCTGTATGAGTCAAGTCATATGAATAGAGAATGTTGTCATAACTCTTACTCACACAGATTGTTTCATTTAAAAGGATGTGAGTGAAGAATAATGTATATATCCTCATCTGGAAGGAGCATAGATCTCAGAAAAATCTGAAAGAGTAAGATTACTCTTCCCAGAAGACTCATTAAGACATGACTGACATTGACTTCAACAAAGTACTTCTAATATTTTGCATACAAGTAGACTTAATAAACTCAGTATTTACTTGGGATTTCTCAGTGATGTAAATTATCAGCTTCTTATAATAATGTCATAAGGAAAAGAAAAACAAATGAAAATCTGGAAGCTCTTTTCAAAATGTAAGATATTGTGAATAAAATATTTATGGTTTTCAAGTGACTTTTCTTTATATATATCAACAGTTGAAACTGTGAGACAATCAAAGTAATCAACTGTTTTAAATTGCATTGTATTTTTTTTGAAAAGGAACTGGATGCCCTGATACTTAAGAAGTGTCTTGAGAGCATATTTTCCAGTAGGTTTCTGTTGCCATATTTTAGAGCAGTTTCTGCAAAGCAGAGTTTAAAAAGAGTAAAAATTTTATCAGTGGCTGTGTACCTTGTTTCATCTTATTTATGAAGAGATTAAATAAGATGAAACAAGGCTCCAAATTTTCACCAAGTTAAAATAGACATTTAGTTAAAATTGGAATTTGCATTCTCGTCTCTGGTTTACATACAACTCTCCATTTTGTCTCCAAGCAATTAAAAAGACTAATAAGCAGCAAGCATAAATAAAGAATTCTACTCTGGCAGCACATCTCTCCTTGTCAAAATACATTAGCTACTCTAGAATGCTTAACATTAACTTATTATTTAAATATTTTCAGCAGGCACTTTGGCCACAGTGTTCAAAGTCAATAAATTAACTAACTAACTAACAAAAATCTTTCTGAATATTGTTTGTTAATTTAGCAGGTGTGTAATAAAAACACCTCATGTGCCTCAGTGTAACAGCAGTTCCATCTGAATTTTTCTTCCCAGGGACACAACCTAATTATAAACTTTGTCTCTGTTATCCCTGTCAGATTCCTAGGCAGTGCTGGAAGCTAGAAGTGCCAGGAATTTCTTTGAAAGTTCCAGCTAGTATCAGAAAATAGGCACACTATAAAAGTGTAGCAAATTGAGTTAAATACATAATATTTATTAGATGAAGAATTGCTCTTCATTTTATTCAAATTCTTGAAAAGATTCTTTCTGAACTCTCTAGATTACCCTGATTTGATCAAGGTGGAAGTGTTAATCCTTTCTATTTGAATGCTAAGAGTGAACAGGTAATACACCAGCTTCTATGACAACACTGAGAGTGTGGGGGCAGAGGCTGCTCCTGAAGTTCAGATATGAACTGTCTGTGGACAGGATGGAGCTCAGTGATAATAAGAATATCTGTTCCGGTCCAGTACTAAGCCCTGAAGTATCCTTTATTTCCATAGCGTTTTTTTCTATATTTTCAAATTACCCAAGCTCGAACTTTTTAATAGATTTCTTTCTCCAATAACTGGTGGCAGCATCATGCAGCAAAGCATTGTTTACAATGCCTCTTCTTTTCCTTTTTTCCATATTTTCCTGGATTCCAGAATTCCCAATCCCATCAATTGTACTTCTGCTACAATATAATATTCAGGAAGTAACAAATACCAGGACTGGAATATTTGGCCTCAAATTTCCAGTGTATTTCATAGTTATTCATATTATCATGAAGTAGGAAGTAATTCAGTTTAATATGCTTTATCATTTAGGCCAAAAACCTGTTTTCACTTAAAATGGTGGAATTTTGACTGCTTCTAGTAAGATAAGGTTCAAGACTTAAATGGCATAAGGGCTTGAAATTGTGGTTTCTTCTGAATTTGGTGTGTGTTCCTGTTCTTTCCAGTAGGGCAATATACTGCTCTTTCCTCTGTTGCTGTTGGCACATCTTGGAAGTGAAAAAGTAGGAGCCAATAACTTATTTTCATCCAAATAATCTGTTACACTTCCTTAGCAAGATTCTTGTCTTATTTCTAAGAAAATATTAACAAAATGCTAAAGAATGCTGCAGAATGTGAGGATACGGTGGAAAATACTTTGCTTTGGAGGAGTTGTCAATGTCTCATTAAATTAAATTTAAATATCTGTAGCTATAGCTCTTGCTCTTCATGTACAAAATTCATAATGAGTTAAATATTTCTAAAATATTTCCATTGAAAACTTTACCATACAAACATATTTCATGTATATCTTAATGATAAGATTTCAGTAATATTTGGATGACATAAGCATTTAAATCCCTTTCAGAAAATGGGGTTAAAGCATACAGCAAAAGCTCAATCATAGAATCATAGAATTTCAAATTGGAAATGACTTGTAAGATCATCTAGTCCAACCGACTTTTCATTACCACTGCTACCACAAACTAAACCATATCTTGTAGCTCTTCATCCAGGTGCCTCTTGAACACTGCCAGGGACAGCGACTCTACCACCTCTCTGGGCAGCCATTCCAGTGCCTGACCACTCTCTGAGAGAAAAAGTTCTTCCTTATGTCTAACCTAAACCTCCTCTGGTACAACTTGCGGCCATTTCCTAGAGTCCTGTTCGTTGCCTGGGAGAAGAGGCCAAACCCGTCCTCATCACAACCTCCCTTCAGGAAGTTGTAGAGTGCAATATGGTCTCTGAGCCGCCTCTTCTCCACACTAAACAATCCCAGATCCCTCAGTCACTCCTCGTAAGACTTGTGCTCCAGACCTCTCACCAGTTTTGTTGCCCTTCTCTGGACACACTCCAGGGCTTCAATGTCTTTCTTGTAGTGAGGGGCCCAAAACTGAACACAGTACTTGATGTGTGGCCTCACCAGTGCTGAGTAGAGGGGGAGGATCAGCTCCCTGCTCTTGCTGCTGAAGTACCAGCATCCTGCAAAAAAACATGACTGAACATTCAGCCTACTGAAGTAAACTTCCCAGCTTCCTTAGCTGGCCAGTTTCATCAAGCTCCTTTCTTAATTAAGGGTGAGAAAAACCTTTCTTCCAGTGCTGATCCACGCCAAAAGCCCAATTTAATGGCTTGAATTGCCCAGAGGAAGAACCTGTTTCTCTTCGCTGACTATGAAGGGGCCAAACTGGCTAAGCTAAGTGCATCGGGTTTGGTTCAAAACGCTCTTCTGCTTCCTAAGGGCTCAGCTTTCTGGGAATGGAGCTGCAGTCGTATAACCATCTAAAGTGCTTTTGTAAGCTTTTCCTTAGGGTGATTAAGCAATATAAATAGAAACCCTCTATGCTGGAATTTTAAATTATTCTCAAATTACCTGCAAATAAATAACTGCTTAAAAATCTGTAGAATTATTTGCATGTTGACCATAACAAATATTACTCAATTAATCAACCGTTGTTTTCTGAGATTCACCAAGTTTTCTTTAGCAAGTAGTGTTACAGTTAAGACTTAAGTTGAATGAATGTTCCTGTTCCCTGATGAATTGGGTAGTATTTAAAAGTTATTTTTGCTGTGATCCTAAACTATTTTTTTCTTGACAAAAATGTGGTGGTTTTTTCTTATACAAACCTGTGTTCATAAACTAAAATTTATCCTCTGAAAATGGATTTCATTCAAATGTTTGTGAGAAATGAACACAGTGTCATGAAGAATCATAGAATCCTAGAATAGATGTTAGCACAAGTCATAAAGCATTATTCTTGATGTAATTTGTGAAAAAAACAATCCCCTCATTTTCCCCCTTATGTAAGAAATAGCGATTCTTACTGATTAGTCTGTTCATTACACATTCATTTTCCTGTAAATGTATGTTTGAGTTTGGCAGCACCAGTGAGATAATGCACAGTGTGAGATTCTGCTCATGCAGCAGCCCAAATCACGTTCTGGTGACTGAGTGCATATTTCTGAGTTCAGATACAGAAGTACAAATTCCTTGAAGAAATGTAATCACTATGATTTTCACATCAGCATCGAAGTGATGTACATGGAAGTGATACAGCTGCTACAGCTTCCAAATAACATGTACTTTTGCTTCCTTTTAACCTATTTTTACCCAACACATCTTGTTTTTTATCTCCCTCAAGCAAATCTTCTGAGGAAAAATCATCTGTCATTATCTACTTGTAAAAAACATCTGCCTAAACTGGTTTCTACCTTGACCTTTAATTTGTATCTCCCTCAGGTTGAGGGTGGGTACTTTTTAAACAGGACTACAGCTTTATTAGCTTTATTTGACATCTACTACAGAACTATCGTGTTTATTTAGCAGCACTATTAGATATATCTATTTTATTTTTTTATGGGCTTTTTTCTTTTTTTACTGTATGTTATTGCTGATGTCATTTGTAAGGCAAATTTTGCCATCAGAGGCTAGTGTGAATTCTAGAAAGGATTTTTAAGGGATGAATACCCTGAAAATGTCTCCTTCTTATTATTGTCCCCATTTTTGAAACAAAAAAAGTGAGCTTTAGTGATCCTGCTTTCTTTTCATATTTTTATAGTTTCTTGCTATAAAATTCTACTTAGCGCTTCTTCACTTTTACAGTCTGACGGTTAGCGTAAGGGAGAGTTTGTTTATCTTCTGCAGCTGTGGTTTGATCCTTTCCTTTGAAAATGAGAGAGGAAAGGTATGATGTGAAGAGGAGGGGAGAAAATATCAAAAATAGAAGATAAAAATCCCTTTTGGTGTCTCCAGTGGTGCAGGGGTGGCTGTGAAGCAGAACACAGCATGCTGGCACCTCAGATGTCATGCCAAAAATTACATTGAGTTACAACATTGCTGACTGAAAACACATCTGCTTTGTTTCAAACGTGTACTGTACTTTGCTTAACACTCCTTTCTCCTCTCTAGCACCATCTGATGGAAGTACTTCAGTACAAGAATCCTCAGCTGTGGCAGTACTATGATTTCTGTTTATCCCTTTTTTATGTTTTCTAAAAATCAGAAGACAGGTCACACGTAGTATTCAAAATATGTGTACCCTCATGTGCCAAAGTGTAAATAATAGGGAACCACTGTAACAGAGTAACTGCCATCTCAGGCAAATAATCAAAGTTCATTAGTTCTCCTTTTCAAGCCATAATTCAAAATTGTAAGTAGTGAATGTTGAAACCTGCGCTGCAAAAAACCCCCGTAGCTATACCGTGTCAGTGATCTTCTCTCATTCTCATAAAGTTACCGAAAATGTAGCAGAGTATCTGTTAAGTTACATACTTTGTTTTGCCAGATATTCTGTTGTAGCATTTAAGAAGAGAAAGAGACCCTCTAGAAAGGAGGATAAAATGTAATCTAAAAGAAAAGAAAATGACAACAGTGGCCTGGCTACTAGATACTCTTTCTCTGCTCTGTCTAGGCCTAGGATTTGGAGACTTTCTTTGTTTCTAAATTGTTTCTGTTCCATGGACTTTATTACTTCTTCTTCTCTTTTTTGCTCTCCTTGTTATGTAGCATCAGTCTTGCATCAGTTAAAAAAAAAAAAAAAAAAAAAAGCAAAACAAAACCCAAATTTCGTGCTGGTTATATCTTACAAATGATTCAAAACCTGCTCCAAGAACGCTCTTTTGTTTGTTGCAGAATATTCTGATCTCTCTGGCTTGGTGGCCCAAGGCACCACATCACATCTTATCTTATTGGGAAAAAGTGCCAATTTTGTGATCTGCTAGATTCAGAAGAGGTCAGTGAAATTTCTTGCAATACATCCTCTCTACACAGAGCTTGGATCTCTCATATTTAACACGTTTCCTAAATGAATATCAGCAGACATTTAGCTGGTGTTTATGAAAGTAGTGACCAGCTGCTTTATTGTCAGTGGACATATGCAGGTTCTCTATGTAAGTGAAGGCCCAAATGCACCAGATGTTTTCCATCATTGCACACTCTCAAAGTGCTGCTATTATGCCTGAAAGAACCCCACACATCAAGCAGCAATTGTGCCCTGATTTCTGTTCTAATGCACACTGCAGCATGAAATAAGTTGCATTCCATCTTGTTGACATAGCGTGCTTCAGCTGCTGGTGTGGCAAGTTATTTCTTCACTGAAGCTGAACTAAGAAATGTCTGGCTTTCTTAGACAGATTATCCTATTACTGTTTTCTTGCCAGTTCCTCACAATGACACTTGTATGGCACTATGAGAAAGTAAATATCCAGAGCACTGAAAGTGCATCAACTAAACAAATCACAAGTATAGGTACATCTACAAAAATTATGTGGGACAAAGTTCTGAGGCAATATCATCTATGAAGTAGCAAACAGAAGCTTAACTTGATTTGATTTCCTTTCACTTCCAAAATATTAGAAGAAATGAACTTCTGTAGGTCAGTTAAATTTCTTCGACTGTGCTAAAACTGTGCCTACAGACATCTTCGTCTGAGGTAACCCCTTTCTCAAGACCTTACCAATCTATACTTCCCAGCCCAACTTGGGATAGCTGAACTTGCTTTCATCTTGCAAAAATAATTACATCTCTTGGCTAATTTGACTCCATTTCTTTTGCTGTCTTTGGACCAAAATGCCATGTTACTTTTTACACAGTATATTAGATTTGTTTCAGCTTAACAAGTGTAGCCTAAGAATCTAAGCACTCTCCTAGAATACTGAATCTACAATTTGAGCTTCTTGAGGCTAAAGAAGCACTGAGTTCTCTACTTTCTGGGGAAACCCCTAGCTTCTCTCTTTGCTACTCTGTAAAAAGCCTCTCCTTTCCCCTTCTGCTTTTTGAATAAGTGGGTGGTTTTGCATAAAGTGAAATACATCCTGTGTTTCATGCGTCTGAAATACTGTTAGACTGGGCCATTCAGGAACTTGGATAGACAACTTAGGCACATGCATGCTTTATGAGTCTCAGATAGATCAGATGAGACAGTTATCAAAACAACTGTTTCAGCCAAATTATAGCCAAGAGTTAGTAATATGTAATAGCAGAACTTTTAAAACTGATGGAAAACACAGCGCTCTATCATATTCTTATTGTTAAGCTGTATTTTCATTTTTTATGGGCTGGTTACTTATAATTTTTTGGAAGGGAGAAGCATATGGGGCAACCATTGGCCCTTTCTTGGTCTCATTTACTCGTACTGCACTACTGCACTGCTATTAAAACACTGATAAGGTGAAGGTAAACAATCTTTACAGTTGTAGGTCACTTGCTGTGTACAGGTTCATACAGTCATGTTCTCCAAGCTGAGAGTTAGAATGTTTTAGCCCTGTAAACAACACACACTCCAAGTCACTGCTCCACAGAGTGTGTAAGAGAGCTGGAGAATCACTCAGACATTAAGAGGAAATTTATAGTTTTGAAGTTTCTCCTCTTGATGATGGGTAGAACTGAAATTTTACTGTGGTTATTGTAAGAAACTGTGCATAACAATTGTTTTTCATTTCATTTTGACTGTGAGGACTGGAGCTTAGACTCACAGAACTAGAAGATAGCTGATACTTTCATTGAGGTAGTTATATAATGTCCCCTGAGACTGCAAGCTTTACTGATACCTGGACAAGTTCTTTCCATTTATGTTTGCAGTTACATTTTTCTACTGCTGCTGATGAAAGAGAAAGAAAGATTTAAAGGGAGATGGATCTCCCTTCTGCAGTTATTGCTGCCATTCTGGCAAATGCAGGGCCAGAAAATCCACCTATGCACAGATCTTTTTTTTTTCAGTAAGGATAGCAATAGGCCCTAGTACAGCCACTTCCCAGCAACACAAGATTTTTTTTCCTTTAAAAAGAAGGAAAGCAGAAGTTGCTTATGTGGTGGAGAATGGGGACTATGAGGCTTAAGAAGGTGAAGAAGGGATTTCATATTCCAGGGCATAAGAACTGGAGAAACCCAGATGGGATGCCACTTCAGGATATGGTGTAAGAATGACTTGCAGGGGCCTTAAGCTTATTTAATGCATTTCAACCCATCTGCTGGGCAGTGTCCTCAAATCTTATCTATCCCCCATAGTATCTTCCTTCTCTTGTCACATCCCTTCCCAATGCACACACCTCAGATTCCACCACCTGCTTCCATACCTTTCTTCTCTTAAAAGCTGCAAATATCTGATGCTATTGAATCCAACTGGTGCAGAAGTCCCAGGTTGAGCAGTCAATGCACATGAATTAGATTTCTGAATCAAGGCCGAAGGCTGAAACCATAGCCAAATATTTCCTGCTTTACGTGAGACCCCACAGTGCATGCCTATGGAACAGCACATTAACTTTGCAGTGTTGCAAACCGTGTTTTTCTTTAAAAATTACTTTTTTCCTGTGAAATATTGATTGTAAATGGTACTAGTTTTTGAATGATGGCTTGTAGAAGAGAATGACTGGTGATAATCCTGCTTGATTTTATATTCTTCATGTTACTTTGGGAAAAGCGTAAGAGAAATTCTACACTTTCCATTACCACTATTTCTCAGCCAATATTCTGTGTTAATGAACTTGGAACGATCACTGCAATCCAGAAATGGCCTTATCTACTTTACAGCAAATGCACTGCTAACACTGAGATTCAGATAGTTTTTATGAATTTGTATACAATAAAAATAGCTTGTCTTTATATACAGAAGTTTCAAATTAGCTTTAAATCTTCCTCCACGTATTTTATTTTTTTATAGAAAATTGTTATATGTCAAAACAATATCTCTTTTCTGCTTGATCTACCGCAACCATTAAAAAATAACTTTGCTTAATAAGTTACTTGGGAAATGAGAGC
This sequence comes from Tympanuchus pallidicinctus, assembly GCF_026119805.1. Taxonomy (NCBI): domain Eukaryota; kingdom Metazoa; phylum Chordata; class Aves; order Galliformes; family Phasianidae; genus Tympanuchus; species Tympanuchus pallidicinctus. Next base: position 15,585,033 of record NW_026294669.1, on the reverse strand, counting down.
CCAGAATTTCTTTTCCTCAGAATTTCATTTTTCTCTCTGAGGCTGAGGGTGTAGCACAGGCTTTCTAGACAGAGGAAGAAAAGGGAATGGAACAATGTAAGAGTGGCTCAAGCTCTGCAGCACCCTTCTCCCTTTAGCATTATGCCTTGTTCATAATATGCCCTGAGGCAGTCAGGAGTTACAACTACTAGTGGTCAGTGGAGGCAAGAACTCTGTAGTCTTTCTCATCCCATACAGCCAAATTTATGCAGTCACTTAGCGAAGTCATTTAAAACATCAAAGGAAAGATTGGTTAGAGAAATGAAGAAGATGCAAATAAAAGAGAAGCAAGCCATAGCCATTTGCTCTTTTGGAGCATTTTCTTTTAAAAATCCTTACAGGAATATTTTCATCTAAGTATGATTGCTTCATGAGATTGCCCTTATAATAGAAAGAAATGAGTAGTCAGCTGGCTGATCAAAAAATCCTAGTGATAAAGTTCAAGCTTTTTCCAGATATCCCTCAATGGAGATATATTTGTATTTTTTTTCAGTTCTCTGTAATCATCTCACACTTCATAACAACTGGTGTTTATTTGTAAATTGCAAAGTATCAACCTTGCTTTCCTTCTGTACTTAAAAATCTGTGCTAATGCTAATGCCAGTTGTGATGGTTTTACTGCTGTTTGTTTTGTTACATTATCTGGTGTTTGAACACCACCAGACTAGGCATTTAATCAAACAGCCTGTCTCTGTAATGATCCGAGAACTGATGAAATGCTGTCTGAAGACTTTGTTACTTCATCTTCTGAGAAGAGAGTTTAGATTTTTTTTTTAATGAAGCACTGATATGTAATGCTAGCATAATATATAATATTAATACTAATACTGTAAGTTAGTGTGGTATCAGTTCTGACACAGTTATGAAATTAGATTTATTTACAAATTAAGTAAATTTTCTGCCTTAATATTTTATTTCACAAAAATGTACACAACTGGAGGAAAACCAAGGTATTTCAAAACACTAAACTGCAAACAACTCCTTTAAATTTTAGAAAATATACATGAAGTATAGTAGGCTTTTTACTGCGTTATATTGGTGTCATAAAACAGGGTTAATAAACATAGTGAAAACTAAATAATCAAACGCAGAAGAGTTTACTGAGGGTGAATCGGATGAAGACTCCTTACAATTTTAGTTCTGCAACTTTAATTCTACCGAGAGATTTTGCCTGTATTATCATTCTAGTGATTTAACTGAAGGAAATTTTTTAAAGTCCATTTTGTGTTTTTAAAACGTTCTTTTATATAGTTATGTCATGAAAGTTAGCTATCAAGGGGGCCTACAGTTCCTTATAACTCTTCTGGTAGAAGTAAATCTGAGGGCCTCTTGAGCACTGTAAGGACAAGTTCAATGTTTTATATTCATAAGCCCAAGCTTATGAGTGCAGTTGTATCACCAATAAAAAGCTAACTTCCGTGACCTTTTCCCACCTCAGAAAAGGTGAAAAGGAAATACTCCAGAGGTTGGAGTAGAGGGCAATAGCTATGGGAATTTCTTCTTGAAGTTCCCAGTGTGGCCTCTAAACAAACCTAAAGCTACTCTAGCTCCAGAGTAACAGCAAACAACTGCAAACTGCTTATGAATCCAAACTGCAAGAATAGTTCAGTTACACTCTCAAAGAAAGTATTTTATTCACTCCACCATAGCACGTAGTAATCCTTGGTTTGTTTATGGAGTCTAAAACTCTGTGGGTTTGGACTCTGGTAAAGTCAAACTTAAAAATGTGCTTGAGTTAAGATCGAATCAGGATCACTATCCTTTCACAAATGTTCGTCTTTAAATAGATTCAGATTCCTGTGGCTAGATTCCCCAGACTAAATGAGCTGCCTTGGCAAAGGACTGCAAAATGGAAGAGGAAGTGAAGGCTTTAAAGCATTTGTGGTTCCCCCTCTCCCAGCTGGCTGAGAGTCAATCAGACTGCAGCTTGGTGTGCTCAGATGCCCCTGGCCCCCAGAAGCTGATCTGCCAGCCAGTAGCTGGTGCAGGAAAGAAGGCAAGAGCAGATTGCTACATGGCATGGGCCTGAGGAAGGAGAGGCAGCCCTAGACTGAAGTGTGCTCCTGCAAGAGAAGGGGACATTAAGAATCTTTTTGTGTGCAGAATGGATTCATACTACTGCTGAGAAAAAAATCTTAGTGTAAACTGGACACAGTTTTAACATTGTGCTTATGCAGAAATTTGGAGGGACAGAAGGTCAACAGGAGGATTTGGGAAGGAGTGGGTCAGATGCAAAGAGCAGCAGGAGAGAATGCTGGACACTGATGGAGACTGATGTTATTAGTACAACAAGGTCATGTAGTTAACAATAACTTATGTTGCTTATAACTTAATGTGCAGAGAGCTACGGCTCGTGTTGGACAAATGAGTGCTGACTATAATGTACTTCATTTGGAATGCCTCAGTTCCTAAGAGCATCTAAGAGGACAGATGTTTAAATGTGCTGAGTACAATGACTCTGTAAATTAATGAAACCTTTCATCTTGTGAACTGATAAACAGCAAGGCCTCAGGGCCTGAAATAGAGGAATATCACATCTAAAACTCTCATCCTCATTGCACATCAGTGTCTCTATTTACCAAAATAAATCACTAGCTGAATAAAATCAAGTATTTAAATGCATTTTTCATATACCTTCAATTGTATTTAACAATACTTCAGATATATTTTGAAAACAACAAAAATACATAGGTATGTGGTAACACCAGCACGTTGTTGTTTTAACCTTCTTTATCTGCTCTGCTGACACAAATTTTGGAGTCTGTTGTGTATAAACTAGAATTAACATAGTGCAGTGTTTACTGTACAAACCTGGGGGCAGAATGTTACAACAAATCCTAAAATCCTTTTGTCTGAAGAGAGTGAAGGGAATTAAACAACACAGCCTAGTTTTTAAAACCCACTGGTTTAGGGAAAGTGAAACAAGCCATACAAATACTCAAGACCTGTCTAGATGGCTATCTGTGTGACCTATTGTAGGGTACATGCCTTAGCAGGGGGCTTGAACCTGATGGTTTCTTGAGTTCCATCCAACCCCTGCAGTTCTGTGATTCTATGAAATGTTTTTCAGTAGAAATTAGTATAAAAATTAAGACAGAAATTTCTCACTATTTTGGAACATATATTATCTAAGAATGAAAAAGAAACAAACAGAAAGAAAGCAATAATAAACAAAGAACTTGTCAAAGCCACAATCATTCCTCTACAGTTATCAGGCAGAATATAGACACAGAATAACAATCTCAAAGCAAATAATGTGACTTCAGTCAGATTCCTAATCCTCCTCTCTTTTTTTTTTTTTTCCCTTTAAACATGATTTATTCCTGGGTTTAACTTTCCAAGAACTTACAGAAGTTTTGAACCATGAATTGAAAACACTGAAGAGTCCATAACTAAGCAAATGTCTTCTTGTGGCTGATATCATTTTTCTTGGTTAAAGCCAAGAGTACTATGATTTGTAACTCATAAGTTAAATTCCTTGCTATTTTTACTACATTTCTTACTTATTAAATGAATTTTCTTCAGCAATAACCAAGGGATTTTAAAAATGGAACCCTGAGTAGATTAAGCTAGAAATGAAATCTAATTTCTCTCTAAAGAAATCTTTCAAAATGCTTTTAGAAATTCAGGGTATCAGGTTGCTCGTTTTAGTCCTCCAGTGAAGAACATTAATCCAATGTTACAGGTAGGCTGTACACAATGTTTTCCTCCCTCCAGAAGAATTGTTTGTACTATACAAACCTTTGTGCAAAATTCTGTTGGGATACCAAGCGTGGATTTTTGTGGATTTGGGCCTTTAGTGACTACGAGATAAGGAAAATTCCTCCTTACTCTGTTATAATTTTATCAAACACTGTCTCCTTCTATCATAACAGAAATGTCACCTACTCAAACTCTTACCCACAAATGAAAGAGCATATGGATTTCTTTTACATATTTCTGTTGTATGTTGTTTTTCCACTGATATCTGCCATTGTTTCCTCTTCGGTAATTATGTATATCAGCTCATATACTTCTACCTTGTGGTATCAGTTTATTCCAATTCAATTCATCGACAATCAACAAGATGCACATCATTTACATGAATCTTCTTCCACTCCGATAGCATAAACAAGTGGTTATGGAGAAGAAACTACAGGCTTTGGGCCACTGCCCAAAGCAAATCGTACTGTAGATAAAGAGTTCACGGAATGGCTCTAACTCCATAGTTCTCAGTATCAGTTGATACACCTTTGAAACTGCACACAGTGATGAAATGTCTTTTGAATAACTGCTCAGTTATTTCCCGGATATACTTAGCTCCCATTTGTGCTCTGTAAACTCTTATATTTTTAAATCAAATTAAGCTGATTTTATCAGGGAAAGGAACGTAAAGTCTCTCAAACCACAACTTTTTCTGTTCTCCTTTAATATGAAGTCAACTATAGCCATTTTATCAAATGAAACTTTTAAAATAGGCTTGTCAGCTGTTTATGCCAACATTGACTCTAAAATTAATTTTCATAGTTGAATCACACCTCTCAAAAGAAATTGGAAGTTATGGAAACACTCCTACAAAAACAGTAGAATTTGTAAGATTAATTCGACTATGTAATACAAAATTCATTTTCTCAGTGCTCAAAACCCCTCCAGTGAAGCTTAAGTTCCACTAGCATAAATCAGCACTGCTCCATTGGTTTCTGCAGAGCTACACTGGACTCCTCCCAGTCACCTTCAAAAGCTAAAAAGAGTTTAGATATTTTGCATGTGCATTTTGGGCCCTTCCCGAGTTTTGTTGTAAGCAGGTGGACATTTGACTCACAGTGCTTCATTCTTTGGTTACTGATTCACAAAAATACCAGTGTAATTGGATAAAAGTTAGAATCCCATCCCTAACTATTACAGAGTCACAGAATTATATACATTATATTTTATAGAGGCACACCATACCTGGCCTACAGTATTCCCCCCTTTTTCTAGGTACCAAATTTACCTCTTAGATAATGAAGAATCATTAATATCTTTAATTGAGAAAGGAAAGATATCACATTTCTTTTTGCTTTACATCTTTGTAAGCCTGGGAGACTCATTATCAGAAATAAATTCAGAAGTTGTAGAAAAATGTCTTGTCATTTCAGCCAGATTAGCAAGGAGTCTAACATCAGAGCAGGACTCTGAATGTGTATTTTTCACAGGGTTCTGTAGCTCTTCAGATATAAGGGAGCCTCCTATACACTCTAGTCCATAATGCAAGTTATAGTGATTTCCAATGTTATGCAAGACTTTTAGCATAAGCATATGCATTTTACTCCATTAAGCTTATTTTTTTAAATCTGAAAGACCATCTTAAATTTTATTTGTGGTTTATGTTAAGTAAAATTAGATGTTTATTGTCTTGAATGAATTACTGAGTCCTTTATTTGCTGAATTAAGCATAAGAAACAAAACACATTCCTCGTGCATTGGACCTAAAGGTCCTGAAAGTACTTAACAGCATCGCTGTCTCCGTAGTTGGCACAATCATGTGTGCAATGTACTGAGTATGTGGGATGAAGTAGGTAAAATTATAGAGGAAAGTAGGGAATTTTGTGTCTTGGATGTGTTTATGTAACGTATCTTAGACAGTTGTCAGTGGAGGCGTTGCATTGCACTGTTATGTTCCTGCAAACAGCAAGTAAAAACCTCAGATGTTGTGCCATATTTCTCTGTTTTTGTCCTTAGAAAATGTAGTAGGATCTGTATTTCTCCTCCTTCTTTAACAATGTGAAGCAGGCATCTATTCCTCTTCATGACTTTGTTATGAGCTGTCAGAATCACATATATGAGGTCCTCAGTGAGGCCATGCAAAAGTGTACACACGCTTTGAAAGCTTGGCCCAAGCTATTCTGTTTTTGTATCTTTGCCAAAGAATGCTAACTATTTTCAAAAGCTATTTACAAGTCAGAGGAAGTTCCCACCAGATTAGAAGAGATTTAAGGAAAGTTAAAACCTGGGCCAAGTCATTCCACAGAACAGAATCTTTTAAATCTGCACGTAAAGTTCTTGTGTCTATATAAAGAGTTCTTTTTGATAAGGAAAGGTACTTGAAATGAATGGATTGAAGCCACATAATACAATGGTGCTAGATCTTTGTCTTTGTCATAGGTTGTTGTTACAGTCCCTGTGGCTGGTAATGTAAACAAAGTGCTGTAGGTCTGTTTTGATGAAAGACTGATCAGACAGCCATCCTGCTGCTGGGTAGTGGACGGGAATCTTTACTAGATGTAAAGATTCTGATGTCATTTTACTATGACCTGAGTCATGAAACAAACCAGCTAAATAAGCAGAATAAATCTGACCTACCTTCACTCCTACATAATGTTACATAGTGTAATTTGATTAATCTGACTGTAACTGTAGTTCTTTTTTCTCTGCTATTTCTTTCACTATAGTAAAGAAATAAGGTCTCCATGACACATAAAACAAGTTGTAAAAACAAACTGGAGACATATTTTTGTAACTTAGTGAGTGCTTGAAGCTGTAATAATTTAAAGGAAGATACAGGACTTGTCCCCATACGACCAGTTATACTGCAGATGTTGAGTGTGTCATGAATGTATGACATACAAGAAAGGAAGAGTAATTCCAAAGATCAGTAAAATTTGTTTAATAAATCTTTACTTTAGCCAACAAAAAAAACCAATTACCTCTTCCTTTTACCTTCCTTACATCTTACCTTTTAGCCATGGTAGGATGCAGAAGAATAATAGACAAAAGCATATTTATGTGCACATGTATACTTATATATATGTACATACATACACTCACACATACATTTTTGTATATGTATATATAGGTGCATTTATTGGGTAAGTGCAAACCACAGTTTTTGCCAATTACATGAAAAAAAAAGATTTCTTGGGAGATCTATGGAGCCTAGACTAGAGCATAGACTACTCAGATATTGAAGCTGCCTTCTCAAACATCTTGATACAGTCCCTTTGTGATTATTCTCCTCACTCTTGAATATCCAAAAGTCAACTTAGACTCCAGAGCATAGAATCATAGAATTGAATTATAGAATCGCTCAGGTTGGAAAAAAACTTCAAGATCAAGTCCAATCGCAAGTCCAGACGCAATCAAACCATACCACCCTAACTCAAACAACCACTAAATCATGTCCCTCAACACCACATCCAAATGCATTTTAAACACACTGAGGGATGGAAACTCAACAACCTCCCTGGAGAGTCTATTCCAGTGCTTAACAACCCTTTCAGTAAATAAGTTTTTCCTGATATCCAACCTAAACCTCTCCTGGCAAAACTTGAGGCCATTTCCCCTCGTCCTATCACCTGTCACCAGTGAGAAGAGAGGAGCCCTACTCTTGCTGTAGCTACATTTCAGTTGTTTGAAGAGAACAATAAGTTTTCCCCTCAGTCTCCTCTAAGTCACCAGACTAAACATCCCCAGTTCCTTTAGTTGCTCCTCATAGTGCATATTCTCCAAACCCTTCAAAAGCCTTGTTGCCCTACTTTGGACTGGCTCCAGCACCTCGATGTCCTTTCTGTACTGAGGTGCCCAAAACTGAACAGTACTCGAGGTGAGGTCTCACCAGTGCCGAGTACAGGGGCAGGATTACTTCCCTATTCCTTCTCACCACACCATTCCCGATGCAAGCGAGGAAGCCATTGGCCTTCTTGGTCACCTCGGGACACTTCTGGCTCATTGATATTTAATCCCTTTTTACTTTGGAGCTACTTCAATTCTGTGTGTAAACAGTACAGTGACACATCCTCTCTTTTTTCTTTCTTTGGTTAAATATTAATGAATCACAGAAAATGTTCAAAAGTTATAATAATGATGACAATTGGATATGCATATTCAAATGAATTATCCATCTCTTTCTTATTTTATCTTCTCGTTTTTATCTAACCATTCAATTGCCATCATTTGATGTAAATGGCAAAGGGCTTCCCCTGACTTCGAAAGATTTTTAAATAATATTTTTATTGCATTGGGATTCTGTGATTGAATCAGCCTTGAAATATACTGAATTCTGTACTAATGCAAATTCAACATTCAAATTAATGATTAAGCTATGGAAGTTTATTTATAGCATAAAAGAGATCACTGGAGAAAGTTCTCTTTCAGCAGAGCATAATTTCCTTAAAAAGTTGATTAACACAATGCCTTTTATATTTACACATCATGTAATTTACATGCAATAATATTTTGGGGGGTATAAAAAGGCTATCCAATTTACTTAAAATTCAGCAAAGAGAATCATAAACCTAAGACTATTGCTTCTTTAATTTCCTGAGCAGTTGTAAAATGTAAATAGTAGAATACAATCCTTCAAATCTAACATGCAAAATACCTTACCTTTAAAGCAGGCATTTTAAGGGAAGTGTCATGGCTCGTATTTTTTATGAGGTTTTAGGCCAAATTCTGATTTGCAATTATATTTATGTCAACATAGGTTACTCAGTGGTAAGTTGGGCACAAGTCAGGCTGCTTTCTCTCTTCTGGACTAATGAAAAACCTTAGCAGCTCAGATAGAGCGATCCCTGCTGCATACCAACCTCTAGAAAACAGATTTGTATGACTTTTGATATCTAAAACTCTGAAGAAGGCTGCTCTTTGCCAGTTGCAACCACGCCAGTCTAATAAGCTTATTCCACACCATGGATGAGGATATGCTATGGAAACTTCTCAATCTGGAAGGAAGAGCTAACACAAGTGTTGGGTGAGCGGCAACACTCTAAAAACGTTGTGTCAGCATGTTGTCTGCATTCATCTGGGAAGATATTCCAGTACATCTTTTGTGTATCCACAACCATCTTTTGTGTTATCCACACAAATATATCTGTAAGAATATAATTCTGTTACTGACATTTGCATTAGTGGAATCTTCATGGATTTTTGTTAGTTTTTTTCACATCCTATTTTATCTTACCTGTTTTTTTGGTAGAGCTGAGTTGAAGTCATGCATTTTGCATGTTGCCACCAAGGCTCACTGTCTGTCTCTTCTAATCTCACAGTGATGCTTCTAGAACTTTAACACTGGGAATGACTCTTGCACTGTTCTCAAAAAAATTTCCAGATTCAAAGATATACATTCTGTACTCTTAATGCCCTTATGACACTTACGGTAAGTAGAAAAAGTTGAGGCATAGGTGTCTTTCATTTAGCCAAAGCTGGCATGTATCAGTCACTGCCAACAGATGAACAATTGTTAGCATGGTGTCAATATGTATTTTAAAAGAATTCATTTATGGATTCTTTCACCAGGATTGTAACTTACCTGTAGTTGATCTTTTTTCTCTGCTCATTACTGAAACGAAAAATATCTTGAGCTAGAGTTTTATCTGATTTTTTTTTCCTCAAAATAATAAGAACACTACAGAAAATGGTATGTCAGTCTTCCCATTATAAACCAGAGTTGCTCAAGCAAGAGAGGATTTTATTTGTAAAGTTCAATCATATATTTTTATCAAATACAAACGATAATAATGAAACGTTCCTATAAATGTCAGCACTTCATCATTCTTACCCTCAAACTCAAAATCCTTTAAAGAAAAAATAAAATGAAGCACACAAAGACAAATGTTGAGCTTAGCCAGATGTGAATTTGCAGTCAGTATTTTACTATTTGAACCGAGCAGTAAAAAAAATATTATAAGTTTTTTTGTATTATTTATTTCAACTAAATAAAATATTTATGTAGGAGAATTTCTGTAGGACATAAAGGTGAGCATTCATCAAGGCCTTGCTGCCTATTTTCCTCAGTTCAGTACTATGGTAAGTAAAAGTATGACTCATATTCCAAGAGCTTTATACATATTTAGTTATGTGGGTGGATCCTCACACTGATGTTGACTTGTGACAGGCAGCTGTCTGTCTAATCTGTGTAGTAATCACTGATAAACTCCAAAACCAATATCCCTTACTTTCATTCCCAGGAAGGACCCATATATCATCTATGACAATACAGAGATCCTCTTTTGAGTGCAACAGAAAGTTTACCCAAAATAGCCTTCTAGTAACAAAGAAGTACAGCTTAAGGCTGAGAAAACTGATCACTAGCATATTTTTCCCACAGGCAAAGTTCATTTATCCAACTTGCCTCTTCTCCCCATTCAGACTTTTCAAAGATCTAAATTATTTAAAATCTCTATCATGTTATTTAGCAGGGAGAAATTCAACAGGGAGACACAAGCAGTATCTAACATGGCACAGGACATTGAAGTTCCAATGGATTTATGAGAAGACTCTGTAGGTCCTTACATATTGGAAGAGAATTACAAGAGCATAAAATCATAAATAGCAAGCATGAAATTGCTTGTCTATATTCAGTATTTTTAAAAATATGAATGAAAAACAGGTTTGGTATCATCATGGTGGTCTGAATGCAAACTGAGATACAACTAAGTCAATAATGTTTTCAGATATTGTTTACATTGTAGGAAAATATTAATTGCTTTAGCCTAGGTGAATTTTTGCTAGCTGAAAAGACAGTCCATGTAAATTAAACAGTATATTTTTAAACTCAGGTCATACTGGGTCAGGCAATACTCAGTATTGCTTTTATAAAGCTATGTGTTTTTTCCTTGCATTATTTACCTAATGTGCTATTAAATGCATTCTTCTCAGATCTTTGTTTTCCTTCAGTTCTTTCAATCCATTACCTCCATTTTAAGAAAATGTCTGCTGCTCATGCAAATCTCTTTTCCTCTTCCCCACCACATATTTCCTTTTCTGTTTGCCTGGTTCTTGGATTTCATCCTTTCTTATTCTTTTGAATCTTCTCCTTTTTTCAAAGTCTTTTCATTCACCTTTCTCATCTGTCTATCAGTGCTATGCACTCCTGCAACTCAGAAGACGTTCAAGGGATACTGGGACTTGTACAACCAACGAGCTGCTTTTTCTTCCCATCCTATCCCACTTAGTCCTTTATTTAGTGTGAGAGGGTGGTACTTACTCATTAAATCACAGGAGAGGAGAAAGTGGGGAATGGCTGGCAGGGCGCAGACAGAAAGCTGTTGTCAGTTCTTGGCAGCCTGCTGAATATATACATGCAGTTAAGAGTAACCCATATGAAGGCACATTTCCAATAAAAGCAACAAAACACAAAGCAAAACAAAGAATCCACCCCCCCATTCTCCATTCCCCCCCACCCCCCAGAACCAAACAGACCATCCCAAAATCCCAAGGTACTAAGCAGTGTCCTTGGGCTCCAGTTCTAGGTTGTTGGTCACTGACCTAACTTCACTTTCAGTAGTGAACATCAGGTTAATAACAGCTTGATCTGGCTTGAGGTTTGTTTTATGGAGATTTTACCAACTGTCTCCTTTATTCCATGAGTGTGGTGTGTGTAGCTCTCCTGGTAACCCTCAACAGTTGCTCCACAGATGGGTTCTGACTGTGTAGGAGGGTCGACCAAAAGATAGTGCTTCTCACAAGGGCAACAAGCCTGCACAGAACTCTGCTTCCAGTTAGCTAACTAGCTAGCTACCAACCAGCTGGTTTTGAAGCAACTCAAGTATTTCTGCTTGACAATGTGGAGTTCACCACCAGGGAAGAACCAGGCATGCCCTTGTTTCCATTGGGTGGATATACAGTCATAGCAGCCCAAGCCTTTACTCTCATAGTCTAGAGAATAGAGTATAGATGGGTGGCTGCAAGTTCTCCAGCATTAACAGCATTAATGTTATGTCTCAGAGTGAACAGCCTCCTTTTGTTACTCATACACTGATTTGCAAAGTGCATTTCTTGCCTTTAAATGCATGGAGAGCCCTCATCTGTTTTAAAACCTCAAGTTATTTGATGCTCTTAAATAACTAAAGCTGGCGATTTTCAGTTGTTGTTACTTGTTTTGGCAGTAAGTTTCTTTTAACAGCTTCACTCAGAGCTTAAAAAGTCCTAACAGTGACTCCTATGGCACTCCTAAACCAAACTGCAAGTGTGTATTCCTTCTAATTCACGCAGTCACTCAAGGCACAGTTTACTGAAGAGCATAAGTATGTTAGTTTAATTTTTTCTTTTTTTTTCTTTTTTTTTTCTTTTTTTTTTTTTTTTTGACATCCAATCTTTACAAGTTATTTAAACCAGGGAAAGAAAAAACGTATTTCCCAAATCTCTGATTTTTTTTTTTTGTACAGGCAACAAAAACAATTGTTGAAAGAACCATTCTTCTTTTTGCAGGTGAGAACTGTCCACTGTCCTTTGGAGTATTTTAGTGAAATGAAAAAAAAAAAAAAAAAAAGAGAAAGAAGGAAACAAAAGTGGCTGGAGAGCCAGCAGGGCCCACTTCTAATGCATTCCTGATCCATACATTTGGGACCTCCAGGGCTGATTATTGTAATTTATTTTACCTAACTATGTTGCCAGGTGCTGGGGAAAAAAGCCTTCGGCTAGAAAAAATGTAACAGCTTGTTTCCTCTGTAAAACAGATCCGAATGAACGAGTCCTCTCAATTCTGCTTGTGCGGGCTTCTTGTGCATAAATACCAGTTGTATGTCTCTGCCCTCACACCGTAAGATACATCTGACAGATCTCCTCTCCAGCCATAACCACTAGTTTTCAGAGCAGCTCTTTTTCTTGCAATAGTTTAATTATAGACTGATGATACAGGAAGGTTTGTGAACGTTGAAGGTAGCTGCAGTACAACACAGTCTTTCTTATTTATTAGTGTATTATTCTGCATCCTCAGAAATGCTTTTGCATGCTTTTTTTTTTTTTTTTTTTTAAACTACCTTGGCAACAGACACACTGGAAAAAAAGTAATGAAACATAAAAACAACGAGCAAGCTATAGGTAGTAATACCAAACCTCGTGCTGTAAGCAAAGATGTCAGTGAGGAGAGAGTTTGTGGTGTTTGCTGTCTGTGTAGTTCCTTCTCATGAGAAAGGTGTTCTGGGAACATCACGGTAACGGAGCTGATATTCTGTATGGGGCAGTTTAAGTTGAAATTTATTCTTGTAGTTTCATGAATTTGTAGCAATTGACATTGTTCATCAGGCACATGTAATCTGTAGCCAATTTTAATATGTTTGTATGTTACAGGTACAGATTGTCAATTTAGTCTGAGGTGGATTTATTTCATTTCTCATAAGCTAATAATGAGTTCTATATTAGCTACTGTATTTTATTAGAATGTGAGACATGTCTTTTAAGGATCAAGGCCAAAACCACAATTATTATTTCTTCTTATCAACATTCAGCTTTCGCATGCAATTACAGCTTATGCATATTTTATAACAAGCATTTGGAGCACATGCTGATTATGTAGTACTTGCTCAATGCATTGTAATATCCAAGAATGCTTATGGCAATACGTGGTGGTGTGAGGACTTTCAGTGAGGAGGAACCACCTTCATTTTAATCACTTACATAAACCAGCATTTTTTGCTTGGTGAATTTGATATATCTTGTTTCAATTACTAAAGATGAAAAGAGAGGCAAAATATTTCTGCCTGCATGTCTTATCTGTATGTTGGTGCTGCGTCACTATGTGAAAACAGAAATGCTGCAGCAGAGGCACAGCCATTTGGAAAGGGCGCTGCAGTCTCTCCAAGGTCCAAACACATTGCCTGCATCTGCTAATGACTTCTTCCAGATATTTGTGTGAATGCAAAAAAAAAAAAAAAAAAAAAAAAAAACACAGAAAGGAAATTTTTATCTTTACCTGCAGTAGTAAGCTGGCAGACAGCTTTTGATTTGGAGCATGAATGCTTGTATGTCTTGAAGCAGTATTGACCTGTCTAATTTATCCCATTTAATCCCCATTTTTGTCATGCATATAAGCCACATTTTCTTTAGCAGTGCTCAAAATGCCCCCAGTATGCTATGAGAACTGTATCTACAAGGTGAGCCATGTGATACATAGCATCAAAGCAAAATGAGAACACATGGCACCTTCCTTGCCACATATTTTTCCTGATCCATCTCTTACAATGAAGATTGAGGGCTGCACAGCATGGAATAAACTTCTCCAGTGTTGCCACAGTCATGGAATTTTCAGCATTAGGGAATCTACAGCTGCCCCTTTAAGACTTCCTTCCATCTTCTTCATGCTGTCTCAGCAGTGTTCAGCAGAAAGCACTGAAGCCAAGGGCTTGGATCAGAATGTGCAATCGTGTTTTGAATTCTACTATGCTTTTGGCTGAGATAGAAAGTCACGGCTGTGGGTTCCACTGCTTGATCCTAGGCTTCATTGTCAGAGTTCTCATGAAGATCAGTAATTTAATGAGATTCCAGCCAAGCCCAGGAAGTGCTTTAAAAGTGTCACTGATTTTTAGGAAACTTTCATTTAGGAGGTGCAAGTTTTTCAAGAGAAGTTTTTCAGAACTTTCATTTATCTTTGTCCAAATTCAGTTTAACATTCTGCTTTCTTCTTATGACACTCTAGCTTAATATTAATAAGATGTTTTCGAAATGGAGAAACTCTGAACACAAGTGAAGATGTTCTTACCATTATCCGAGCAAAACAACCTTTCACCTGTTTTTTTTTCTTTTTTTTTTTTTCTTTTTGGTTGTTGGTTTGTTTGTTTTGGTTCTGCTTTCAGAGGCAAGAGCAAAGCCCTGTTTGCTTGGAGGATGATGGCAAAGCTTTTAGGGACCTTAACAGAAGTTTGTCAAGAATAAATACATGTGACAGAGCTGTACGTAAGTGACAAAAATGTTAGAGACAGGTAAATGAGACTGTTCAGCTGTACACCTATGAAATGCCTTAGAATTCAATTTTTTGACATATGGCTTTCAAATTCAGCTATTCTACAGAAGTGTATGGCAATGTATTTCTGCTCATCATGTGTTCTGTGGGAGTTTTCCTACGCAGTATTTTAGAACTTCTAATGTGCACAGCCTCCTGTGAAAATGCTTCTTTTAAGACTGAAGTTTACCTCTCTATCAAGAAAAGCAAGAACTGCAGCAGACAAAATCCCCTGAATTTTTTTTGAGCCGGAGAAATCTCGAAGTACATGGGCAACAGCTTCAAAATGTAACAGTAAAATCTGTCTTGTCTGTTTGATAGCAATTCACTGTCTTTCATCTTTTAGGGACAAAACTTGAAGGAAATCAGTAATAAATTCCAAATCACAGTTTTGGCTTGAAACCAGAAATTTTTACTTCTTTCACGCTGTTGAATTACTTTATCTTTAGATTTGAGAGAGCTGTGGCATTAGGGAAACTTGCGTTTTGTGGGTTTTCTTGTCATTGTTTCTGAAAGGTAGCATTTCTGTATCCTCAATATATTGGTGTTCTGAAAAACAATTGATTTCACAATTTAATCAACTTCCCTGTGAAAACAAGCCCCTGGAATTCTGATGTATTGTTTGCAGGGTTATGTGAATGCAGTCCCAGCATTTTGTTTTTACCATGACAGCACACAGTTCTGCTGTGACACACATTACCAACCTGTTTCAGAAACAACTTTTCCCATCTAAAATCTTCACTGTGAAAAAGAATGTATGTATGTATTAATTCACTGTCAAAGGAGCAGACTCAGAACCTATCTAAATGAAAGCATAACTTACAGTCTCTTGTGAATAACTGAATAAGTTGGTTCAATGCTAGGTCACAGTGGAACATAGATTGCAAGAGGAATACATAAATGCTCTGAAGGGAGCAAAGAGACTTTATTCTGGAATGGTGAACATCGTTGCCAGAGTAACATAAACCTTGTGTGTTTTCACAAGGAAATGAGTCACTTGTTTCTGTTGGCCGGAACTCTGTTTTCTTTTAATTTCATATTTTAGCTGCCTAATATAGTTTGAAAGAACCCTTGGATTGCAGTCTTTGAGCTAAGAAACCTCGTTAATTAAAGCAAAGCAAAAGGGTAGCATAGTAGTCACACAGAATCAAATAAAATTGACAGTAAATATGACATTATCACATGTTGCGTGAAGGAAAGTATGAAACCTTTGCTGTGCAATTCTGTATTTATGTAGTTCTGAGGAGAAGATTTATCTTCACATTTCTCGTGTGTATGTCTGTGTGCACACATACATCTGTGGCTTGTGCTCTTCATGAAACTAATTTGGGAGTTCCCTCCTTGCAAGTGCAATACTCATGGTTAAGTTAAGGACACACATCCTAGCTTCCATCAATGAACAGACTATATTAATGCTGAAGATGATGGACCAGATCCATACAAACAGTAAGGCAGTATTTTGCTTCTTCAGGTCAGCATCTCAGAACCACTGAGTTTCCTGTCCATCTGCCTGGTGCTTATGCTGCAGCAAGAAATCCTGCAGCATGCCACCCTTCCTTGGTGAGGCGTCCTCACGAGACTTAAGATCAGCACAGCTCATTCCTAAACTTTCTATTTTCTCTTCTCACAGCTCCAATTATGGAAGTTGTGCCAAGCAAAATAAGTAACACAGACTGTTTGAGCAATTCTCAACTACAGTGGAGTCTCTGAAGGAACATAGCTGGCTGGTACAACATAGACTACTTTATCCTGTGTATAACTTGGGCAGAAACTCCATATATCTCCCTTTACTGCTACAGCCTTAAATGGAAGTAGCAGAGAAAAAGGGCCAAATATATCCAGCTGAATATTAAAGTATATATTATTACGACCTTTTCTGATGGCACACATCTATATGCATAAACACTGCACACCTGCACATATGTATGTAACAGCTTAGACATCTAAGTAGTTTTTAATTTTGTGTTTGTATATGCGTATAGGTGTAGCAGATAATCATGCATTTATTGCATCATGAGTACCATCAAAGCAAATATCTTTTCTCATGGGTAAAGATTACTCAAAAACCAGTGTTTCATGCTTATGTGAGCACACTGGAAAACACTGAAGAAATGCTAATCTGATCTGTTCCGTAAACAGCATTTGCATGTGTATTCAGACCCACCTGAGGATTTAAAAACTATGTTTATCAATTAAATATTGAGTCATGCCTTTGACAACCTAACAAAAACACAGAGTCAGGTATTTTTAAATAATTTCATTGTGGATCAAAGGAGAAGTGAAGAAACTAACTACATGTTTAAGGTCTTCCACCATAACTAAAAGGAAAAAGCCCTAGCCTGAACCAGGACCTTGCAGGAACAGTTTGGACACAGGTAGATAGTCGGGACTTTCTGAGCACATTCAGAATGTTATAAATCCCCCTAAAAAAGCACAGTAGATGATATTCAGACATGCACAAATGTAACTGAAACGAATTGATGACTGCGGCGTTAAGAATCTTGTTTATTTTGTAATGTGTAAAATAGAGAGTAAATAGGGATTAAAGATGGTTAGAGAGAAAGTATACAGAAAACATCTCAAAACATTTAGAATATAGCAAACTCGTTGTCTCCCATGCACAAAAGACTAATTCTTTTTTCTTCTCCAAAAATAGCTTGGCATATAAAAATAAGTAATGACATAAACTGAAGGTGTGCTTTGCATACAACTGCTTGAGATTGGCTTTCTCTAACAAAGAGTTATCGTAAAAGAATGTGACAATTTAAAAGCAACTTTAACATGAAGCCTTCGTTAAACATATGATGATTAATTTAATTATGTTTACCCTTCAATGACTCTGCCCTACCTGATCTATGCAGATTATATGCTTGGATGTTTTGACAGCTGCATAGATTGTAGAGTGTTTGAATACCTTGAAAATGAAATGGCTCGATTATAACTCTTTACTTATGTTTTTACTCTTAGCTTTGCCCATTCTGTCCAGTTCAAACAGGTAGAGAAGTGATGGAAAGTGCACAGCAAGTGCTGCCCATGTGAGGGTTGTTATTTTACCAGTGATAAATCACCTATATTGTTTTTTTCTGTTTTATAGCTGCAGAAGTTTCATATCCGTAATGAATTATTTATAGTTTCAGAGGAATGCTGTTTCTCTGGAAGTCTACAGGAATATGCAATCCATCCCTATAAAATGCCTGAATATGTCTTTTGGCCATTTCAAGCTAACAGCTCCAATCATCTTTGGAGATAGAGCTCAGAATCTTGAATTTAGTGAATGGATTCAGTTCAGCAGTATTTTGCCAGACGGCTTGTCAGATTTTTGGAACATTTAACAAAAATATGTAGAACAGATACTATCATTGATGCTTGTGTTTAGGATCAATACTAGCTAAACATCCCCAAATAAGAGATCTTACAGACTCACCTCTAAAATGCTCAACGAAGGCTTTTTACCTCAGGTCACAGCTGTCCCACCCACTCTATCCAGTGTCACTTACACAGTTACATAACAGATGACTCATGAACACTTACAAGCAAAATCTGTAGAACAACTTCTGCCTGTATCTGTGCAGGTTTTGTCTTTCAACAGGTACTCATTCTGAGGATGGTGGAGACATAAAGATTCTTTGCAAATATTCCTCTCAGTATAAATTTATTCTTCAGTGTCCAAATCATATTTCTCTAGGAATGATGTAAAAGTAGGTATATGCAGCTTCCAGATGGGGACTGGAATGATATGAGGTCAAATAATAATACGAAAACTCACAGACTGCCCCATGTAATCAGTTCTCCATGAAGAAAACATGTTTCTTGCACACTGACATGTCAGTTTTGCATGTACTTAAGCAATTGCTCTAAATCATCAAGCAGGCTAATATGTGCCTGTAGAACATGTTTTTTATGTTAATTCTTCATTTATGAGAATGAATAATGAATTGGAAGAAATCAAGGATGTGTTAAATTAACGAGGAACTCCTTCCTGTGCTGAAACCATAAGAACTTATCTCAGTATCTACAAATGTGGTGGATATATACAGATCTGCTTTCTGAGAAAATCTGCAATTTGCTGGTTAAATGGCAATGCCTGTGAGCAATCTGCAGGTTCTTTTTTGTTTCAGTGACAGTGAAATTTCTGTCCTTGTAGTGTGGAATGCAATGTAAGACCACCTATCAACTGACTCTTGAATATGAAGCTAGTATAAAGTATGCAGTTTTAATTTCCACTCAGGAAAAGCCAATGGATGAATAGCATCAGTCCGTAAGCCCAGCTTGCACTCAGCCTGTTTGTCTACAGCAGTGTTAAAGAGTTTCAGTGAAAGTCAGATCAGAACATTCATTTATCCTTTTCACAGTGTCATAGATTGCTCTGCTAAAATCTGGTGTTTTTGAACAGGAGGGAGGAAGTTAAATTATTGGAAATTTTTTCAATAAAATACAAGTTAGAATGTTTTCAGCACATGAGAAAAGGTATGTTATAAACATAGACAATGCTGAGCAAAGCCTGGTATGTACTTATGGAACCAAAATGCCCTATGTTTTCTCTGCTAAATCTTGTTATAGTCAAATAGCAGCAGGGATCGTCCTATGATTGTATGTACAACAACTTTCACGTAATTATCAGTCAGTCTTTCATGCAGTGCCTAAGGCAGAAGTGTTGTGATGAGTTTTCTAGGCTATAAATTCAGGTGCTGCACTCAGAGAAGTAACATGTTGTTGAATATTTTTAAAAGAATCTCACATGTCAGCAGAATACAATTCATCATTTGTACACAGCAAGTTTTGTTTTCAATAAACTATACAACATAAATTAAGTAGCTATTACCACACATAAAGAGAAAAGAAAAATTCTCATTCAAAAGTAATAAGCAAATCATGCACAGAGGTATAAATGATGGAGTCTCAGAACTTTGATCAACACAGTTTGAAATATTTTCAGCAGTGAAAGAATTGAGAAAATCTTTCTAAGTAGTTTTAAATGCCTACATCTGTGTGACAGTGCCCTACCTGACTCAATCCCACTGCAAGACACCTATGATAGTGATGGGACAAGGAGGAATGGCCTTAAACTAAAAGAGAGGAGATTTTGGTTAAATGTTAGGAAGAAATTTTTTACTCAGAGGATGGTGAGACACTGGCACAGTCTGCCCACAGAAGCTGTGGGTGCCCCATCCCTGCAGCTGCTCAAAGCCAGATTGGATGGGGCCCTGAGCAGCCTGAATTGGTGGGTGGCAACCAGCCCACATCAGGGGATTGGATCAGGGTGATCTTTAACCTTCCTTCTAACCCAAGGTATTCTGTGATTCTATGATTTAATCCCATTTTGGTAATGTCATTTAATGATAACAATGCTTCATTTATCACTCTATATGAGAAAATATCACATAGCATGATATTTTTTTTTAGTCAGCTATGAGGAGCTGTAACATTTGTGTATCTCCAGAAAATCTTTGCTGTTTTGACGCCATTCATTTTGTCAAAAAACTTAATTTAACTGCAGGTCTGAAATTCCTACTGCTACATATGCACAGCTCTTCTCTGCCTCTGCTATGTTTGCTGCAGCAACAGCTCTGTCCTGTGTTGAGTCCCAGAGTCTTTGTTAAAAAACAAGGAAGAAATAAAATTTGCTCTGGTACACAGCTAGTTATGAGAATATCAGCCTCAGTTATCTTCTCTCTTTGGGAAAATTTTGTCATGTGGGGTGAAATTTCTAGGAAGAACTCATAACTCCTATACAATCTTCCCTTAAGCTCAAGCGTCTCCAGTAAGACTTGCCAGTCTTCATATCTGGATTCTCTTGTGATAAATTAGAAGAAGCTACCCCTCTTCTGAGAAGTCATAAGTAGGTTAAACTGTGAGTATCTGCATTCGCTGACCACCTGGAAATAATCTGCATAGCATGGTTTGGATTTCTCTAATTTATGCCGAAGGCTTAACATGCAGTATACTGGTCGTCATAGAAGTCTTTCCACTGATTGTAAAAGGGTTTTCTATGAAAACTATCCACTGAATCTTTCTCTCTAGAAACCACAAGATGCCAGAGATTCAAACTGACTCAAAGTGCACTTGATTTGATGGAGCAGATATATATACCCTTTCTTTTCAACCTGCAGGAGAAATTCTAGGAACACAAGATGAAAAATACTGCCCTAGCTTGTTGAGCTCAGTCTCGTATTGTCTTCAGTCACAACACATAAATGTAGCTCTTTCTACCTGCAGAATGTCAAAGCATTAACTCCTCACAGAATGCTACTCTGGAATGTCACACTGCTGAAGGCTGAAGATATTCTTCTCCTGTCAAGGCTGATTTTATTTATGACACCATTAACTCCTATCATATTCATGTCCCCTCCCATAAATAGGTTGTTTCCTCATACACCCAGTCTTCTTACAGAGAAAGATATCTCAAGAAGTGCAGAATACTTAGGTCTTTGAATCAACTTTACCATGGTAAAAATAAATGTAATTCTGAACAAAGCAGTAAACACTTTTAATGCATGGTAATTTCATACAATAACTTTTATTTTTATGGTAATTTCATACAATAACTTTTATTTTGGTTTGTAAAGGATTTCTAAAGATGGCATTACAACAAAAGGGAAAAAAAAAAGTGTTTGCACAGGCAATTATCAGAGTAACATGTTGTAAACCTTCAATGTTACTCTATTTTCTACTATTAGTCATTGTAAAGCCAAAACTAGTTCTCCACATATTCTTACACAATAGTTTCAAGTGCCCTCAGGATTTATGGCTCATCGTGGCTTTGAATTTTAATCTTGATGTGGAAATTCTGTGACTGAGATGAGGTAAACTGAATGCTCTACACCTCTCTCACTGTATGCATCTTCCTTGCACAACTGAAAATAACTGAGCCATCTCATATGCGGGAAGCAGGATGACAGGTGTTGCTGTGCCTCACTGGTCAGCTCTTTCTTTATAATTGTATCTGTTATGGGTACCATATCATAGATTTTGTTGTGCCATGCAGATAAATCAGTCTATAATCAGAATGAGAACCAATCTTCTTGTTTGCCATGTTGCTGAATGGTAGAGATGAATCATAGTTGCCTCTACACGCACTATACACATCAGGCTCTTTTTTTTTTCCCCTAAACTTCTCTTCTTCTCCATCTTCCATGTCTGTACAAATATATGAAATGTTTTAAGCGTCAGCTTTCAAATTTTCTCCCAGTCGCTTAGACAAAGCCATTCTGCTGACTAAGAGAGAGATACTCTGATTTCTTTCTTAGTTCAAATCACAGTTATTCAATTCAGGGGTTCTTCAACATTCCTCAGGATGATGAAATTCAAACCACTATCTAAGAAAAGATGGATGAAACACTGGACAACCAAGCATATACGTTATGGCAATCTTCATGTTCCACAACTATGTCTCAGTGTTGGAATTCATTGTTTTGTACTATGTTCCTTCCATAAAATTATGCACATAGCTATTGGATAAAAAGATAATTTCCAATGACTAGTAGGTAACATACAAAAAGTGTTTTGGCTAGCAAGTTCAGCTAATGAAACTCCTGAACTCACATTATGTATATTAGCTCCTATTGTTGTATTGTACTGCACATGTGTTTTTAGTTTTATAGAGCAGGATGGAGTTATCATGCTACCAAGCAAACTTGGAGATCTTTGCTCTCCTCAGTGTCATATTTTTGACCTTGCAATAGAACGAGGACATTAGGTGAAAGAACTCTGAGAAAGGTACAGATTACTGGGTTGGTAAATTTGCTCAGGATGGATTGGGGCCAGAAAGAGGCTGGTCTTAAATATGATTGAATATTGATTTGACAGGAGATCTTATCAAGAATAGGAACTAATAGCTCCAATCTCTGCTGAGACTTTCTGATGCAAATAGTAGTAGATAGACAGCTTCCATAAAGGGGGAAGGTGTGATATTTTCTGACAGCCTGTGACATGTCGTCTGGGTTCATATTATTAAGGTTATTTTTTCAAAAAGTGTTATTTTTTAGAAATAAGTATGAGGCAGCATCTAGTTAAATATCTCTGAATGTACTTCACAGTTGTGTGTTATTTGAAAACTTTCATTTTCATGAAGAAAGTACTAATGAAAATAAGCAGCTATGGTAATGCTTTTATTACCATTATTGTAATTTCAAGGAGTTTCAGTGCAATGCTTCTCTGATTAGCATCGGTGTTTGTCAAGAACCATGAGCCTTAGGGTGCCTGCAGTTACCTACAGTGAGGGATGTTTTGAGTCTTTTCCAGTTCCTGGTTTCCTTGTGCCTCTGATGGAGGGAATGTTGTCCTTTACAACAATGAGAATAAAATCAAATCCCATTGAGTGTTAAACACGTGAGTCTTCTTTCCATTCAGTATTTGATGTTATTTTAACCCCAAACCCCAAATGACAAATGGTGCTGGCATTTCTGCCTGTGAACCTAGGAATGCAGATTCATCCTATATTAGTTACTGAGGTGAGTCTGGGTGCTGACCATAGGCAGAGAAGCAGGGGAGGAATGTTGGCACGCTGCAGGGAACACCCCATGCTGGTATCTTCACATCATCCCAAGGAACAACAGAGGTCTCAGTAAGGATTCATTTGTAGTTCTGGTAGCAGCAACACCATCACTTTCAGTAATAAACTGTAGGCCAATGGAGCAATTTCTCATTAAGATTTCCATAAGTAACTACTGATACCATGGCACCTTATCTGACTCTGCACTGGCTTAATAGAATTCTTTTACCAAGACTGTAATTCATGGAACATATTTCAAATCTTGTTTTGTAGATCAGGCTGCCTGTTAACTGTTTGTAGTTTTAGAATACATTTTATATTCATATAATGTTTCTTTGCTGCCATCATGATCTTCCTTGGGAGAAAGCAAATCGCAAAATCAAAGGAGCTGTTTGATAATTTTTTTGGTATCAGACCTGATGAGAAATATTACTTGTTTCCCAGATACAGCAAGGTTTCTTTATTGGCCTGTCAGCATTCCAAAAGCTACATTTATGTGAGAGATTATGTTATAAAATATGTATGCAACAGCTCTGTTCCAGAAATGTGAATACTAAATAGCAAAGTGCAATAGCTGCTGTACCAGAAATAATTTTCTTATGGAACTGTTTTATTTATTTAATGCACAAACCTTTCTCAGCTGTTCAGGAAAGTGGGCACCTACCAGGCATTTTTCTTTTTTCTTTTCAAGCAACCATTTGAGAGTAAGCGCAAGTGTTAGACATGGCTGGGTTCATGCCCTTAAAGAGCCCCCTAGGGTTGGATTCTAAAGCCCTTTCATGGCCTTTATGCTCATAAATAAGGGATTTGCTGTATTTTAAACCATATCAGATCACAGTGAAAGTTTAAATTAGCATTCACTCCAAGGAGAACACATTCCCCAACCCGCGTTATGTTCACCTCTTTGAGAGATGCAAAGACTGAAATGAGAGCCTTTCCAGACACTCCTCACATTTCCCTCCTATTCAGTGTCCTGTTTACTCCTTAAAAAACTGCAAGGAGGCAAGATGGATGTGGGAGTCTGCTGTATCTCTGAAAAATGAGTTTCACATTACCGCAGCTCTGCCATACGGGTGTATTTTATCAATTTGTCTACTAACTAGATGGCAGCCAATCACAAGGCATTCAGGCATTCCAAACCAGCTGCCAATTAGCAGCTGTAACAAGAATCCATCCTAATAGCTATCAAAAAAATACAGTGAAGGGTTTTGCCTTTACAGTCAGAGACTGTGGAAAAGTAATGTTTACCTCAGAGTCTTCTGCTCTTGGAAGGCATAGTGGGCTGTTCTCATTCCTGCAGTTTTCCATGTGTGTATTTTATTGGTATGCAGATAGAATAAAGTATGCAGGAGGGCGTATCTGATAAGAGCATTTGGGGCTGGAATTTTCTATGGCTGCATTGCAAGGCACACAGTTTAAGGCTTAGGCATGTAAATGCTTTCAAGCAAAAACAATTTCCAGACATGCAATTGAATTGATAAATGCAACTGAGAAGATTTGCCAGCCTAGGCATTTATGAGTGCATATCTTGCGCACATAATTCAAAGATTGCTTTGGAAGAATTTACATTAGTGGATAAAATGCAATGAGAGTAAGTAGATAGAGAAGCCTTTGCAGTTTCTTGCTATCTATGTTGCTCTGGATAGAAGCCCACCCAGACTGCAGTCTGAACGATGCAGGGCAGGCAGTCAAGGATGGATTGTGTTGCAGACGTTCAGGCAGCTAATGCTTTCTCTTCTTTTTGCTGCATTTTTCTGGTGCTTGGTGTCAGGGTGCTTCTGAAAGTGGAGGGGAAACCTCTCATGGTACCTCTGCACTGCTCTTCTTGGTTCCTGTGGAGAATTTTTGATGGTGGATAACCTCAGGTTCTAAGCTTACTCCTACCTGTAGGCAAGTAAATAAATAAGAGAAGAAACTGTCACAATTCCCTCTTTTGAAAGCAGAGGAGGAGCAGGACAAAAAAGAAATGGTGCTATCCTACTGCTAAATGCTTGAAGGAGCCTCACTTCTTGTGATGAGTTAACACACAAAACCTGAAGATATTGAGTCTGCAGATACTGTTTTTCTGTTTTGTCTCATGGCAATCATATCTAAATATCAGCATAGGTTAATAATAGGCTAGCATAGGCTAATAGCATAGCATAGGCTAATTAGCATAGGCTAATAACCTGCTTTTATAGTCTATTATACCTGGAAATCAGCTGCTTGTCAGTGATGCTGTATGGGTTGTTTTTTTTTTCCCCCATGGATCTCAAAAAAAAACCAAACAAACAAACAAAAAAAAACAAAAAACAAAACAAAACAAAAAAAAAAAAAAAAAAAAAAAAAAAAAAAAAAAAAAAAAACTTGAAGCATTTTTTTTCCAACACACTGATGCCAACAGCTTCACATTCCTTCTCTGGAAATGAAAACTGATTCTTTTGACCCAAGGTGGTTTACTTAGAAAAATTAAAAGAGGAATTAGAAAATAACTATTCAAAATGCTGTCACTGACATAGTAATCTCTTTCTGCTGTTCTCAGTCTTGTTTCTGCTTTGCTCTCTTCAGTCATAAGTTTCATATAATCCAATGCAAGAGTTCTCTGCTGCCATGAAGCAAACTCCTGATTCATTGCAGTGATAACAGAAAAATCCTATTCCTCCTTAAGCTGCTGCAGTGTGACTCTAACACAGCATCAGAAAGAAATCTCAAAGGCGATTGTTGCCCAGTAAGGAGAGAATTCCTCAGAATTCTGTGTTGAGAAAAAAGTGAAAAAAAATGCATGCATATGATCTCCTCTAAGGTGTAACCAAGAGAAATAATCGTTACATAGGAAATTGAGTAATTTATGAAACATATTTGAAAACAGTAATATGAATGACGGATTGTGTCAAAAGAGATATTGTAAAAGCAGTAAATGGTGAATTAAGTGGGAAGTGCTTGAGGGCTGAGAGTTGGAGTCTAGTCTTAGAATATTAATTAAAATGATAAAAGTATGCAGCATTCCTATGAAACAGCTAACTCTATCAGAACAAATGAATTCCCATTATAACTGCTGAGGATACATGAGTCACAAAGAATAAATTTGGCTCGCTGAATGAAGTGATGCATCACTGCTCTGGGAGACAGAACTGTACCTGTTATACCAGGTGCAATTAAAGAACTCACAAGATGCTGGCTCTTACTATGTTAATTGCTTTTCTTTCAACAGTTAAGAATGATTGAGGCAGGACTGCTTTTAGGGAAAAAAAAGCTCATGTTTATGTTTTTTAATGGAATTGTATGTAATGACACTTTTATTCTGATGTAAGTTTTACAGAATATTGATCCTCTATGCAATTACTTATTCAGTATGTTGAAGATAATTAAAAAAAAAAATTACTCTCATTTTGATTTTGTTACTATTTTTACCCCCTAAAAAAAGAACTTACTGAGCTTGATCAGCATTGTGTTGATACTTATGTATCTTCACAGTAATCAGTCCATTATGATTAATAACCAATTCTCTTTTTTTCTTCCTAATAAGAAGGATGGAAAAAGAAAAGTGTGGAAAGAAGCACAACCAGAATAATGTGTTCATAGAAAATAGTCTCAAGTGAAAATTTGCTTACATTTTCACAAGTCCCAAATTATTTGGCCTTGTGCAGTGAATGTGTAGGAGGAACAGAGTGTATTCTCTGACTAACTGAAAGGCAGGGGCTAGACTTCAAGCTCTTTCTTGGAAAACAGGTCCTAGTATCTTTCATTCCCATTATGGGATATTAGCTACTTCATATGTAAAAGTGCGTATTCAATGGTCCCTCCTCTGGCACGCTCCCAAAAACTCTATCCAGAGCCCTATTCATGGCTAGCGTAGTGTAAAATGGGTCAATTTAACAGACTTTAATTGGATCAGTTTTCAAACATGAGTTACAAATATGGGTCTCTTCTTTTTTCACTTAACTCTAATTGCTACTTGCTGTATACTGCCTGCCTGCATCAACTTGAATGCTGAAGTACAAAGATGTTGCTGTAAACTGAGCACCTCACTTTGAAAAGGGAGGCCTACACTAGTTTTCAATAGAAAAGCTATTCATCAGTGAGCTGCTTTAGTCCATAGAAAGATTAATTTCTGCTTACTCTGATCCTTATAAAACAGAAGTTTCCTCTATTTTCCAGCTACTTTTTAAAGCTTCTTGTTAATTCAAACTTACAAAGTTCTCAGTGGTAGGAAGGGAAAATGGTTGGAAGATTGCTGATTATCTGCCTTGGGATGACTCATTCAACATGAGCAATTGTGAATCATGAACAAACTATCTGCAGGCAGCACACATAAGATTTTTAATAATTTCCATGCTACTCGATGCTTCTAATGCTTGGCTTTAGTGTTGCTTTTTTTTTCTTAAAAGCAGAAAGGCTCACAGTAGGGTATTCAGCAACTACCTTCCTAAAAGTCACATGAGAACATTTGTGACAACGGTTCTGTACCAGTTTCCATTGTATGTGGGTTAACCAGGCTTTTCAGATTCTTACAAATGTAACTTCCAAAGTAGAGGTCAGTCCTTGGGTAGCATACTGCTGTTTCTGGGGCACATGCGTCATTCTGAAATCGGACTTTGCAATATGCTGCTCAGCCCCAGCAACCAAAGCAGCCACTAGCAGGGGGAGGCAGCCACAGGACAGTGACAGTGGGTTGGCCATTCATGGCCATTTACAGGTGGGGTCGATAACTGAGGAATACTGACATTTCTAGCTTTCATGTTCTTGCAGTCTCCAGCATGGAGCATCTTGTAGCAGGTAACAGGCAGAACAGTGTATACACATATTCTTGGGTTCTGTCACTATTTCAGTCTCTCTTTGTTCCACCATGCTGTATTTTGACTCACAGGCTCCCACCACATTTTTCATCTTAGCCTTCATCTTTTTGTCCATCCAGGCTTTTTTCTCCACACTGCAATTGCTTTCTGGCATTAATCCTATAGATTCCTGTTCCTTCTGGTACTATTTGTTTTATCCCAGGCTAGAAGGAGCAGGATCCATACATTTTTTGAGTGCCTTTTCTCTTGCCTGGAGTCCTGGAGCACATAGAACTGAACCTTGGTGGATGTCCTTGTGAGGCATGTGCAGCAAATATGTACCCTGACTCTACTGCCCACAGTAAGTGTGTCCAACACACTCCATTGCAGCTATAGGAGAAGCCGAGCTGCACAGCTCCCTGGTGTTGAAAGCAGACTGTAGCAAAAAGATTGCCATAGTGCTTCTGAAATACTCCATATTGTTTTAGCTGAATGACTTCTTCATCTTAGAAAACCTTCAATTCTGGTAAGAAATGAAAGCTGTGGTTCTTTTATGTACCTATTTATTTTAGCTAGTAAGATTACTCGTTTTTAATGCGTCAACTGTGGTTACATAGTAAACCTTTATTAGCAGACTGTCTACAAGACAAGAGAAATGAGCCAATATAGAGAAGGCAATTAGGAAAAATAAATTCTTATGACATGCCAGAGAAGGCATGTTCTACTTTTGAAAGTTTATTTGTCTTTATAAGTTGGCAAGGGCTCCTATACTCTGAGTTCTGAGTGCACACTCTCTTTAGCATCTCACGTTGCTACTGGTCCTTTAGGCAAACATCCCTCAATTAATCCTAAATGCTGCTCATGTGTAGTCAAGCACTCCAACTAAACATTTTGTTTCTGATAGTGCCCTTTTAATGAGTTGCAGGTGCCACAGACTTCATGTTCCCTATAGTGCTTTATTGCTTACTAGATGCAGTAAAACAGTTGGCACACTGTAAATTATCAAGTGATAATTATATTCATGGCCTCAATACAAGAAGAAAATCCTCTGTTAACAACATATTTCTTCCAAAATGTGGTAATGAGATGTGTTGCACCTCCTAAGAAGCACTTGCAGGGTGACTCTCTATTTAGAATACTGCAATCACAGTTCTATTTTTGGCCAGCATCTCTATGGTCAGAATGGAGAGTGACTCTACTCTCAGAAGTGCATTTCTCATTCACTGTACTCTTTAATTTTTACTCATCCACTAAAAATAAGTCATTCTGTGGTTAAAATTGGAATTATGTGATATTTATTTACCAGGAATGTATTGATGTGAATTTTCCAAAGATTTGATTTTAAAAGGTTGAGCTGTGAACCACAATAACCTGATGGCTTAGCCAAGCTATTCTAGTATTTTTCCACTGTTCCAAACGTCTCCTGTATGTGAACACTCCATGACAGCAACATCTCAAATGGTAATGGTGTCTCTGAATAGCATAGAATGCTTCCTATCTCTAATAAGCTCCTTTAATATGCCAGACATATAATGATGCTCATCAGTACAAATTACCACTGCAAGGTCAATGAATGTTAATATGTTTCCTGCAACAGAACCTTGAAGAATAATGTAACCCCCTCCTCCTCTCCAACTAAGATAATTCCAGGCTGAGTACTGACCTACAGCAAAATAAATTAAGGGATACTGGAATGTGTGGTTATGCTGACTGTGTTTTCGTAACAAACCAACGTCATCTTAGATTTCTCCTCTAGTGATATAACAGTTATAACTTTTTAATGGTTTGTATTAATCTGCCAAAATTGCGTGCTCACTGTATACAACTAGACTGTTTCAGGAGCAATATTCATACAAGACTTAATTTGTACCATTTCAATTTCAGTGGTTGGAATCTTCCTTCAGGCTGCAAAGCTCTATACAAGTAAATAGTCACATGAGATAGATGTAATAGTTACATGCCAGAAGAGAGAGTGGCAATAAACTATAGGTTAAACATCGGAAAGTCTGCATATTTTTTGCTAAATTCTGCTCATATTTTTGTGAGACAGACATTTCTCCTTCCTTCCTTCCTTCCTTCCTTCCTTCCTTCCTTCCTTCCTTCCTTCCTTCCTTCCTTCCTTCCTTCCTTCCTTCCTTCCTTCCTTCCTTCCTTCCTTCCTTCCTTCCTTCCTTCCTTCCTTCCTTCCTTCCTTCCTTCCTTCCTTCCTTCCTTCCTTCCTTCCTTCCTTCCTTCCTTCCTTCCTTCCTTCCTTCCTTCCTTCCTTCCTTCCTTCCTTCCTTCCTTCCTTCCTTCTTCCCTCCCTCCCTTCCTCCCTCCCTCCTTTCCTCCCTCCCTCCCTCCCTCCCTCCCTCTCTTCCTTCCTTCCTCCCTCCTTCCCTCACTCCCTCCCAATAAGCAATCTAACTTCTTAGGTATTGCTATTTTGAAAAATATAGATGTACACTGAAATTGAAAATTGGTCATTCAATATGCAGGCATTAATTAAAAAATATATATAAAGCTGAGTTTTTGGTGCATTCCTGCTCAGGACAGTATGTAAAAAACTAAAAATAATTTTTGAACAGGAGCTCTGAGTAGGTTAATTTTAGTAAATGAAGCTTTAATTTAGTACCGTCACCAAAAGTTGTTTAGCAAAGAAAAAAAGGTTTTCTGAAAATTCTGTTCTGATTTCTTTCACAGCTAACTTAGCCACCTGTCATATTTGTAGCAGATAATTAATTTTAGAGCATACAATTAGTCTAGCTAAGAATAGCCTTTGCAGCATACTACTGTCTTATTATTTCTTTATCATGCTTCCCAGCCCATTGACTCATTACTTCTCAGTTACTACATTTTCCTTTTATTCTTGGGTGAATCCACAAAACAATAAAATGATAAGATAACAGACTGACACTTCTCATTATTTATTGTAATAACCATAATAAGAGGGATAATCACATTGTGCTTTTATTTCATGCATACTTCATCACTTTAAACTCTGGTCTGTTCTCACTGAAGGTTTGTCTTTTTTCTTGGTGTTTTTTAGAATAATTGAATGTTAAGAAATAAAACATATTACACAGAAGCAGAAAATTTATTGGAATATGTAAGGTTAAAGACAGAATGACCAGGTATCCGGAAAACATTTCTAAAAAGATATATGTAATTAAAAATATTTCATCCTTAAGATCATAGACAAATTAATAATCTGTTTTACTTTATGGCATATATAACAGTTAAAAAGGCAGTCTCATGGGAACAGAAATGCATAAACCATAGTGTACTGCTTTTGCCCAATACATAATTCATACATGCAAATGTTCTGCAGATATTTCACTATAAATATAATTAATTGCTGCAGATTCACAGATGAGGCTGTGTGACTGTGCATGCACACATTGCCAGGCACACTCATTTATGTTGATTTCAGGCTAGAGACTCTTGTGACAAGCATAATAGGTGGAGGGGAAAAATCAGTGTTTAGAGACACATGGAGTCATGCAACATCCATACAGACAATGCCTTACAGAAATGACAACATCCAGAAAGAAATGGAGGGAATTGGTCTGAGGTAAATAAGGAAAGGCCTCTTATGCTAATAAATACATATGCCATCTAGTATTGCATGGCATTAGCATACTGCAATTTAGTTGAATTTATTTCATTGTCACTCAACAATTATCTCTTCATGACGTTGTTTGTTATCATATTGGGAAAACTGAAAATCAGGGAGAAAAACTTTTATTGACCTTCCCAAAGTGGAAGCTGTGGTGCTTTTGTCATTCAAATCATAAAAAGCTGCAGAAAGTTTACAGATAGTCTCACAAAATAAAGATATCAGATTGATAAACTCCGAGAAGAGCTACGAGGCTTTAGAGAGGGATATAGAAAGAAAGAAAGAAAATAAGGAAATTGCATTTTTTTACATTTCCTATGGCAATTTCATGTGTAAAGTACGTGCTTTGAAATTTCACCACAATTCTAACATCAATTTGCATGTCTGATCACACTTTGCATGAAATATTATTTTGTGTTCTTAGTTTAAAATCAAGCACCTTGATTATTAAGCATGATCATCAAAGATTTTCACTGCCTTCCATAGGAAATCAACTAGTTCTTTTTTTATACTAATGTATATCCTAACTAAATAGAGATCATATGTTACCAACTGCTTGTAACGAAACTCTGGATTTATGTTGGTGTCTAAAAATTGATGCCCTAGTAAATTCCTGGGATATAAT
The DNA here is from genome assembly GCF_026119805.1 of Tympanuchus pallidicinctus. Classification (NCBI taxonomy): domain Eukaryota; kingdom Metazoa; phylum Chordata; class Aves; order Galliformes; family Phasianidae; genus Tympanuchus; species Tympanuchus pallidicinctus. Next base: position 15,552,852 of record NW_026294669.1, on the reverse strand, counting down.
TTTTGGAATTTTTTGGAATTTGCTCTGCTATGTCTTGTCCATTTATGTGACAAGAGACTTGAAAGTATTCTGAGATTTCTGGCTTTGCTGGACTTCTACAGTGTTTGGACAATTTCTTCAGCCTTCCTTTCTAGATCTTCTAAAATATAGTTGAGATCTACATTTAATTTCTTAGAATTATATTGTTTATTGCAATGGAAGATTGGATTGACCAGCACAAACTTCAGTTCCTTCTGTTTCGGTATTTTCCAGCAAATATCTATGTATCTACATGTGTTGCACTTTACTGTTCACATTGTATATTTGGTATATCTTTATTTCAGTTTTCAAATATTAGAGATGGCCCTCAGCATTCTGAATCTGGGGGTACCCATGCATAAGAAGTCTTCTAACGAAAATCACTTTCACAACAAATGAAGTCAAGAGGGTTCTGGAAGAGGTAAATTTATGATGTTTACTCACTAGGTCTCCATGCCTAATGTTGCATACAGAAGAATGCATAAATATTTGTAGACAAATGGGTATCTGATGTATTAGAAAAGTCAAAAAGCAACCAAAGGAGAGAATAAAGAACAAGTTATTTTAGTAAAGTCTTTCATCAAGTGTTTGTGAGTAGGAGTCAAAAAACTTTTTGTTGTGTAATTTAAAATTGTAACCCATATCCCTTATTCACTTGGGTTTTCTTGTTTGAATAGGAAGGGAGAAAGCTTCTTATTTGTTTGTTTGATTTTCATAGTTTATTCCTCCTAGTCTTACTTGGCCATTTGCTAACATTCCAACATTTTGATGGGAGAAAAACCACAAGTAAGTAAGTGTGTATTAGGTAAGGAAGCTCAATATGAACAAGAGAAGGTAACTGACCAAGATAAAAAGTTCAAAGTTCAGTACTTTCTGTAGGCAGATTATAGGAACTGACATGATTTAGCTAAGAATGGAGCAGGAAAAACAAGAACACCGTTGGTCACGTTTTTGTGTTTTTTTTTTTCTGGTGAATAATCCTTTTTCTCCCTTTCTATTGAATTTGAATAACCACTATTTTCTCAAAACAAATCTCAGCTTTTGCTGGCAAATCAAAGCAAATTTTTGTCAGATTTTCTTTTTCAGTCTGATTCCCTCAAAGAGAGAGGAAAAAATCTTCAAAGATGCAATGAAATCATATCCTATCCATTATTCCTCAGTACCGAAAAGCTTATTGTAAATAAAGATGTGTGGGAACACATTTTGTCCAGCAACATCTCTGTTCTCACTATAAAAAGTTGCTTACTAGCCTATTTTCTTACAGACTGACAGCCTGAAGTCTTTTCTTGTACATCCTCAGAAAAGCTGTAATACTTGCTCTTCTGCCGGGTGCAAGCATGAAGAATGTGTAGAGTATTATCCTACTCATTATCTCAGAAGGTTTCCTAAGAACTGCTTAATAATTCTCATCCTGTCATCTATTCTTTCAGCTCTTTAATTGTCTCAGAAGAACCTATACTACGTACGTAAGTTAGAATGATCTTTTCCTTTTGAAAATGCTAGTTTTAGAAAACAATCACAAATCCATCCTTTGATGGAGTCTTTGACAATAGTTTATTCTTTCTTGGTCACTGCAGATGTCATTAAGATTCTAAAGAGGTCACTTGTCCTTAAGCTGTAATCAAGATGTTATAGCTAATATTACTGGCAAAAATTTGAGGAGCAAATGAATTGAAAGACTGATCTGCTTCTCTTTAAGATAGTTTTTTTTTTGTTTGCTTTATTGCTTTGTCAGAGTTACTGCAGAGCGACCAATGGAGACATGGAGAGGCTTTCCTTGGGAGGTGAGAATGCTTGGAGAATCCACTGCAATAATGAGAACAAAATTTAGCAAAGATTCACAGATATAAAATTCTAAATCCTATCCAGAGAGATGCTAAAACTAACACGTTCAAAAAGTATATTTGTCTTCATCAGTTTAGCTCATTACTGTACTATGCTGAACCAGAGCTCTTTCACTTAGTTAAAATACGGGTGGTAACTAGGACACAGGTCCATTGTAGCAAGATTGCTCTATAGAAGAGTTGTCTGTGAATATTTTAAAAAATAATTTATAGCATCAGTAGTCACATGTGAGAATTTGTCATGCTTTATGGTTCAGTGAAGTTATGTTACTATGGTTTTATCAGATAGCTGAATTGTCATGGACTCCCTGCAAATTCAAAGACAGATGCTGTGTCAGCATGGATCCCATCATTTTTGGTATTTGGCGCTTGTGCTAGTGAGTAACATTATCTCTGAAGAGCCTTTACACACCCCTCTAATGGTCTGGGTATCATCTGGAAATAAAGTTTCTGCAGTTGGACCATGTGTTCATCCCCTAGTAATTCTTGGAGGTGGTGTCAAAGACTACTTGAAGTTAGGGAGAATGGTCAAAATCCCATCAGCCAGATTCCAAAGCAAGTTTTGTGAAACTCAGATGAATACAAAGTGAAGAAAGAAAGAGACAAGGATTGGTGCCCCCAGGGAGGGAAAGGCTTCTGTATGAGCTCAGTGGTAAGCAGCCTTGCTCAGCCTGGCATCAGTCAGTCAGCATGCAGGTGCTCGTGGCTAGCAAGCACTATGTGGATGAGCAACCAGTGACTACCTCCTGCTGAGGCAGTAGTTAGAGGCAGAGCAGTGCTGTGGAGACGATGCTGGGAACGGCTGGGAACATCATAGGAACTGGGTTTCTAGGCCATTTGTGCAGTCACAAGGGATACAGAGCTGGGTCGCTAGAGAAGAGAGATCTCATACATGCAGGAAGTCAGGCTTTGTTAGCTGCTCATGGAAAACCTTGAATTTTCTTTGGATTTTGTTCCAATATATGCTATAACAAATAAGCCTTGAAGAATTTCTGTTTTGTCCTCTTTCTTTCTTGTCACTTTCAAATTCCTTCACTTTTCAGGAAGGTTTTGCTGTTTTTATTTTATGTCTAAGTAGAGATCTCTGTGTAATAATTTCTACAAACTTCATCACTTGTATTTTTCTTACAAATTAATTATTTCTATTTGGATCTCTCCCATGTATGGAAACAATATTATTATTTTGGATTTGATGATCTCTAGAGGTCCCTTCCAACCCCTACAGTTCTGTGATTATGGGCATCTATTTCAGAGTGTAATGTGTGGTTACGCTCAGTCCAGAGCCTTCAGGAGGTGCTCAACAAATGTCCCTGTGCAGTTTCTGAGGGGTGACGTGTAAGCTGTTACAGTAGGAGGAAATGAGCTGAGGACAGTTAAACAGAGCGACCATGTATTTTTGCAGCTTGAACAAAAAGGCAGAGGAGCTGTAAAAGATTTATAGCCTCTCTGTCATTTACTGTCATTTATCTTACATGTTCCGATGCAGAGATACTACCTTTGAGTTATTCTGGATTTTGCTTTCAATCAAAGTCAAAGTCAGCTACTTTTCAGCAATGAATGCTCACACACTGTTGAAAGGGCCCTCTGTAACTCCGAAGGGAGGTCTGTACCAAGCAGCTGCAAGGTTCTTCATCATTGAAGTGCTATTACAAGCTAAAAAGAAAATAACATACCTCAGGTTTTAACAGAAATTTCTCTTTATTCTTGAGAATGTAGAGGCATTGCTCTTGTTCAGATATATTCCTATTATGGTAGACAAATCATATAATTACTTCTTATAGGTTGTCATTAAATTATGCTGGAAATTCCTAGTGGGCTGGTCAGGATAACGCCATGGAGAATGAATGCCCTTTCATACTATTCCCCTTTACCTGCTCTTAGGAAGATCCCTGGGAATCCTCCTTTGTTGAAAGGCAGCACACCACAGTGCCAGCATTTTACCCCTCCAACCAGGGACATCCCTCATGATAAGATGGAGATACTCATTTTTCTCTCCAAAAAAAAAAAAAAACAAAACACATGATGAAAGCATTCACATTCATTTCAAAAAGATGCTGGATGGAATATATGTAACTGGGTCTTGTCTATTTTTCCTTCATTTTAGCTTTCTGTCTGGTTCATACCTGTATCAGTTGAGATCTTCTGGAGATAGAAATTAAACATTTCATACAAAACATCAACAGCATATAACAAATAATGATGAATTACCTGAGAGATCAATTAGCTCCTTACTATTGTCATACTCAATCTATTTTTCTTAATATAAGTATTGTACTTTTCTGGGTATTTTTTTTCCCCTTTCTTTTCTTTCTTTTTTCCCTTTTTTTTTCTTTTTCTTTCACTACGGTCATACATCTGTTGAATGATTTCTGCTAAAATATTTACTAAGATTTCTTTTTACTCTAACAATTTTGTACACACCACTATTGAAATTAAGGAGAAAGAGTACTAATTGAGGATAGCTTTGGTTTAAATTAAAAAAAATAATAATCATAAGCCTCCCCTTTTTTTATATATTCATATAGTACCAACACTTTCTCTCTTGTGTGTTTTCAGTTATGATTCCCTGAGACTTTTTGGTTTTTACTGGCGCTGGAACTGGAAGAACCAAAACACCACGATAAGGATTGTTGATGCAATACTTCCTGCCTTACCACATTCAGGAAATACTAAAAACAGAGCAGAAATTTCACAAGATTCGTCGTCCAAAACTGTTCAACAATACTCCTGAATTTTCAGGATGCTTATGCTAACTGACCCATTTTTTTTATGTCTTCCTACCATTAGCACTATGCCTATAATTGTGCCAGTTTGTCCTTTCAAATTGTTAGCTGCCCTCAAAGACTTAAATTCTCTGCTTACTTATTCTTTCAAAAGGCCGACCAAAATCTTGTTAGCACTGTTTGCTCAGTGTATCCGAACTCATTTCATGGGAAAACCATCTCAAAAAGTCACACTTAGTTTTGGATGGAGTTCATTAATTCTGTATAATCTGCTGGCGAGCTAGTGGGACCAGGCACTGCTGAGAATTTTCCACAAATGTAGAAGAGAGCAGTCTGGCATGATGGCTTGGAAAGAATAGCACCTCTGTGCTTCTCTTACTCCTGTATTTCATATACACAATATACAACAAAGTACCCTTAGTTTCTTTGAGTGTGTATTTTATAGGGAGAAAGTGAAAGAAATCTCAAGTTATTTCTTCTAGGGAAGGAATGGGTTTGGAGAATTTGGAATTCCACTGCAAATGATTACATGAACATTAGTGCTGAGTATCAGACTTTATCAGCAGTACTTGAAAGACTTTGATATACGTCTGTTGCAGTTAAATGATACACAAAATGAAAGAAGATCCAGTATTTTATAGCAAATTTTTTTTTTTTTTTTTTTTTTTAACCTTTTGGCTGTTAATCTAAAGCAAGATGTGAAAGTGAGTTCATCATGTGGCCTATCTGATAGCAGATATTGGAACATCTTTTCGTAAACCAAATGGATTAGTGTTTAATCTCTCTATCTGAGAGAAAATCGGATCCTTTTAGGTGTTTGGGTGCTTGTGAGCATGTTCAAATGAAAAAGGAAGGAGAGGTTTCATAGCTGACAAACCTACAGTAAGTTTTTTCCCCACCACTGCCTTTCATCTGTGACTCTCAGAAGCCAAACTCCAGAACCAAGAGCACAACTGATTGCTTTCTTCCCAGAGGGGACATTACGGCAACACAGGAGAATTAAAGGAGAATATAAGAGCGAAGTGACAGGAAGGAAAGAAAATGATTTCTTCCATCCTGTGAGGGTTAGGTTCCCTGGAAGGAAGGTAATCAATGTATTCTCAGAGGGACAGAGTCCCAAGTCTATCACATCATGTCTCTATGAATAAAAAGAAAATTCTTTATATGTTTTCTTATAAGGGAAATTTTCTGTATGAGATGAAAGTGAAGCTGTAGTCACTTACTTTTTTTATAAATGGCAGGGATGTATATGTTTGGGACCTAATAATGTTAGCATAGCTGACCCAGTCCCTCAAGGGTTTAAACTGCCCTAACACTGATGAATTGAGGAAAAGGGTGGGGGCTGCAGGGAGAAAAGGGTGCAGGGACAGAATCATGTACGCAGCTGTGGGAGTAAAAATAATTGAGTGACTATCACACCCATGAAGAGAGCTATTCATGAGAACTGGATCATAACAACACTAACCAAGCCCAGACAACCTACCAGTGTCAAAAGACATGTAATGCTCACTTTTTAAGCAATGAAAGAAATGTCTCTCATGTGAAGACGTGAACCTTCCCAAGCAATGTTCTTATCCTTCTGGCTTTGCAAAGTTAAGGAAAAAATGATCCATAAATAATGTCTTCTGGATTTGAATCATGCCACAACTGCATGGTAGATTGAAGATGGGTGACTATCAAGGTCTTATGTGAGTGGCTGTGGGGAACTGAGTGAAGCCACGTCTGATCTTTTCCTTTGATAAAGCGGGGAGACCAAGCTCCAGTGTGAAGTCAAACAACAGTATTCTTCACGTGAATTTACAATTCCTTGTAATTTTAACTCCAATCTCTCTTAGGAAAAGTCCCTCTTTGTGCGGAGGCTTTTTAAACCTATGGTCTCAGTCTGTGCATACATAAATGCATTCACATGATCCCAGCTGAACTGGTACAGAAATGCACCTTGTAACAAGACTCTCTACTGAGCTAGCTGTGCTTGTGTGTAACCCTGCAGGTGGCTCAGCAGCACACAGTTGCTCCCTTGGTGGGATGAGGGAGAGAATAAAAAAACCCAACTACGTAGATGTTCAGGGTTGAGATAAAACTATTTACTAAGATAGAGAAAAGGAAAAGGATAATAATAATAATAACATAGATATACATGTATATATGCATATATACATATGAATGGATATAACAAGTGGTGCACAAAGAATTGCTCACCATCCCCAGCCAATGTGCACTTAGCCTTCTGAGCAGCGAAAGAGAATGAGTCAACTCCCACACCCTTCAGAAACCCTTCCACATGACATCATATGGTATGGAACGTCTCTGGCCCACTTAAATCAGCTGTCCTTCTTGTCCTTCTTCCATTCTGTTCCTTCCCAGTTCATTTGGCCCTTTGCTGAAAATGGCCTTGGCTCTGTACAGCACTGCTTTGCAGGCAACCATAAACATCAGTGTGTTGTTAATGTTGTTCATTATCATACCAGATGCTCTGAAGAAAACAATTCCATCCCAGCTGAAACTAAGATAAAATATATCTTTGCCCACCATTTGTTATGAATATACTGAAATTAGAAAGAATTTATTTAATTAGAAATACTTTTTTGAAGGTGGGGGGCATGGAGGAGGGGGGAGGGTTGGAATCCAAAAAGAAGAAATAGAAAGAATATGCATTGAATTTAGAAGCTATACTTGTTATTTATTTATTTATTAGGCAGGAGCTTTGGTTGGTAACAAGTATCTGTGCATTATACTAAAAACTTAAATCCCTGAGCAAAAGCTTGCATATTATAAATTATATGATGATTTTTTTGTTAGTCCTGTTAAATACTTATGTAAATATATTCCTAAATATGATGAATTACAGTTATTATTTACTTTTTTTGGCTCTTATAGTTTTGTAGTGGATTCCTTACTTGATTTTAAGATGGTGAATATGTCCAGAAGTTGTCAGAAAATCAAAGAAACCACTAAAACTTATGCTGTTTCATGTCAAGCCATTAAAACAAATAATATAAAAGAAAAATATAGGCAGATAGAAGGTCTGAAAAGGAAGCAAATATGCCAGTTACTTCTCAGCATGGCATGCCTTATTTTACTTCTTAAACGCAGAATGCAGTCAAGAAAAAGAAAGGAACATATTTAATTTTAATTAGCACGTGGAGTTACTCTTCTATTAATAATGAGCTTGAACTCATTAATCATTATCACCTCAGTCACGATGATAAGTGGGAAGGCCAAAATCTGGACGGACTTTCAGAAAACGCTGCACAGCGTGTCGGTAAGGAGCCGGCAGCGTGCAGCTCCGTGAGTCCCCTACGCTGCTGCGTACCGCCCGCGGGACACGTGGCTGCGTCCGCCGGGATCCCGCACCACTCCGCGGCAGCTCCCCGTGCTTCCCAGAACCAGTCGGCCTCTCCTGACCTTGCCGCGTTCCCGCCGCCACGCGTCGGTGCCGCCGCAGCAGGTTGCGGTGTTACGGCGCGGGGCGGCACCGGGACCCCGCGGGCGGGCGGCAGGCGGGGCTGCGCTTCCCCCGGTGCCGCACGGAGGCTCACCCTCCCCGCCCCGCGCAAGTAGGCTTTGCGCTTCCTCCCGCGGGCGCACCGGTGAGCGCTGCGCGTTCTTTACGTCGTGCGGAGTCGTCTATCGCACACAAATTGCGCTAAACTGAATCCGAGGAAACGTTGCGTGTTCCTAGTATTAGTTTCAGCGTTATGAAACGAGCCAGTATAAAAATACGAAAATTCCGAGCTATAAACCCTGAGGATGATCGCCAGGGTTTGAGAACATTTGCTAGACAGTAAGTTCTCGGAGTAAAAAAAATGATGAACGTTTCTAATTGCTAGAGATGTGTTGGTTACAGCTCAGGCTTCAGCTTGCTTATTTACAGTGTTTTCAGGTCTCCTGGGAACATATTTTTGGTGGTTTGATGCCTCTGCTCCTCTCGCAGTGAAAATGGAGGCAAAAGTGCATCAATTTATACAACAAGGAATCAAAACTCATCAAATGATGCAATAAATACTGCTAGCATCTGACAGGAATATTATCCCACGACCAGTGAGTACATTCTTACATTTCTCAGCGGATTAAAGCCCCAGAGACTAGAACTGGAAATGGAATATTTTTATTTGGGTAACTTTCCAGTAAAATAAATATGCACTGGTTTACAAAGCATTGTGAAACACAAGATCTGGAAAGAATTTTGAATGCTGACATCTTATAGCATACACACTTTATGTCCAAATATCTGAAATATTATTTGATATCACAATACTTGTGACACGTGTGAAATCCTAAGGAAGAGAAGAATCATCACAGAGTGGTAATCTGATCATCTTGGAAACAATCAAGATACAAAATGGTTACATCTATAAGTGAGAATTAAAAATTTTACTTATGTATTCTCTCATTTATGTTAAGAACAGCAAAATGATTGGAGGCCTGAGATGGTCCTAAACTGGAGTGTCAGCCTTGGAATCAGAATATCCAAAATTATTTGTTATTCCTATTCTATTCTATTCTGTTCTGTTCTGCTGTATTCTATCCCATCCCATTTCATCCCACTCCATTCATGCTATCTGCAACAAAATCTATGCCTTATACAATCTTATAGAAGTCTCTCCATGTCTCAGATTCAAGTTTTGAAATGGCCTCAAAAATTGGGTTCAGAAAAGTGTCAAGATGAATCCAAAACTTACTGTGACATTATCACAGCATGGTAAGAGAACAGGAGAGATGCAGCCTAAACATTTCAAACTAAATTTTAAACAAGGGGTGTATCCTCCACTGACATATGTCTTGAAATATGCAATGCTAAGGCAGAAAAAAAATTGGACAAAGAGGAATCTCAACTTATTGGATCAACACTTCTCCATTACCATTTCAGAAATTTCAGAAATAAGAAAAAACTTTTCAGACTCTTAAGAAGTACATCGTAGCCTCCCTGGACATCTAGCTCCTCTTAGTTCCACGACTTCACTTTGGCACGAAAAGTACTGCCTGTGCTGAACAAGGAAAAATAAATGAAATTGCACGACTCAGCTTTGTCAGTGCTGCATCACTTGAGAACTATTCCAGCAGGGAATTCTGGGGCTTCCACAGCAGGGTCGGCTGCCAGAATGAATCACCCACCACAACTCCACAGAGCATCTGTCATTTCAGCTATGGGAGTGTGAGAAGACAGAAATGGATTCAAAGCTGAGGAGGAAGCTTCCATTTTATAGCAGTTCAAGGGTGATGAGATGTTATTTTTTAAAAAAAATTAATTATGCAGTGGAGACACAACTTGTAATAGCTCTGAAGAAATAGATCAGTGTAAATGTTAATAGGAGTGTATCTAGATCTGAATGTTCAGCATTTACAAATTGTTTGTGATGAAGCTAAACATGATAAAATATGAATGAAGCATAAACACATGAGCTAGTTCAAAATGACAGTGTGTTGTGGTCCTTTTGTGAGAAAGATGTCTTTTTTATGTGAAGAAAATAAAAAAAAATAGAATCATCATCACAGAATCGTACAATCATAATCATAGAATCATTTGAGTTGGAAGGGACATTTAGAGGTCATCTAGTTCAACCCCCTGCAATGAACAGGGTCATCTACAGCTACATTGAGTGCTCAGAGCCCCTCCAGCCTGACCCTGAGCATCTCCAAGGATGGGGCATCCACCAGCTTTCTGGGCAACCTGTGCCAGTGCCTTGAGAGTACCCTTAGAGTAAAAATCTTCTCTTTTATATCCAATCAAAATCTCCCCCATTTAGTTTGAAACCATTTTCCCTTCTCCTATTACAACAGACTATGCTGTTGTCTCCTTTCTTACAGCCCCCCTTTAGATACTGAAGTGCTGCTCTCAGGTCTTCCTGGAGCCTTTTCTTCAGGCTGAAAGGCCCCAACTTTCTCAGCCTGTTCTTGTGGGGAGGTATTCCAGCCCTTTGAGCATTTTTTGTGGCCCTCCTCTGGGTGTGCTCAAACAGCTCCATGTCTCTCCTGTACTGAGGATTCCACATGTGGACTCAATACTACAGGTGAGGTCTCAATCTTTTCATCCCCCACCTTGAACTGATAGTGGGTGTTGTCACAACCCAGGCGCAAGACTTTGCACTTGGCTTTGCAGAACCTTCAAGATTTTCCTGGGCCTTCTGCTCGAGTATTTCTAGGTCTCTCTGAATGGCACCCCACCACTCAGGCCTGTTGGTTTCATATAGTTTGGTGTCATTTGCGCACTTGCTGAGAGTGGACTCAATCCCACTGTCAGTGTCATTAGTGAAAATATTAAAGAGCATTGGTCCCAGTGCTGGTCCTTGAGGGACATCACCTATCACTAGTCTCCATGCAGCCATTGAGCCCTTGACCAGTATCCTCTAGGTGTGATCTCACAACCTGTTCCTTGTCTATTGAACAATCCACTCAACTAATTCGTAACTTTCCATTTTGAAGGCCTTACTGAAGTCCAGGTAGTCATCAGTGACTGTTCCCTAGTCCACTGATATAGTTACTCCATCACAGAAAGCCACTATGTTGGTCATGCTCTTGGTGAAGGCATGCTGGCTATTTTCTATCACCTCCCTCTCTTCCATGTGCTTTAGCAGAAGGATCTGTTCCATGATCGTCCCCAGCACAAAGATGAGGCTGAAAGGTCAGCAGTTCCCTATATCATCTTTTTTGCCTTCTTAAAAATGGTTGTAACGTTGCTTTTTTTCCAGTCACTGGGGACTTCACCAGACTTCACATGACTTTTCAAGTGCCACTGAGTGTGGCTTGGGAACTATGTTTGCCAGTTCCTTCAGGACACTGTGAGGCATTTCATTGGGAGCATTAGACTTACAAATGTTCATCTTCCTCAGGAGGTCACAAACTGGACCTTCGCTTATAGAGGAAGGGATGTTGCTTCCCCAGTTCTCACCCTCAGATCCACTGGGGGAGCAGTTGCCAGTGAAGTCTGAGGCAAAAAAAGTTATTGAGTATCTCAGCCTTCTCCTTGTCCGTTCTCAGCCGCCTGCACTGATGGATGTCTGTTGAGATACATAGCTCAAGTGTGTTTAATTAAATGCATCTGGTTTTGTTAAATTACATAAGACATGAAAGGTGTCAAAGTTAATATCTGAACAGGTTAAAGAGCCTCTACTATTATTTTGGAAATAATAAATGCAGTCTTATCACCTTCTCCTCCTTCATCTCTTACCTTACTGTAACTATTGAAGCCTTCAGGCAGTTTAAATTGGAGGTGATGTTGGATGAGGTTGATGAGGTGATGGGCATGAATAGGATGGTCCTAAATGTTGAAAATCAATAGCTGCAAAAAAAAAGAGAAAGCTGGTGCTTTGTATCAGAGACCAGGAAGCTGAGGTCTGCCTGGGCCAAGTGGCCAGCACCAGCACCTGAATTAAACCACTTAAGCCTCCATGTATAGCCCTCTCCTTGACCAAGCTTAGAGCGTGGGACACTGGAGATGTTGCTATGGTGATGTGAGATGGTGTTTGAGACACCAGAAATAGTTATTAGATATTTCATGAGCTTCAGAACTTGAGTAAAATACAACCGTGTTTGGACTGGGAGGCTCACATTTCATAGTTGGGAATAATTTTATTCCAAAAATAAGAACATCAAGGAATCCTCTATCTTTCATTCAGAACTTGTTTAAGATATGCCTCAAAATGGTGCAATGTGTCCCTTAAGTCTGTAGAAATAAGATGTCCTCTATCTATGTCTATTGAACTTCAATTTTCATTTGAACAGGAAAAGAAAAGTGTTTTAAATATTTAAAATCAATAGTTTGAATTAAATAAGGCCAGCTACTGCTGGCTGGTCAAGCTGGTAAAAAGTTACCCACAGGAGTTCTTATCATGCTGCACCCAAAACAAGCTAGACTTGGTGTCTTCCTCAACTATTTGTGCATAGTGCAAAAGAATTGCAAACAGTGCCATGAAACTGAGAAAACTGAAAAGAAATGTCACCATGAAAGATCCACAGCTGGTCAAGATCGCATAGAGGCATAATTATTCTCTTCTTTGCTCCTGTGCTGCACAGTGGAGACAGAATTTCTAGAGAGACTCTGGAATACAGAGTTTTATGGTTTACAGGTTACAGGTTTTATGAAGAAAGCTGAAAGAAAACTATTGCTGGTATAATGCAATCATCTTTATTAGCTAACTATCTTAGGATGAAATAAACCAGAACATAGGAAATGCTCAGAATATGTAGTGCTTGTAAGATGACTGGTTCTCTCAGATCTGTATAAATAAGAAGAAAAAGTCATTGGTGGCAATCGATGAAACTGAACTGTTATGCTTGGCTGCAAATACAAACATGATTTTGTGAGCAGCTCAGCTGCATCTTCTGTTGACATCCATTGCTAGTAATGGGAGCACTGCCTGGTGCACATGGAGCTTCACAAGAGGGGAAGCCTGATCACAGAACCGTGCTAAAAACTGATGTGTTAGTGCCAGTTAAACATTTCTGTTGGACGACCTTAGAATAATGTATGTCTTGTATATGCCACAAAACCGAATGGAGCTGGCTGCAGCTAACTGGAGCAGCTCAGCTGGAAGATCAAAGACAGAAGTATGGCACATTCTGTGGCATTTTGGTGTGATGTTGCTATGCCAGAGAAGCTACTGGAAAAATACAGAATTGGAGCCACTCAATTGAAATAAATATTTAAGAATTTGTTGAAAGAGTTAATAGCCATGAAGTCTAAAGGATTGATTTAATTGATGAAAACAATCAAGTGCTTTTCATCTTGGTGGCCCATTGACAAAGGCCGTTTATTTAGCCTTTGTGCTTAGGAGTGTGGCCTATTGCGACCCGGATTGAGGAGCCTTTCATTTGTGTTGCAAAGCAGTCAAGGCCTTACCGTGGGGCTGAGGTTGGCATTATAACAAGGAGGACTTGCAAGTAATTGGAACAATGTGTGTTGGGGGTGAGGGGAATAGCATAAAGGTTACTGGCAATGGCTTAAATATTTCTGCATTTCTGGAGTCCTCACCCGTAATTAGTGCATATAAACTGTATCATCTTGTTGTTGCATGTATGTACAGATTAGGATGCAGTACCTGTCTTCTCTGCATGCCCAGATGATGCGCTGCCATTGCCTCTGTTTATTTTAGCACCTTCATGCGAATCGTGCTAGGCACATTCCTAGCAAATTATTTCTGTGCCTTGTATTGCCTACAGCCTGACGATACAAGGCAGACAAAGAACAGAAGAGAGTGAATGTTTGACACGGTTTGCAAACTGGGGAAGTAAGGCACAGGGTAACTGAGCGACTCGTTCACCCTCTCACACACATTCTGTAGGAGATCTGGTGACAGACAAAGATCTCCCAAGACTCTAGCTGGTATCTTGACCAGAAAAAAAATTGGTTGTTCAAATACTCTTGGCTATGTCAAAGTAAAATTGATTTCAGCAGAAACATGCCTGTCTCTTTCGGCCTAAACTAGTGCAGAGACCCAAATTGGTGCATAGTACAGCAGTTCACCTAGTTCCTGGAGTGAGGAGGATTAAATATACTTCACTTTTATTCTGCATTGCATTTGACTTTTTCTGCCTTAGGGTAGAACTCCTAATGTCTAAACTAATCTGGAAAGCTTAAATGGGATTTCTTACCCAACACTCCTACTCTGTGGATAACAGTTGATTGAGTTTAACCAAGCTGTCCTTGAACTCCTCTGACACAGCAGCACAGAGCTTCTCTGGCCCATGCAGCACTATCCCAGCTGCGTTTTTATCATATTTCAGTCTGTCCAAACCAGACCAGTAAGACTGTTATTATAATAAGGGGGAAAAAAGTAATATTTAATGTTCCATTAACATCCAGTGAAATCTGATATGGATGAAACCGTGGATTTCTCTTTTCCCTAACGCTGACAAAGCCACAGCACGCTTCCATTGGTGTGCTCTGTAGGAAGGCAGTTTTTAAAGCAAAATGCTCTTTTGGCTGCTTTACTTGTGTCCGGCAAACACGCAGTACACAATTCAGTGTTTACCTTCCTTCTTAGTCCTACACTTTGTGCAGTGTGTAAACGACAGAAGCACTTCTAACCTTTTGAATATTTGGTTATGAAGACAAGAGTTAGTACTGGCAGATGGCATAAAGCGGTTTAAATTTAAAGGCTAGGAATGTAGAATAAGCAGCTAAAGGCAAACAATACTGAGAGTATAAACAGTTAAGAAATTTGTCATTTGTTTTAAAGTCCCCACTGCTATGCCATCCTGTCTGTATCACACAGCCTGCGCTCCTGTTTCTAAGTTGACTGAATAGACAATACATCATAAAGGTACAAGCAGAGATTGTTCTCAATGAGGCTAAATCAAGGTTGCTCACCTAAGAATTCTTTACTTTTCCCTCTAATGCAGTGAACATTTTCGATACCATATCAAAAAAGAAATAGAATAATTGCAATGGAGTCTCATGTAAACAATTTCAATGAAATAATTATGTTTTCCAATCTCATTTTAATAAAAACTGAGCATCGTTTGCAAATTCTCGTTAGCTGTCAGTGGGATCATTGCACTGTAAAAGTTTGCAATAATTAAGTTGCAGGCTTACATTTTAAATTAACTGTGATAAATATTAAACTATCCATTTTTAACTGCCTTGATATCAGCTTTGCTAAAGAATGCAGACCAGATATTCCAACAGCAGTAGAGCGATGATAAGAAAATACCCTGGTTGAAATAAGATGGAACCAAACTGTCCTCACGCTTACATTAGCAGATCGTGTTTGGGGATGAGATTAAGCTTTAGAGCAAAAGGCTCTGTTTGGGAAAATTCTAAGTCCCTGCAGGGAGCGACTGGGAAGGAGCCTGGAGATCAGCTTTAGCTGTTACAGTTGTAATCAAATACTCTCTCAGCCAGATTTCTTCTTTCATCACTTCCAGGAGCTGTTGTGGCAGAGCACTGCTGCTCCTCTCCCTGGCAGCCCTCCTCAGTAACTCGACAGAGCTAAGCTGGAGGCGGCTGCAGTTTGAAGTGCTGGAATGGTACAGGCTGCCTTTTCCCCCTCCTCATTTCCTAGAGATTTTTTCTTCTGGATGCTTCTCTCCCCATTTGTGATGGCACAACACCCTGTGACAACTACAGTCATTGTTTATATGAAGATGGATTCTAGGAAAACACTCTTCTAGCTGTCTATAGTACAACATGTATTTTTCTTTCACAGCTTTTCCTTATCTTTCCTTCTCCTCAAGAAAATCCCCACAGGTCAATCCACCAATTCCTGGTCTTTATTTCTTCTTCTTGTTTGTCCTGTTTTTCTCAGAAGAAACAAAGTGTACTAGCACCACAACCTGTCAGCTAAGAGGCCAGCACTGCATTCTTGGTAGTTCAACCAAGAATTCCAGACCACAACTTGGCTGTTCCTGAAGCAATCTATAACATTATCATCACGTATCTGCTGGGCTGCAGCAGCATATTTCCCCATGAAGTAGCGAAACTTCATTTCTACTGTTCTCTGACCATACCCTACCCTGCAGCCACATTACCTGGCATTCTTCGGATAGAACTGCAGCTTTTATGTTTTTTCCACTGCGTAAATGCCAGTACAGCCAGCAGAAGGCAGCTGATTTTGGCCATGGCCATTTTGTCTTTTCCAGGCACAATTCCTTAACCCTTTCAACAACACGATATTTCTCTTTTGCTCAGCTTTTCCCATTTTTAACTTCAGTTGCATCTACGTGATGGATACTGAATTATTGACATCCGTGGCCTTTTTTGCACTCACCCATTTTCTCATAGTTGTTCCAGCCATGCCTAAACATAAAACAAACAGGCAAACAAAAAAAACAAAAACAAAAACAAACCCAAATCCTCTCATACAGCTTTCTGGGAGAAAAAGCCATCTCACAAAGATGCAAGTAGTCTTCTAATTTGTGTGGCCAATAAATGATACACAAATTTCTTCTCTGGTAAACACTGTAAAGACATTTTAACTGGCCAGATGAGCTGTAATGTCATTTGTGTAACTGTCCTCTGCTCAGCCGGGCTTCAGATGAGTTGCTGCTTCCCTCTCGTTGTTCAGCTCCTCCAGGAATTCATGGCTGCAGAAAGGCCACCTTTGCTATTGTACTGGCACGTCTGCAAATCCTTAAGTTTTTAAATCCTTCTTTCTGCTGCTGCCACATTCAGCTTGGTTAACACTCGTACATCAGCAGTAGAGAAGGACCTTGCATATATGTTGTTAATAAGTGGTGCAGTAAGACAAACCCAAGTGATTAATGTGACAAAGAAGTGGCATCTGCTTAATATTCTGAGGATCAGTTTATCTTTGGGTAGAAAAGACACAGTTGTCAGAACTAAACCTGCTGGGTTAAATGTATTTATTATAAACACCGACAGATGAGGGGGTGTTGCTGGTACCCGCTTCCGATGTCTGGGAAATTCTTCTTCAGAGAGAAAACAGCCAACCGTGCCTGATATTGCCTGCAAGAGAAACTCTTCTTGCTCAAGGCTGAGGCGCACCCGGCACAGCTGGCACAAGTACAAATGCAAGGATGCACTAAGGACCAGACGGACAATTCGGTCCGGTTTTGCGGCTACCTTTCTGGTTTTAGCGCTGCTATTTCTTCTGCTCCTAACAGCCCAGCAGACCCTTCGCCGCCAGCCAAACGTAGTTGTCCGAAATGGTCCCCAGCCCTCCCGAAAACCCGCGTCCCGCATCACCGCTCTGCTTCGAGCCGCACAAAGGCGGTAACAAAGCCCAACCCGGCTAATTAGGTCAGAGCCGCGCCAGCTGCGGGCGCGATCACCGCAGCCCTCCCTCAGCCAAAGCTCCAAGCCCCCGCTCCGCTCCCCGCGGTTCGCCCCGCGCTGTCCCCAGGGCTGCCCCGCCACCGGCCCGGGGCTCACCCGGCGGGGCGCGGAGCGGGGCTAAGCACCGCCCCTCGCCCCCTCCTTCCCTCCTCTCGCTCGCCGCCAGCCCGGCCCCGCCGCCTGGTACCGCCGCCGCCGCCGCCCCGAGCGCTCCCCGCTCCGCAGCCGGCCCGCCGCTGCTCGGCCCGGCCGGGCGGGGACTTGGCAGCAACTCGCGGAGGAAGAGAGGGAGAGAGAGAGAGAGACCGAGAGCGCCTGCCCCCGCTGCCCGCTCCGCTGTGGCTTCGGGGCGGAGGAGGAAGGTCCGTGCTCGGCCGAGAAGCAGCAGCCGCCGCCAGCGAGGAGGAGAGACGGAGAGGCGGCCGGAGCCCCCTAAAGTGCCCCCCCAACCCTGCACTGCAGGCTACATTTCCAGCTTCATGGGCAAAGTGTGGAAACAGCAGATGTACCCCCAGTACACCACCTACTACTACCCCCAGTATCTGCAGGCGAAGGTATGGCACGGCCAGACGGGGTCTGGGGCGCGGACGCGGCTCGGGAGGGGGGGCGGGCTGGATAGTACGGGGGTCGGAGACAGGAAAGAGCCGGCGGCCCCTTCCTGCCGGCTCCTCGCCGCCGGCCCTCCGGACTCTCCTCGTCCTCCCGGCGCTCCCTTCCCCCGCACGCCCTCGGCGAAGCGGAGCTCCGCGGGCCCCGCCGTCGTCTCGCTTTGCGCGGGGAACGACCCAGAGTTCGGGCGGCGGCGCCGAGCCGCTGCTCTTCGCTGCGTTTTGGGCCGGGGAAGGGACGAGCTGCCGTGCGGGTGGCGGCGGGGCACGGCAGCGGCGCGCCGGTGGTGGCCGTCATTCCGCCTCGATGGGGACACCGCCGCCTGGCCGAGCGGGTCCGCATTGTCTGAGGAGTTGGACCTTTGTGAGCAGCCGCCTCGCAGTTTTCAAACTGGCTCAAAAAGGTGTTTAGGAGCCGGCTGTGGCGGTTTGTGCTGTCCGCGGGTAGCCCTAGTGCGCCGGAAAACGGACTTCAGTTCTAACGGTGGTGAATCCCCAGCTTTTTGTCTTTTATATTATTTTTTCCCTCTCTCCTGTGAGGCTGTGGGGGCAGCCAGCCCTTACGCTGCTCTAGAAGCATCACGCTGCAAACTGGCAGATGCAGAGGTGGTTGCATCAGCTGTCTGGAACATTTAGCATAAGCCTCTCCAACCACCAGTGTCACTCCTCACAAATCAAAACGGACCCATATGAGGCTTCAATGTGTGAACTTTTTGTTAGAGGTTATAACTGTGCTGTGGTTTTATTTTTTCCTTCCTTCTTTTTTTTTTTTTTTTTTCTCTTTCTTTTTCCTTTTTCCCTCCAAGGAAGTGCCTGGCCTGTATGGCAGTGAGAGGACAAGAATTCTCTTTATCTGCACATACGATAGGCTCTTCTGTTTATTGTGTCCTGTGATACTGTATTGTGAGATGTAATTTATAGTGCTTGGCCGAAAAATAAATTTGGTCTGACAGTCATGAGACATTTTACAAGTCAGCAGTGAGGAGGCTTTGAAATGTGCTTTCATGTATACAGAAATTGACAGAAATACAATGAAGGTCTTTAGGTGATTTGAAGTGAGTAATTATCTCTTACACGTGTAATTGACACCGGGCTAAATAGGAGAGTGTGTCACCATTTACAGATTGTGCCACAGAGCAGTCGCTTCAGGACTCTTCAGATACGGATATTTCCATGCGTTATTTTTAGGAAAGTACAATGCCTGGCAGATAGCCCCTTGCATCACTCAGCTCTCTGATGCACGCCTATATCTGCATTCTCAAATGAGAAAATGCCTTTGTTCAGAAGCATTTTCTTTTCTGATTTTCTGCGGTGTTAGTAAGTTAGGAAGTGAGTCCGTACCACTGAGTACACATAAAGCAATGTCACTTGGCTTTCCTGACCTGTAAATAATTGAAGAGGGAGGAGAGCTCTAATAGCTTACTGTAGTTACTAGGGTATGATCCTAGAAATCCATGATCCTATGAGAAAGCTTGATGGACCATCTTCTGAAAACGTTTCCTGTTCAGGTAATTTAATATTGATTTGCATTACAGTCAATGACATCTTCAAAGCATCTTGCAGTCTTCGCTATGAAATGATAGGGCCTGAAATCATGTTACTTTATTTCAGAAGGGAGAGTGCACAGCCGTTTGACCTACACAGATGAAATCAAATATCTGGGATCTGAAGTCCCCTCTTTTGAGAGATCTTGGTTGTTTGTTTGTTTGTTTTTTTTTTTTTTAAAAAAAAAAAAAAAAAAAAAGAGGAAAAAAAAAAAAAAAAGAACAGGTGGGCCCTTGCTGGGGCAGGAGGGCCAGTAATCCTGAGTTTTGATATTCAAGCATGTAGGATTCAGTAATGGAAGAAATCTCATTATGGACCCTCTCTGAAAAAATAATTTAATTCATCTTTTCCAGTTGGTATATCTTTAGATTCTAAAAGGAGAGCCACTGCCCAGTACTCTAAATATTTCAGTAATTCTGAAGAAACCTTTGGTTCTTGTCAAACCTGCATTAGAATAGAACTGAACAGCCTTTGCTGTCTGTGTGATGGGTGATGGATGGTACGTGGTCACACGGGGGGAAGGAATTGATACTGAGGCTGGAAGTTTTGCTTCCCATCTTGTCCTTCCTTAAGTGATGAAGGAAAATCTGCTGACTAATAAACCACAAATTGATAATTAGGAGATGACAGGAATTGCTTGAGCATGGATATATATATATATTTTTTTTTCAAATGAGAGCTCAGAAATACTCATTAGATGTTGCATGCACTGCTAATGGTTCTTAGGGTTAAAAGTGATATGGTCAACCTGTTTAATTGCTACAAAATATGTTGCACATTTTAAAAACAGATGTTGTGTTTATCTGTTATGATCCTCACAGTCTTATCCATGAAGCAGTCAAGCTCTTTCAGTCAGATATTCTGGGAAGAAATACAAACAGTTGCTGTGATTCAGCACCTCCTTCCCCTTAATTGAGCAGAGTTCAGCATTGAAAAAGATGAGGGAGGACACAGACTTAAATAAAATGAACAAAATAAACATTGGAAGAAGGTGTAAGGCTTCTAATATGAAAAATCATCATGGCAATGAAATTAGAAAGTTTGAAATGGTTTCAAGTTAAAGCTTTTATAACCGCTTGCATTTTCTGGGCTTACACCATTTTTTACCCTATTTTACTCAATATCTATTAATTTTTTTTGCATCTTCTAATAAGTATATTTTTAGGACAGTTCCTGTATTGTAATGTTGCTTGGCATGTCAGAGAGCATAAAAAATATTTGTAAGTCCAATGAACATCAACATTTTAGCAAATTATGCTAATTAAGATGTGTGTGTTTTACAAAACCTTAAATGCCGTTCTGACTGATAGGCATGCCAGGCAGGTGTTGTAACAATAGCAAAGCAGCTGGAGTGCAGATAAACAAATATAAATGGGCACCACTAGGCTGCACCTTGTTTGTTTTAGTCAAGTAAGAAACAAATGGGAATTTCTGCTTTGTTTTCCTTTACCTACGTATCTAAAGGAGTTCGGGGACACAGTGCACATTGATTTTCAAAGACTCTGTGCTAGCTGTCCGTATTGCTGTTTTCGTTAGAGAATAATATGACAATATAACTGTCTAATTCTAGTGATAGATTTCTGCATCATAAAGCAGATTTTCTTAGTGTAAGAAAGTGTTTGTAGAAAAAGACAATGTTTCCTATGGAGAGCTTGATTTATTTGAAGTGCAGGTATCTGATAGCAATAGATAACAGTTAATGATTGTATTCTATCTCTTTCATGTGGTATTAGATTATAACAACTCAATTCACGAACATTGTGAATTTTGCTAAATTACTTTATGTGGTCCTTCTAACTGTGTCAATTGGTGGCTGCAAAATGAGTGCCCTGGCAGTTAGGAGAAGAACTAATACTTCCAGAACTGTGTGTAGGTTTGTAGGCAGTTCTATGGATGGATGGAAACAGGAGGTGAGCAGGCAGATCCTATCGTGTCAAAAATGTATTTTCAGGCTGTTGACAGCAAACTTTAAAATGGGAACATCGAGTTTTTGTGCAAACCTGTTGATGGCAAAGTGGGACAGCAGGTAAAAGGAGCCTTGCTGTAATAATGCTACAAAGCAGCTAGGAAACTTTCTTTTTAGGAGGCTGTGGGTAATCCACAGTTCAGCGTCCAGGGCACAGAGCTTACAGACAGATGGAGGAACTGCTGGTTTTAGAGCAGAAGCTGCAGAACATCCTGATGGTTTGTTGCTGCTGATTGCCTTTCCTCAGTTTTCTGTGCCCAGCACAGGTCTGCTGCCCTCTAAAGAGTGTTACTGGCTTCTAAACTGTTTTAAGGATGATTACCAGTTCTGATCAGTTTTGTTTATATTTATTCCATTTGTACTATGAGTGCAAAATCTGTACATAGTGAAAAGCAAGTTGGGTTTATAGGAACACAGAGAATGGGTGAATGTGTTTATAAGGTCTGATAGAAATAATGTACGCACCTGTGAAGTTCTTAATTGTCCATAATTCTGCATCTCTCTGGTTCTGGGCAGAGCTTGGAAATCCATAGAGGAATGGGGTGAGGGGAAGGACAGGTTTGCTGCAGGCAGATCTTTTTTGTCTCCACACAGATACATGATCCCATTATCCTCATTAGCCTCTTGAATGTGCTTTTTCCTATTCCTGCAAGGCAAAGGTTTTATTGTGTTCCATAGGTGTAACTACCCAAAGAACTCCTTCTGAAAGGGCACCACATTGTGGAAGGGAAAGAAATGTAATGTATACCAATTTTAAGAAATACTTGAAAGTACTGGACGTGATCCCTTCAGTACCATTAAATAATCTCAGGGGATGTAAAAAATGGAGAAGGGAAGAGTGTTCCCCATGAACAGCATCTTGTCTTTTCCTAAGCATCCATTCCAGAATTGGGAGTGCTTGTGTCCATCCATCAGAGAGGTCACTGGCTTTTCGTGACTGATCTCAGTGGCTGGTTTATGTAATCATTCCTGCTACCTTCGTTTGAGTGGAAATCTCTGTCCTTGTCCCAGTTACAGCTCCTTTTAACTTTTGAAGTTTAGTTTGGGTAGCTTGCTGTGAACTAGAAATATGTTCTTCAGAAAGATAATTCTTGTATTTTCAGAAGTTGAATCCTTATTAGAAATGGATCAGGCAAAGTTCGCACGTTGTTCTGCATGCATTTGTCCTCCTTGCCTTGAAATACTCCAGTTTTGCCTTGAATTATTCTGTACCAGGGCCTCTCTTGAGATGTAATGTCAGATAAGTCTAATGGGTAAATACACATTAGAAGCAGGACGTGACCAGATATGTTGCTAATAGCAATAATTTAAAGATTGAGCCCAGATACTCCTCACTGGAATCATGGCATTGTTTGGCGGAGTGAGGAAAGATGTGTGTGAATGTATCGCGAGTTAAAGTGCATCACCACTGTAATTTTGTAAATCACTCTAATGATGGTAAAGATACACTCAGTGCAGAAACACTTCACACTACCTTCATCATGAAGACTGGCTTCATTAAAGTCAACGTGAGTTTTGCTTTTGATTTCATACGAGCAACGTTTTATTTCTTTGAAATTTGATTCATGCTTGGGATCTGCTGATTATGTTTAATTTGGAGGTGATTTGCAATAACATGCTATTCGTAATTCTGGAAGAGAAAAAGTGAGGCAGTGTGACGTGTAGATGGTGTGCTCAAGGCTGTGATCAAGGAGAGGCAGTGATGGTGCCTTTAAGATGTGCCTGTTTTGTATGTTTTGCTATGGAATCGTTTCAGAGATGTTTTAAAAAGCCATGATTTTCCTGCCTTAATGCAACTTCCTTAGGAGGAGGAATGGTATAAATATATATGCGCTTAGAGGCTGAATTTGTAAATTACAAAGAAAAAATATTTTCCTCACATCATTAATGGCAGAAATGACAGATTCTTATTAGCTTTGTAATTTCAAGAAGTTTGAGACTAAACTCATCCCTGGAGTACGCTGTGCTTGGGGCTTAATTTGATACTGCATGATCGGCCTCATTTAACAAATGTCAACAAAATCTCAGTCCCTCTACTTGATTCAGTAGTAACTTTACTGCTGGTGTATGAGTCAGATCCTGAGCCCAGTAATATTATGGGATTGACTTTTACACAGAAGTGGTAACCCAATACATGGCTTGGAAAAGGCTCAAAAAGCTTATTCAGTCCTGTTTTTCTGTTGTGCTTGGTTGTTTTCTCCCCAGGCACCAGGTACATTCCAAAACTATGTTCAGATCATTTTTTCAGTAATCAGGGTCTATGCAGTAAGTGGGCAACAACCATAGCAGATGGTAATTGTGTGGCTGTCTGATTTGTACCAATGTATTTTTTAGCTCTACCTTCAGTGCAGTATCCCTAGGCAGTCATGAAAAGTGTGCAGCAAGTTTGTGGGGGAGAAGTTAAATTTCTTTCAATAAAATAGTGCTTTAAAGTATGTTTTCTTTCACAACTTTACTGTTACTTTTGGTAATGACTGTAGTTTTCCCCATAAACCAAAGCTCAGCATGCTGTGTTTGGAGTCTTACTCTTATTTGTAAAGAGGACTGTGCTCTTCAAAATGCTTTGCTTCTGCTTTGAGCATAAAACTGCAGGTCTCAATCAATGATGAAATTTCCTGTGAGTAAACTTCTAAGTTTTCACTTCGTGCTGAAGGAACATGGAGATTTGCCAAATTATTGAAAATTTCCAGTGGAGATTAACACAATGTAATAAAGCACTCTTTAAAACAATTTTTCCGTAAAACAATACATTTCAGGCAAATATCTATTTAGGGTGTACATAAATTAATCAAAATGAAACAAACAAAGACCTGAGAGAATTGCTAACATGCTTTGTAGCCCAGCGATCTGTGCTATCGATGTTGATTCTAGATCCATCAGTCTTACTCAGATAATTGATGCTACTCATTCAGTGCTCCTAATGAAGTACACTTGCGGTATCAGTAAAGAGGTTTGTACAAAGGCATGGGAATAAACTGGAAAATGCAGCTTGGTACACTTGCATTTTCAGTTGCAGCCTTCCAAGTAGTCAGAATCAAGAATAAATAACAATTTAAAGATACAATGTTCTTCCTGAAATGATGTTTTTAGTTTGAGAAAGATACAAGATACACGTTCAAATCTAGCCAAAGGCTTGCCACAAATGGTATGATCATTTTTTGTTGTATTGCTTATGTGTTCTACAGCCTGTGCAAAGCTGTGGTCATAGCTGTCTGTGGGAAAAACACCTGCTTATTCAGAGAAGTGAAAAATGTTGGACAAATGTGCTGATAAGAATCTGTTTATCTGAGTTTAATTTGTTTCAGTCAGAACACAGGCACACAACAAATTCAGCTCATATTTACTGTAGCTAATAGGTGGTCATTATTATCTGCCTTCATGTACTTGCTTAGTAATCTTCTGCTGAAAATGCAGAACTCTGCCTTTAAATGTAATTTTGTTAACTTCTAAGCTGAGTTATATTGTTATATTGTCTCATAACCCAGGGAGGCTAAGAGCTTGACTTGGGCATGGGTACCACGGTTCTCATTTTTCATGATAGCCTTGGTAAGCTACTTTGCTTTGTTCATGGTATGTATTTATGCTGTATTTATTCTCAATTGCTCTGACTTGATGAAAATATTTCAAAATATATTTCAGCTAAATTTCTGAAGTTTTACTATACGTGTAAGGCCTGTGAGAATTGCTTCGAAGTCATTTCAAGTAGATAGAGTGCTAACCTAGAGTGTTCCACATGACTCTGCACTGAAAGTGAGAAGTTGGTCCGCTGTCCAGGGGTAGCAGGAATGGGTTTCACTTTGTGGCTTTTACTACAGGTTAAGAACTGAATTCCCTTGCTTGTCTCTTGGCAACACACGCTGACACAATTTCTATGGCAGTTTATAGGCTGTGGCAGTATCTGTGACCTCTTCTTGTCCCTCAGGCCATAGCTACATAATCACTTTAATTTTACATAGCTATGCACAGCAGCCAAAAAGGGCAGTCTTGTCTTTCCCCATTGCCCCGGGCAACTCATTCCTGCCCCTTCCTGAGTGCCAGTACTGGCATGGTCACTCACTGAGCTCAATCAAGAAAACTAACCCCCAAACTCCCAAATGTAATGTATTATTGCAGTCCAGCAACTAATGAGATACCTGAAGAGCTGGAGATTTTCATGGTGGTGGGGTAAATTTGTGCCCCCAAAATAGTATACCCGCTCATCTCCTGCTTTCGTGCAGCAAAATGATGTTGCTTGCTTCTCTGTTTACAAATTTTTCCACGTCTTTAGCAGCAAGGATGAAGGATCCAAACCAAAGGAAGATATAACATAGCTCATAGGCAACCTGTATCTATTGATTGCACAGTAAGTAAGCAGACAGCTACTAGCATCATTTTGTATTAGTTTATTTCTCATTTACTGTTTTAAATTGAGTTTGATAATTGGTGCAGTGAATGTTTAAAAATGAAACAGTTCAATCGGTGTTTCATTCTTACAACAATGAATGTGGGGGAAAGTGTGAAATACGTTGCTGAAAGTTCTTAAGTTAGGTGTAGGTCTATGAGGAAGAAAGAATTGAAAGTAAATGAGGCTTCCAGGGGCCTTGTAGCATAATGTTACATCTAACTTTCCATTTTCTGCACAGTGCAGCATTGATATTTTATTTCATTCTGGGGAGAGAGGGGGGAAGGCTGGCACTTCAAATTAGCAGCAGCTGTAGAATTAAGACAAGGGTGTTAGTGACTCATTTGGAAAAGTACTAGCTAAAACATTCTGTCTCCTAGAAAAAACATTTAGGAAAGGTTTGTGATAGAAACTTTGAGTTCCTTGAATAGTGCCTGTGACCTTCTGGTTTCTTCCAGTTTTGCTTTAGACAATTGCATTTTAAAGTGAGAGGAATTTTATAGGAGTGTTATGGAGTGGGTAACATCTCTGCTCACAGGGCCAAAGCCTCCAGAATTCCTCTTAGCTCTTTTGACCCAGTCAGCTGTCTGAAAGTTCAGGTTCTTTGATTGTTCCAGGTGGAAAAATAAATTAGTAATAGTGAGTTGTTCCTTTGACACAGCTGAGTTATTTTGCTTTGTTGAATGCAGAGCAGAAGGGCTCAATTTCTTCCTTCACCCCAGAGGCTGTGTTGGGAGTGTGCTGCTCAGCCCCAGACCTGTTCCAGCAGAGCAGCCCCCCACTTGTCCCGATGTGAGGGGCTGTGTGTGTAAAGCAGAGCTGATGTAAATGTGCTAAGCAGGCCAGCTGTGATATAGGCACCTGCAGTGCTCCACTGGTTGTTGACCTCCAGGCAGGGAGTGACCCATTAACTGGGGGTGCTCTGAGCCTGACCATTTCAGTGTCATTCCCATCTACTTGTCCACCCATCCAGACCATAATGTCCAGCCTTGGGTGCAATAGTACAGAGTGAGAACGTATCGAATCCTTTCTGGAATCAGTGGGAATGACATCCGCTGCCCTCCCCTGTCGGTAGATCTGGTAGCTTTCTCACAGAATAGTCATTTGGGTTCAAGGCAATAGGTGCAAGTTGTACATGAGAAAATTGTACTTAGATATGAAGAACTTTTTTCTTGCCATGAGGGTGGCCAAGCACCTAAACAAGGGCAGAGAGAGACTGTGGTATTTCTGTCCTTGTGCCACCTGCCCTGGCTGAAGCTGCTCTCAGAGAAAGTTGGACTGGATGACCTCCAGGCATCCCCAACAAACTAAGTTAGCTGTTATCCTAAGAAGTACGCTCTGGTAACTGTATCATCAGTGCAACTGGCTCTAAAGTAACTGTTCCTTCAGTGTTTCCTCCTTGTATGCTGTGGTATGGCATTTGGAAGAGAAAGGTATAGAAGGAATAATCTTTTTCTTTTTACGTGTATTCTACAAATATGCAAATGTCATTTCAGTAATCTCTTCAGCGTGTAAATTCCTTTATCCCATTTGAGCAAGTATCATATACAAGCTGCTTAAAATTTAAGATTTTATGTTTGTCTGTTTACTTTTCTGCTGTCAGGGTATTGTAGTACTACAAAAATGATGTTGTAGGTTGTGACAGACATGTATATCTTCTCATACCAATTTACTTCTTTAGGCTGATGTTTCTTTTTCTTGCATCAAATATGAATTTGCTGATAAGCTTTTATCTTGCACATGGATTAAAAATAATAGTAGTAAAAACAACAACAACAATTAACTCTAAATTAAATCTTGTTTCTGTACGAGCAGATACTGTTTACAGGAACAGCGAAGAGGACTCAGGAGAGCAATGTTCTGACTTTTTGGTAAAGAAAGCAGGGGAAGACTGAGTGTGTTGCCCTTCCTTTACAGTTCAGCTGTATCTCACGTGTTTTCTTGGAAATTACAGTAAGTTCATCAGAGGTAGAATCTATGGATGTCTGAACAGCTTCCAACCTGCTCCTCTAGCCCACTCAATTAGGACTTCTCTTTAGCGTCTGTTATATACTCACTCCCTCGTGTGTTCTAAGGATTTTCACTGGAAGGTATGGTAATTGGAAGGGGATCCCAAGCCCTGAAGTTAATCCTTACGATGTTGCTTCTAACGGAAAACAAAGAACCCACACCAGACCACAAACAAACAAAAACCCAATAAAAACAATCAAACAAACGATCAGTTTTAGTTAGCAGCCCAGCTGATGATTAGAAAAAAAAATTCATAACCCACCAAATGTCAGGTTTGTTGTTGTTGGTTTTTCCACCACACTGCTAAG
This sequence comes from Tympanuchus pallidicinctus, assembly GCF_026119805.1. Lineage (NCBI taxonomy): Eukaryota > Metazoa > Chordata > Aves > Galliformes > Phasianidae > Tympanuchus > Tympanuchus pallidicinctus. The sequence continues at coordinate 15,524,713 of NW_026294669.1, read as the reverse complement.
GTGTGACTGTGGTTGTTCATTTATTCTGAAAATCAGTTTCCTTGTTTGTTGCCAGAATATATATTTAGAGGTAAGATAATGTTGGCCTTCAGATGACTTCCTTGAGGCAGGACAGTGGCATTATTGCTTCAAGTTATCATAAAGGAAATGGGATTACTTTAATGAACACTTCTTTATTTCCTTCTTTATCTTAGCTTGTTTACCTTGATGGTGGCTGGGCTATCTGAACATAAATGTGAAGATTTTTGTAAAAATTTAAGATTGAGAAGATATTTGTGCTCCTAGGTGTTTTAAATGCTATTTTTGGACTCCTGTTTAGTTGTACATCTGAGACTGGAAAGATATCTAATGTTTAACACTTACATGCAAAGTAGCTATGTGTCTTTCTGGGAGGAAAAAAAAAAAACCAACCCACACTGTAAAAATGAAAGAATGACAGACGCTTACTTTGTCATACTGCCCCAAAAGATGCAGAAAAGCAACTACACGTATTTTATATCTGTTACCACTTTTTCTTTCTTTTAAAAATGGGAGTGGAGTTCTGTGTCAAATGAATAATTGAGTAATGGAGAAATGAATAATAAATACTCATTTTTTAACTCATATGAAATGCAGTAGGCCATTTTTCATGCTTGCTTGCACCCTACTCATCTCTGTGAAGAATAGCATAAATGGCTCCTCTTGCTGATATTTATATCAAGTCTAAAAATACATATAGGTTGAACAACGTGTCGATACACAGCTCCTGTATTTTTATGGAGTGCATCTTCTTAAGAGTAGGACTTTATCTGAGTGTCTTCTCCAAACACTTATTCCATTTTTGTCATTAGTAGAAAGTGTGCTTCATCTCATGCAGCTGTTGTTGTCAAGGGAGGTTGCTACAGATCCCTGTGTTCTGGTAGCAGTTGCTAACATTGCATATACAATTTTGAAATGTGCTAGATATAAAGTTTACTTCAGATTTATGTGCCAACTGTTAGGAAATATTTGCTGTTGATTCAATTTTCTTAATGGACTAGGTATTATTACTCTTGGATTCTTGACAATGTGGTGTCTACTCTGCAGAGTGGTCTGTAATTCAAGATATTGGGCTAACTAGTGATGTACGTATGTACGTGTATTATTTATTAAATATCCTGGGTTGCTGACTGTGTGTAATGAAAGCATTCGTGTAAAATGGACACTTTGCTGTGATTTTTGTCGTAAATTAATACTATGGTCCTTCTGTTAACACTGATAGTGAACTACATGCGTTCTTTAATTTCATGTCCACAGAATCTTGTCTTTGCAGAAAATCATGCAGGAGGATCTTCATCTTTTTTTTTTTTTTTTTTTTTTGCAAGCTAATCTTGAAAAACATTATAACATTATCTGTATTTATTTCACTACAGCCTCCCATTTTTTCAATTTAAATGAAGTAAATAAAGAATTTCTAGGCTGCACCAGAGAATTGTTTATGCCAGCCAAAGCTGAATTCAGGAGCCATTTAATGTGGGTACCTTGGAGATAGAGAAGGCTTTCTGATATCAGGGGTTGCTGTATACCAGTGTGAGCATTTCTACTCTGTAATTACTGGAGGACTTCAGGAGACTGAGTTGGGCTTTCTGGGAGCAGAAAACTGAGAGCCATGCCTGGGAATGGCAAGCACTTCACAGCTATGTGAGGATCTTTTGATAATTGGTACTTTTAGGAATAGTATCTGGAAAAGAGGAAAGAAAGAATCAAGACACCAGTTTGATTACAGTGCCAAAGTACTTTTGTTTCTGCACTTGTATGTAGCTGTGGCTTCAATGAAGCACCAGAGATCTTTGGGCTGGTGGCCTGAATGCAGAATTGGGGGTGATCCACTGGGCCCATTGGCCTGGCTTTCTTCACACCTCCAGAACTGAGCCTGTCCCTTAAAGTGGACTAAATTGTCTCTAAACCTGGCTGTAGGTCCATCTTTTTAGCCTTGTTTTGTCATTTGAGGTAGGAAAATAAGAAAAAGTGAGAAATACAAAACAAGATAGAGGGAAAGCATGAGAAGTAATTTTTGAAAGAGGTAAACTGCTGTAGAGAAAAGATAAGGGAAAAGAGTAAGGCAGAAAGGGCAGGAAAGAGAAAGGGCAGAGAGCTGAGCAGAGAAGCTGAGCCTTGTGTGCCAGAGCATGGCATGAGAAGGCAGCTCTGGCTGCCAGGCTGCCTGGGGAGAGCTGCCTTGCCCACAAAAGGGGATTTAAGACAGCATTCTGCAAGAACTCGCTTTGGGCACTGCTAAAGTTCAGCAAAAATTAAAGGTTATTCTACAAAAACAATGGAAATTTGGAGGATAGACAGGCAAAACCTCTGGGAAATGTCTCGTTTCATGTAGATTTTGAGAGGACAAAAGGGACAAATTTGGCAGTTACCTTTGCCTCTAATCTGGTGTGGCCATACTGTGATGCTGTGGAAATACCTTACAGAGGTAAACTTATCAGCCTTTGCTATTTCATCTTATTTCTTGTAATTTCTAATTTTTTTTATTACTCTGAAAATAGGTAAGCACTCCTTGAGCACGCTTTTAAGTGCCGTGGTGATGTTGTTATTCTTTTTAATAGTTAATATTTTTATAAATTCTCTTATTCTGGTGGGTCTGGCATCAATCCAAGCCCAAGAAGTATACGGTGTAGTAAAGACTAAATGTAGAAACAGTTGGCATCCACTTGGCAGGCAGATTTTATCACTAGACTGAATCACACACTACTCTTGGCAAAAGTGGCTAAACAAAAGAAATCAGAAAGCACCCATCTCAATATTAAAAAAAAAAAAAAAAAAAAAAAAAAGAGTTCAGTTGAAATTATACAGTCAATAGCAGCCCAAGTGAAATTATAACAACATGTTTTCATGTTTTTAAACTTTGCACATAGAGCCATGCCTTCTCATATTAAGGTTTTCATCATTCATTTGCACTGTGGGTGCAATGCCAGAACCCTTCTGTGTCTGAGCGTGCTGCTCTGGTCATGTGTCAGTCAGATGGAAAATTCGAGGCCAAGGTCCTTGCTGGCAGCCTGAGCTCAGGCTAGAAATAACAGCACAGCCTGCTTTGGTGAGCTGAGATGGGCTTTCTCTTCAGATTAAGATCACTTGTAGGGAAAAGCAAGACCAAGAGCAGGTTTAAAGTGCTAATGTCGCCACCAGAGAACAGTGTTTTCTGTTCCTCAAACAGAGATGGGACACGTTTGCATGTTTTAATTCATATTTTTTTGTGATGGCTAGAATGCCTCTCCACTTTGTGGTAATTTCTGGCGGTAGTGCAAATGATGGTTTTACAGAGAGGTAACACAGAGCGTGTGTTTTCTGCTGGCCTACTGCTACAGATACACAGTCCAAAGAAGAGCTTTAGTGTTATGAGGAAGGAGTCCGAACAGTAGATAATGATTCCTCACTTTGCGTGTGCTATCCTGAAGCTACAACTTGTTGAAAGAAGATAACTTTTATTTTCTTCAGATTTAATCTCTCTCTCTCTCTCTCTCTCTTTTTTTTTTTTTTTTTTTTTTTTTTTTTTTTTTTTTTTTGTGACGTTTGATTTTGTTTCCATTGTTGTTGTTCTTTTTTTTAACCAGTAGTTGTATTTGTGGTGCCAGCCTACGAAAAATAATAAAATTCCTGCATTTTGTCATCACATAGTTTTGTGCTGCATTTCTCATGTGCAGTGATCCTCCAAGAATGTTTTTTGGCATCTAATTGCTTGATTCTGACAGTAGGGTTCTTTGAGAGACAACTGCTTTGCAGGCATTGTACACAATACCAGCACAGCGAGCGCTGGTGGGAGGCCAGGTATAAGGATTTATTAAGTATTCTGGAATAATTATCCCCAAATAATTTCAAGTGAGTGGGGCTTTCTTCTTCAATAAAAGTACCATTGTCCAAAACAGCTTAATCCACTTTCAAAGCCAGCTAAGTAAGAAAAGGCATTCTTACTCTGAAATGTGATTGCCTTCTCATGGAGTTACTTACAAGTGTTCTTAACTATTTTCCCTTTAATCTGATACAATTTGTATGGATACACAAGACTTTAGTTCCTACTTTTCAAGACTGAGCTTCATGTGTTTGGAAACAGTGATGTAAACGCTCTGAAGTCTTAGAGAGTAAAAATTATCAAAGGTGCAGAATATTGATGCTAACAAGATTTAGACCTTTTCCACACTGAAAAAATTAATAAAAGTTTAAGGAAAGAAAAATATAATGCAAGTTGTAAGGAAATAGTTTTGTGGAATTAGTGAGTATTATGAATTCCTGTATACATGTCCCTCCATGTGCATGTCCATTAACAGAGATTATTTTGGAGTAGTTCTGGTAAGTTTGTGAGTGTAGACAAGAATTAATTGAGCAAATATGGTGCACTAAGCTCATGTAAATGAAAACTCCATTAACTGCATTGTCCTCTAATTAATACTTTTAATAGTTTTAATTAGATGGCTAAATCCAATAATACCAGAAGTAAATAAATGCATAATGAATATTCATTCACTTCTCTAAGTGAGAATTTTGCCTGTGTGCACTATTCAGGATTGGGCTCCAGCACAATTAGGAAAATGCAGATGAGATTCTCTGCATTCTTTTTGATGTCTTCTTTCTTAAAAATTGTAACTACTGAGGTTATATGAAAGTCTGGAATTTAATTTTGTTTTGGAAAGTTGCTAGATTATGCAGTAGGGATGCATACATGTAACGACTTGAATGTGTGTACCATAAATATATGAACACCTTTATTTTTAATAATAGTTTTATAAATAAAAGCTATACTACACAGAAAATGGATGTGAAGTAGCTTAACTTTATTAAAAAAAAACTACCGTGATATATACACATAGATGTATTTAATTTAATTACACTAAGCATTGGCATGAGACACAAACTCTGCTCTGTAATAGCTGTGTAATTGGAGGGGAATGAAGCTAAAGAAGTAACGTAGTGTTTTACTCAAAAATAAAAACAAACAAGCTAAAGTCTAGATTTCAAAGAGAATTGCGCATTTGCATCCCAAGGCAGAAATTGGCCGTGTGCTGGGAACCACAGAATCTCTCAAGGTAATACTTCATAACTATGGAATGTATCCCATGACTGATATGTAGCTGAGAACGGAGAATCAAATTACACATTAAAATAGTTGGAATTAAATATATTACTAGTAGAAGAGACTAATTAGGTTGGGTAACGAGCATAGTGTCAGACCAGTTACAAACCTGATAGGGAACAAAGCAACAAGTACTTTTCATTGTCAAAATGACTAAATATGTGCACACCGTATTTCCAACAAAATAAGACGCTCTCTTTTTTTCTAGTACCTCACTTATATCAAATTTAATCAGCTTTCAGCTCAGTGCCACAATTCTTAAAATGCTGAATTGTGGGAGTAGTGTTTGGAAGTATCATATAGTTAGGAATATTCACATGATTTCAAATTTGAAGTTTTATCTGATCCCTGTAGGTCAAGCCCAAACTATTTATCCTGCCTTTACCATAGATCTGCATTTTCTGTGTTCTGACAAACGTAATTATTATTAAGTTGTGTGGGACTTTGCCTAAGTATTCAAAGGTATGTAGTTGAAGAAATACTATAGTGGATATTCTGTTATGTTGCAGTGTGACAGCTAATTACAGAAAGCACATCTTGCAGTACTCATCCCTGATGAGGGATTTCACATGAAGGCTATATGTTTATTTCAAATCTTGTAGTTGCTTCTTCAGTGAAATTTCACCTCCATGCTGAATGTATAATACAGAAGCACTTATATAATAGAAACTTGGAATGCTGTAAATGATGTCCTTTGAACACTAAATGAACTCTCTTCTTTTATTGAACTGAAGTTTGGAATGTAGTGTGCTTTGTCTCATAATTGTCAGCCTACACACACCCAGACTGCAGTTCTAATAACTCTCCCTTGAAGGAGCACATATGTCCCTTTTTTTTTTTTTTTTTTTCTTTTGTAGGCGTCAGTTGTGTATTTTTGTAGTTGGAAGCTGTCTTTACATTAACAAAAATAACTTCATAATGATTATACATTAGAGCTAATGGTGCTATGTACAGTATTCTGTGCTTGCGTACTTGTTGGATCATGATTATTTTCGGACAAGCTGTATAGCTTGTGGAAATATTGTTGTTTTTTTTTTTTTTTTTTGCTCCATTAAAATATTCATCAACATGTTTGCTAAGCATGCGCTTTCATTTTTATTAATCTGTTGTTGCCATTTATTAGACTGTGATGAATATATTCACCAGGCAAGGTAGCAAAAGGTAACAGATCCGTTTTCTGTCTAGGAAAATTACACGCAATAAAAATAATATTAGACTGTGGCTCTGGAGGGGCTTCTCATTATTCTTTAAAATAGAAAGGTCAGCCTGGTGTGATATCTGTGTTCCAGTATAGCTGAATATTCAAAACAAACAAACCTACAACAGCAAAAATTGTCATGTAAAGTTTAGCGTAAGAAGCATAAGCTTCATTGTCATGCTGATCTGGATGAATCTTAAAGATTGTTTATAGTAAGGTCTGGAGAGTTGCCTAGCACTGGAGCATACACAATTAAACAACAGAGCTGAACTTTTCTTTTGTGTCAGCATATGGCTAAAAGACCTCCATTGTACTCATATGATCATCATTCTTGGAACTTACAACATAAACAGGAATAGAGAAAATTCACTTGTAACTCTATCCCATGATAGCTGTGCTCACTAGGGGTCAGAACTTTACGTTTTCACCAATAGAGCTTAAGAAGTAAAATAGATGTAAGAAAATGATAGTAGGGGTGTAGTAAATATGAACTTTTGCAATGTGAATGTGTACCTATGTGAATATGTGGATTGCAGACATGGAATAATGGGCATTTGACATATTGGGAAATTAATTTTGATAGTGCTTGTAAACCCTTATGCCTGTGACTAATAAGCGTCTAGGTATTCATCCTTTCTTTGGCAGTGTAACCCAAGAAAAGCAAGCAAATTTATACTAGAGTAGCAAGCCGGTGTTTAGACTTTAAAGGAGGGTAATCTGAATTGGAATTTCAGGTTGGCTTGTCGTTAGTCGTATAAATACTTGTGTTGTGCACTATAAGAGGAGAAATTTCTAGAATCACCTATATGGTTTTATAATCAGTCTGTGCTTTTTTCTAATTATTTAAAAAATTTGGGATTTTTGTGTATGTATATGTCAGAATAGCTCTTACGTGCTTGTAGCTAATGCCACCTCATTAATTTGCTGCACTCTGTTTCTGTTGAGCTGCTTGTGTAGACACCATAACTCAGGGAATACTTTTAATGAAGAACTGTTAATATTAATGGCTGCAGGTAAAAATGGAAGCTAATGTAGGATGTGAATTTAAATGTGCAGTATATGACTTGCTTAAATCTAGGACAATTAAGTAGGTTGCAGGCAGCTGATGACACTGCAGAAAGCTGAGCACTAATTCTATTACATATGAAAAATGCTCAGAACTTTTATCAGCATTCAGAAGAGAAGTCCAGTTCAAAGCTTATGAGCAAATTATAAACAGGAATGCTTCAAATCTGTTTTCTTTCAAATACTCTTTTTTTTTTAAAAAAAAGTGAGACCTTTTGACTCTTGCCTTGTGATGTAATAATGTTGATCTGCGCCATTTCAGATCATCATAGTACTTGCTCATTGAGTAATAAAAGATTTTTGCAATATTTGTACACTTGTAATTAAAATGTTTGAATGATGCATTCTCTTCACTTTCACTGAGCTGTGTTTTACTGCTCATTGACCAAAAATTATTCACACTATTGTCTGAAATTGCAGTCTATTACAGTTATGATAGAATAATTATATTCTACTCTACTAGAGCTGGTGGCAGGACGAATAATCATCACTTTATGCTCACAGACCTTCAGTGGCATCTGCTCTGGAATATTTTTTTTGATTTTGGGAAGCATGGCACCTCATTAGTGGATGGTGATACAGCTGGGAGTGGCAGCAGGCGAGTACTGCTGCTTCCCGCAGCGAAATCAGGAGCCACGCATGGGTCCCTGTGTGAGTAGTGATAAACAGATTCGTTAGCAATCCCACCATGTGTTTGCTATCAGTTGTAGGTGGGGCTCTTCTAATCACCTTCAAGAAGCTATTATTGTTTCTGAATATTTAGGAATTTGACTACCATTAAAATAAATTTTCTCAAATTACTTTCATTTGAATCAGGACTTACATTGCCAATTACTGCCAGTACCTTTCTCCCCTATTTTTAATACAAAAATGTTCCTCTGATATCTAGAGGTATCACATTGAGAGTTCTTTTTGATTTAGATGGATCATCATATGGTCTGGGAATCCACAGAAAGTCCCTGGCTTGTAAAGCAGAATTAATATATTTATGCTCTAAGTCCATAAATTAATGGACAGTAAGTGTATGGAAGTGAGAGGAATTCATTGCATGCACAAAGCAGTTGGTGCTCTGCTTTGTGATTGCAAGGTGGAGATAAAGTGAGGCACTCTTAGGGCTTCGGTGGTGGCTGGTGTTTAGATGGGCAAGAATTGTGGGCTGCTGTGAGGAAAAGGAAATGCTAAATCTGAAGGCAAATCTCTGCTGCGAGTCACAACTGCGTCCATTGTGAGCCACAGAACCTTGCCTGCTTGCTGAGATAGGGATTTGTGTATGTTATGACTCCTGCAGAGTAGCAAACTTTTATCCCAACAAATCTCACTGCTTTTGCTTACTAAGAAAGTTCCTGGTAGTTCTTGTCCTTGGCAGTTCTGAATAACTCCAAGCAGCATGGAAAACAGGGTGGGAAGTGTGCCCTGGCAGGTGAAAAACTTCCTGCAGCCAACTCTGGGAGGCGGAGGTTAGAAAACCTGTTCCCATCCCTACTATCTTATCTTCATGGTACCCAGTGCTTGGGCTTCACTGGGAGACTTCTCCAGGGAACTCCTCATGTACTAGATGGGAGATGCCCAGCATCCAGTCTGAGCCACTGGTCTCTGTAAAAGAAGGAAGCAAATGCAAGTAACTGGTAGTGGCAATCCTCAGTACTGTCAGAACTAGCAGTGTTTTTGCAGGGGGCATGCAATGATTTGGTTTTAATTAACTAATATGAGCTGATACTTAATCACTCTGTTCAAATGTTTGAATGAACAGGAAATCAATTTAAAAACTAAATTTAAACCAAAGGCTTTCTGTATCTTGGAGTGGAGGCCAGGCATCTCAGCATCTTACTTGAAAATATTTTGAAATGTAAAAAATGCAGAAACACCGTGTAGGGAGTAATGTGCACCTCCAAAAACTAGCCGCATGGATGAGCTGTTGAGGTCCGTGGCTAACCTCACCAGCTTCAATCCAGAGTATTTTCACCAATCTGAGTGGATTTGTGCCTAGTGAATAAATGGGTAGACTCTGAAGGCCATTGCAACTGGTTCACTTTGAGTTGCCATCATCAAATTTCCTTCAAGGCATTAAAAATAATTGTACTATACTGAATATCTTGCGGCTGTAAATAATTGTCTTAATCAACTTTCTGTGCCTGCTAATATATATCTACCTTCTCACTGGCAGCCCATTTTTCTTTTAATAATACCTAATGGCATGCATTTGTAGCTGGTTGCTCTGTGTGCTGGTGCCAGCCAGCCCAGCACAGATAAGGGCTTGTCACTGCATCCATGATAAATCTCCATTAGGTGCGTTTAGAGCTAGACTGTATTTTACTTGTTATGGGAACTCCTGAACTGCAATGTAGCTTAACATGGATTTATAGAGAATAGTATGTACAAATTATGTTTCTTTTTTCTTTTCTTTTCTTTTTTTTTTTTTTTAAACTGTAAAGGGAAGATAGTCTTTTATTTTAGTTACCCTTTTCTTTCACCTTTGACTTAACTTTTTAAAGTAAGGGGAAAGGTATTATGTGATAATTCAGAATGTTGGCCAGATGTCTTTATGTTATAATGATAGCATCATGGTCTGAATTTTTTAATAGATTAACTCTATTAATAAAAGTGTTACAAGTACTGAATTATAGCACTCAAATAAACTGCATATTCTAATAGGTATTTTCTGGTGTGTGCTTGGGTCCAGGGTAAGGTGCTGAACAGACATTAGGTCTTATTTGTGTCTTAAAATGATCTACAAGTAATACTCCGGCGTTGCTTTGGCTCCCCGTTCAGATGCATGAACCAGCTTCTGTAGTTAACTCAGTAAACTTGGTGCACACATTTGGTGCTCCCGTCAGCTGCGCAGGCCAGTTTGGTGTTGTTCACAGTTCCATGCTGTATCTCAGGAAGTCAATGATCTGTGCGCTTCATCTCGCTCACTGTTTCCAGGGAAAACTGAAATGTGTTTGTAGGCCTTTCTGACGCCCCCAGGTTTAACTTAGTGCAAGCAGCTTTATTTGTACAGTCCCTAACCACTGATGTGATTGGAATTAGATAGATGAGGAATCCAGATACAAATCACACAATAGGTTTCCCTCCCAGTTGTCACCATAAAATCCTGACATCTAACCTGTACGTTGTTTGAATAGCTGTTTTTTGTTGATATTTGGGCTAGGTTTTTTTTTTTTTTTTTATGATGTCTTCCAGTAATGAATTGTCAGGGTGTTGCTGTCATAGAATCTCACTGTTTAATGAATGTGAATGTCTTCACTAATTTCTCCCAGAAAACCATTACTCCAGAAATTCATTTTTTCATCATGTAAAAACCATAACAACAAAGGCACAAGGCAGTTGAGCTGATAGACATTACAAAAAAGTAAATAGAAACCACCTCCCATTAAGTGAAGTGTGGTAATGAAAAAAATTAAACCTCCAGACTCCATGATTCCTTTATTTATCTTTTTTTTTTTTTTTTTTAAATTTCTTCACAAGGACAGAAATGGATGGGGCATCCATGTGAAGCAGCATGAATTTGCAGTCAGAAGAAAATGACTATTAACAATGAACTCTCATGGATGCAGTCCTAAAAGACTTTTTTTCCAAAAGTACCCTGTTGTAAAGCACTGGGATTACTCATAGTAGTAAGGATTTGTTCTGTAACATTGCAGGGCTGCCGCCCAACCATTTTGTAGCTCCCAAGCTATGCAGACCTTGTGTATAACATAGAGGAGCTGACAAACAAATGGAAAGTACTTTTTCATACATAGCTGTGCCACTTTTGGGAAACCGAGACATATGGGAGATGAGCAGCATGACTCCATCGTAGTTTAAGCAACGTTCTCCTGAATTTTCTATAGCAAGCTCTACTTGAGAATTGATGGCAAGGATATGACCCCTGTGCTGCATGCTCGCAGGCTGCAGGGTGGTGGGAGGCCAGCTGTGGAATGTGGGAAAGTGGCTGAGCTGCTCAAGTCATGCAGGGAATGTTAAATGTGTCTCCAGCTGGCAGGAGCTGCGGCTTAAACGCAAGGTCTGGATCTGGGTATGGCTGAGCGTTCCCGGCATCCCCAGCGCCTGCTGCACGGAGCGCGGTGCCGATGCGTGTCACAGATGGATTTAGAGGAAAATGAAATGCCTGTCACCTTTAGTGAAGTTCTAATGGCAAATGAAGGGAGGCTTAAGCTTTTTTATTATAAACCAAATGGCAACAGTAGTGCTACCCAGACAGTGAGAAAAGCTAATTCTACAGCTCTCAGTGGAGAGAGAAAGGGATTCTCATATTTTTCTTTTTTATTTCCTTGGAGTATGCTCCTCACATAGAAAATGCAATTTGCCCTTCTTTAGCAACCCTCTAATTTAGTGGAGGTGTTCTCTCATTTCCCTTTCCAGCAACCTAATCGATGGGTTCTTGGTTCACAGCAAAAGCTACAGAGAGACTGCTGTGGTACTGCAGAGCAAAATTCATTATAATTTCCTGAGATCCCCCAGTGCTCCTCGATTAGCAGGGCATCTGCTATAAAACCCCCTAAAGAGAATCTGCAGGTATTTTCATGCTGGCATAAGCTTGCTTGATCCTGGCTCTGAACTGAAGAGAAACACTGTTGGGGCAATGCTTATCCTGAACTAAAGGTCCTGCTGAGGAGTCAGCTCAGTGGCTGCTGCTCTGTGGGCACAGACAGAGTAACCTCAGAGCTGTTGGGGAAGACAACGTAGGTGTACCCTGTGTAATCTGAGGATAAAATGGGGAAAGAACACGAGTTCTCAGGATTATTAAAAAAAACTATGAAAATAAATGCAGAATTAAAACTTTTAGGACTTTCCAGTGCAAGCAGAAAATATCAGTCCCTTTGCCTTCACTGAAGAGGTGAATCAAAATAGCACGTGCTACTTAAGATTTTACAGGTGGACACCATTTTGCATTATGGAATTGCAGGATAGGACTGAAAAATAATGTAGCAATCAGGGATTGGAAGTCGATCTTTTGACACACTGAGTGGGCATCAGAAGGTAGCACATTTGTAAGCTCTCTGTTTGGGAATGGCAGTACAAAAGTCTTGTTCATTTACTTGTGCTTAACCAGAGTGAGTTTTGTTTGTTTTTTTTCTAATTCTGGAAGATTTCTGTCTTTAAAACTAAGGTGGAAATGTATCTAAGATCAGTATGGGAAGAAAAACTCTTTGTAAAAAACATTTTCTTTGTAGCAATTCTCAGTAAACTTGGATTTATTTTTTTTTTCCCAGCAGTATTGTGAATAATATAGGAGTTTAGAGGGAACCATGTATTAAATATGACATAATCATCAATTGTAAGTGAATTATTAGAAACTACTGCATAAAACTGCCCAACCCTGTGTGGCCTTAACAACAGTCCTCTGCTGGAGATTACTTGATGCCTTCCTAAGGTTCATTTTCATAATCAGATTACAACTTCAAATCATCAAGAGAAAGCATCGATTGGCTGGTGTTCAGCTTTTGTTCGGCTGAAGGCTCCACCCAAGTAATTCTGGTCATGAGGCATTTTCTTCTGTTAGAATCACAACTCAGAATGTGTCACAAATGGCATAAACATTGATACAGCAATGGGCTGTGCTTCCTTGCTGCTAATCCTGACCACAAACCTCTTGATGCTGGTTCAGTAACAGAATGGAGAAACATGACAAAAAAGCTTTTTTAAACTTTTCCTATGCAGCAATAATTTATGTTTTTTTCGAGATTAACACTGGTGAATCTTGCTACACAGATTTCAAACATTCTTTTCCCCAGCTAACCACAGGCCTCACAGTGCCTCACCTCTCCCAGCTCATAGCTGTTTGAGGAAGACAGCATCGAGGGGACAGCTGCCCTTGCCCTAGCTGCTTTCTTGCAGTTTGGCACTGCCACTCAGTTTCACTTCCCCTAGTTATAAACCACTGTGTTCCCAATGACTAGTTGGCAGCAGAGAAGAAAGTTTGCTGTAGGGAATAAGCGAAAAAGGAACATACCTGGAACTGAAATTGATCTTCACTGAAAAAAAGTTTAGTTGGGAAAGGGATTGGGTATGGCGCTACCAAGGGAATGCAGTTGAGGAGAAACAGAGTATGTCAAAGCTTGCCTTCCAACCTCCTCCTCAGTCTGTCCTATGGGAATAGGAGGATCCTTACTTTAAGGATGTGGATTAGATGGAAAGTAACCCTACTCCTTTGTGAGGGAGATGTAGGAGAAAGCTTAAAGGCAGCTAAGCTGAGATACTGCACTTTGCACTGGTAGCAGCTGAGGCTGGGGCATTCCCTTCTGCTCACTTCTACTCAGTTTTGACAGAAGAGCAAAAAGGACACTTGGAGGCAGCAATACCTCAAACTACAAGAAGATGATTTGCAAATGCTCATCTGTCAAAGCCTCAGTTGCAGTAAGAATATTCACTGATCTCCAGTAGTCAACAAGCAGAGTTTGGGCTGTGTGTTAGCAACGGAAGCAGCAGGTACAAGTAGAGGCTCTAAGGAGGAGAATGTTAAGTGCTCCTAATTTGTGCTCTGATGTCTACAGCTCAATTCAGATTATCCCTTCATATAGAAGATGCATTGTAATACTAAAGCTTTGTTTTTGGATGTAGTTTTGTGGCAGTACCAGCTTGAAGCATTTCTCTTTGTCATCAGCCATTCTTTCTTCCCGCATTACTCAATGAGCAATGTCAGGATAGCTGTTAGCGGGCCGTACAATGAAATAGATCTGGGAATTAGTCCAGATTAAAAATAAACAGCAAAAATGAATACCAGGGGCAAACAGGATAAGGTGGGAAATATTTATGCTAGCACTGTTTCTGAAAGAAATGTTTAAGAATTTTTTTTGGATTCTCATTTAATATTGGAGAAAGCAATGACCAATGATCAGCAAAGTAAAACATTAGATATGTGTTCTGTGAGTCTGAGAACAATCATGATAATCATGTATCAAGATCTTTTTCCTGTGGAGGTGAATATGTTTATGTGGGCTGGTGTTCACTTTTTACATCTGTGGTATTACCATGGAGAATATAGCCTTGTCAGAACCCCCTGTAATCTGTAAGTATGAACGGGATACAGAAATTAAGTATTAAAAATGGCTTTTGTGCTGCAGTGGAGAAAAAAGTAATTGTGAAACCAGGGCTAGAAATTGGGAGTTTCTGAAGAAAATCCTGCGCTATAACGTTAGAGTATTCTAATACAGGATTTTTTAGCCTTTGGTATAAAGTAGCCCAACAATCACTGTAAAAGGCTTGATGAAGTACATAAAGAATAGATACTTATTTTCATCATTACAAATGAAACGAGGAAATGAATTCAATCTCAAAGTATGGAAATAGGGGAAAAATGTGCTACTTCTCCTGAGTAAAGATTAATGACTGCAGTTGCAGAGCATTAAAAAATAATCCAGTCGGTCTATTCCTGCTGGAGAAATCATCTTCATGCCACAGAACATGATATAAGCTCATAAAAGGAAAATGAAATGAGGAAAATGTGCTACACTTGTGGAGAACTCAGATTTGCAAAGACTAGGGCACCGTATCTGTTGTATTTGTAAATAGGTCTTTTGATTCATGTATATAGGGCATGGCAAACTGCATCTGTGGTTAGTTAAAAATAAAATAGAAATCGTGGTGAGTGGCTGAGATACTGGTGATCCCTGGGTACACAGAGAAGCAGTGTGCCACAGGTCTTTCCGCAGCCAAGAAGCTTTGCTAGCATTCTCTATCATCCCAACACCTTGAGGGTGTCTATTTTACCTCAAAACAGAGATTCTGTTAAATGATCTCAAACACGGTCACATCTAATCTCTGTATTTTTTTAATGCCTTATAAAGTGGATAAAAAGGCTGGATAGTGTAGGGGACCAACAATGTCTTCAAACGTTTGTATAATAAAACAAGAACTATCTGAATAGATCATTTTTTGTGTTGCTGACAATTGAAAATTGGGACTGAAAGGCAATGCATTTGCTGTTCCCTAGAACTGGAACAGTTTTAGAAATTTTAATAAAACAAGAAGTTGGAAACATTCTCCTTCAGTCTATCCTAAGTCTTTCTTTGATACAATTCATTTTCAAGATTTTAAAAGCTCAATTATAATTAAAGATTACTTTGAAATACTATTTTTAATCATTTAATAAGAAAAATGTTAGAATGAGATAATTGGGTGTACTTTCAGAAACCTTTGTGAGGATTGTTGTTATGTGTTTGTCATTCCTGATACCAAATTAGTGGCAGGACCTACCTCAGATTTATGAGTGTGTGGTCTCTGGACAGTCCTTGGGATTTCCTGGTGGATGAGAAGCTGGACATGAGCCAGCAGTGTGTGCTTGCAGCCCAGAAGGCCAATTGTGTTCAGGGCTGCATTAAAGAAGGGGTGGCTAGCAGGGAGAGGGAGATGATTGTCCCCCTCTACTCGGCTCCTGTGTGGCCACCTATGCAGTACTGCATCCAGGCCTGGGGCCTCCAGTATAGGAAGAATATGGAGATCTTGGAATGGGTGCAGAGGAGGGCCACTAAGATGATCAGAGGGCTGGAGCACCTCTCCTATGAAGAAAAATTGAGGGAACTGGGTTTGTTTAGCTTGGGGAGGAGAAGGCTCCCTATGCAGAGTTATAGGCTTGGGGATGAGTGGCTGGATGAGTGTGAAGAAGGACCTGGGGGTGTTGGTTGATGTTCGGCTGAACATGAGCTGACAGTGTGCCCAGGTGGCCAAGAGGACCAATGGCACCCTGGCCTGCATTAGAAATAGTGTGGCCAGCAGGAGCAGGGAGCTGATCATCCCCCTCTGCTCAGCACTGGTGAGGCTGCATCTCAAGTATTGTGTTCAGTTTTGGGCTCCTCACTACAGGAAAGATGTTGAGGTCCTGGAGCGTGTCCAGAGAAGGGCAACAAAACTGGTGAGGGGTCTGGAGCACAAGTCTTACGAGGAGCGGCTGAGGGAGCTGGGGTTGTTCAGTCTGGAGAAGAGGAGGCTCAGGGGAGACCTCATTGCGCTCTACAACCTCCTGAAGGGAGGTTGTGGTGAAGAGGGATTTGGCCTCTTCTCCCAGGCAACGAGCAGGACAAGGGGTAATGGCTGCAAGTTGTATCAGAGGAGGTTTAGATTAGACATAAAGAACTTTTTCTCTCAGAGAGTGGTCAGGCACTGGAATGGCTGCCCAGAGAGGTGGTAGAGTCGCTGTCCCTGGCAGTGTTCAAGAGGCATCTGGATGACGTGCTGTGTGATATGGTTTACTAGCTTGTGGTGGCAATGGTGATGAGGAGACGGTTGGACTAAATGATCTTATAGGTCATTTCGAACCTTGTGATTCTATGATTCTATGATTCTAAGGCTCCAGGGAGACCTCACTGCAGCCTTCCAGTACTTGAAGGGGGCTTATAAACAGGAGGGGGAACAGCTATTTACGAGGGTGGATAGCGAAAGGACAAGGGGAATGGTCTTAAACTGAGACAGGGGAGATTTAAGTTAGATATCAGGAGGAAATTTTTCACCGAGAGGGTAGTGACGCACTGGAACAGGTTGCCCAGGGAGGCTTTGAATGCCTCATCCCTGGAGGCATTCAAGGCCAGGCTGGATGTGGCTCTGGGCAGCCTGGTCTGGTGTTTGGTGACCCTGCACACAGCAGGGGGGTTGAAACTAGGTGATTATTGTGGTCCTTTTCAACCCAGGCCATTCTATGATTGTATGATTCCAACTTCCAGATCGAATGCCTTTTACTATATTTAAAGCTCTGTCCTTATTTCTATGCTCTGATTTCTGGAAGATAGGAATACATTCTTTATCTTGTTGTTGACTGATAAAAGAGTTGATTTGAACTATATAGGACAAATAATTTTTAATTTTAATCTTCTGCCTCTGTGGCCTGCTTCTCTATATCTTTGCTTTTCATAAATCTTGAAGAAAAAAATCAGCAAAAATGGCATGAGAATTCATTTTTAACTTACTTTACATCTAATAAATCATCTCTCCATTTATAATGCTTAAGACTTTTTGAATGAGAATATAGTTTATAAAGGCAGGAATGATGTTGACATGTCTAGATTTCATTTGCAATTGATTTTTAAAAAACCTTTATTTCACCAAAATATGTCTGATTTCCAACATTGTGTTACTGTATAAAGTCATAGCTTGTAGGTTGTGAACAAAGTTGCCAGCGTTCAATGGCTTTGTGCTGGTAATATGAAATGAGAAGCCCGTCTCCTCCTGTGCTCGTTGTAGTTACACATGCCACTGCCTTAGCTGTCACCCTTCCTGGTACTCTCAGCAGGGAGTTTAAAGAAAGAAGAATTGTGTATTTGTCCTTTTTTGAGAGAGTGGCAAGTTTTCAAACGTAGGAGTGAAGTAAATTAACAGGGCCCAAGGTCGTACCACCTTCTGTGGAAAATAGGATAGTGTCATTTCCAGAGCTACTAAAGCAACTGCCAGGGATTGGTGACAAGACAACTCCTTGAAGCACTAGGTAGGTCTTAAGGCCATAAGGAGGTAGAGAATGACAGATTCGTTCTTCAGTACCACTGGTGACTGGAATGATCGGTTACAGCTAATGTTGGGAGCTGCTACTTATTCTTTATTTAGGCTGGGAAGCCTGAGAGTAGATGACGTTTATCTGTTGGCCACTGTTAGTGAGGTAGAACATGGCATAAACAAGCAAAAGAGTTAAGACACCAAGTATTCAACTTCCTGCTGAGTTAATGAATGTGCTTTTAAACACTAATGCACAAATGGGGAAAAGTTTCAAAGCTTGCTGTCTTCTCTTTACTCTTGAGGATGACCACTAATTACAGATGTTCTACCATCTGTAAATGAATAGCTCAGTAATAGCAGTGATCAATAATAATAAATACTAATAGTATTAATAGAGTTGAGGAGGTTCGTTATTTGTTCAGTGCTTTAAGAATTAAAAATGTTAAATAAAGCCTGTTAGTAACTTAAGTGTAAGAGAAAAATATGTTCAATGAGTTAGTCTGAAAACAATTGGCCAAAAGAATCGTTTCTTCTTGGGGCCATCTTTTGTGGAAAGATGAGACCTTAAATTGTTATTTTAAACACTGTGAAAACAGAGTAAGAATTAATGGGTGTTTTTATAACGAAGTGACAACATATCTTGTTCATTAACATGTGTTATGGAAATACCATATTCCCGTATGTAACTATAACATATTCTAATTATTCTAAAATGTTTATGCACTTATGTTCTTGTGTGCTACACAAAAGCATGACTTCTGTAAAGCACAACTTTTAGCTGCATGGCAAGATCTGACATTTCAAACACAGAGGAAACAAATTGCTGTCTGAAATAGCAGACAACAGGCTTTCAAAACTTTGTACTTGAAAATAATAAATTCAGGAAATACCTTGTGCCTGACTCCAGCAACAGTCTCTTCCTCCCTAAGAGTGATCCCTGTGCTGTGCTCCCCACTGTTGGCAAAATCACAGGCTAAAAGGGGCAAAATTGAAGAAAAATTGATAGCTAATCCACATCTTTTCGTATGGGTTCATGTCACAGCTAAGTTCTTTACTTGTCTCAGGAAAGATCTGCATTTTGCATCTGAAGGCACCATTTTCTTTTTAAAGAGCAGACAAACACAGCCTAAAGCTGTCTAGGATAGCGGCGACTGCAGGATAACATTTTAAATCCAAACTGTCTCTGCTGTTCAGCCACCATTTCCAAGTCAGTATTGAACTATTTCCATAATTCTCCTCCTTTCTGACCTGACTTCTGCTCTTTATGACTAAGTGAGTGAGAAATCTATACATAGATCAAGAGAGTCAGCATTCTTTTATGCTGTGAACTTCTGTCTGAATTTGGATGAAAGTGATACTGTGGAGTTGTTCATTTTATCTCCAGGATTGGTTTTATCTATTGATACACCTCTGAAAGGAGGGGGGAAAAAATTAGTAACTTGGGTTAAAAAACCAAACCAAAACAAAAAAAAAAAACCATAGTGTTTTGTGCCTCTGAGTGTCTCGATTAGAAATAGCGGAGCGCATGGCTCTACCACCTCCCAAGCCAGACCTCCTTGTACCCTGGAGAAAATAATGTTACTACATTTAGTTAGAGAAAGCAATGAAGTTCTTTCATGGAAGCTCCATTTGCAAGAGGAAACACTACGCTCAAATACAGTGATAGGAACTTCAAGAGCAGAAATAGGGATGGCACATGACATGTGTACCACTTTCTTCAGATAAATGTCTATAATGTAATGCTTACGACCACTTTTGTACTGTGTGAAAGCAGACCTTGCCATTGCCTCAATGTGCTCAGATTTGGCAGTTTACCATTAGTTGCTTTCCTATTATTTTTAAATAAATCAAAATACTAAGTTGAAATTAGTAAATAACAGTCTGTCCCTTTCTTCTTCACTCTGCTGGACTTGAAAATGGCATGTGAAGCTAAGTATTTTTATTTTAGTTCATTTTTGTAAATCCTGTGACATGTATCCACCTCAATTTGGTATTTATAAAAAGAAAAAAGAATTTCTATAACAAATTTAATCTGGATTAAGGCATGTAGTTCTTTTTTTACTATATGCAATTTTAAATAAGCATTGTTTAATGAGTTTTTTTTAATGAGTAAGTCTGAAATATAGAATTACTGTTTTATGCTGATAATCGTGGTTTTCCTGTGTGTCCCCAAATTGGACAGATAGGGGCTGTGGTTCTTAATTACCCTGCCCCACATCAAATTACTTATAGCAAAAAGAGCGGTCATAAGTTGTCTGTTATCCAGAGTCTTCATATAAATCTAAGTCATATCTTCTCCTGACACCAAAATAAATGACTACCTGGAGCATGGGGAGTGATGAGTCAGGTCCCAGATACCCCTCATCCCAGACTACCTGTTAGTCATTAGTTTTCCAGTAATGGAATCTTACGTAGCCTGCAAATAATCAAAGTAAAATAATGGTCCAAGAGTGCCCAAGACAGTGGAAAGTGACAGTAGAAAGTAGGGGTGCATCCTAGAACACTGCAATTCCTAAACCTTCCTTTTAGTTAAAACTCTTCATTGCCTTCAGAGAAATAAATCCAGATTTCTGCTTTTGGGGAAAACTACGCTGCAACTATTTAATTCCCTGTTTGCTCTAATTTGCTTTTAGACTGGGATCAGCTCTTCTGTTGCAAGACTGGTCTGTCAATATAATTTGTCCAGAGAGATATATATATTTGACAATCAGATACTTACATAAGATCTGGTTCCCAACGGGTACATGTGCAGGCAGCAAATGGAAAGCTTCCCGTCTGATGTCTGTCTCCATATTTCCATTTTCCGTATTTAAGCATGTATGTAAGCAATATTTATTTTATAATATTTGCCGTGGCCTGCCTGTTCATTTAAATAATAAAAGTATCAAGACTTGAGGTCAAATCAAGAATTGAAACGTTGTTACACTTAGTGGCTTTCTTGGCTCTGTCTAAATCAACTGACTATGCAAAGCAATTTTTTCAGTTTATTTCACGTAGATTTTATTTGCTTAAATAGCAGTGTTTTTGAAATACTCTATTCTAATTCCCCTTCTACATTATGAAGGGATCAAAAGCACTGCAAGGTGGAGGAAAAGAACTGAATTGGATTTCCTGAATATTGTATTAATCAACTACTTAGAAAAGATCAGCGTAAGCATTGAGATCCCAAACAGGTAGCATGATACATGGACAAAACTATCAGCTGTTCTACAGTCTACACCTGTATAGAGAGAACTGATTTTAAGTCAATATTGATAATATTGGATCAAATAAAAAGTTGTAGGACATCAAATCTTATTTTAATTTCAAGGGTAGAAAAATATTGCTCAAGTTGTTTGCAAAAACAGTTTTTCAAATGTTGAAATATGAGTGTAAAAGTAACAGTAGATAAAGAACAGGCATAATTCTATATTGTCCTAATATACCTTGTGTTTTATTGGTAGGTCCAGAATAGCTTTAAAGTAAGATCGCATGACTGCATGTGTAGGGGAATGAATGCACAGTGGAGGAATCACACAGTGGCAGGAATGGAGCAGAAAATGCATCACTCCCTCGCATCCCAGTGTGGTCTATTAATCACTAGACTCCCTTACCATGAGTGTCCTTACATCCTAAGGGCAAATCTTTGGCTGGCTGTTTTCACCTCTGTTTTGTGTGTGCTTTGAATACCTAGATATTTGTACTGTTCGAAAGAAAGTTCAAAATTAGTATACAGCTTAGAATCTGAGGAATAGCAAACTGTAACTGTGGGTAACAAATACTTGATTAAAATGATAAGCCATGTTCCATTAATGTTTTAAGGAAATGGGTATAACTGGAATTCAGTGGATGCTGAAATAAAAGCCTATGATGTGGATCAAAACGCACATGCCGCTGTTGTCACAAACAGCTGTGTTTAGCTGCTCAACTGTGTATCTCCAGCTTTCCTGCAAAGTAGCTTTCTGTCCCTTAGAGCAATTGTTTCCAAAGGAGAAGCCTCTAATGGCGAAAGCTGGGTCTTGTCATTCTGCTGTTGGTTCACTTGATGAAGGCGATAAACAGCTCTTCTGCACAGAACCCATTTTGTGAAGGTGCTGGAGAGCATTTTGGATAGATGGAAATTAACTGATAAACACATCCAAGGACTATGTCTGCCTCCAGCTGCTTCCATGGCTGATGGGCTGTCCCAGGAGATGCCTCATTACACACGTGTGTGACGCCCTGGAAGCTGTGGTTTTGAAAAGTGCATCCAGAGTTGTTAGTTGCCACTGGGTTCAGAGGTAAAATATGTACTGCCTTCAGCAAAATCGGGATTAAATCCCTGCTCCAGCACGTCTGCCAGGGAGCCCTGCGAGGGAACAGCAGCGGGTGCTCATGGGCTGCATCTGTACGTGTGTGCATGTGTGTGGGTCTGTTACTGAGACTAAGTATATGCACATAGAAAATATTTCAGGGACAGTTCTGACTTCTATGCTATTTTTAAACGTGTTACGAACTGGTGAGATATATAAGTACTGCGTAACGGTGATAGCCTCCAACCTTCCGGGTGGCTTTATGTACTGCGATGAGTCACGGAGAGCGCTGGCAGCACCAGAGGCTGTGGGCGGGTGGCGAGGTGCTCCAAATACATCACAGCAAACTTTCGGGATAAGTCAAAATTCAGTTTCCCTCATTCAATAGGCTTTTATTCTCCCGTCCCGGGGAATGGTGGGCTCCCTCTAGCGGCCGGCGCTGCCCCCGGCGCTGTGCCGTGCGGACAAGATGGCTGCCGGCCCCCAAGTTCTCGGAAAAGTTCCGCCGCGCGTACAGCGCAGCCGCCGTGCCGCTCCGCTGGAAAGCAGAGCCTGCGCTCGGGGTCGAGCCGCTCGCGGCTGTCAGCCGGCGCTTCTGAGGATGCCGCGCCGCAAATCGCGCCGGGTCCTCCCCGGGGCCGTGCTGCGGCGGGAGCAGGAGGCGCGGCGGGGTCGCTCAGTGCCGTCCTCCGCGGGGCGCCGCGCTGCCCCCCCATCACCCCCCCCACCCGCCGCGCTGCCGCCTGGCGGTGCCCCACGAAGGGCTGGGGCCGAGCTGGAGCCGAGCTGGGACCGCGCCGCGAGGCGCCGCGCCTCGGGTCGGTGCCCGCTTGGGGCGTCTGAGTCGTGTGATGGTGAATGCTGCTTGAGACCGAAGCCTGAAGCGTTTTAGAAACCTCATTCACACTTCATGGCGTTAGGGAAGACGTTTTGCAGCAGAAAATAAATTAATCGGTTTAGCTTCTGCTCCGTTTTTGTCTGCTTTACTTCCCTGTTCTCA
The DNA here is from genome assembly GCF_026119805.1 of Tympanuchus pallidicinctus. Lineage (NCBI taxonomy): Eukaryota > Metazoa > Chordata > Aves > Galliformes > Phasianidae > Tympanuchus > Tympanuchus pallidicinctus. The sequence continues at coordinate 15,501,662 of NW_026294669.1, read as the reverse complement.
CAAACTGTAGTTTGGGATACAGATGCTGATGGGAAGTTTGATTCTTAGTTTGTATTTCATCTTACATTTGAATTAGCCACTACTTTTTTGAGATTCAGGCCTTTCCCCCCCCCCCCTTTTTCCCATGACTGGCTTTTAATAGCTTTTTAGGCTATGCACTTGGGCCTAGTTTGTGCAGATAATGTCATCCTGCTGAAGGTGGCATTTAATAAGGAGAGCACCTTGGGAGAGGTGCATAAAGCAAAAGAGGGACTGCTGTGAGGAGAAGGGAGCTGCCCTGCTGCATGCTGCATCCTGGAGTTATCTTAGCTGCAAATGTAATTAAGTTTGATTATTTTTCTTTTCATTATACTGGCACAAAATGAGAGCAGGAGAATGTCACTGAAACAATTAAAGCTGGCAGTGAAAAATAGGACTTTTTTTTTTTCTTTCCCATACCTCCAGCATAGTTACATTTATAACTGAGTATGTGTCTCTTGTGGTCTCGATTACATCCTGTGTTTCTAGCTGGCAGCATTTCCTCTGCAGAGGCCCTGCTCTGTATGCCAGCATGCATTGCTGTGCATATTAAAAGAACAGAATCAAGATGAAATAGTACATTAAATGAGCACCCGTAAATGGGTTTTTAATACTGATGCTTGGAAAAAAATGAGAGGTGGTGTATTTACCACTATTTCTTTTCTTAAAGCCAGCAAGTATTCTAGCTCTGTGTTGTCAGAGAACAAATCCTGTAAGTCATCAAGCACATTACCCAGACTTTCCTCCCATTCTTTAAATATTTGAAGACTCTATTTCTTCAGGAATATTTTCTGAACATGGAGCTTGTCTTCTCTGATGTGTTCTGTACTTTCAGAATCAGAATGTGAATCCACACCTCATGGAGCACGTTTTTTTTTCCTGTTTTTTTTTTTTTTTTCTTCTCCAGTTTGCATAGAAACCTTTCTGGAACAGTGAACTCTGCTAACAGCTGTATTCAATCTTGAGTAAAATCACTTCCTGAAAAAAGTGAAATTAAACTTAATATACAAGCCTGCTTGGAATATAATACCATGGAGTTAGGGAACTTTGTGATTATGAAACCAAATCCATTCACCCTGCTGAGGTAATTTCTTGTAAATTGTTCACTCTGGAAATCTTTAATCAATGTCAATGTTTTTTATAGCTAAAATTTATACATTTCAAATGTGTTTTTTACTTCCTCTCAACCAGAGGGTGCATTTGTTTGCTTGGATTGTTTGTTTGTTTGTTTTTGCTTTCTTTTTAAAGAAGAATTTTCTGTGGTGACTGCATGAGGTAGGCATGGGAAGGAGGTAGGGCATGATGAATGGCACTACCTGCCCTCAGTGTTTGGCACCCCCCCAAGTCTGGTCATGAACATCATGAAACTAATTTTAGAAAAAGGGATTTAAGAATGACATCTGTTTTATTTAAAATCAATCAATCAATCATTAAAAGCCAGGCTGTTCTTTAGAGTAACACTATAGTATCACATAGAAGAGATGAGAGGTTTCTGCATTTTTAGATGTTTAAATGAAATGTGAGATTCTGGGTATACTTATATGCAGTCCAAAGGTAGAAACTGTGCTAGCTGAGTACTTGTAAGTGTCTCATGTGGTGCACACTATAAACCACCCAATAACAGTGAGCTCACAGCCAGGCTTACAGGCATGAATCTGAAACCCACCTTGTGGTGTCTCGCCTGCTCAGGGCATGGGAGCACAACAAAACAAAAAGCTTCTTGCAATGGAACTGCACATTAGAGGTCTTGCTATAATTCTGCCATTCGTCTGACTTTCTGATCCAAGGCTGAAACAGAAAGCTGAGAAGTACAACCACCAAACCCAAGTTGCACAGTACTATTTAAATTTCAAACAGAGGAACAGAATGTTTGAATCCTTGTAGGTGCTGAGCAGTGGAGTCAGTCATAGGTGTGCTCTGGTGGTTCTTGCAGTCCTACCTTATCTGGAACTTAATTCTATATGTGCCCAAGTTAAGGAAAGTAAAAAAGGTATATTTTTAACTCTTAAACCATATGCTCATGTGCACAAATTTTCATATTTGATAAGGACAGTCTTTAACTTCAGTAATGTTTGCTATTTTCTGATTTGTTAGTCTAGAGAACTGCCAGGGCAAGTTAATTATCTAGTGTAAAGAGGTGGGGTTCATATTGCTTCATGTGCTATTTTACTTCATTTGTAGATTATCTGTAATTTTCCCTAGAAAATATAGGTGTAAATTACAGTAGTGAAATGAGTAGCCACTCATTTCAGCTGAAATGCTTTTGTACAAAACAAAGAAACAAAGAAACAAAACCCCTAAACACTGGAAGTTTTAACGCAAATTAAAAAGAATTGCTTTTGTCCCACTTTGGCTCAATTATGACTTTTACAGGAACAGACCATAGGGTTTCAGCTGCTTTCTGGTTGGAGCACCATGTTTTTGGTTGGCATTCTTGTAAAATGTAGATCATATACTCATCTGATGGATCACAAAGCCATTTTGGGAAAAAAAATGTATTTCTTTTTAGCAAGATTTCTTTTTATCCAAATTCATACAACTAAAACTGAAATTCTGCCCACAACCATTTCCCCCCCCTTTTTACTGCCAACAAAAGAATGGAGCATTTTTTCCATTCCTTGTCCAAATTGTTAAGATGCCCCCAAGGACCTTTGTTTACAGTGTCTTCTCATTCTTTCTTTCCTTGACATTCTTCCCTCCCTTAAGCAGTGAGATACTAATTAAAGAGAGGACACAGTGACCCTGGATTGTTTAGGAGTCGCTGGGGGGGGGTGGTGGCACAATGACAAAACCATCCCTGCAGGAAGTAATCAGGCCGGGACCTAGCACAATGCTTGCTTCTATCACCTGAAAAACCCATTCAGTTTGGAGATTCAGCCTCGCAGGAGACTTAGTTTCTCTTTAGTAAAGTATCTTCATTATAAACAAAGTCTCAGCATCTCTGTTTGTTTAACAGGATTGTTACACTAGAGCTTTTTTTTTTTTTTTTTTTTTTTTTTTTTTTCCCCATAAAAAGTTACTGAAAAGTATTTATCTTAATAGTTTGTAAAGTAAAAGTAGTGTTACTAATACCATGTTACTGAATGTCATGGACGTGGGCAGTCAGTTACCATGGTATCATCCAGCAGGATTAAGAGGGCTTTATCTAGTCCATATGAATTTCACAATCTTACCGTGGCTATTATTACTTAAATACTATCCCATTGATACTTCTGGTGCTTTACAAGCATATAGCAGCACAGAAATTCATTCCGCATCAGATTTGTAAACTAGACACAGAAGTCATCACTTTGGATTTACACCTGTGAAAATAAGATTTGTGTTTATCTGAAGTCTTTGCTGCAGGGCGTTCCCCATGCAGAGGCACCATCCCAGGGCACAGCCACTCCCACACGATGCTTTACTGGCAGAGCTGGGGATACAGCCTTGGTGTGCAAGTGCAGCCAGCTAGAACAATCAGCAGGCCCTGGTCCTAACACCCAGTGCTCCATGTTACCTGTCCGGTTTTCTTCTACCCATGGAAGAATTCAGCTATCTCAGTAGCTGTCCACTTGGGTTGCCGAGTGTAAATCAGATGGCTGTCTTGTTAGCAACATGATACCATTCCTGTTGAATACATGGAAAAGAAAAATCCCTCTGTCTGGGAGCTGGATCAAACTGCCAACAACATGCACTTCAAAATACTGCTGTTAAAGACCTTTTAAATATTTATATTTCTGAATGGTATTTACTTATTTTTAAGTAATTGAGAATAAAATCAACTAGGAGAAACATTAGGAAGAGCCCTGTTTGAAACAGGGGAGAGAACATCATTGTGCCTTACTCCACAGCCTAAACAAATCATTGTCTTCTTGGAAGTAATCTCTTAACTCTGATGTTTTGTTTATTATTTTTAGTTTTTGGAAGTATGGAAATACCTTGAAAACCTGTAGGCTGTGGTATCGTATGCCCATTTTAGTGGCTGTCAACCTATGCAGCAAGGTTTAAGCTCAACTCTTAGATGTCATCTCAGCCTTGTTTGAAATGTGAGCTTAACTGAGCAGGCAGGCGTGGTGTTTGCTAAAGGCCCTGCTGGATCTATCAGCTCCAAGTAGCTGACGTACCTGATGAAATGTAAGGATGGGGGTTAGATATCCTAAAAGATGGGCACTAGAATTTTGATAGCATTCACCCAACTTTTTAAAACTCTTATCTTTAATGGCTGACTAATCCCTCAAAAACAAAGGTGCTGTTGGCTTGATTGTCTGGCAACCTTATATCTTCGGGATTATGCTGCCCCAGCACCCTAAAACTCCACAAACAACAGATGATGTCCTTCCCTGCAACAAATGTGACCTCACCCACAAATATGAGCTGGCCAGGTGACTAATGACATGCATAATTATTACTGTATGGGCGACAAAAAAGAGTGAATAGAATCACAGCCTGATACTCTGGTCCCACGATCTGTGCTCTATGGGTCCGCTTGGCAGTACAGACTAGGTATAAGCACATGGTTGCATTTCTGCTGCTTGTGTAGGATTTGTATTCCCAGAGATGGAGCAGTACCTGCCGTCTTTCCCCAAGCTCCCAGCACCCGTCCTGTGCTGTGCTGTTGAAGCCCAGCAGTCATCGGCAGTCCTGAGCACGGCTGGCTTCTGGCACTGCTAAGGGAGCTGGCCCTGCCTCTGATGAGCAGTGCTGGCCCAGCCCATGTCGTTGGGGATGGCAACTTTTTGGGTGCTAAGGTCATTTATGGGATGCAGGGACTGGTAGAAATACAGGGATTGTCCAAAGGCAGGAGCCTGCTTAAAATGAAGGCATGTAGTGAATTTGGGTGCTTTTTGGGCACCACTGAGGACTGTGATATTGGAGTAGAAAGAAGACAAAGTGCCCAAGATAAATCTCACTCTGAATAATCTTCAGTTACAGAGCAGTCTAGATGTTTGAGACTCCACTGTAGCATGTGTATCGCTGGACTAAAAGTGTTGCCTTCAAAAAAACTGGTGAAAAAAAACCAAAAAACCAACACTTTACTAAAGAGAGCACATTTGTGGTGATTTTTCACTGCATGACATCAATGTGGCTAGTGTGTTTTTGATCTAATACTGAGTTTCGTAAAACTTGATTTAGAATCTTGGGGAATTGATTCAGTATCTCAGTGTAATTGATTCAGACCAATAAGTATCAGCCAGTGTTCTTTACATCACTTTTGGTTATTGCGCTGCCCATTTGAGTGGATTGTTATTGTTCAGATTCCTTTCTGGTTCAGTAATGGCTGTATTTCACATTAAAGTTCAATGGGTTAATTAAGGAAATGACTGAATAGGAAGTTACTGTAACCAGGATTTCAGCTTTTAAAGAAAGATTTGCCATGCACGTGAGGAAATTTGTAGACTTAAGCTTTTTGTTAAATGTGCAACATCTCCACTGTGCCTCTTAAACTGATATTCATATAAACTCAGATGGATAAATAACACTTTTCTGCTCTTTGTGGAGCTTTGTTAATTTGTTTCCAACCATATAATACATTGCAGTGTCTTTCTCTGAAGTATGGCTTAAAACAAAGATGATTTCATTTGCAAGTGTAGTTGAGATCTCAAGACCAAATTAAGGACATTCAGTGTTTGGAGATGTCTTTTGGAACTGAAATACTTTATGTTCTGCTCCTTAAGGCTCTGAGTAGCTGTTTGCTTTCAGTTTTGACTCTGGTCAGGGCTTTGCAGCCTGGCTGCACCCCAACGGTGCAGATCTCAGCAGTGGGAGTGATTTCAGGGTTCTATCTCAGAGCCCAGGTCTATCCAGGGTCCTTGTGCTCTACAGCAGAACTGGGAAACCAATTTATAAAATCTATTTCTTGATCTGGATTTAAACTGTATCAGTTTACTTTCCTCCTCCATAATGTAGCCCCATGAGTAGCTGAGCACAGTGAGGCAATGCCATACTGTCTGCTGGGAAATACGGAACTGGGGAGAGGAGGCTGTGCTGGAGGAGCCACCTCCTGGATGGGGTTTGCTCCCAAAGGGACAGCTGAGTGAGACACTGAAAAGCCAGGAGCTCATATCCGCTCCCTGTGACATGTACCCACCCTGCCAAATTGTATGTTTATTGGTTTGATCAGCTACTGAATAATGATAGTAGTACAGTAAATAGCATTAAGTTCTATGCGTCATCTGAAGCCTGGGGTTTCTCAGCATGAAGAGGCATGACTTTCTTTTCTTTTTTTTTTTTTTTTTTTTTCTTTTTCAGAGTGTTTTTTTAATAGTTTACAGTTCTTACAGTTCTTGAAAAAAGCGAGAAACAGTGCAATAGTCCAGCAGCAGCTGAGATCTGTAGGCAGAGATCACAGAACCGTTTCCAGCAGCCAGCAAGGAGCTGGTGGTCGCCATGTGGCGCGCTGCCTGGCGGCCCTGCACTGCCACAGAGCAGCTCTGGTGTTCTGACATCAATTCCTGAATGTTATCAGCCAGACATAATAGAAAATCACTGATTAGACAACTTCAGGCAATTAAACCAACTGTAACTATGGAATCTAAAATACACAGTGGAGAATATAGATTACAATATCATGTTTTATTTGAAATGAAAATGTTATGGTAATGCATTCTAAAATTAACATTTTTGTTAATTTATGACGGTCTTTTGTATGTTAACAAAAAAAATTAAAGGTTGTCTGAACTGATGACATTTCAAAGACTTAACCTGAACTTTTAGGAAAATAAACAGAATTTTGCAGTATTCTACAATGACACAGTAAAAACTGCACTAAGGGAGCTTAACGTGAGATACTTACTTTGTGTCACTCTACTCGTATGATCAAATTTTACATTTTGATACAGAATGTGTTTTTTTGTTAGTTAGTTTGTTTAAAAACTGTTGAGAAAAATCAGATTGGACTTTCCTTTGCAGTTTTAGTCACTTACATATCAAAGTTTTAGCTTCTCCTACTTTTCTGTTCCATTGTGTGAATGAGGGTGACCTGATGAAATGTACCAGTCTAGCCAACATGTGGCCCATGGAATACAGTCACCAGGGGATTCATTCAGCTCTGGCTTTTTTTCACTCCAACCCAGTTCCTGCAAAATCATGTGCCTGCATGATTTACTGACATGAGCTATCACACTGTACACCTTCACTGGGAAAAAGGGTTTAGTCTTTCTCAAATTACTGAATACTGAACTAGATAAAAGAAGGTAAAGTCCTCATCATGGCAAAAAAAGTTGGTAGGCAAATGATGTGAGGAACTTGCAAGTTTCTTGAAATTAGGAAAATGACAGACAGATTTTCATTACATGTATCTCTTGTCAGTGCATTCGTATGTAAGAATGCTCCTTTTTTTCCAGGTTGCATACATACAAGTGTATAAGTGGTACGTATTTTTAAATAGTCTGAGGCAGGGTTAGGAACAACGCTTCTGTAGAATGATTTAGCAACTTTTCTGGAAATGTAATGAGCAAGGGGATTAAAACACAAGCATTTAAGCATATTTAGAATTTCAGCCTTCTTTTTGTATCTTTTAAATGGTGTTGGTAATTCTGATAAAACTTCTTGAGTTGTGAAGCAGTGGAACCTACTCATTAAACCGTCTAAAATTTCTTGGATGCAAAATGTATTTTTTCACTTTGTGCAGAATGTGATTTATATAACATCTCAGCTGACATGATCTGACATGTTTGTATGAATTCCTTTGCAAGGCAAAAATGTCTGTAGTTGCAATTTATAGTAATGAGACTGTCTGCTGTGGAGTAACTGATTACAATGAAGGTATAAGAAGCAAGTAAGTATGTTTGCCCTTTAAAGTCATTAACCTCTCCTCTCTTTGAGAGTACATATCTATGTTCTGCAGTCATGCTATCTGCACGTATCCCAAATCCATCTGTCTGTTGAAACATCTTTTTGTCTATGCTTTATCATTACATTTGGATGGTATTTTGGCCAAGGTTTTGGCCAATTGAGTTAAATAATATATCTGGCAGATGACTGTGAGAAATACTGCAAAGCTCAATCTGTAATTACACAAACAAATATTCTCATGAAACTTCTCAATGATGCTTAGAACAGTGAGGGGAGATTTGTCTGTCTTAGGGCTGAGAGCAATATTGTGACAGTACTCAGTTGTCTTTATTCAAGCGCTACTGGATTACTTAGAGGACAAGCTGGATAGGGTCCTGAAGTAGGAAGATGTTTATTTGGTGCTTGTGATGGAAAGACAATAACAAAAAAATGTAACATATGTGCAAGGGTGGATGTTCACATGGATTCGTGTCAAAATATATAGAGAAAGTTATCCAATTCTGCCTCTCACTAGACCATCCACTTCCTCCAAGCATCTCGTCCTAGAACGCCCCTACAGCCGTTTGCTGAAATCCTTTTTGACTTGAAGCCCTTTGAGCATATTCTGCTGGGAGTTTCCCAGCACTGAACCCCATGGGCGTGCAGCTCTGCACAGGAATCCGCAGTCAGGTGGACCACAGGCACTGGAATGCTGTAGAGATCCTGTCCTGGGGGAGCTCGGTGCAAAATTCCTTTTGAAGATCCCAGAACTGAGAAAATCTTGGCTATGCAGAGCCTCCAACAGGGGCTGTAATAGGGGAAGATAGGGGAAGGAGCTGCCAAGGCAGGGAAGAACTTCAAAGAATGTTCAAGCTGAGGGCAAGAGTTCAGCCTAATTCCTTTGTTATCTAGACTCTCTCACCCAACTCTGTGCAGCCTGTCCGTGCAAAGCAGATGAGTCTGGTTGTGGCAATAACCTCCAGTTTTGGGAATCTGACTGCAAATGTCTGGTTGAAAAGCTGTTTGCCAGTGGAAAATGCTCTGAGTACAGTTCCACGGGTAAAGGGAAGCACACTGTCCCTTATTGCCTGCCATGCACCTTGTGGTGGCCCTGTTGGACACCTCAGCCGCCCAGTTCAACTCTCTGTTATGACTGAAAAGAGGAAAGATTTCTGTTGGGTGGCTGGGGTGAATCAGCAGGCAAAAAAAACAAAGGGTTGCACAGAGGGCCGGAGGCCGTGAAGCTTGGAACAGAAGGGGGAACAGAACAGGTTTCCACTTTTTCAGCATCCCCGAGGAATTACACGCTGTGAGTCATTCGTAAAGCACAGTGTAAAAGCTTTCATTCTGTGTGAGGCCTGGGACCCATCAGTAAAACTCCCACTGTCCAGGCCAGGCTCTCTTTCTATGTCTTTGATTTATGTCTGTTGATGCTGGCGAACAGAGCCATGAAATATGGTGATGGATAGCTTGAATCCAACTTGAGGGAATGTGTTGGAAACAACTTTAAGAATCTATTTACCAAAATAAATATGCAATTTAATTATGATGCCATGAAATATTTTCCCACTATGATTTGTGCTGCTGCCAGCACATGACACTCAGTATAGAACAATTAGTAAATAACTCTATGAATTAGTCCCTGAAATAAATTGTCCTAGCCATCTTGATTAATTTACTGATTACTGAACATAAATATTCAGATCATCTCTGAATTTAAAATTACAGGAACTGAAATGATGCTACTGATGGTGAATGCTACAAGCGCTGAGCACAAATGGGAAAAGTCAACTTACCTGGGGGCTGCTGTACAAAAAGCATCATGGAATAAAATCAAGCCTTTGAATTCCGCTTTAAAAATGTGGTTTTCTGATTCTGACGATAACTGTTGATTATTTTATTCAGTATTGTGTGATATTATGTAGCTTGTGCAAATGTAAGTTGCAATTTCAGACCTCAGAGAGGGAGAGCATGTGTTTTAAGGGAAAAAAAGCTGCTTCAGGCACGCTGAGGCTGGAAGGGACCTCTGGGGGCCTCTAATCCAGCCCTCTGCTCAGTTTGTAGCTTCTTTGGGAAGCCCTAACGCCTGTCAGAGATGCGAGCTGCACCAGGTACTCAGGAACAATTCTAGCAAGGTTTATGTAGATACTTTTATTGTAAAGATACTGCAAATAAGATAAGATTCAGTCTCAGATGAATATTTGCTCAACTTCTGTCACATGATCTTGTTTCTTTCCTTCTTGCTCTAAATTAGGTCACTGTAATCAGATTGTGTATTATAAACAAATGTCTTTCTGTTTATACGCGATTATAAAGCAAACTTGCAGGATAAAGGCTATAATTTTGAAACAGATAAAATGGATATGCTGCCTTGAAACCTGCATGGAAATGAGTTTCTCACATCCAGGTGAGATGATAGGAAGTGGCACCACAGGACAGCGCCGTGCTGTCAGCGAACTCAGGGGATTCTGATCACGGCAAAGACTTTTGCAGGTCAGAAATGAGGTTAATTGACAGGGAGGTGTGTGCGGGCTGGAAAAATTTGCACAGCGCTTGTCAGTAGGTGCGGCTGCCAGTTCCTCACTTGACCACCAGTATTTGTCAAACAAATACAACAGTACTTCCTCCTAGGGAAAGAGTCATCTTAGGACAACAACACTGTTTGGAAAGAGAGGTGTTTTGTGTTTTTGTTCCAAGATGTCAACACGTATGCACCTACTGTACACAGTCTCCAGTCTGGCTCGTCTCACCCTGTAGAGAAGACAAGTGCTGTTTGCAGCAGAGGTTTTCCTTGAGCCTGCCTTGTGCTAGTGACAATAACTCCACCCTTTTTGTATCATATTGGAAGTGACTTTTTCTGTCTTTTTCTGTTTTCTGTGATGACCCATTCCTCACTGTGTTATTACCAAATCTGTTTGTAATGCCTAGAGCGTGTGCTTTATTCAAGTATATGTCCCATTTTATTGATGTAGAAAGAACAAATAAGGGTACTATTTTTTTTTATTTTCCATAAGTACAGAACACTGACAAATGTGGCTGAAGGTGTTCCATGCACTTAGATACCAACACAATAGCACACAAAGGGATGAAATTGATATCTGGCTGATTTTTGGTCAAACCTTCCCCTCTAACTACTGCACAGTGATTTATCTTCTTGGCATCACCAACTGTTCTCCATCTTGAAATATATTTTAATTGTAGGCGACCATTAGTTTATTTCATTTCTTATTTCTAAGATTCCAATAAGAAGCTAAAATGTAAGTTCCAGTCTGGCCCACATCCTGAATATTTTCATCCAAAAAATTTCCACATGTCTAAATTGAACAAGTTGTGGATAGAAAAAAACTCTTTTCTGTTGGAAAACCATCAAATGCAACTCTACTTTAGAACCAAACTAATTCTGAAGTTTTAGAAAAAAAGATTTATTTCCATATTTTTCTTCACTGTTTGTGAATCTTTATATTAAAAATGTAAGTATGTAAAATACATGGAAAAAATTAAACAGCTGTGTAGTCACTGATTATTTCCTAGAAAATATTTGGCAGATAGGTTTTTGCTTGCATTCCTTGCTGTCCCATAACTTTATTCCACTCAAAATGCAAAAAACCCACAGAAGTATATCAAAACAAAGAGCTCTTCTTAGTAGTTACATGTTTTAAGTGAAATGATGAACAACTTCCTACACAGAAAAAAAACAATATACTTTGTCATTTTGGACTTCATTATTTTGTTCTATAATAAATCTGGCAACTGTTTGCAGATTGTTATTGCTTCAAGGCTTCAAATAAGTGCCTGGCACCATTATCTAATGGCAGAATTTAGATCTTTTTGAGTCATTTTAGTTAATTCCACAAATCAAGATTGGATTTTGTCCTGTTTAATTTACCAATTATGAGCAGTTTCCTTAAATTCCTGTTATATAACGATGCTTTACAGTAATTCTATTTCTTACATGTGCTTCCCAGAATATACGAGCTGTATTTAGGAAGGGGGTGTTTGTTTGACAATGGAAATATTTCTATAAAGTAGCATCTTGTCATGGCTTTCAAAGAATAAATAATGCATTCCATAATGTAAAATGCTGGCATGGCATTAACAATAGGTCATGCTGCTCTCTATGTGCATACTCTTAACACCAGTAATCATTGAAAGCATGACAACAATTACATTTAATTGTGCAATTTATGAAGTGTCCTTCCAGGAACATTTAAGGAAGCATGGGAGGAATGAAGTGCAAGCTAAAAGGAATAGGAGGAGTCTAAACATGCCATGGGAGGCACAAACCCAGCAGCAAAAGCAGCAGCATTCAGCGTGAACTACATGGAGCAGAGGGCGGGTCTTTGTATCACAGGGAGCTGTTGGATTTTGGGGAGAGGGGAAAGAATGCACAAGAAAAACTCAACCACACAACAGAGGTGATGGGAAAATTAGAGTTAGGTGGGAGGATTCCCAGGGAGGATGAGTTGATGGGTTCTAATGATGAGTTTATACAGAAATCTGTGATAGTGACTCCGAACTGGTCTTTTATAGTCAGTGATAAAATAGGATTTGCTATTTTAGATTCTAATCTAGAATATAAATAATTTGGTATCTTGTTACTAATATTTGAAACAGTACAGCTGGGAAAGATTATTTGCCTCCTCCTTTTTATTCTGATTGTCATGGAGATTCTTTTCTTATTGTTGAATTTACTCCTGTGATTATTTTGAAGACTGGGTTCTTAAACAACAGCCTCTCATTGCGTGTGCAGTACTGTGTTCTTTGCACTTCTGCAGAAGCATTGCTTCTTAATAATTTTATTTTTCTACCAAAAAGGTGTCTGAAGCTTTTATATGGAATGTTCATGGCTTTTGTATGTCCCATTTCTACCGACCTTTCCTTTTCTTCCTTATTTAGCAGGATACAGACTTTTTTGTTGTTGTTATCTGCATACCTGGAATATTTAAATAATAACAAAAACAATGAGGAGAATATTTATCTCTAAATCAGTTTCCCTTTGTCCTTTTGATCATTATAAATGCTTTTTTTCTTCTTCTCAGTTCTGAATAGATCAGTTTAATGCTAAAATTAAAAACCTGCTTCTGTGTAATACTTAGCTTCCCATACAGCACTGTGAACGCATTGCAGGAAATGCTGAATATCCCCCCCTCCCCCCCCCCAAAACAAACAAAAAAAAAAGTTCAGCCCTGCAAACCATTTCCTTGCACAGGGCATTTGAATGCATTTTTACATTTTTACATCTCTGCCAGCCAGCCCTGCTTTGTATCTTTTTGCATGTGACAAGAAGTGATGAAAGTATGGATCCTTAACTGAAGGAGGTTGTGCTGAAAAGCTCATAGGTCCTCCAGGTCTGTTAGTGTGGGGAAATCAGGTACCCACAGTCACCCTTCATTGATGGGGATTCAGAAGGCCCTGATGCAGCACTGCTGGTTCTGGCAGGAGCCGGGTTCTGAGGTGGCTCAGGACATCCCATCCCATCTCTGATTTTGGGCTTTGCAACAGAACAAAGTTTCCTTTTTAAAGCAGGTCTGGGGCTGAGGAACCATCTATCCTGCAGAGGCAGTGCCCTGTGGGAGCTAACTGCTTCAGAGTGAGCTTGAGATAAAGAAAGGGAGCCGTGGATTTGATTTAGAAGAGAAATGAGGAAGTAGCAGTTTAAATGTGTAGAACTGTTTTTAAAGCAGTAGTCAGTTTTACCAATCTACTGTTTGTTAAGATTGATAAATGTTACATGAAAGATCCTTGAGGACTTCTAGCTGTCTCCAGGTTTCCAGAGCAATCTTTCTGTATTTACCCAGTCTGCAAACATGTATTTTTGGACTGAATCTACAAACGAACAACTAATCACAACATTTTAGCTCCAAAATGCACCAAATCTGCTCAGCAAGTATTCTCTGTTTCTAAATAAGCAACTCTAGGTTATTTAGAGAAGCTCTGAACATAATTTGTACAGACAATTGACACAGATATTCCTAGCTCTTTGGTCACCTTTTTTCCTTTAGGAACAAAATGAGTTGCTCCTTTGTAACTAAGCAGTCGGATGCCTGCCAATCTGCAGGGCT